>NC_056695.1:29746749-30391295 GCF_018350215.1 Panthera leo
TACTACTGGGTATTTACCAAAAACATACAAAAACTAATTCAAAGGCCCCTATATTTACTGCAGCATTATTTACAATAGCCAAATTTTGGAAGTGGCCAAGTATCCATCGACAGATGAATGGATAAGGGAGAATTGGTATATGCACACAATGGAATATTAGCCATAAAAAAACAATGAAATCTTGCCATTTGCAACACCATGGAGGGTCTAGAGAGTATAATACTAAGAAAAATAGAAAAATACATCAGAGAAAGACAAATACCATTATGAGCTCACCCATATGTGCAATTTAAGAAACAAAACAAAATGGAAAAGAGAAAGAGAGAGACACCAAGAAACAGACTCTTAATTATAGAGGACTGATGGTTATCAGGGCGGGGGTGGGGGCGGATGGGTGAAATAGGTGATGGTGATTAAAGAGTACGCTTATCAAGATGAGCATTGAGTAGTATACGGAATTGTTGAATCACTATATTGTATACCTGAAACTAATGTAACACCGTATGTTAACAAACTGGAATTAAAATTAAAAACTTAATTTCAGAGAAGAGTGACTTCCTGTGTTATTTGCCCAGTTTACTGAAGGGATGACAGTAAGAAAGGCAAAGACCACAGGAAAAGATACGATATGGCAGAAGGAGGCATACGAGGCAGAATGACCAGGTGCACATCTGAACATGTTAAGTTAGAATGTCATGTAGCAAATACTCATTTTGTGTCAGGCACCCAAGGGGAACTCCAAAAAAAGACATGAAACACAATTCTTCTCCTCCATGACCTGGTTGAGAATGTACATATATGGATAAACTATTCAAAGCAGGACTTGAAAAATGCTAGATGCAATGAAACCCTAAAGAGTGAATAGCAAATTGTATCAATAAGTTGTGCCATAACAGTTGTATCACAGAGTGAAGCAAATAACCCTGACAATATTAGTTTGGACACATGTTTGAATAAAAATAAATCCATTTATGAATATTAAAATGATATCACTTCATACAATAAGGCTTCAGAGAAAGATATTTATCCTGAATACGATTTCATCTTTGCCAAAAATGACAAATCCAAAGAATCTTTGCATCTCAGAGCAAAGGGGTTTCTAAATGTCAACCAACTAACCATCAAATGTTTGATGTCCCTCTACAGATTCAGCAATATTAGCTTGGTCCAAAATTGTATTCCTTGCAATGGAACTGGTCAGAGAACTCTAACAGTGTTACAACTTCATAAATTAGGCCCATCACCTAGCAGTATGCTTTTCTCAACATCATACAAGAAAAAGCAACGAGAAAACTATTTCTCAAGTCAAGTCTGTGGTATACCATTTTAACTAAGTCAGAAGGACATGTCATCTGATTGAATAATTCATTCTTTAACCCGTAGCTGATCTCAAAACTAGGATCTATTTCTTGTAGTGGTGAGCTTTAATAGGAGAAATCACAAGAAAACAGAGGGAGTAAGCACAGACCGTGACTTCTATCGATCTCCCTTTAAGTCCCAACTCAGGGACTTTCTAGCTTACAGGCAAGTCATGCAAGCTTCAACTAGATTTCTTCCCTTTCAAAATGGGAATTGCAGGGCCTTGATGATATACATTAATGTGTTTGAAAAATGCTCGGTTTTCAAGAAATGTTTGATGAATGAGGCCTCCGAGACATAGACTGAACAAAACAAATTATAAAACAAAGACAATAATATGCTAACAATACACAGCCTTTGGGGCACTGTCAAAGCTAGCTGCGCATAAACAGAAGTGATTATGTCCCCCGACCCAAGGCCGTCCCAGGTAAGTTGTCCTCCCTTCCTTCAGTAGGTGACCCAGGAATCAAGGATGCAGCTGGGGCTTGGGGGGCAAACTAGTACAATTAACTTTTTAAAAAGCTTGAGGGAGGTCATAAAGTCTCAAGTACAGGGATGCCTCAGTCAGTTAAGTATCTGACTCTTGATTTTGGCTCAGGTCATCATCCCAGGTCGTAGGATCAAGCCCAGCGTTGGCCTCTGTGCTGAAAGTAGAGCCTACTTAAGATTCTCTCTCCCTCCCTCCCTCTCCCTCTCTCTCCCCCTCTGCCCCTCTCCATCACATGGGTGCTCTCTCTAAAATAATAGATTAGATAGATAGATAGGCAGAAAGAAGGAAAGAAGGAAAGAAGAAAGAAAAAATTGTGAGTACACATAACAAATGGCATATTATTACTTTACAAGACAGACTATATTCTAGGATATATATATATATACATACATATATGTATGTATATATATATATGTCTCCAGATGTTACAATCTACATAATCAACACATAAATGCTTTAACTAAGATCATGACGCCAGTCTCTCTCTTTACAAATCCACCATTCTTTAGACTGAAGTTAAACCTTTAGTTTTCTTTCCCTTTGAAGACTGTCACTGAAGTTCCTCTTTCACTTACACACAAATGCAGGCACAGATGAGGGACATTTTGCTTTCACAAGAGGATGCCCTGTCTTGCATGCTATATCCCCAGAGGTGGCTCTGAGCCCACCTGACACCATCGGTGATGGGAATGAGACCAACCACCAACACTGAGCAACGAAATGTCCCCCTGGGAAGACCTGTACACACGAAATGAGCCTCTCTAGACAGTCTGCCCCACACAGTAGCAAATGAAGCTGATGGCTGCTGATAAAAATAACCTTAGGAAAGAGTGTTCATCTAATGTTCGTCACCAAAGCATCAATCTGTACTGTGACAATCATGGTCGGGTCTATACACAAAAAGGCCTGCCTCTCCCCTGTCAATTCTGCACGACCTAGCCATCCAGCTTCAGGGAAGAGAGTGCCTTCATCGCTTCCAGGAAGCTCATTCCAACTGGGTTCAATCCTGAGCCAGGCAGTCACAACTGGAGTCCAGTGCAGGTGGTGGTGAATGTCCAGTGCAACGTTCCCAGAGGACGTTACCCTCCAGCTTCCCGTTTTCATGCCTCAGCCTCCGAAGGGGGAGCAGGGCAGTGCAGGACATGGTATGAGTGGGGTGACCTTGCTCTGGGAGAATTTTTTTCTTGCCCAGTTTTCATGCTCTTCATCTCTACATATTCACCTGGGAGTGTGTGTGTGGGGGGGGGCTTTTATGAGCTGAACTGTGTTTCCCCAAAATTTATACACTGAAGTCCTAACCCCTAGTCCCTTAGAATGTGAGACAGGACCTTGCAAGAGGTAATTAAGTTGTGATGAGGTCATTAGGGGAGGCCCTAATCCAATATGACAGGTGTCCTTACATGAAGACGAGATTAGGACACAGAGAGACACCAGGGACACACATGCACAAGAGGGACAATGATGTGAAGAGGCAGCAAAGTGACAGCCTTCTTCAAACCATGGAGAGAGGAGGGAGAGGGGCCTTGGGAGAAATAGAACCTGCTGACACTTCGGTCTTAGACCTCCAGTCTCCAGAACCGGGCGAAAATAAATTTCCGTTGTTAAGGCCAATCTGTCTGTGGTATTTGTTATGGGAGATCTAGCAAATGAATTCAGGGTGCTTCCTAAAAGTCAGGCCACTGTACCCTTTATTATGAAATTAAATCTTCCAGACAAATACATTCAATACCCTATTAACAGAAGAAAATAAAGCTGGAACCTTCCTCACATGTTCAGATGGGGGCAGGCAGGTAATTCATTTAAGTAAATGTGCTTTCAAGCCAGCTTTTAAACAAGAGTTCTAATCATCAGTGGACTTTTCACTCAGCAACCCTCCTCCACCTGTTCAATATCGTTTTTACAACTCTCAGTTCAAGAGCCACTTAAGAAATAAATGATTCATGGCCACTGAAAGCATGATAATTTTCTGTGAGGCATAATGGTTGGGTTTCTACATCCACAAGTAATAAAAAATAATGCTACCCCTTAACCCTCTTAACTTCTCTCACAGAAAAAAAGGCAAAAAGACCCCCCAGAAAGACCCAGAAAGACCAAGTCTCTCCTTTGCAATATGTATTTCCCCCTTGGGCTTAAAATTCTACCTTTAAAAAACAAAATTAAACTTTAGAAAATAAAAGCTAGTTAACAATGAACATTTCTGGTTTTATCTGAAGATGGGATGCGTTGAGTCTCGGATTTGAGAGAAGGACCGTATTCCTTCATAAAACGCATTAACCTGCAAAGGTTTTCTGAATTTTGCAGGGCCAGAATTCCCATTTCCATACAGGCAGGCCTATCTGCAGAAAGGGGCGGACTGCTTTACCAGTCATAACACGCCCCGGCGGTGTCACCTTGGGCCAGATGCCTCATCACACTCACCCTGTTTCTTAATCTGTAATCTACGGAAAACACACTTCTCTTACAGGGCTGTTGAGAGAATTAAATTGGATACGCAAGTAACAGCACAGTCCGTAAACACAATATTTCTCAAAAATTGGTCTACAGACTTCATGCCTCAGACACCTGGAAGCTTCATGAAATCGTGGGTCTCACTCCACACACCACCAGATGGGGATGGGGTCTGGAAATGGGCATTTTTAACAAGCATTTTAACAAGTGAATTAAGGCTCATGTCCTTGACAGGCTATGAGGCTCAATCTGGGTCTGGACAGGGGACAGAAGGGGAACCCAAGATCAGCTTCTTAGCATCCAGCTGGCATGCTGCCTGTTTTGTTCTCAGTAGGTACCCTGGTTCCGGGATCTGGGTTCCAGCCCGGGGCCCCACCATCCCTGTCTCTGATTCCAATTCACCTTCTGTCCTGCCCCACAGTGACTGTCCTAAAATACACACCTGGACATGCTGCCCCCTGCTGCAGAGCACCCAGCCTCCCCACCCCACCCCCAACCCCATCTCTTCTGACTGCCTGAGTCTGCCTGCCCGGGGGGCTGGTCTCTGAATTCCAGACAGCCCTGCTTGCTTAGTTCACAGTTCAGCTTAAATGTCTCCTCCTCACAATGGCGCTCCCAACTGCCCAGTCATTCCTAATAACTAAGTATATTTTACGTCTCTGCCCAGGTCCTAATACCTGCCAATATTCCCTTCTTTGTGCAGTTATCTGTTCCCACCATAAAGTCAGAAGAGGTAGCTTGTTGGCCGCCATATGCCCTGCCTCTCATGGTGCCTGGCGCACAGTAGGAACTCAATAAACACATGCTGAATGGATGAACACGTTAATGAATTTCTGGCCCATACCGCTGCCAGCCGTGGTGAGGTTCTCACACTGTATGTGTCAGGCTGATAGACAGAAAAGTTCCATTTTTCATCATGCAACAGGATGACTGTAGGGCAGTACTTTCTTTGTGCAAGATCTGTGGCTAAGGGGAAAGTGTTAAATATGTTTTCTGTAAACTGACCCCCTTATATTAAAGAAAGCCAACATTTAAATCGCTCCTGTATCTTCACGGTTATTTGTGAAGTGAAGCATTTTTTGTTCCTCGCACAACCAGATTTTCTATAAATTTCACAATGGATGTCCTTAAAACAGTTAGCTGTGCATACTTTTTATGAACACCAAAACCCCCTCACTTAAATTTTCCTACTTATTGATAAAAATAAAAGTATTGTCTTTGGAACAAAATATCCCTTAACAACAAAACAGTCGGCTCCAGACAGTATTATAAATCTATTCATGTTATAACCGTTCTCAGCCCCTTTAGAAACTGTGGAACAATGGAGCCCATCCAAAGGCTCTTGTGTGCTGCTCTCTGGAAAATGGACAGGCATTCTGACCACAGAAAGTCTAGAGAAGAGGCTTTATAAAGAAGGCTATCTGAATGCATTTCTGTCCAACTTCTGAATTCTTTATTGTGTAAGGAAGAATTTCAGAGACCCACAGGTATACTAAGGATAAAAGAAAACTATGAATAGATGCCAGTTCAATTTTAGTAGTGGCCTCCCCTCACCCCTAATTCAGAAAAAATTATATTCTATACAATAGTTTCCCAGCAAAGACCCTGCCACCCATCTTTCTCACAAGGGAAAGGCGAAGTGAAAATCTTCACCTCGGAACTTTAATTGGTTATCCTGTACGTGTCTTGAAGGCAATGAGTTTCAAACTAACAACAAATGAGGGAGGAGGGCACATGGCTTTGGTCTACCGAGAGTCACAGAAAGGAAAAATGGAAACGGTCGGTTGCAAGACAGGAGGCCATAGTTACGAAAGGAAAATAAGGCCCCTTATGATCAGCCTCATGAGGAGATAAGTACACACTTCACCTCAAATGGTTTCTTGCCTGCCTGGGGCACATGGCCGCCAGGGATTTACAGTTGGGAACATAGTCCACACTGGGCAGGTACAGTGGCACTTACAGAAACCCATTCCTCTGAGCTGAAACGGAAAGTAAAAAAGGGACAAGGGAGTGTTGCCATTGTTCAATCTTTCTCCAACCTTTTTCAGACTTTCCTGTTCCTCCTTCCATAGTGGCTTGATACCTACAGCACCCAACAAGTATCATGCCCTCTGAACAGGTGGTTCTCAATGATGGCTGCAATACCTGGGGGGGGGGGGGGCTTTCAAAAACCACCAAGGTCAAGGCCCCCCCAGGGCACACTAATCAGAATTACTGGGGGCAGGCCCTGGGTATCATGAAGTATTACACCTCTGCAGGTAACGCTCTTATGCAGTCAGTATGGTGAACCATTGCTCTGAAGGTAGCTAGAGAGAAAAAAGGAGAAAGATAAGGTGAGACAGATCAGATGATCCGGCCCAACAGAGGGGAAAAAGCTTCGCCAGAACACAGAAGGGGAGCATACTTAAATGAGGAAGGGAATGCAGCAGCCACAAGGTGAGGCCCCTGTGGGCTGTCAGCTCTTTAACAACAGGAAATGTGGTAAGAAGAAGAAATGCTCGCAAACTCAGGAAGATGCTTGGCAAGAAAAGACAGGTGCAAAACCAAGGCAGGACAAGTTTAGCTCTTTAAAGTTGGGAGATAGGAGAGAAAATGATACTTGCAAGGAGGCTGCAGCTGGGGGAGGAGGTGGGTGTAAACCAAGACACCAAGAATGAGGTCTGCAGACAGGAAAGGCGAGGGATGTACTTCCACTATCACGTGTCAATGATTCAACATCTTTTCATGTTGATGGTTCACCTTCAGATAAAAAAGTTTGGTATTACTCTGAAACAATGAAGAACTTTAAAAAAGAGGTAACAATAGCCATATAGTCCCTAAAACATGCTCCTGAATACCTACACAAACATTCAAAATTACCAAGTTACTCACTCAGCTGACCTTTAGCTCACAATGATCTTCAAGAACTTATTACTGTCTTAATGATGTTCTCGAGTCCTCAAAAGGCAAAATTCTTGGATGGCCCTATAAGCATGCAGTTTTCCCCCAATGCTACTGTAACACTCCACTCTGTTCTCTCCTCTGATTTACAAAGATTGGGTTCCCCTTGCTGGTTAGTGGGTTGCACAATCTGTGGTATATTCTGCCTAAGTAACATTGCCATAGGACTATGCATACTCACATGCAACAAGGGTAAATTTCACACATTGATCGAAATATTCATTCACATTCATAGCTACTTAGAAGTGCCATGGAAAATCAGTGAAACCCCAGGGCCAAACAGTTACAACTTTCTGAGTACCACCATTGGAATCTGGAAATTAACACAGATATCAAATTTATGTGAAATAAATAGATATGAAAATAAATACATGTGAAAAAAAAACTAACAAGACTCACTAAGTAACTTTAGGCAAATTATATTAAGATAATGGAGAATTTTTAAAAAATTGGAACAAGTCTGAAATATCTCACTTTGTACTAGTGTCTTACTTCCAAGCTGAGAACCCACTCGATAACATGTTACGTTCTTCATGTCTTTATCTTTTGTCTCACTGCCCAAGATTTTGGAATGGGTGTGAGGGTTACTTAGCTTGAGTCTGGGGAATGATAGCTGCCATTGTTCCCTTTGGATTCTTCTCCAACGACATCTTTTGGACCTAATAAAACCATCTTCATCTTCTGGGACCCTTGACCCCAGGAGTGGGGTTGGGCGGGGAGGGGGGGGTTGGGGGGGTGGGGACTGGAGTAAATGAACATGGCTACAATCCAAGCCTAAAACAGGGAGGTGAAACCACAAACCACAGGAGAATGTAGATCTGGCGGCCATAACACATTCATACCTGGCCTTCTTCCACCAAAATTGAACAGCTAACTTGGCATTTTATCAAGTCTGATGGGAAGCTAATGATGTGAAAGAAAGACAAGTACACTCAGGGCTAAATTGCATGAAATGTGTATGTGGCAGAGGGGACAGGAGGATGGGAGCTGGAAAGAGGATGGAACAATTATTTGGAATGTAATCTCCTGGCATACACTGGGACAAGTTCACAAACCTTTTCCCACAATTGCGAAATGCAAAATTTCCTGAAAAGAGGGTTTCTTTGTTATTTTGCTACCAAATGAATTTACTCCAACTTGAACTGGCATCAAGTTATTTGGTCATTCTATGTCCTCCTAAATGTGAACATTCATCCACTTTGTTATAGAAACTACTGTTGCCTGGATCGAATGAGACTGTTACATAGCATACAGTATATAAACTGTATTACCTTTCTAAAAGCTGAATTCTGTAAAGCATTTGGCCCCAACGGGATTGCTGACCTCTACACAACTCTCCAGACCAGTGAGTTCTCTGGATTTAATCCTTTTGTAGTTTCCCCACATCGTGCAGGTATGTTCACCCGACCTCAGTCAGCTTATCAGTGATTTCAATGACATTATTTTAGTAGACAGATTCACAGGGAACAAAACTGTACAAAGCTGAAAATCAGGCATACCACGGACTCTTTAATGTAGCATACATGCTGCATTAAATACACATGCTTATCTTCTCCTTTGCCACATTTTTCACCTGATTAGTCTGACAATTGTGATAACGAAGTATACCCACACCTGCCACTGTAGCATGGGTACGGCATGGGTAATATGAAAAATATAAACGTGATGACCTTCAAAAAGAAGATATCAGGGGCCCCTCGGTGGCTCAGCTGGTTAAACGTCCTACTTCAACTCAGGTCATGATCTTGTAGTTCATGGGTTCGAGCCCTGCATCAGGCTCTATACTGACAGCTCAGAGCTCGGAGCCTCCTTCAGAGTCTGTGTCTCCTTTTCTCTCTACCCCTCCCCACCTCGCGCGTGTGCTCTGTCAAAAATAAATATTTTAAAAATTAAAAAATAAAATAAAATAAAGTTCTTAAAAAAGATATAAAACTATATTTTTACTTGTAAAAATTAATATTCCAAATGAAATGTCCAGAGACTGGCTAAAAGGCAAATCTATAGAGACAGAAAATGAGATAGAAATGAGAAAGGGACAGAAAGATCAGTGGTTGCCTGGGGTGACCACAAACAGGCACAAGGGATCTACTTGGAGTGATGAAAAGCCCTAAAACTGGACTGTGATGATTGTTCCATAATTCTGTACATTTACTAAAAATCAGTGAATTGTACACTTAAAACAGGAGAGTTTTATGGCATGTAAATTACACCTCAATGAAGATGTTAAAAAACTAATATCCGAAACTTCTAAAATAACACTTTTTATGTCCCTACCTCCTCTTCTTTCCTGATGTTTCAAATTAATACCAGTTGAAATGGAGAGAGAAGAAGGTAATAAACGACCTATTCCTGATTATCAAGGGAAAAACAGAAATTTCACCCACAAATGATTAATTTTAAATGTAGCCAGAGAACATAATTTCTTCCAGATAGTCCCTTATATTTAGCAAATAAAATCAAAATTAATTTTTAACATGTCATACATTCCTCTAATTACAGCATATATCACATTGAATAATAGTATTTTATTTGCCAGTCATCTTCAAAGAGACTGTAGGGGCACCTGGGTGGCAAAGTCGGTTAAGTGTCCAACTCTTGATTCCAGCTCAGGTCATGATCGCACAGTTTGTGAGCTGGACCCCATGTCAGTCTACGCGAACAGCACAGAGCCGACTTGGGATTGGGATTCTCTCTCTCCTTCTCTCTCCCCTCTCCCGCTTGTTTCCCACCCCCCACCCCTGTCTCTCTCAAAATAAATAAATAAACCTAAAAGAAAATTAAAAACAACAAACAAACAGAGAGTGTAAACTCCTGAGGGCTGGGACGATGTCATGGTTTGTCCTGTACTTTCAGGACCTTTTATTTTAGGTGCTTAACAAACAATTATATTGATTGCAAGGATTTCCTCCCAAGGACTATCTATCACATTTCCATTTGCTTGAACAATATAAAGACAGGCCTTGCCTTCTAGATCAGAGTTTCTCAACTTCAGCACTATTGACATTTGGATCAGATCATTTTTCTCTGAGGAGAGCTGTTCTGTGCACTGTAGAATATATGAGGGCAACACTGGCTTCTGCCCCTACATGCCCACAGTACTCTACCCAGCTGTGACAACCAAAAATGTCTCCAGACATTGTCAAATGTTCCACGAGGGCAACGTCACCCGTCGTTGAGAACCACAGATCTAACTAGAAAGAGTGTAAGACATCCACAATTCCTTTTGCGTTATCATTTTCTGAAGCTAGCAAGAACCCTGAGAAAGAAAAAGCGTATGACTAGGAAATGATAATTTTCTGACCATAGGTTTTGGCATATTATAGGGAGAAAAAAAAGGAGAAAATGCCCTTTATGCTTCTTATAACTGTGGAGATGGAAAAGGCTTATTCTAATCCAAGGCTGACAGTTTTCAGGATATGCAGAGCTGTGAAGATACATAAGAGAAGGGTCCAAATCCCAAATGGCCCGTGGCTATAAAACAGTATAAAAGAAGCATGTTTATTACCAGCACCGGGCTGGTTATTATGAATTGTATCTAGAAGAACAATTTTGAAAATGCTATTGAATATTTATTAAAAGCAAAGATCTATAATATAATAACTCAGGTCCTGGACATGCCACTATTAGCAAATCACTCGGCCAGTGAGAAAGGTTAAAAACTGTGGTGACAGAAATTAAATTAAGTGTTAAGTTTAATACTTCAGTGTTTTATTTTTCTCAACAATGATAGTGTTTAGTAATCCTGTTCCAAATATTCCACCACAAGGCCTAAAAACCTGTTATCCATACTGTATGTTTTCGATGAGACTCCAAAGTTTTTAGTTTTAATTCTACGTTGGAGATACTGAGCATTTCACACCGATGTTCAAGTTCAAGCCACACATTCTGGGCAAAGTGACTATTACATAATGAAGCGAAAGGAAAATATTCTTAACATCATCCAAATATGTTTGAATATTTATGAAGATTCATACTTTGCTTGAAAGCATCTTTAGTTTTTATTGAGAAAAACAAAGGAGTACGTTTCTATACTCAATACCAACAATTTGGGTACTATAGATGACAATCCTAGTTTTCAACCACTTCTGCATTTTCAATCTGTTATATATAAGCTACGGTAGACAGTTACATGTCAATTCCTAACATTTAAAAAGGCAGTATATCTTTTAAATTCTGTTTGTAAAAATGTTTATGTTTTTCTCTCTGCCCATTGGTAAATGTAACCAGGTTTAGGACTCTGAATATTAAACATGTAATTCCTAAATCCAATAAGAGAAAGAATATATACAATATGCAAAAACTCTCTATTCAATCAAGCCCTGACTGTACACATAAATATGGAATTCAAATTAGATTACTAATTTAGACATGTTCTATCATGTCAAGTATACACTAGCATAAAAATATCTGAACAAAATTCAGGAGGAGGAAAAAAATTGTTCTTTTTAGCAAATGAAAATTCCTAGTACATAACATTAAAATATATATACTCATAGATGGGGCGCCGGGGTGGCTCAGTCAGTTAAGCATCTAACTTTGGCTCAGGTCATGATCTCACAGCTTATAGGTTCAAGCCCTGCATCGGGCTCTGTGCTACAGCTCAGAGCCCGGAGCCTGCTTCAGATTCTGTGTCTCCCTCTCTCTCTGCCCCTCCCCTGCTTACACTCTTGTCTCTCTCTCTCTCTCTCAAAAATAAATAAACACTAAAAAAAAAAATTAAAATATATACTCAGGGAAAGATTAGTAGGAAACGTAGCTTAATCAAATCAACTCAACAGAATACTAACTCTGTGCCCTGGATTATCATATTTGCATTTGGATGAAATTGGGACACATGAGGCATGAAATGGCCAAATTAATTTTCATTTTACTTGAGTTTCCTCATATTATAAATATAAAATGCAATAAAATCATATATAAAATACCATATTACTTTGTATTATTCTCTAAATTTTCATATGCCTCTACTATAATTTCTCAATGACCCTGGACCAAGGCCACTATAATACACCAAGGGTAACGGTAATTACTAGAATTAAGATAGTTGCCTAATGTTTTTATAAAACTTTTTAAAATTTATAAATGTATGGTTATTTTTAAAAATAAACACCAATAACAAGCGACCAAACCATGAAACGTCACAAAAGCATAAGCCCCTTTGGATTCAACTTTTCCTACGGAAGCTAAAATGTCAAATTGGTGCCGTGAAGCTTGAAATTGAGATTTAAGGATAAGCACTGGTACCAGCATTTTGCTACTTGCTAGAAATTGCTTTCATCTGGAAATTGCCATTTAGCAAGGTTCATAGATATTTTTTGGTGAAATAAAAAAAACACAGCATCATAAACTTTTCAGTCACAAAATTCCATGTTTGCATGATTCTAACACTCCTGTTTATTAATAGCTGATATCTGATTTAATGTAGCAAAATTAGGTAAATCACAATTTTAGAATATCAGGAGCCAAAAGAGAAGCTGTAAAACTAGAATAAACCCTTTAGATTTATCCTGCATCATTCTACACTGCTCAAGTGTGAAATGCTCAAGACAAATGTTTTACTACTTAGCCTTAAATGGGTAACATAATAATAGCTGCTTTGGCCAAGATAAAGCTAGCTACATCATTTAATGTATTTGGAATATACAAGATTAATATCATAAAGAGAAAACCAACAGTTTAAACCTAATTTGACTGATTTTTGTTTCACATGCACACACACACCCACACAGAATGCTTCTCACATACAACAACAATTGCAACAACTGAAAACAAGTTTCCATTGCATCACAAATGCCAAGTTTAATTACAATAATTTTGCAGTTTAAAATATTAAATTTTTTTATTTTATAACTCAGATGCTTTTTTTTTTTAACGTTTATTTGTTTTTGAGACAGGGAGAGACAGCATGAACGGGGGAGGGTCAGAGAGAGAGGGAGACACAGAATCTGAAACAGGCTCCAGGCTCTGAGCTGTCAGTACAGAGCCTGACGCGGGGCTCAAACTCACGGACCGCGAGATCATGACCTCAGCCGAAGTCGGATGCTTAACCGACTGAGCCACCCAGGCGCCCCTCAGATGCTTTTTTTATTATGCTTTTAAGATAATGAAAGAAAAAGATGCTCATTTTGTGAAGAAAGATTTTTTTCCCCAGTCTAACTTACTTACATACATTTACATAAATAACCCGTGGCCCATCAAACACAGACTGCAGCCAACACAGTTCCTACTGCTGGTGCTTTAAGTAGACTAATGAAAACAATCTCTTAAATGTTCCACCCTCTCATTTTTCTTTAGTAGCTATTCACGGAGACACAGGCAATGTGGTGGGATGGCCAGAAGCAACAATGTGAAGTCAGATGCCTCAAGTTAGGTCCTACGAGTTCTACCATTTATCAGCTGTGTTATCTCCACACCGTTGTCTGAACCCTGCATCTCAGTTCTCTCGTCTCTCTAATGGGAGTAATTCTGCCTGTAGGTCAAAATCAAAGCCAAAATGGATGACGACTAAAATATATGATCTCAACTAAAATACATGGTCATTATTTCCATCATGCCCAAATATTCTAGGTTGTCTATAATATAATGAGGCCTGTTTTTATGACAAGTGGAAATTATAGGAAACTACACTCACTAGATCTCAAATAGACCAATGAGCCAAATGATTCATTAATAACTATAAAAGGACTGGTTCAAAGGTCCAAACCCTCTAAAGATGCTATGGCCATGATCAAAGCTTAGTGTCTGCAAACTGTCAAATAATATGCCATTTCTCACTTTTCCTTCCAGCATGCTCATTCATGGATACAACGAGACATGCCTGTTGGAAGAACCAGGCACTTTATCCACTGAGAAAATGACTCTTCCGTCCTTCCCACTTTCCCAATGTGCCCTCATCCTGCTGTCAAGAAAGGAGAGAGATGAATGGAAATGAAAAATAAGAAATGGCAAATTTATCCTCTATGCAGCTACAGATCCAGGAGCATGTTTTTTCAGGATTTTCTTTTTTCTTTACCCTTATCCCCACCCACTTTCCAGACGGTAGGCCTTAATGTTTATGGATGGGGACAGAAAGCTCTATGAGAATGCACCACCATCATCTGTGTAGATACAAGCAAGTTAAGAGGCAGACCTGCCCGTCTGCTTGCTGCCTTTTCTTTCTCTTTCATTCCTGTTGTTACCTGGCTCCCATTCCATCAGGCACCAGATTTTGCTTTGCCTCTGGCTCCTGCCACTTTGTGTCCAAGCACTTGTCAAAAACTTCTCTCACTTCATCTCACTAGCCCTTCTCCTTTTCTTCAGCCTGCCACCTTGGCCCTCATCTTTCTTTCCCACTCCACAAGTGCTCCCAGGCAGATCACTACCTCAGTAACAGTGTCAAACACACAGAAGATCTGCAAACTTACGTCTTCAGCTCGGCCTCAGTCTTGAATTACAGAACCCCAGGCCAGTACAACGGCCCACTGAATCTCAAGCCCCGGATGTCCCTCTGGTGCCTCACATTACATAAATCCACAGATAAATCTGTCAGCTTCCCCTGCAAACTGCACCGTCCTCTGGGTTCACGATCATGACCAATGGCACCTCTGTCCACTCAATCACCCAAGCCAGAGACCTGGGAGTCATCCTCAGAGTCACCACTCCCTCCCTGCTTCTTCCCCTCTCTCCCTCTCCCCACTCTTATGGGTCTGAGTCCAGACCTCAGAACCTCGCTAGGGTTCATTGAGCCAACAATTTTTATTTATTTATTTATTTATTTATTTATTTATTTATTTATTTATTTATTTATTTTTACAGGGCTCCTCTTTCTGCCCCATGTCCCATTCATTCTCTACAGAACACCCAGAGTAATCGTTCTGCAGGAACAACCTAAAGTGCTCACACTCATCTGGACCAAATATGGCCCCCAAGACCCTTCCTGAACCAGCCCCAGCCTCTGCTCTCCACCTCCAGCCTTGTGTACTGCCCTCCATGTGGACCAGCCATGTGGAACTACCAGCTGCTCTACAGACACACAGCCTGCCCTCTTTGGTACTTGCTCTCTGGTCCCTCTGCTCAGAGTGATTTCTGTTGGCCCACTCCCATCCTCAGCTGCCCGGCCTGCTCTGACTTGCCGGCCAGGCTCAGATCCACCCTACTTCCTCCAGGAAAGCCATCCCCTTAGGGTCAGGTACCCCTGACAGAGCCCAGCATCTTTTACGCACTGGTTCCAACTGCATCTTTTCCCGTCCCTTCTGCTGAGATTCTTGAGGGCAGCGCAAGGATTCTTTGTACGTTTGAGGTTTCAACATCCAATAACATGCCTGGTATCATATCAATATATGTTTGGTGAATGCATAAATGAATAAATATCACTCCAACTCCATCGGATGCAAATACTGCCATGCTGCTAGTGATTGATTATGTGTGAATTAGAGGTTCACAGCTCTCCTTAGAAGGCGTCAGAGAAAAAAATACTAAGGCCACAGTGGTTGCAATTCCCGAATGCTGAATACAGAGACTATAGTATTCTTGTGAGCAACTGTGTTACAGGTTGGTTTTATTCAATTAAAAAAAAAAATCATTGTGTTGTGTGGTTTCATTGTCTCTGACTTATAGCATAAGCTGCCTCAACATTAAAGTTTCCAGATAGCTTCAGCATGTTTAATCATAATGGGAGTGATAGAGGAACGGGTACAGGGCCAGAGCAAGCAGAAGGGCCAGAGCAAGCACAAGTGACATTAACAGCAATGATAGAATCACAAATGAAGTGAGACCAGATGCCCAAAGACTTACCTGATCACCCTACATCACTTAGAGAATAAACCCACAGAAAGGCTTACATATGCAACGCTGGGAACCCTCTGAAGACTGGAACGACAAATGGTAACAATACTGATTTAGTCACACCTTTGGGTACTTTTACAAAATCATTAGAAGCTGATAACTTGCAAATGAATATGTGACATGGTATGCAGAGACTGGGCCTGGGTCCTATGAAATTGTAAAGAAAGGTACAAAGCTGCTGATGATCAATTTTAAAACTTTTTTTTTTTTTTTTTTACTTCCCTATTCCATAAAGTTCATAGGGTTTCAAGTGCTCTGTATTTTAGGCACAGGCCCTCCAGTCAGGCCAGATTTCCCTTGTCCTTTGCAATTAAGTCTATATTTGGAAAATTGAATTTTTCATAAGCTTTTAGTCACTCACAGGTTGGAAAATTGTACAGTCCTATAAAATCAAGGAGGGGGAGTGGATGAAACACCAACACAGTATGCTGAAATGCTGCTACAACAAAAATAATAACTCAAAACCCAAGGGATATGAAGAACTTATTGAACAAACGTTGGCTCCAATGTGAAATCTAGAAAAAAAAATCGAGGAAGTGGGGCTCAGAGGAAGGGTTTTGAAAATATTACAAGTTGGTTATAAAACCTGTCTTTGTACTCTGTGTTTGGACTGAAATTAGACTATAATGCAGGCACAGAAGATTGGATGCAATGTCCCAATTCTGAGACAACACACTGGAACCTTGTTAGACATGCATTCATTTACTTTATAAACCATAGATTCATTATGAATAATGTACAACACTGCTGTAGTAATGTTCATAACTGATAATTTAAAAAACTTTTTTCTAAGTTATTTTTATTTATTTTGAGAGAGAGATAGAGAGCAAGCGGGGGAGGGGCAGAAAGAGAAGGAGAGACAGAATCCCAAGTAGGTTCCACGCTGTTAGCGCAGAGCCTGATGCAGGGCTCAAACTCACGAACTGTGAGATCATGACGTGAGCCAAAGTCAAGAGTTGGATGTTTAACTGACTGAGACTCCCAGGAGCCCCCAATAACTGATACTTTTTTAAACTTTTTTTTTTTAATCACCGGAGAACAATCTCAGGTCTCTATACTTCCCCTTTCTTCAATGAGTGACACAATCAAGAATATGACCCAAACATAGACAAAGTTAACATGCCTCTCTACTGTGAGGTTCAAGGCTTTATGCTTCCTATTTCACAATGCTAACATGTGATTTTCTTTTTCGAGCTTGTTGCATGAACTAAGCTTAAGCTCTTCCTCCACAAAGACAAGAGAGACGACACTATTTGTGCAGTCAATGCCAGCTGCTGGCCATGGGCAAGAAGGTGGGCAATGAGCCTTCCCATCATCCCTTCAACTCCATCCCAGGTTCACTGTGGGGACCAAGCGAGATATATGGGATTATTTAGAAAAGCACAATATAGGACCCCTCGGCAACACAGCTGAACTATCATAAAGGCTCCAAAATTGGATGCAGAATGTGCTGTAAGGAGCCCAGGCCTCATCGGACAGCCGTGGGCTCCATTCTTGGCTCCATAGCTCACTAATGTGACCCTGGACAGGTGCCCTGACCTTTCTAGGCCTCAGTTTCCACTTTTGAAAAACAGGATAAGAAAGTAACTACCACATAAGGTCACTATGAGTTTAAAGTAAATTCTGTATGTAAAGTTCTTAGCATGGCAGCTGGTACATGGTAAGTGCTCTGTATTATCTATTCACTCCAATTCTTATCCAGAAGGCATGACCAATAAGGACTACAGATGTGGCAGATAAATCATTCTCAAAACAGTCTCCCCCCATTCCCACGCTGTGTCCTTAAATTCAGCAATGCCCCAGCCTTGAGGGGTTGTTTCTGCCATGTTGAATGCAAACTGCTTGCTTATATGACCATAAACTTGTCTCATCTCATGGATGAGACATCTCTCATGGATGTATTAAACTCCAATATACATGGATGTATGATGCAAGAGCTCTAGAAACAGAATCAGCTCCTAACTCTCCAAGCCAGAAGAGAAAATAATTCAAAATAGTAGATATGACTAGGGAGAGTAAATGATCTTCATTTGCTTTATCCATATTGAAATTAGAGTGTATTTCCTGTACATAGATCTTCTGACGGCAAGAGAAAGCTGGTGTCAGAGTAGTTATTTGGAGATATAGAGGGGGCCACGGATAAGCCAATCAATAGTTGACACAGACAAGAAATAAAACAGAACTATGTAAATTCTAAAGAATGAGTTAAAACTAAATTATGGAACTAGCTTAAGTCACAAAAGTGGTCAAGGACAACTTTTACTACAGAATAACCCAGAAAAGAGGAGCATCTGAAACGTAAATATTGATGGGGTAAAAGGGAATATCTGTACTCTGACAAGAGGGGTTAAAATTGAAGTAGAAGGTATTTCAAAGATTTCAAATCAGCAAGGGCTCTTTTTGGCACACTGTCTGTGGGATTGTGCCTAGGCATACTGAGGCCCTCTCCTGAAAGCTCATTCCCAGAAAGTTCTGAGATATAATTGACACATAAAATTATATCAGTTCCAGGCATACACCATAATGATTTGATATATGTACATATTGCAAAATGACCACAATAGGTCTACTTAGCATCTATCATGACACAAAGTTTTCTTATGATGAGAACTTTTTTTAAAAGTGCTATTTTTTAAAGTTTATTTATTTTGAGAGAGAGGGAGAGAAAGAATCCCAAGCAGGCTCCACACTGTCAGCTTGGAGCCTGATGTGGGGGCCAATCTCACAAACTATAAGATCATGACCTGAGCTCAAATCAAGAGTCAGATGCTTAACCGACTGAGCCACCCAGGTGCCCCTGGGATGAGAACTTTTGAGATCTACTCTCTCAGCAACTTTCAAATACACATATGGTATTATTAACTGTAGTCACCATGCTGTACAGTTTTGATTTTAAAAAAGAAAGCCAACTTAGAACATCTGCCTTGAAGTACTTTCAGTGGCAGAATACGTTAGCTAAGAGGTTATAGCAGTCTTGCTTATGTGCCTTATATGGCAATCAGATTTTAATATTTAGAAAAGAGAATATTTACCAAGAGCTAGAACACTATGTAGTATCTGGATGATAACCTAAGAAAGCCACACGCGTGTACACACACACACACACACACACACACACACACACACAAACTCACAAAGTGGCCTCTCAATCATTTCCAACCTCTGAAGTCAGGTGAATTCAACAGGCTCTGGAGTAGACTTTTAACAAAGTACTCCTCACAAAGGACCCCCTGAAACTACTTCCAGTGACACTAGTATTAAGGCCTAGAAGAAGCATGCTTATCTGATGTAACATAAATAATTTCCATTTCTGAATATATAGTAAAATGTGCGGCAAAGTACAATCCTCTCCCTGCCTCCCCCACCTCTGCCACCCACGGTCTCTCTGCCCCATGGCTGTTCCTCAGCTGGGGATGCATTCATGCTCAGGTATGGTGCTCTTTGTGGATACATGACAGCTGCTTGTGGTGGTTTACTAGGCTAAGTGGATCCCTGTAGCCACATCTGCAGGCAGGAAACAAAACAGAGAGCACCTTCCTCCAGCATGAACTGTAACATTACACCATCCCCCACCCCCTTGATTCTCTGAATATATGAATGAGGAAGTAAAAAGCAATGGAATCCACTTGAAAGTGGAGGAGAAAACATACTTCACCTGCTGGCACATCTACCTTGTGCTAGGCTAAGCAAGTTATTTAACAATAATTATGGTCATAATAATAGCTCCCAGTCTTGGAGAACTATGTTGTGAGTGCTGTTAAGCACTTTGCATACTTTAATGCTTAACGTGAACTTCCTCATCTGTAAACTGAAGATAATAATGCCCCTATTTTATTATTATGAGGATTGAAGGAGGAAAGATGCCTCACTTTGCAAGTTGAGGCAGCAGGGTCAAAAAGGACATGATTTGAAAGAAACAGACCCGTGGGTTAAAATCCCAACTCTGATTTGATCTCGCTGAGCTTTAGTTTCCTCATCTCCCGGGTGGAGAGGAAACCAACCACCTCAGTGAGGAATTGAGGGAGACAATAAATGCAGCTGGTCTGCATCACTAGAAGGTGTTTAATAAATGTTTATACCCTCTCTCCTGTTATACGTGTGACCTGTTTCTGGTAACCTCCATCAGTAGCCATTCAATGTCCCCGGTACCCAATGATGCATTTCCTTTCAGAGCAATGATAATTTTATCAGTTTAATATGCCAACATTATGGACTTATTCAATCCTGCTCATAAGAGGAGATAAAGACACTGAGACATAGAGTTTAGGTAACTTGCTCAGATTCAAACACATGTTCCAAAAGCCAGCAACTCAGCTGCCTAGTGTACCCTCCTAACTATAATCCAATAGTGTCGATGGGGGTGAGTCAATTTGACATTCCATGCTTGGATGTATTCTATTCTAGACATAAGCAATGGATGCTGTCACAAACCACAACGTGATGACTAGCTTTCTAACTTTTGAAATAACATTTTTGTATTTTCCTAGAATTCTTTAAAAACCTACGATGTTTTTAAATGAAGTGCCTAAAAGCTCATCTTGTTCTATGTGTTGGAATACCATAAATAAATGCACTTCTCTTTCTAAAGATTACCTAAATAAATCTTACATGAAAACACACTCCTGAGTTTTGGTTTAAACATTTATTACAAGTCCAAATTATACATATATATACATATATGTATAAATATATACATGACTAATGACTATGACACCAAATAGTCTGAAAATTCTCCTTGTTTATAATGTTCAGTCTTAACAGTCATGGCAGTACCATGTGTATTTCAAAGTATTCCTTTTACAAATTTAATCAACTCAAATATTAAACATCAGTGATCATAATCTATTGCTTTGCTTAAAAGGAATCGCTAGGGGACAGATGAAAAAGAAAGGTTATAGAATTCTATCTTTCAAAGTAGGACAGGGCAGCTACCTATAAATTATGCTCTTTATTTATTAAGATATTAAGCCCATCAGTACACTTAACTTTCAGACTCAACAAATGTCTGGGACGAACAATTTCCACTTTTTCTAAAACAAAGGGGATGTGTTCAGAAAGGGTCTTCTGCAAGCTCTCTGCACAATGCATGCTATTTTAAAACATGATTTATGTGTCTAATTCCTGAAGCTGCCTTGAAAAATATACTGGGTTTTTCCTCTCATGCTACCTATTAGGAGAAGACACTCCAATTTGAAGAGTGCACTGTTTCAGACTACAGGACGCTCTATCATGTCAGCATTTTCATTAAATACTGTTCAAGCTGGACCTTAAACAAATGGAATGGAGAGCCACAGCTGCAGCCACTGCAGACACAGGTATCCCGCCGGGAGGCTTATATAAGAGGCGCAGGACAGTCAGGGTGAAACCCAAGTGTCATCATCTGAATCCTATTTCTTTGAGACTTGCCCACATTCTTCAAGTGAATGAAATCACATACAATGAACGGATTTCTCATTTTATTTGCCTTATGGCACAAAACGCTCTATTGACTTAAAGTAGCTTTTTCCCTAAAGGACTGGGCTCCAATTTAGGAAAACGCTGGCAACTTCTGCCTAGGGGAAGAGTAAAGTGGGATGCGCGGGAAGCCCGAAGGGCTGGGAAGGAATGGCTTAGCTCCCATCCCCAAAGACCTATCTCATCCAGGAATATTACAGAAGTCACTCCCCGGAGGACTTAGGATAGAGGTAACAAGACCCTACCCGCACAGCCCCCACCCCCAAACATATAGTCTAGGAGCTCGGAATGTGCAATCAGCAGCAGGCGAAATGCCCTCGGAGCACCTGTCCTCTCACAGCACATTTCCAAGTGGCACATTAATCAGAGGCTGCAGCCAGCCCGCCCTGGACTGCCTCTCCCCGCGTGCAGCGTCCGTTTCTTCGCACCCTGAACTCGCCGAGATGTAGCCCTGCTACTAACAAGAGGGGCCACCCCAAGCTTCCCACAAGAAGATAATAAAAACGCACCTCCCCTTCCCAGGCTCCCTCCAACTTCAGAAACTACAGTCAACTTACTGGGACGCAGGAGACAGGGAGCCTTCCAGGGGGACCCAGCTGCGCAGCGCGCAACCCCGCTGGCCTCTCACTGCCCGGGCGACAGCGGCGGGTGCAAAGATAGGCGCTGTCGCTCTGCACCAGCCGCCTAGCTCCGCCGTGCCCGGGGTCGGGCACTCGCCAGGGCGCACCGTCCGGCGGCGGCGGCAACGGCGACCGAGGATGCACCCGGCCGCGCGGACCCGAGAGCTGCAGATGCCACTGACCCCGAAGTGCGGCGCTCCGAGCCCCTGGTGCGTGTCGCCGGCTCCAAGGGAATGGCGACTCAACAAGGAACGCGGCAAGGGAAGAGCCGAGGCGCTGTTGCCCGCAGAACCGCCAGCCCGCTCCCAGGCAGTCGGTCACATCGCGGGTGCGCCGGCGGGGGAGCTAGCGGGCGTGCACCGCAGTCCGCACTCACCGCCGCGCCGCGGAGAATGACAAGCGCCGAGGCGGAGCAGCCGTGCGGGGCGCGGGGCGCGAGTGCGCATGATCCCGGCCCGCTGCGGCACGTCACGGGGGAGGGAGGGGCGGGGAGGGGGCGAGCTGGGCGGGGCCGGGGTGGGGGCCCCCGGGGCGGACCCGGGCATAGCGCCCTGCTCCCTCGCGGGAAGGTACAGGAAGTCTCCCGCCTCGGGGTTTGTAAACCTGAAGCTGTGTGGTTGAACTTGTCTCCATAGTCCATTGTCCCTTAAAAACCACTGTTTACTCTAAGCGGTCCTTAGGGCGCTGGGCAAGGCCAGAAAAGCCAGTTTAACTCAGGTTATAGCCTAATCATAAAGAACTGCCATTTAGGGTAAATTGGTCCTCTACCTGGCTGTGCCTTAGAATAACTTGGGAAGCTTGTAAGAGCTGTTTGCCCAGACCGCACCCCCAGAAACCAGATTAAGTACAGGAAAAATCCTTGGGCGCAGGTATCAGTAGGTTATAAAGCTTTCCAGATGATACCGAGGTACAGCATTTCAAGCCTTTAATGTGTGTCAGAATCTTTATTCTTCTTCTGAGGATTTTGTTAAAATGCAGGTTTCTGATTCAGTAGGCCTGGGCGCTAAGGGAAGATTCTTCATTTCTAACAAGTTCCCAGATGATGCCAGTGCTGCAGGATCAGACCATCTTCTCTTTGCCACTCAAACCGTAGTGTAGAATTTTGGAGCAGAGCTTCTGAAACGTTGGGCTGTGTGAGAATCACCAGAGTAGTTTTTGTTTTGTTGGTTTTTTTTTTTTTTGGGGGGGGGGGCTGTTTGTTTTTTTAATGCAGTGCACATTCCCAGGCCCTATTCATGTGGTACAACGGCTGGGGCTCTGCTAATTACAGCGGTAAGGAGCACTCAGATAAGTTTGATAAGGGGGGTTGTTTGGACCAAACTTCACAATGTTGGACCAGCAACCTGGAGGTGAGCATACGCTTTTGCACTGAGAAGAGTCAAGCCAGGTCTAGAACTCAGAACATCTGACTGCAAGTTCAAGTCCAAGCCTAAATGGTGCTTTCTCTGACTAGTCCAAATCTTCTACAAGTATTATGCATTACTTTACTTAGTAGGAAATATATATAAATCATATGAAACACACAACACATTCTGTATTCTTGACACATATCGTTAAAGTGAGCTTCAAGTTGGCTGAAGAAGAAGGCTCATTAGAATGCAAGGGGTGGATGGGGCGCCTGGGTGGCGCAGTCGGTTAAGCGTCCGACTTCAGCCAGGTCACGATCTCGCGGTCTGTGAGTTCGAGCCCCGCGTCAGGCTCTGGGCTGATGGCTCGGAGCCTGGAGCCTGTTTCCGATTCTGTGTCTCCCTCTCTCTCTGCCCCTCCCCCGTTCATGCTCTGTCTCTCTCTGTCCCAAAAATAAATAAAAAACGTTGAAAAAAAAAAAAAAAAAAAAAAAAAAAAAAAAAAAAGAATGCAAGGGGTGGAATAAGAGAGTTTAGATGGCCTGTACCATTGCACATTGCAGAGGAAAGGGTATGTAGGAGGAAACAAATCTTAGGTTCACCCTAGAGTGTGGGAAGGCACCTTGGAAAAGAAGATTCAGGGATCTGGCTTGGCCTCTGGCCTCATAGCACTGTATGAAACTCAGGTGTTCAAGAGCTCATGAGTATATGGCATGTCACATGTATTACCTCATTGAAATCTCACAATGCTCTTGTAAGTTGGATAAAAAAAAGATAATAGGCCCATTTTACAGATAAAAAAGGATGCTCTGGACATTAGTTGACTCACGCAAGCAGTGGAACTTGAACTAGACACAGATCTAAATGTTGGATGTGGCTTCTGTAATTCTAAGGAAAACAGTGATTCTAGTCTTACAAAGAAAATGGTTTCTGTGTTTATTGTTCACATCCTTTAAAGACTGTGCCTAAGTTTTGAGTTAGGAAGGGTTTCATTTTTTTTGTAGAAAAAAATGCATTTTGTGTCTTCACTCCAGTTTTGCAGCTCTAAAATTGTAATGCAAGCTGTTGTTCTAAGAGCATCCCAGTCCTGGGACATTGCACTTACATAATGTAGGCTTCGCCAAGAAGTTCAAAGAGAAACACTCTTGTTTTCTGGTGACAAGTGTAATTACCATCTTCATTTTCTCCAGGCCCAAAGAAGTAAAGTGATACAGATAAAATCCAGGCAAGAGCCAGTCTCTAGCCTCTGTCCTTTTCCTCTGCTCTCCTTTCACCAAATGACATACTGAAGATTATTTTTCATTTCCATATTTTTCAAACCAAGATTTACCATCATTAAATTAGAACCCAATGTATTTCAAAGCCACTCCTTGATACAGAACCAGAAGTGTGAGGAATAATTCTTGGGCTAGTGGTAAATGCTATAGACTATATTCCCAAGCTGCATGAAGTTGTGGAAGAAAGTATGTGATACTTATACACAGTCTCTCAATGCAGAGGTTTGCCTTGGAATCCTACCCACCTTTATCTTCGCTTTCAATGTAACTTTTCCTTAGAGCTATTCTTCTGTGTGATTAGGAAATAATAAATGAATGGCTGGTTAAAAGAGAATTCTCTGTAAATGAAGGAGCTAGTTGTGGAATTTTGTTAGTTCCGTTTTTAATAAGAAAATACTTTAAATAAATTTTAAAAATAACAGAGGTAATATACTAGTCATCTTGAGACTTTTAGAAGAAACCAGAGCTGTCATCCTATGTTTTTAGGTGTCAGAAACTCCAATAAAAATATTTTTCTGTGTAGTGCATGAATTCATTTGTATATTGATTTAAGAGATCCAGGATTTAATTATATAAAAAGTTAATTGGTATGTCCTACTGCCATTGTATTTTGAGCCATTATAATTGGTATTAAACACATGAAATGTGTAATATTGGCTTAATATTGACTGTCTTAATATTGACCGTGTCTGAACTTAGAATTTGCTTCTCATTAGCTGGTAGTGGTGGCTGGCAGGAATAGCAGCTACATTTTTTTTCCCCCTCGGAGGTTTACATTCCTTACGGGTCAGCAAAATCTGCTCTTTGGGTGAGAATTTCTTCATTCAATGCCTTTAAAAGTCCCAACAGTGAGGATTTCAATTATATAGACACTAGCAATACCAGCAAACATATTCTCTGCTCATTCAAGAAGCTGTACCTGGAAGAGATTTTTATTAAACTCTTTTGGCTAAGAATCACAGGCTTGTCACCTAACTGAGAAGTTTGGGCACCCAAATTCTCTATATGTGTTCATTAGATATCCTCATCCATTCACTCAAAGGGATACTTTGACATGAAAATCTTCCAACCTCTGCCTACTTTATACTTGTAGTCCAGATAAGAGAACTGTGGGGAATCCAAGGTGACTGGCGAAGCTGAGACCCAAGTGGGAACATAGGATTGGATTTCACTAGGCAAAAACTTAAGGTTGCCGTAAAAATTCATACAAGTTGTGCTTGATTTGTTGGACATGGCTTATTACAGTTAGCTTTGTTTGAACACATGCAGCTGCTAGGAACTTCACTGGAAACCATAACTGAATCCCTGGTGGAGTGTTCAGGGGGAGGAAGTGGGGATAGGAAGATTAGCATTCTGTCTTTTTCTCCTGGGAAACTTTGGAAAACTATTGGAAAGCTCAATTCCTCTTGCTCTAACTCAGGAAATTTACCAAGTGCCTGAATTTTTACTTCTAAATTGTTTGTTTTAAAGAATTTGTTTAGAACTTAGAGCAGTCAATTTGGGGTGCCTGGGTGGCCCAGTCAGTTGAGCATCTGATTCTTGTTTCAGCTCAGGTCATGATCTCACCGTCGTGAGTTCGAGCCCCACATCGTCTCCTTGTTGACACAGCAGAGCCTCTCTCTCTACCTTTCCCATGTGAGCATGCTCTCTCTCTCCTCTCTCTCAAAATAAATAAATAAACTTAAAAAAAATAAAGAACTTAGAGCAGTCAATGTAATAAATGATCTGTATTTTCAGTCTAGCTCCAAAATGTTTTTTAAACCCACAAGTACGTTAATATAGGGTTCACTGTCACCCTAATCCTGAAAGGAAATAAGTTCTGGGTGAGAATTCTGGCCTAATGGTAAGAGTAGGGATTGGGGCTGGAGAAGATGGAATTTGGGAACTGAAGAGGGAGACTGGCTGTGGCCTTTAGTGACTGAGGAGCAGAGTCTGGTGAAGAGTGGATTAGCAGCATCTGAGATAAAGTTGGGAGAAGTGTGACCTTGTGACCAAGGAGAGAAAGAAGGTTGAAACTGTGCCTGGAGCTTAGTGCTTTTGCCTTTACTTCAAGTTCTTAAGGGCCCCACGTTTGACTTAAACCGCAGGAAAGAATGATCAGAGATGAATAGATTATGAACCCCTTGTAAATAGATAACAATAGGTTAATGCTTTAAAGAACTGCTGAAGGAATGTACATTCAATTGGAATCTCTAAGAATTGCCTGCACCACCCTCCCAACCACGTTGTCCACTAGCAGAAGAAGGTAGCTGGCGGAGAAGCCACGTGCACACTCGGAACCACACAGAGTCATCTGGCTCCCGCTGCCCTCGTGTCCTTCTGTCCGCCGAAATCACATGGCTGCCAACCACAATCACCTAACATGGCTTCAAGCACATAGTAGGTTCTGAGTAAATGCTAGTTGTTAGTATCAGCTTTTTTTCTCCCCTAGAGTTGAAATCTTTAGCTAAATGTCTCCTCATGTCCCCTGTATCATTTTAATGTAAGCAGTGATTAACTGTAGATTTTAATGGAGTGCTTTCCTTTTCTGACAGAAGACTTAAGAGTGACTTCAGGGCTCTTCTGAGAACAGGGGAATCCTGTAGAAAAGGATTTCAGGGGAGATCAAGACAAAGCCTGCTAATGTTACTCTGTGGCCTCACGCTGTACTGCAGAGGAAAACTCGGGGCTTAGGACTTGACATATGTAGATCTTTCTACTGGGAGAAAGAAATGATGGTGGGAAGAGAGAGGGTACCTAACAAAAGTGAAGCAGTGCCTTCAGGAAATGTCTTTACATTACAGATTAAAGAATGGATATTCCCACCACCTTGTCACTCCGACCTTACACTTTCCTTAAATTTCTATCCTGACATCTTCACTCAAGATTTGTGGCTGTAAAACTAATGTGGATTCTCATGATTTCAGAGATTTCTTAGGCTTGCTTTTTAATTCTTCCACCTTTGTTACCTCCATAGAATATAATTCCTTTTTTTAAGTTTAATTTATTTTGAGAGGCAGTGGGGGGGGGGGGAGGGCAGAGAGAGAGGGAGAGAGAGAGAGAGAGAGAGAGAGAGAATCCCAGGCAGGCTCCGCACTGTCAGTGCAGAGCCTCATGTGGGGCTCAAACTCATGAACCGTGAGATCATGACCTGAAGTGAAATCAAGAGTCAGATGCCTAAACTGCTGAGCCACCCAAGCATCCCTTCCATAGAATATAATTCTTACAAACTTCTATTTTAAGTAGGCATCAGAGAAAACTGTGTCTCATTAGTAAAAATCATTTATTAGTCAACAAATAAAAATTCAAGATTGAGAAAGGAAGATGTATAAAATGAGCAAGAGTTTTACTTCCACAGTGTCCAAAGTCAGAAAGATGTGAAAGACTTTAGCAGCTAATGCAAGTCTGTCATTTCTAGCCCTACTGTACATTTTCTTCCTCCATTCCCACTCTCTCAATACTTCTTCAGCAAACATGCTTTTCTGCTCTCAGACTCACACTCTCCCTGGAGTAGAGGCTGTCTCTTGCTACAGAGGATAAAAGATGACAAGAAGAGGAGATTCAGCATGCTGTGGTTTTCTCCTTGAGCCAGAAATTCATGTAGAAATGCAGGAATATGGACTGTTTACATGGCTTTCTTCCTCAGTCTACATAAGGTTCCTTAACTTGAAAATGAGGATAATGGTAGTAGCTATTATTAATCTCTGAGTCAGCCATTTACCGATTCCTACTTCCCCATGTAGAAGGGGGATCCAGTTTCTGCTAAACTCTTTTCCCTTCCCTGCCCATCCCCCAAAAGAACCCCTTCTAGGGACAAATGGTGGTTAATACTAGTGAATGCTAGTGAGAGTGAGGGCTCCCCAAAGTTTCCACACACTTGGCAATGGTCAAACCTACTACTGTTCTGAACAGGCGACAAAAATTCCTGAAATTTGAGATGTTACTGGTGTGGTTGGTGGTCAGACCCTTAGTGGAGTCTCAAACATATTCTTCGGGGAATGAATAAAAACATAATCATGTAGCCTGATGGGAAGGCAAAGGACCTTGGAGATTTCACAGCAATTCATATAGAGAGAAGAATTTGCAAAGGAAAAAGCCATAAAGTAAACCATCACTCCAAGATGTCTTGTAAAAACAGCAGTTGGTTTTAGAAATATTTAATCCCAAATTCCACTGAAGTGCACATGGTATTTCCTGTTTCTGGAAACTTGGAAAAAAAATTAAGCTCTGTTTGAAAGCAGGCAGGCAGAGCCAGATGTTGGTGTTGGTAATGATCCGCAGAGCCTAACACTCGTGTGGCAGCAGTCAGGGAAATGCGTGACAGCTGTCTGAAGCCATGGGAGCCTAATTTCTCTTGGCCAGAAAAGAAACAAAGTGCAGAGTCTGTTTTGTTTATATATACAAGAGGACAGCTGAGCCCAAGGCACATTATTTTGGTTTCCAGAGCCAGTAACAGCAATTTGAAATATTGTTTATATTCCTTTGACATACTTTGTCCAAATCACTTATTCAAGGAGTGTTCAGTATCTAACCAACTCCAGTGCCATTCTAAAGTTTTGTTGCTGTCATTGTTCCGGGTGTTGTTGGGTTTTTTCGTTTTGCTTTGTTTGTTTCATTTTGGTTTTTTTGTTTTGGTTTGGTTTAGAAAATACTAGGCTATTAAATTTTGAGGCCAAATATAGGCAATCTGATAGTAGTTTTCTTTGTCCATATTAATAATTAGAATTTTTTTTTCTGAAAATACATGATTGAATTTCTTGATTAAAAGAGCCTTGGGTATATAGGAGTGCTTACAATGGACTTTAACTTTCACTGTACCCCATCATAAATCTGCTTTGGTCTAACTGGTTTGCTCTTCATTGCTTCACTATCCTTTGTACTTTCTTGCTTTTATGTTTTACTTTTGTTTTTTACTCAAGTTTTACACTTACATCTCTGTTCATCAAATGTTAGCCATACTCTAGTGGCTAATTCATGTCTTACCCCATTCATGTAGTTGACCTTGATCACTCCAGCTCCCCTATTGGAGGAGTCTCTCCTCTCAAGAGCTTCTGCAACACCTACTGTCTCTATCATCCACATAGCACTCCTAAATTGTCCCTGTTGCTGGCACAGAACTTCAAAAACCCTTGGAATTTCTTGAGTGATAGGAATGTGTTATGGTACACATAATGAACCCCTTTGGACCATACTTGAGTTTATGCTAATGAAATGTGGAGGAGAACCAACTAAGTGCTTAGAAGGTTGGAACCTTCAGCCTCGTCCCCTGACCTCTGGGGAGAGGAGGGCAGCTGGAGATTGAATTTAATCACATGGCCAGTGATTTAATCCATCATGCCTATCTAATGAAATAGCCATAAAAAACGCAGTACACCCAGGCTTGGGGAGCATCCTGGTTGGTGAACATGTTGACATACTGCGATGGCGGTGCACCCTGACTCCACAGAGACAGAAACTCCTACACTCGGCACTCTTCTAGACCTTGTGCTATGTACTTCTTCATCTGGCTTTTCATTTGTATCCTTTGTAACAAAACGGTAACCGTGAAGTGTGGTGCTTTCCTGAGTTCTGTGAGTTGTTCTACTGTATTAGCAAATCTGAAGGAGGGTTATGTGACCTTCCGAATTTGTAGCCAAGTCACACAGAAGTGCAGGAAGCCCGGGGACCACTTGCAGCTAGCATTTGATACAAGGGCAATCTTATTGCGCACCCTACCCTTTAACTTGTGGGATCTGATGCTAGCGCCAGTTAGTTAGTATCAGAATTTAATTGAATTGTGGGACACTCAGTTCGTGTCAGAATGCAATATTACATAGTGCATTTAAAATCACACCGTGTTCTTGCCTTGCTTTATTTATAGTTTTGATTAACATATAGCAGAAATGACATCACCACTTCAAGATGAATAGAGCAATTATATCAACTGTTTATGTCTGTGGCAGTCAAACTGCAAAGTTGACTGATGGTCAGTTTAGTAATCAACAAATTTTAGTATGTGCATCCCATCCCTTCAGCTGGACTGAAGGCTTCTGGGAATCAGGTTCACATTTTCGACCTCTTTGGTTTTAAACCATGCCTAGTGAATTGTCTTAAGAGTCCTAAGTGCTAATGACTGGCTTTATGGCTTATAAGATGATGTACAAGTAAGTACTTACTAATTATAATACTCACCTTGCATTACGTGCCTATTTAACAGTCTCCCCTCTGTGGACATTACTTTAGTACTCTTTTTTCTCCTTATTTAATAAACAGGAAACACTAAGCCATGGATAAGCATCTTTCCTAGGATCTCAGAGTAAGTCAGAACCAGAATTGAAATTAAAAGTCCACCTCTGCTGGATTAAGTATTAAGAGATTTTGGTCATTTTCAGTTCCAACCACTGCATGGACGATGATAGACAGTGAAGTAGCCATTGAAGTTCAGAATCAGATTTTATTATGCCTCGTGTGCTTGCTATTCTTCTTAGAAGTGTTCATTTAGCCTTATGTTTATGCTAGTAATTAAATCCAGTGTCTTCTTGCCAAATTAAGTCAGTGAACCATTTATGATGCTGGAAAAGTTTAGGAATCTAACTTAATTTAACATGTACACTTTTTGAAATGATGAGAAATAGACTTCAAGTAGTGACAAAAATAGAAACAAACATTTAAAAAAAAAGAAATCTCGAGAGTATAAAAATAATTGTATTGCTTATCTAGCAGGTTAAAATTTAATTAGCCCTATTGAGTTGGAGCTAGACTCACTCTTTTTGAATCTTCTTCATGTTATAAATCATAATTGAAACAGTAACTTTAACAGCCAGAGTTTTTAATGGCTATGGGGAATACCAGCCAACAATTTATTGCAGACTGGAGAACAGAGAGAAAATCTCATTTTATTTTATCTGATTTAACGTTACTCTTCAGAAGTAATTACTTGCTTTTCTAACACACCAAACTTTTACTTTATTACTAACAGAATCTCTGAAAATGATGGCAAATGGAGTTAGGGAACTGTCATTACTGTAACATTCTATTTGACATCATGCGATCATGTCTATTAAGAGCTTTAAATTCACCTCAAACGTGTGGTAGGAAACTTCAAAGTTTATTTAACCCGGTGCTGAGTACACAACAAGCTTAATAATAAACATGTGCTGATAAAATGATTCTCAACCCATTTCCCTAGGAGCTTTATCTAAACGGCAAACACTGGCAGAAATAATTGTTTTCCGGAGTCTTAAGTTTAGACACCACTTGTGACACTTTCTAAGAGACAAAGCAGATGATTTCAGTGCCCATTTTGTAGTTGTTGGAAAGGTCCATGGTCCTTCCCTTCTAAAATACTCTTGGATAGTGACATGCTCTTGACCCTGGATGTCTGTTCCATATAAGCTTTTGTATATGTATGCTCTTAAATGGAAGCCACCTGCCTGATACTTCTCAAGAAAAGGCCTCAGACTTGGCCTGATTCTAATTATTTCAACACTAATTCCAGGGGAGTCCATATCACGGGTTTTCTTTTAAGATCCACTTATGGGAATTCCAAACTTTCAGAATTTCAGAGCCATGTCTAAGCCAATCTAGACGCTTCTGAATTAGGGATGATAGGGTTCCCGGTGGACCCACCCTCCTGGAACCACAGAAGACTTGATGGAGGCTTGGGTAGAAAAAAGTAGCTTTGGTTAGAATTTTGTATCTGCTACAGTAGGGATCCCAAAGCAGTTTGTCTTTTATGTAGAAGAGAGCTGATAATGAGGTTTGGCCCCCAGCACAGGGGTTAGCAGCAGGGGCTCTGGCGGAAGATAACCCAGGTTTATACACCTCCATTGACAGGTACGGAATCCTAGCCCAGTTGCTTATTCTCTTCATGTCTCAAAAAGGCTCCTTTATAAAATGTAGCAACAGCTTATCTTATTTAATATTTAATTATAAGATACAAATCAGAACTAATGGTTTCTAAGCATTTGGCACAGTCTCTGGAACCTAGAAAGTGTTCAAATAATAACCAATAGTGCTTAGTCTGTGATGGGGAGGTCAGTGCAATATATTTTTATTTATTTATTTATTATTTATTTGACAAAGAGTGTGACCAGAGGAAAAGAGAGAGAGAGAGAATCTCAAGCAGGCTCAGCACTGTCAGCATGGAGCCAGACACAGGGCTTGATCCCCCGATCCTGGGATCATGACCTGACCTGAAAGCAAGAGTCAGTCACCCAACCAATTGAGCCACCCAGGCCCCAGGATATCTATCTATATCTATATCTATATCTATATCTATATCTATATCTATATCTATATCTATATCTATATCATCTATATCTATATCTATATCTATATAATCTATATCTATATCATCTGTATCTATATCTATCTATCTATATACATATACATACATATACATACTTAAAATTTCACAGTGTGAGATACCACATTCCCATATTACGGATGAAGAAACTGAGGCTCATGCAGGCTAAGTAGCTTGTCCAGATCATACCACTAGTAAGTAGCAGATTGCCTCTACACATTTTAATTCAGACCATGTGACTTCAGCGTCCATGCATTTAACCACTATTTTCTGCTGATTCTCTAATCAATAAATGTGATCTTTCATTATTGTTATTTTCCTTCCTGTAAGTCTTTCCAGCTTCATGACACAGACATGCCCTTTGTTCCCTCAAGTCTTGTGTTCCATGAGAGGCAGCCGCTGCCTCCTCCTATTTCCAAGACACCCATAACTCATGGCAAGCCACTTATCGCTTGCACGATTCCATTGTGAAGGGGAAATGGTAGCAGGAAGATCGGAAAGGCCATACATGAGGAGTTACATTCTTGTTTGGATTGGACACTCTCCTGGCTATTTGAATGTGAAGCTCTTCTCTGGGCCTTGATTTCCTAAATTATAAAATGACAGATTCAAACTGGAATATTTCTACATATCTTCCATATCTAGGATTTCATAATTGTCTATTTACCTAAACTTAAATATTAACTAAATACCTACTAAATGAGAACACTGTGTTCTTTGCTAGGACAAAAAAAATTAGTAGCAATAAAAATGATGGAAAAAATGAATAAATCGAAACCATGATCCCACCCACAAGTAATTTTTATCGAACATGATAGACACCTGCATAAGTATATAGGGTGGAGAACCTGTGAGGTAGGAAGACCTGGGCTCAAATACAGTTTTTCTTTCCTACCTGTGTGTTATCTTAAACAAATTATCTATCTGAACCTAAATTTTCTCATTTATAAGATGGGCTTGATAATACTTCCCTTGTAAGATTTGGATCAATGTTATTAAAAGTGTTCAACAAAGGCTCAGAGTAAACACTTATTAAAAAGAAAGAATATAGCAATTCAGTAGGAAAAATATATGCTGTGGAAATTTTAAAAATGCATATGGAATCAAGGACGAACTTGATTTCCATGCTCTGTTTTCAAAATAAACTGAAAAAGGTTATGTTCCAAAATTCATTATAAGCTGGTTAAGAATTTAAAGTCAAGACACCAGCACGTGATTTTTACAATTAGGGTCTCTCCCTTCTCATGATCACCAGAAATGCCCTCATCATATGCTTTGGCAGATGTGTTTGTGCTCACCTGTGGTGTGTGTGTGTGTGTGTGTGTGTATGTGTGTGTGTGATCTTTTCGTGGATGTAGCCAGACAATGCATAGGTTGTCTGCTATCTCAAAACCCAAATCCCTATAAAAGGCAGTCACACATGTATAACCAAAAAAATGTGTTTTTCAATAGTGAAGAAGCTGTTCTTTCTTATCCTGCTACTATCTTCCATGTAAAAGGGGTTCCATTAGCCTAAACTGTCTGGACTCTTTTCTCCCTGTGACTAGTTCCCCCACCAAGGAGGGAGAGTGACACATCTAACTGGCGAGGTTGACAGAAGGAACAGGGTGTGTCCAGCCCATCCCCTCCTCTTCTCTTTTAGGTATGAGCTGCCTGTAGGAAGTGAGTGTTTTGCTCTGTTCTGCTCTGCTCCTTCTCCTCTTTTGTGTTACGGAGACTGGTCTGCTCCCAAAGTCCAACACCCTCTGCAACAGAGAGAGTGAGCCTGCCATAATGAGATCCTTGCTTGCCCATGGATGTATAAGTCACATCCTCCCATGACATCTTTATTGGTAATAAATGTTATATTGTAGCCTCCATCTACCTAACTTCCCTATGTCTTAATTTACTTGGAATTCAAATGAGGAAAACAAGGGCGTTAACTATTGAGTACCCTTGATCTCCAATATTCAAGAAGTAGTTGCCCCTACCCCAGGGGACGTCTGGTTTTCCTGCTCAAATAGATGGGCTTATACTGAGTCATTTTCATTGTCTTCGTTCATCACTCCCTGATGGTACCATGTGGTTTTCAGCGTGACTGTAGACGAGGAGAACAATTTCCCACATAGGTTTTGAATACTTTAAACCTGAGTCAATGAGTGGGAAGAATTTAATAATCATTTCATTCTCTGCATGTGAAATGTGCTATAAAGAGATGTCAACGAATACTCTCATAATTACAAATACATAATTTTAATATATTATTTTAATACTAAAGGAGCATGTTATTGTCAGACACTTGATAAGAATAAAATGTGTATTAAAGTGGGATACAGCTATGAGACATGAGAAGCATGTCATTTAACCAATTTATCAATAAAAAATGAAGTGGAAAGAGATGAGTTCAAAGGCGCACTGCCCATTGGTGATCAATCTGGATGCAAATGATGGCTTTGTGAATGTCCTGATTAAGCCCTGACTCTGGTCCCTACCTGAACATCACAGTGCAGAGCTAACACATTGATGACTTTTCAACTCAAGGCTCCCACAATAATGTTATCTGTTCAGTTCAATCCAACAAATATGTATTTGACTCAAACTTTCTATATGCTATGCTCTATGTTCTGTTTGGGCAAAAGAGCAATGAACCAGACAAAATGTGGGCTGTGCCCTCACGGAAAATAATGGAAAGAACCTAACTGTATTTGTTAGTTAAATTTGTAATCCTTAGCAAAGAACTATTTTTTATTTATTTTTTTTTATTTTTTACTTTTTATTTATTTTTTATTTTTTAATATATGAAATTTACTGTCAAATTGGTTTCCATACAACACCCAGTGCTCATCCCAAAAGGTGCCCTCCTCATTACCCATCACGCACCCTGCCCTCCCTCCCACCCTGCCCTCCCTCCCCCCCTCCATCAACCCTCAGTTTGTTCTCAGTTTTTAACAGTCTCTAATGCTTTGGCTCTCTCCCACTCTAACCTCTTTTTTTTTTTTTTTTTTTTTCCTTCCCCTCCCCCATGGGTTTCTGTTATGTTTCTCAGGATCCACATAAGAGTGAAACCATATGGTATCTGTCTTTCTCTGTATGGCTTATTTCACTTAGCATCACACTCTCCAGTTCCATCCATGTTGCTACAAAAGGCCATATTTCATTTTTTCTCATTGCCACGTAGTATTCCATTGTGTATATAAACCACAATTTCTTTATCCATTCATCAGTTGATGGACATTTAGGCTCTTTCCATAATTTGGCTATTGTTGAGAGTGCCGCTATAAACATTGGGGTACAGGTGCCCCTATGCATCAGTACTCCTGTATCCCTTGGATAAATTCCTAGCAGTGCTATTGCTGGGTCATAGGGTAGGTCTATTTTTAATTTTCTGAGGAACCTCCACACTGCTTTCCAGAGCGGCTGCACCAATTTGCATTCCCACCAACAGTGCAAGAGGGTTCCTGTTTCTCCACATCCTCTCCAGCATCTATAGTCTCCTGATTTCTTCATTTTGGCCACTCTGACTGGCGTGAGGTGGTATCTGAGTGTGGTTTTGATTTGTATTTCCCTGATAAGGAGCGACGTTGAACATCTTTTCATGTGCCTGTTGGCCATCCGGATGTCTTCTTTAGAGAAGTGTCTATTCATGTTTTCTGCCCATTTCTTCACTGGGTTATTTGTTTTTCGGGTGTGGAGTTTGATGAGCTCTTTATAGATTTTGGATACTAGCCCTTTGTCCGATGTGTCATTTGCAAATATCTTTTCCCATTCCGTTGGTTGCCTTTTAGTTTTGTTGGTTGTTTCCTTTGCTGTGCAGAAGCTTTTTATCTTCATAAGGTCCCAGTAATTCACTTTTGCTTTTAATTCCCTTGCCTTTGGGGATGTGCCGAGTAAGAGATTGCTACGGCTGAGGTCAGAGAGGTCTTTTCCTGCTTTCTCCTCTAAGGTTTTGATGGTTTCCCGTCTCACATTCAGGTCCTTTATCCATTTTGAGTTTATTTTTGTGAATGGTGTGAGAAAGTGGTCTAGTTTCAACCTTCTGCATGTTGCTGTCCAGTTCTCCCAGCACCATTTGTTAAAGAGACTGTCTTTTTTCCATTGGATGAAGAACTATTTTTTAAAAAATAAAAATGCCATATTTTCAATGTATGTACTATGATTCTTATTGCTTTATTTTTTTATAATGGGAAAAAATAAGGAAAAATACCCTGAATGTCTATCAACAAAAGATGGTTTCATAAATTACTATACTTCTATTCTATGGAATATTATGTACTTATTTGATAGAATGCAGTAGATCTATCTGAGGAGATTTAGGACAGCATAATGATTCATTGCTAAGGAAAAAAAATTAGTTATGTGTACCATTCCATTTTTATAAAAACAACAATAGTGGCAATCATATTTATATGTATATTGTATGCCAGTTTAGCAAAGGAACAAGTAAGGAAAGTGCATACCAAAATTTTAATAGTGGTTACATAAATCAGGAAAACTTTTGAACTGTAACACAGGGAGGTAGTAACCCTCAATTAAAGGATTGGAATAAATGCTTTACTGGTAAAATAAAACACTTAATGTCAGGTAGAAAAACAGATTACATCTCAACTAAGAAAAACAAACAGGAGTATGGCGGAGATGAGAGTGTCAAAATGTTAACATTTGCCTCAAGGTAGTACAATGTAAGGAAGATGTTCGTGCCCTTTGACTTGTTAATTCTACTCTTGAGTTCCTTTCTGAAGAGAGAATGTATCAGAAGAATCAAAATAAGAATAGTTTCTTTTAAAGTAATTACAAGGGAGCTTATGTTGTTAGTCCAGCAATGATTATTTAAAACCATTTTTGGAACTTCTTTTGGATTTGCCAGTGTGTTCAGCAGAATTGTTGTATGTTACACATCCAGTTAAGCAGAAATTTATCATTGAGCTCATCTCTATGAGCTAGCCGTGTTCCAGTCACTCTGGATAAGACCCACTCTAATCTGTGGTCTCATGATGTAAACTCATAAGAAAAAACGTACATCTCAGAAATTACACAAGACTTTCCCCTCTAGCTATTACCTATTTAAAAAGAGACATCCTCTAAAGCCGTCGAAAAATAATAAATAATAAATAGGATGCTTCTTATACAGAAATTTATATTCTCAAACCTGAGGAGCTTAAAACTCAAAAATGTGTTTTCCTGTATGAACACAAAGCGCGAGGGTAGAGTAGACAATCCATTTGACAAACACTATTGGTTGCCCACCACGGTTTATCTTCTCATCTTTGGGAAATGCAATGGCAGGCGTGAATAGAAATTACACCAAGTGTGGTTGCTAGTCACCCAGACCGCTTCTGAGGCACTTGGGCTGGGCACCAGGGAGTGAGATGGAGAGAAGGGAAATACACAGGGAAGTGGAAGCTTAGTTCCTACCTGGAAAATCTAGGCTGTTAACACCTGCACACGGGACAAGAAGAGCTGAGGTGGAGTTTTGTCACTGCCAAAGTTTTTGAACTTGAACATGTCAGTTAATGTTGGAGCAATGACGCTCTGAGTTGCTCTACGCCGAAGTGAAAAAAAGCTGTAAAAAAAATATGCAAGTGCTTTGCAAAATTATTGTGAGGGTTAAAGGAGATAATGTATGCAAAAGTGTATTTTATAAAGTGTGAAGTTCAATACATAAATTTGATATATCTATAACCAAAGGTATATTTATACTATTGGGGACACCTCGTACAGTGTCTTCCACTTGGTTATTTATTGAATTTGGTGAGAGAGGGCATACATTGGTGACGAAGCGACGTTTTGACAGCTATCTTCATAGAAAAAGCTAAGGTTCCCTGGGTAGTGTAAAATTAAAAGACAGTTATCACACTTCATATGGGCACCGAATACTTAACATCATTCAATTTTAGAACACTTGACTCAAGTTTCTATTGGTGACTGGTGTTTTCTCATCTATTCTTTCCTGGAGCACCAATTCACTGATTCAGTGTGACTCATTTTTTTTTAATTTTTTTTTTAACGTTTTTATTTATTTTTGAGACAGAGAGAGACAGAGCGTGAACGGGGGAGGGGCAGAGAGAGAGGGAGACACAGAATCGGAAGCAGGCTCCAGGCTCTGAGCCATCAGCCCAGAGCCCAACGCGGGGCTCGAACTCACGGACCACGAGATCGTGACCTGAGCTGAAGTCGGGTGCTTAACCGACTGAGCCACCCAGGCGTCCCTCAGTGTGACTCATTAATTCAATTATTCAGCCAGGAAATATTACTTGAGAACTGACTGTGTTTCAGACACACTATCAAGAGCTGTTGATACAATGGTAAGGAAAGGCCTTCATACTCCTGTCCTTAAGGAGGTTACATATAGTATGTGAGACAGATAATTGTCAGGTAATCACACAAACCCTTATAACCATGACAATTGCTCAGAGGGAGAAATATGTAATTCCACAGGAATCTATAATTTCTACGTTTGATTTGGTCAGAAAGTCTAGTAGTACCCGGAAGGTGAAGATGAGAGAGAAGAACATTCTAGACAGAGGGAAAGGCTTGCACAAAAGCCCTGAGGCAACAGGGAGCCTGGCAGTATGAGTGAAGGAAAGAAAGCCAGAGTGGCTAAATCCAGAGTTAAAGAAGAACATGAGGTTGGAGAGGTCCAGGGAAGCACGAAAGCATGTAAAACTTGAACACTATGTTAAGGAGTTTGCAATGTTTCCAGAGAGTAGTCGGAAAGTAATTGGGGTTGTAAACATGTGTGTCTTGACCAATCTAAATCACTCACATGGTGCTTGCATGACTAGACAGAGAGGTGGGCCAGGGTTAACGTATTGGTTTTCTACTACTGCCAAAACAAATGATCACAAATTAAGCAATTTAAAACAATATCACAGTTTCCATACGTCAGTTTTCTGGGCACAGCATGGCTCAGCTGGGTTCTCTGTTTATGATCTTAGGAGGTAGAAAACAACATATTGGCTAGGGCTGAGGTTCTCATCCCAAGCTCATGGGCTGTTGCCAGAACTCATTCCCTTCTCCTGCTTTCTAGGCAGCCCCTCCCATCTTCAAGCCGGTAAAGCCACCGGGTCAAGTCCCTGTCATGCTTCCAATCTCTCCAACTTCCTCTTCTGCTGCTTTCTGCCGGCAGAGAGCTTTGCTTCTAAGGGTTCATGTGATTACATTGGGCTCACCTTGATTATCCAGGATAATCTATGTAAAAGTCAAATTTGTTAATAATCTTCATGACATTTGTAAAGGCTCTTTTGCCACGTAACATTAAGTTATTCATAGGTGTGACATCAGGGGCAAAGGTTGTGAGGCCAATGTTCTGCCTACTGCACTTGATATACGGATACCGATTAGGAAGTTATTCTAATAGTTCAAGCGGGAGAGGTTGGTTACCTGGACAAGAGCAGTGTTGCCAGAGGTGGAAAAAAAAAAAGCGTATATGTTAGAGGAATCTTGGGGAATGAGGGACAGAAAGGTGTAAAGGCATACTCCCAGATTTCTTGCTTGCACAGTTGGATGAATGGGAAGCTCACTACCTCACAATGCAAGCTGTTCCATTTTGGGACAGTCTCCATCATGATTCTTCTTTCTTTCTTTCTTTTTTTTTATTTGCTATAATTTATTGTCAAATTGGTTTCCATACAACACCCAGTGCTCATCCCAACAGGTGCCCTCCTCAATGCCCATCACCACTTTCCCCTCTCCCCCAACCCCCATCAACCCTCAGTTTGTTCTCAGTATTTAAGAGTCTCTTATGCTTTGCCTCCCTCCCTTTCTGTAACTTTTTTTTCCCTTCCCCTCCCCCATGGTCTTCTGTTAAGTTCCTCAGGATCCACATATATGATTCTTTTTTCATGAGCCTTCAGTCTTACTGCTAACTTTCCAGCCTCTCTCTATCCTGCATTTCAAACTGTTTCTGCATTTCTTCATTTCTGCATGGAGGCAGCATTCCGGCAGATGCTCCTGGCCTCCTACCATTATTTAAAACATACACCAGAGAAGATCTGTTTCTTTAGCAATTTGTTTCTGATTGCAAATGCTATATATATATATATATATATATATATATATATATATATAGTAGAAATCCATTAATACCAACCTTCAAGTCTAAGAGAATAAAAGCCCCAACCTCAGAACCACTGTTTATAAGTTAGAGTTTATTCTTGATTTTTTCAATGTATATAAATATTTTTTATAGAAAAGGAATAAAAATATACTCTTCTATTTTTCTTAGTGCTGTATCTTGGCAATCCTTACATGTCACCATATGTGGATTTTTCTGGTTCTTTTAAGAGTGGCATAGTATTTTCTTTTTAAATAGATGTGCCATAATTTATACAACACGTCTCTATTAGTGGCCTGTTTTCAATTTTTGCTATTATAAGCAATGCTTTCATCAATATCTAGGTGCAATGTCTTTGGTCACTTGTGTGACATATCTCTGAGATAACTTTCTAGAATTGGAATTGCTGGATCAAAAATTATACATATTTAAATTTTTAACTGTTATTTCTTTCACTTAGCCTGGTAGACGAGAGTATGATTTCATTTAGAACCAAAGGAAATGAAAATCTAAGATAAGACCAAGCTTATCTCTTCACGGAGTCTAGGAAATGTAAGTTTTAACAAAGATAACACATTTGTCCCAGTGTTTCTGGTACTATGTTAGGTTCTGGGAATAGTGTCATGGTAGTGGGGTGATTCAAAGAATGGGAATTGAGTCTTTTCCTCAAGGATCCCTCAGGCTAGGTGGTAAGTGTAAGGCTGGTGGAAAGCATTAAAGAAGCACGAGGGGAACTTGGGAGGTAATGAATTTGGAAGAGTTTGAGCTGAGTCATTTTGGTAAGCAGGATTTTGGAGGGAAAGCATTTTTGTGTCCATCTTTAAATAGCTTCATGAGTGTGCAGAATACAAGTAGACTTTGTAACTTGAGGAATAGGGTACATACGATAATGAGGCTGGAAAAGCAAGTGATCTCAGTCTGTTTCAGTCAGGAATGCTTTTTATTGCAAGTGACAAAAAAAGAAATAGCAATGGCTTAAACAAATACAGGTTTATTTTTTTTTCTCCAAGTCTAAGTGTAGGAGGCTGAGGAGCTGGTTTGGTGACTAAATGGTGTTGGGGCCGGTGCCTCTGTAGTTCTCCTAGCCTTTATCTCAGGGTAGCAAAATGGCTACCTCAGTTTCTGGTCGCACCTCTGCCTTCAAGGAAGAGGGAAAGGCTGGCACTAGAACGAACAGCTGCCCCCTGCCTCAGGAAAGCAAAAGCTTCTTCAGGAGCCTCCACAGCAGATTTCTGTTTCTGTTTTACTGGCTACCACTCGTTGCAAGAGAATCTGAAAGTATGGAAAACAGAAAGCCGTAGTTTGCTTGGGCCAGCTACGACCACTGCCAGGAAAAGGGCACACAGATTCCCAAACAAAACTAAGGCTCTGACACCCCAGAAGAAGAGGGATATAGATGTCAGGAGATACCGAAAGCTATCCTTGTGGGTTAGATTTTGAAGGGCCGGTGCACTCTGCTGGACTATGAACTTCTCGGGAGGCCAAAGGCAACCAACCACTCAATTTTCCAAATGGATTATAAAGGTTTCCGGTAGTGACTGTTCTTTTCCAAGCAATTCAAAGATTCTGGACTTGGTGGAAAATTATTTCAGAGTGATAGCCACTGATCAAATGAACAACTCCCTTTATTTACTTTACAGTATGAAAGGACAAGATTGTGCTATCTCTTTCATCGGCAAAGCTTTCCTGACTTCAAACAGAATATTGTAAACAAAAGCACTTCACAGGATGTTGAGATGAAAACAAGTTATGAAACCAGTTTACATGGCACAGTTTAGGAAGAATCATAAGACATAAACAAACAGCCCTTTTGGATTAAAAAAATTCCATATTTACATACAGATGTGTAATCACTATCAAGTTATTATAAATCTTGAAACATCCTTAATTAGGTAGGCATACAGTTAGCTCAAATGTGCCATGGTTTTTATGGTTCCACATAGTTTTTCTTAAATATAAAACAAATTTTGTTCTCATCAAATCAGAGTAGCTGAGAACTATAACTAAATGCTCCATATTAGGTTATCTATAATTCATATTCTTTCACTATGATTGTTGATATATTTATATTTAGTAAACAAATGGGGACATAGAGAATGAGAACAGGAAGTCCACTATGAATCTTATATAAGTTTACCTGTTGGGGCACCTGAGTGGCTCAGTCCATTAAGCGTCCGACTCTTGATTTTGGCACAGATCGTAATGTCGTGGTTCATGAGATCAAGCCCCGCATAGGGCTCTGTGTTAAAAGCACAGGTGCCTGCTTGGGATTCTCTCTCTCTCTGTCTCTCCCCTGTGCGCTCGATCTTTCTCTCTCCTTGTCAAAATAAGTAAATAAACATTAAAAAAAAGAGAGAATGTTTGGAAATTATTGAATTGGCCTTATATATTAGAATTACTATTCTCTTGTTAAACATTAAAAGTATTTTGGGATAAGAGAAAGAGAATTATTTTCTTAAATAAATTATTGCCTTTTTAAACTAAGCCCAATTATAAAGCTATAATTTCTTATGTGAAAATATTAGTAGAAAGATTACAAGCCTAGCTGTATTCTCCATAGACACTCATCAGACTTATGCCCACAGCATATGAAAAAATGGCTGTAGTATTCTTTAGTAAGAAAATTTTCATCATCATATGAATTGTTATTTCATGTAATTGATATTCAACAAAAGGCATAAATGTTTCAAACTTTCAACAATAGACACTGACCTGAGTTACTAGGTCAATTCCACACTAAGTTACTATAAACACAACTAAGGGACCAAAAAGAGGAAAAAAAAAAAACAAACAAACAGGCAAAGACTCAGCAGTGATAAAAACATTGATATGTATCCATCCTCCCCACCATAAGTGAAAAATACATTGATGATTGACAAATTTCAAAGTAATAAGCACAATCCCCACTCTCAGAAGGATGTTGGAGATAACCAGGCAAAACTTGTTCTTTTTGTCAGACAAAGTGTTCCCTATCCCTTCCCTTCCCGAATACTTCCCCCTTGCACCCTATTGGTGCTGACCAGTCTGCGGTACTCTGGAGAAGACCCCTAACATGGGTCAGGGCTGCTCATTCTTCTTGCTTCATGATTGTGTCAGCACAGGTCCTCTGGGAGACCGACAGCAAGCGTGCAAGAGGTTTTTCTGGGGCGTTGTCTGTGGCAGGAGACAAGGGGAGGCTTCAGATCACCCTACAGATCTGACACTTGCGAGAGGAGAGAGGAAGAAGGATTGGGCACACAGAGCCCACGCAGGGTTGAAACAGTCTCAGTCAGGCTGATGGGAAATACTCACAGCAAAGTCTCCCATTGAAGAGGTTCCCTGCTGGTCAGAAAGAGTGGCTTTGGGGTATTTACTACTGGGGTGAGCCCATTTACAACTGCTGGAGATCATCAATCATGGCTACTCCCCAAGAGATTGTCTTGGAGAGAGATCTGAGTAAGGCATTCCTGTGGCCATCATACCAGCATCATCTTTTTTATTCCGGATCAGCTCATGTCACTTGCCTATCTGAAAGTCTACAATAGCTCCCTGTTGGCTACAGAATAATGTCCACTATGCATTGAAGGTTTCCTCAACCTTGACATAGGATTCATTCATACTGTCTACTTTCCTTTAAGTGTATCTCCTCCCGATTCTTGTTCTCCAGCCAGACAACTGAACACCATTCCCCAGAGCTCCAGTGCAGTGTGGGGCCTCTGAGCTTTTGCTCCAGCTGGTTCTGCACCTCCACACTCTCTTTCTCAGCTCCTCAAAATACCATTCGCATTTCCATGTCCATGTAGACTCCTTCTCCTCTGAGGCATCTTTCTTGAGCCATCTATTCGGGATGCAGCACCCTCCTTTTGTGTTAAAACAGCATATTGTGCAGATGTGTATTTGGCATGGATTTCATCTTACTTTGTCTTATGTCTTTGCTTCGAAAAGCTAGGGGACAGCGACTATATCTCTAGGACCCCTCCTGAGTCTTACACATAGGAGGGGTAAGTCGACAAGTGTTTACTGAAAAGAAATTAATCCAAATGTGGGAAAAGACATTTGTTTGTGAGAAGAGAGGATGGGGGAAGAAAGGTGGCGTTATCTAAGTGATCCCCAATACATTTCTGCACACGTGCTTGCTAAATTCTCTTTGCTTCTCATGGGGAGATAAAATATCCCCTTCCCAGAAACCTGAAGCACATAGTGTCTAGCAAAGTCGAGAAATAAGGGGCAAGGAAGCAGATGGAGCTCCCTTTTTTATGCAGCCCTTAGAGGGCTCAGCCCTAAAGAAGACAATCCAATCTGTGTTTTCCTGTAGAACTCTTCCCTTTCTTACTTGGTGTATCTGCGTGGTCTAAGATTCCCCCGCCTAGCTCTTACGTGAAGACCAGACAACGAGGTTTCTCATGCCTTCTCATGTTTATCTTTGGGACCCTATCACCCAGCAGAGGACCTGGCAGAGATTTTGTGCAGAATAAACGACCGCAGCGAGCTGCATGAGCGTGATATGCGCTAAGCAAGAAAGCAGGCACTCTTACAGAAGCAGAGATCTAATCGGCAGAGGTGGTTGCCAAGAAATCACATAGAGAATTACAGAGACAAAACCGGTAGCAGAAGGTGAAGGCACAGATGGCGGCAGGCAGAAAAGAAACAGAGGGGAGACACTTGGCTTTGCAACGGTCAGCTGGATCGGGCTATTTCTGACCCCAGTAGAAATAAAAATATTGATTGAATTCAAGTTAATAAGTCTTTGTTGTGGGCTCATTTTTGCAAAAGGCCATCTTCATTTCTGTAGCTGAGACCCCTCCCCCCCAAAAAAAGCAAGATATAATTAATTTCTGGGTGCAAAGTAATTACAGTCCAATTGAGAACACATATATAAACACACATTAAATAGCTTAATTATGACAGGATAGAAGACATATTTGAGTTTCTTTACTCTTCTACGTTTAATTTACCAGTAAATCCTGATGGCTTAATCGACAAAATATATCCTAAATTTGTCAGCTTTTCTCCATCTTCACCAGAAAACCTTAGTCTAAACCTCAGTGCCCCTGACCTGCAATAACCTCCTGGCTCTGATTTTTGTCTCCCTCATGGTCAGTAGACAAAGAGATTTTTTTTTTAGTTTATTTATTTATTTTGAGGGAGAGTGAGAGAGAGAGAGAGAGCACAAGCAGGGGAGGGGCAGAGAGAGAGAGAGACAGAGAGAGAGAGAGAGAGAGAGAAAATCCCAAGCAGGCTCCACACTGTCAGTGCAGAGCCCGAGGGGGAGCTCGAACATACAGACTGAGATCATGACCTGAGCCCAAGTCGGATGCTTAACTTGCGCACATATGAGTCAACCAGGCGCCCTGACAAAGAGATATTCTGAAAACCATAAGCCATATCCTATCTTCTCCTGCCTGAAACCTTCCATGGCTTCTGGATACACTCAAAGTAACAGCTGAGGTCCTTATGTGATCTAGCACTAGTCTTCCTCTTAGATCCACCTCTACCCAACTTCCCTTTGCTCGCTACCTCCTATCCATACCTTCCCTCTTTCTGTTCCTGGAAACTGCCATGCGTGGGCTCTCTTTAACACATTGGTAGCTTTTGTGCATTCTGCCTGGACCATTTGTACTCCATCTTTGCAGGGCTAGATGCATTTTTATTCAGGTCTCAGCTCAAATGTCATCTCAGGGAAACCCTTCCTGACCCCTTAATCTAAGCTATCAATCCCCGCTTCAGGCACTTTCTATTATCACCCTGTTTCTAATGGATCTTCCTAACACTGAGCAGCATACAAAGTAATCTTTTGTTTTGTTTATTGTCTGTGCTTCCCCCAGAGAATGTGAGTTTTTCAAGAGCAGCGGTCTTGTTTTTTGTGTTTTTTTTTGTTTTGTTTTTTTTCATTTCTGTATCTCTTTTGCCCTGGTATCACAATGCCTTGTGCATTGTCCATTCTCATTAAGCAGTTGTTTAATGAATGGATGAAAAGTATGAGCTATTGAAAGACAAAGAAAGGAGATTATAGCTCAGCCTAGTTGGGAGGAAGAAGTACTCAAAGGAGTTCTTGGAGGAAGATAGATTTTTTTAGCTGTGAAGAATGGTATGGGGAGCCAGGACTCAGAGACACGCACATGTTTGTCAGAGGGAGGACTCCGGGCCTCGCTGGAGCAGAAGGTACACAGAGATAAAGGCAGGTGTCACGTCAGGCAGTGGAACCTGGAGGGAATCAGAAAGCAAAGGAAAGTCATCACAGGGCCACATAGTATATGTGCATTTTGCCTCAGGTGGCAATGCCCTGGAATCCCACGGGGTGCGTGAGAGTTAAGATGTCTATTTATCATCTTCCTTCCAATTGCAACAAATATGGAACAAATGACGGTCCCCGAATCACAAACATAATGGAAAAGATTTAGTAAGCCCTGTATACTTCATATTTATATTAGCAATGGTGTTTTTATTTTATTTTTTGGCTCCTCTGCTTCTCATGAAGTGGTTCACTATTTTGATAGAGCTGCTCCCTGAATTATTCGATCTAAGAATAGTTTTCATTTACTTGACATTTTATTTTCTCTCAGGAATGCCCCTTATAGAATATGCATTTCTTTTCCTTGAATGAAATAATATATGTGAAAGTACTTTGCAAGCCATCAGGCACCTCCGAAATAGAAGGTAGAATGATTATTACCGCTAAAGGTCTTAAGGGACATTACTGAAAGCGGCAAGTCTCACTGCCCTGGTTTCCTTGCTTTTTATCGCAATAAGGTGGACTATTTCATTATACCTGGAGATTATTTTCTGTTACAGTCAGGAGGCAAACATGTTTGTCTGTATATCTCCCAGTTATTAACTCAAGGAAATTAACAAAACCCGTGTATTTTGAGAAAAATCTTGGATGCACAATCGATCACATAGTATATTGTTGTTCAGAACAAAAAAGAACAAAAATTCTGCTGATTTAAAAGAGCACTTATTCCTTGCATTCCCACTTGACTCCTCTCTCATTAGTACAGAATGTCTACACGCAGAGTCAAGAAGAATGGCAATTGCTGTGAGCACCTGAGGTGGCGATGGACGACTGTAGAGATTGGGAGACTTTAGTTTGCTGTTCTAATTAATAGTGAAACGGTTCCATTACAGATTTTAAGGAACGTACTTGAAATACGAAAATGTCTTCTGAAATAGGATCCATCTCTCTCTTTGTCCTCCATGTTTAGCTCGATCATGGTTCCTGAGCGTAGTATTTCTGTGGTCACACTGATGCTGTCTGTGCAATATTTTATAAAGTGATCATTTTCTCATTTTATAGATATCATAGGGGAAATGAGTTCTGTGAGATCCTGGGGCTCCCGGGGCCTTCTCCAATAAAAAATAAAACTCGGCTTTCGGTTAGGAAGCAAAGGTCAGTTAGAGATAACAAGGAAAAGAGTGGTTTGGAGTCCTGACCTGGATCGAATTCCAATGAAATAAGCTGCAGTAGCAGCAGAAGGTGGTGGGGCAGATCTAGCTGAAAAAATTAGGGAAATAGGGACGCAGAGAAGGGTTTCCATTGAAGAGTCAAGTCAAAGGAAACTGTAGTGTTTTGGGTGGAGAAGTAAATGGAATCTAAGAGCAAATGCAAACTTCTAAGAGAATAAGGGGGACTAGGATCCTACCTACTTTAAGAATGGACTGGGTTAGGGGCGCCTGGGTGGCTCAGTCAGTTGAGCGTCCGACCTCAGCTCAGGTCATGATCCCCCGGTTCGTGGGTTCAAGCCCCACATCGGGCTCTGTGCTGACACCTCAGAGCCTGGAGCCTGCCTTGGATTCTGTGTCTCCCTCTCTCTCTGCTCCTCCCTTGCTCACACTCTGTCTCTCTCCCTCTCTCAAAAATAAATAAACATTAAAAAAAAATTAGGAAAAAAAAAGAATGGACTGGGATTAAAATTTGTCTGATAGGGCCAGAAAAACCTGGACTTTGAATGCAAAATAATAATAATAATAAAAATAACAAGTATCTACTGATATTATTATTATATTATTACATTTTTTGATTTTTAGATTATTATTAGATTATTAGATGATTATTATTAGACTTCTTTTTATTACACTATACGTTTTCATGAATCATTCTGCATTATCTTATTAATCTTTACTAACTCATGATGTAAGAACTAAAGTTATTCATATTTTATAGTTGAGGAAGGAAAGGTTTATGAATCTAGGATGCTCAGGTGATGGAGCCAGGACCCAAACTATGCCTGCCTGATTCCAACACTCGTGATCTATCTATTTGTCAAAGGTATAATACAGTTTGGGATATATACTCACTTTGAAAAAAAAGAGAAACACATATAAAGAAGTTAAAATTCACCATAATTTTACCATGTAAAAATAATGTGACATAATTCTTCAGATAACCCCTATTCCTAAAAGTAGCTGCTGTTAACACTTAAGTTTATATAACTCCTGTATATATATGCAGTTGTTTGTTTAGTGTACATATTTCTTTTCTTTTTTTTTAACTTTAAAATTTTTAAATTTTAAATCCCAGAGAGAGGGAGACACAGAATTGGAAGCAGGCTCCAGGCTCTGAGCTGTCAGCACAGAGCCTGACGTAGGGCTTGAACCTTTGAACCGTAAGATCATGAACCAAAGTCAGATGCTTAACCAACTGAGCTGCCCAGGCACCCCTATATTTCTTTTCTTAATGTAGAAATGTTTTATGTTTTTCTTATAAACAGTGTTCTGCAATTTTTTATATTGAAAATGTATTATAGTAAACCCTTCCATGTCTGTGTGCCTTTTTCCCCTGAGGAAAACAGTGCTACAAAATATGTACATACGCATGTGTACATTATGTATATGTGTGTGTACGTATAACTATATATGTGCACACACAGTACATATATATTTTAATTGATACTGCTATAGGAAGTGGTACCAATTTATATTTTTCTCAGTGTATGATGTAAGATCTCCCCTTTTCTCACATCTTTGTGAAAACCAGTGGTTATTTAAAAAATTTTTTTCTCATACAGGGGGCGCCTGGGTAGTTCAGTCGGTTAAGCCTCCGACTTCGGCACAAGTTACGGTCTCATGATTTGTGAGTTGAAGCCTGTCCTTCTCTCGCTGCCCCTCCTCCCTTCTCATGCACACACTCTGTATCTCAAAAGAAATTTTAAAAACTTAAAAAAAAATAAAATAAATAAAAAGCTTTCTGATTCTAATAGTGGAGAAATAGCTCATGTTTTGCATTTTTTTGATTACTATTGAAGATGAACGTTTTTCACATATTTGATGACCTTAACATAAATGTTTCTCTTAAATACACTAACATGGTTATATTTTTTCTCTTAAACCCGTACTGTTCTGTGTATCTGTAGTTTTACACATGTGCATAATATGTAATCTGGGAAGTAGGGATGGATAGTATTGAGAAAGAATGAATGTGGTGGAGGTTGGTGTTCATACAAGGGGAGGAGGGCATCAAGACAGTACTTGACTATTTTATAGAGCTATCCCAAATATTTGACGGAAGGTAATAAAAGAATGTTTAAAAGCACTGTTTCCAATCTTTGATCATTTCTGCTCGTTGGTTGTGATGTATTTTTTTTTCCACATCTATATCTCCTTTCTAATTTATAAAATGGGGATAAATTTTTATTTCCTTTTAAAAGGATATTTTGAACATTAAAAAAAAAAGATACAAAAACACTTTGAAATCATCATTACTCCATAGTATGATAACTACTTTTATTTTATTTTGTTTTATCAGTGACATCCTCTCAGGTCTGATCTAACCCATTTCAAATCCACCCACACACTTTTTTTTTATATCCCTCTTATAAAAACACTTTTTAAAATGGTGGAAATAACACATCTTTGCCATTCTTTTGGATTGCCGTTCAATTGTCTTTCAGGCTTAAAGAAAGATGTCTTATTCTATTTTTAAGTATTTTTATTTATTTTTGAGAGACACAGAGAGAGAGAGAGAGAGAGAGAGAGAGAGCTAACAGGGGAGGGGCAGAGAGAGAGGGAGAGAGAGAATCAAAAGCAGGCTCTACACTGTCAGCATAGAGCCTGATGTGGGGCTCGAACCAATGAACCATGAAATCATGACCTGAGCTGGAATCCAGTTAGACGCTTAACCAACTGAGCCACCCGGGCTGCCAAAAGGATGTCTTCTTCCAAAGTCAAGAGTGAATTATCTGAGTTATCTTTTAGTTAAGGATGAGAGTAGGAGAGTTTTACAAAGAAATGTAAGGCTCTGGAATATTGATTTGATTCAGAAAAATCTAAACCTATTGTCCTCCAGGGCATTACACAAAGCCTATCTGTTAAATCAGGATTTTCCTGATAAAAATGGATATAAATGGGCGCTCTTGACAATTTGACCTATTTGTATTCTGCTGGGCTGCTAAGCATATGCCTAGAGGGTCCACCAAAGAGTAGGTATTATAAATCAAAATAAAAAAAATCCCCTTGGCTGTATTAGAGCCATTATCCATGATCCATTAGAAATGATCCCCCAAATCTTCATCTAATCAAGTGCAGTTTTATTAACGGCTATACATTCTTAATAGCCAGCTCGCTCTATTCATTGTAATTCAAGGTTGTGCCTCTGCTGTCATCGTAAATCACTTGTTATGCTCTCCTGCTTTATAATACCAGTGTAACCTTTTGCTATACCTTGCTTTCAAAACATTCCAGTCTGATTTGATGCAGTTTTATTCCACACGCATCCTTCTCTAACCTACAGGATAGCAGACACGATCGAGCACATCTGAGAATTTTTTTTCCCCAACACCTATAATAATTGAAACTCCAAAAGAAAATGGAAAATTCTTGACAATTGTGTTTATCATTAAGAGCTTCTTTTCACAGGCATAGCAAACAAGATCTGGACTGTGTACAATAGCTAGTCAAAGATGGATGAATAATTGAAGCTTTATTTCCCGAGCATTCCAAAGGATCCCATTTATGAGACAGCTAAAACATGATTCATTGGATCCATTAGTGGTTCCCACACCAGTGGCAGACTGGCAAGAAAGACCCACATTTCCAGGCCTTATGAAATGGTAGTCTTTATATTGCTTAAAACAAAAATGGTTTCATACTACTTTTCATATAGATTTGCAGACTTGCATTGGTTTTTCCCGGGTTGTTTTGCAAGACATAGATCTTCTCCAGATGCTTGGGTCACACTTGCCGAATAGGTGCTCAATCCAAGGGTCTCTGGCCTTCCATACCAGCAGTTATTAGGGAGATACTCTAAAAAGCATAAAAACTGAATGCGTATTAGAGATTTAACTAATGGCGTAAACTTTTTTTCTCTTACCTCACGCTTGAAACACAATATGATATATTTTGGCTGAGAAACGTTTTCTCTTACTTTCTATTTTTATACACAAACTATCAGACAGGGGCACAGGAAATCTATGGCAGCCCAACCCAAGCTGTTCTGAGATGAGACTAGAAATTAAGCTTCTAGCAGGAAACCACATGCGTTTTGAAATCCGGTATAATATGCAACAAAAAATGTCTCTTCCTCTTCTCTTTCCCATACCAATGATCATTATCTTCTTTTACTGGAGAAATTGGCCCTTCGCTTCTTTTCTTGTTCATGGGGGAGCATGAGGTATCGTTAGAATGAGATGAACTTTCTTCACTGGTACTGAAGTATTTGCTCTCTTGATGTACTTTCCCACCGTTCAATTCTTTGCGAAAAGCTTAATTTTCTTTTTAATATCCCTTCTATTAGTATAGAGTCAGATTTCATTATTTTTCTTATCTATAGTTTCCCTAGCCATATCAAAGATGCTACCCGGGAACCAATTCTTTAAAAATAAAAAAAGGGCTTAAGGCCTTTTATTGCTTCTCATATTGAAAAAAAAAAAAAACAAAAAACAAAACACTAGAAGCCATGAAAAAGAAAGATGTTTTGCTTTTGCTTATCTAGGAAAGCAGTGTAATGTCATTGAAGAGAAGGACCTCAAATGCGTCATAGTATTTCTGCAGGAAAATTGGACTTATCCCTGATGCATGGCTGGGTGCAAGGGACCCAGATTAGAAGTACAAAATACTCCATTTCTGGATCCCTTGTACAGAGTGGAGAGGGATGTTGCTTTGCTAGAGAGGCCAGGCAAGACCTCTTTGAGGTGACATGTGAAGTGATCATGAGATCAGGAGAGGCAGGAAGCCAGGCGGACAAGATGTAGGGAAAGAGGGCTGCAAGGGCAAGGAAGAGCAAGTCCAAGCCTGAGAAGGAAATGAGTGTGGTGATTCTCAAGAGCCAGATGGGCCGGGGCACCCGGAATGAATTGTCAGAGCAAGAGGTGAGGGTGTGGGAGATGTCAGCTCACAGAGGACCTCACAGGCCAAGGTAGGAAGTGTGGATTTCATCACGGTCTCAAATGGAAGCCACCTGAACATTCTCAGCAGAGGACTGGCATGATGTGACTTGGGTTTTGCAAAGTACATCTGCGGAGTTGTTTGCGGTTACTGGGCAGGACGTGGTCTGGCAGGAGGCTCAGGGAGACCTGGCCGAGGAGTCTGTTAGGAAGTGTAGGAAAAATGTGATTGCAGCTTGGACTAAGCTGTAGCAGTGAGGTTGGCCAGAAGTGCTTGGAGTTGGGGTATGTTATGGAGGTGGAACAGGCAGGACCTGGTGAAGGATTTAATGAGGAGCTTGAACAGCTGAGTTAGTGAGTGATCGGCAGAGGTTGGACAAACAGGTTGGTTTTACTGAAGTGGAAAATATAACCAGGACATTATAGGATATGAGCACAGTGAGCTTCCTCAAGCCTGTTCCTTGGAAGTTTGAGTCAATGAGCGAGTGAAGAGGACTGATCTGGAGGTCACATACCTAAAGGAGACTGGAATTTGATTCCTCGTGGCCGAAATGGGCAGAGCATACGGGAAGCTAGCATGTGAAGGTGGTAGCCTGAACTTGGGGAGGATAGAAAGGAGCGCTGGAAAGCATAAAGCTGAGACATGTTACAGGAAGTTGGTGGCCCATCCATTGTGCCAGGAACTTCCAAAACAGCAGTCTCATCTATCAATTCAGAGAAAAATCATTTAAACCTGGTGGAGCATCCTGGTACCGGGGTGGCATCCTACTTTGGCTCAGGTCATGATCTCACGGTTCATGAGACCTGCATAGGGCTCTCTACTGTCAGTGCAGAGCCTGCTTCTGATCCACTGTCTCCCTCTCGCTCTGCTCCCTGCCCCCCCCCCAACTTGCACATGCTCTCTCTCTCTCTCTCTCCCCAAAATAAACATTTAAAAAATTAAAAAAACAAACAAACCTGGTGGAGCATCATATAGATGGGCAACCAACAGATTGACTGCATTCCCCACATGTTGTCTACTTGTCTCTATACCTACGGACACAAAACTTTTTTTAAGGATTGGATGGAATAGATGAAGCAAGGAAAAAAATCTGGATTTCATTTCAGACGTGGTTTCAAATCCGTGCTGCCTTCTATGACCATGAAAAACCCTGGAGGGAAAAAAAGGAAAGTAAATGGATGTCCTTTCATATAATAGCTAATGAAAAGCCTTTACCTTCGGCTTCTGCTTAGGGAACATTTTTATGTTTACATTTAAAGACAAGTGGGTGTGGTTTTCTGGAAGTATTATATTTAAATATAATAAATCAGTGGAGTACAAACCAGACTCAGGAGATGCTGGGAAGCTATTTCGCTTCTCAGCATCAGTTCTGCACTGGAAATAGATCGCTCTCTCAGTTCTTCTGGAAAGATGATCTTTCTTGAGCCTTCCTGTGAAGATTATGGGAAGAAGCTGTGTGTTGTGTTTAACATCATGAAAAATGAGTTGAGAGGTCAACAAAGCTATAATAAGCTCATTCGTGTATTCACTTGACACATAGGAATTACACTCAAATCCAAAAGTATGTGATAAATATTCAAACGTCTTTGAGGTCAGGAATCCTATCTGGTGCATCTTTGTATCTCTTATAGCACTAAGCACCAGTTGGTGAATGAAATGAATAAGACTGGCCGAAGGAAAGGCAACTGTGGTTGGAATGTTTAGAGAAGCCTCATGGACAAAGTAGAATTTTCACTTGTCCTTTAGCTGAGGGAGAGTCTATCTCGAAATGAACAGAGGTAAGGAGTTATAGGAATTGATAAATCTGTAAGTAAGATTTGTCTCCTAATCCAAATATGAACAGACGGACTTAAAATCATTCACTCACTTATTCAACGATTCATTTAGGATCCACTATGTTTAAGGCATTGTGCTATGTCCTCAGCATGCACTATAAAATAAAATATTCATAGTCTCTGCCCTAATGAAACTGAGAATCTAGTGGGGGAGATAAGGAACAAATAAATTAGTAACTGAACTGAAAAATAAAAACAAATAAGCCAAAATAATCCAATTTTTTCCTTGTGATGAAAACTTTTAAGATCTACTTTCTTTGCAATTTCCAAATATATGATACAGTAGTATTAACTATAGTTACCTGCTGTACATTACATCACCAGAACTTCTTTATTTGATAATGGGAAGTCGGTACTTTTGTTACAAAAAGAATTTGTAATGGCGTGGGGTGATGAATGTTGAGTAGACTTATTGTGGTCATCATTTCACGATATATAAAAGCACTGAATCATTATGTTGTATACCTAAAATTAGTATGTTGTATGAAAAAAAGAAAAGAAATAGAAAATAACGAGGGATTGGTTGATTGGTGGGGGGGGGGGCGGGCAGGGGAGGTGGGTAGGTAGGGGAGGTTGTTGCTGAGGAATTGACATTGCATTTGGATGAGAAGCAACCAGCCACCTAAACAGCAAAGAATTTGGTGGGAGAAGGAGGGAGTCAAGGTGGTTGATGTTCCCGGCCGAGGAAACAGCATGCAAGAGCTGTGAGACAGCAAATATCTTGGCTCTTTTGGGAGCTGAAAGGAGGATTTGTAGCTCAATTTTTGAGGCTTGGTTTTGAATAAAAATGGGATATCTAAGTGGAGATCTCCTAGAAAAGAGGAGGAAATTAACAGCCTAAAAGGGAGTGAAACGTCACTGGTAATATTCATTCATTTCATAAATATGCACGGCGTCATTCTGGGCATTCTGGAGGTAGTGGTAAGAAGAGCTGGAAGGGGATGACAAATCAGAAGACAAGTAACTCAATAAACAATTTAATTTCAGATCACGATAAGGTGCTATGAAGATGGCACACGGCATGGGAGTGACGGTAACTGCTTTAAGTAGAGAAGTCAGGGAAGGCTTTGGAGGAAAAGACACCAGCTGCATAGCCTGGAGTAAGAGCATTTCAACAGAACATGTGCAAAGGCCCTGAGATTTGTGGTTCTGTGAAGCTTTTTCCAGTGTCACAAAGGCTAGGAATATCCTCATGGTCCCTCTGTCTCACCGCATGTAGGTACATCTCACTCCTTTGTGTCCAAAGGCAGCCTATAAGCCAAGGTTGTCCCCACATGCTGCATTTCCTCTCTCTCCTTGACCTTGGTCTTTCTTCCTGTCACCCTGTGCCACTTATCTCCCCTCCCCCCACCCCCAGCTACACTTCCAGCAACATCTTCTCCTTCTTGAAATGGGCACAGTGAAGTGCTGTGGGCTATAAGCTGGGAGGGGCCCCCAATAGCCAAGAACAGGAACCCTGTGTGACCCAGAAGGCTGGGTCAGGAAATTGAGTGTATGTAAATGTAATCATGGGCATTGCTCACTGACAAACCCAAGATTCAGTTCAACAACATGTCACTGAATTCCTGCTGTGGGGGCTCATGCTTGCATCACCCTAATGTATGTATGCATGTGTGGCTGAGAATGTGAGGTCTAAATGTGGAAACAAGTGCTGTGGTAGACCGAAGTAAAGTAGAAAATTATGTTCTCAGAGACACTGAGACTTTATCAAGTTGCAATTAAGGATGAACTGAGATGTTATCAAGATGCTATTTAATGAGAAACTATATAAAACAGGCAAATATATTTTCTTTATAAAATTAAGTCATACAAGAGTCAGACTCAACAAACATTAAATGAGCATCTATTATATACCAAGTACTCTGCTTAGAAAATAGATTTGATTCTGTCCTTTGCAATAAGTTTAATTTCCCCATTTTACAGGCCGGGGGGATGGGGGGAGAGGGGACAGCCTGACACATTGGTCATGTACTAGAAAGAGAAGAACATCTTGTGAGAACAGGTCTTTTGATGCCAGATCCTGGGGTCATCTGGTGAGGCACCAACTGCCTATTTGGCATAATGGCGGCAGGTTGGAAGGGAGCCTGGAGCGCAGTCACGTCCAATGCTGGGTGTCCCCGGACTACAAGCGTGAGTTACAGTCTGTTTTATCTCTTTCTAGCCATGTATGATTGGGCCAGTAACTTTACCTTCCCAAGACTCAGTCTCCTGATCTTAAAATGGGAATAATAATAAAACCTACCTTGTAGGGTTGTTCAAGGATTAAAGGAGCTTCCTATATCAAATATCCGGCATCACGTCTGGCACATTTGGCACTAAATAAATGGCAGCTACCTATCGTATCAGAGGACAGAAGTTAGCGTTTAGGGTGGTCTTTTTTATATTTATTTATATTTGAGGAGAGAGAGAGAGATTGAGAGGGAGAAGGTGAGTAACAGGGGGACAGAGAGAGAGGAGACACAGAATCTGAAACAGGCTCCAGGTTCTGAGCTGTCAGCACAGAGCCTGATGCGGGGCTCGAACTCATGAACCACGAGATCATGACCTGAACCAAAGTCTGACGCTTAACCAACTGAGCCACCCAGGTGTCCCCTAGGGTTCTCTTTTTAAGCTTGATGACATCCACTAGCTTATTGTATCCTCCCAGACTGGAGGGGGTGGTTCAAATGGAGCTAGCTGATGGAGGAAGGGGTCTCTCAATAACATTGTCCTCAAGCAGGTGCTCTTGGCTCTCCCACCCTCTGCATGGAGGGTGAACATCCCAGTTGCCCTCATTAAAACATACACTTCCCACCACCCAGCCTCCTGGTGACAGAGATGTCAAGGGGACATGGGTGGCAGTCAGCAGTGACACTCATTATCTCAGAGCATATCTGCAACCTGAAGTCACTTGTCAGAGAATGTTGAGGTTTCCAACAACTGAAAGTCCTCATGTTTGAATCAAGGTGCTGCCTTCTAACATAATCGTCGCTCCCCTGTACCTTCTAGATGGCTGAATAGGACGATTTACATAAATATCCTGTGCACTATGTCAGAACATTTAAATGTGAGTGTTTGAATCAGGCTCTTATTAACAGGAAATTCGTTGCTAATTTAATTTAATTTAAATTTTTTTTGCATGCTAACCTCATCAAGTATCCTGCCTAATAAATTATTGAACAAAAAAGTTAAATATAAGTGAGCCACATGACGTTTGCAGTTAGAAAATAAATCAGAGAAGAAAAAAAGGGAAGTGAATTGTTGTAAGTATACTAGAAAGGCCTTATGTATTCAGAAACTCATTTACTTTTCTCCCAATCAATATGCAGTGCTCAGCACAGAGAACTATCCGAGACCTACTGAATATAAAGCACACCAGATAACAGCAGTGATTACAACATGCAGTTGTGCAGCTGTGATCCAGCCCCTCCCCTTCAGCCCGGTCGCCTCCATCAGATTGGCTGCTATGTTAATATTTTAGGCTTAAAGGACCAGAATTAATGCATTCAGTTTTATCTCTGATGTGTTCGTTTTCTGTCAAAAATTCCTGGCAAAATTAATAACCAAGGAATCAGGATAATTAGATGGAGTGATGTACCCCATGCAGTCCTTGGAATCACTGGGCACACCATCTTCTCCTGCCTGGTCATGGAAACTTGGCACAAGACGACGTCCCCCCCCTCATTTTTCTGCAGGGCAACAATTTTCAGCTATAAATAGGCTACCATTTTTTTTCCCTCCAAATAATGAAGATAGAGGATAATTTTTCTCTGTTTTGATGAACAGCAGCAACTACAAAATCAGATGAAATCTGGGGAGGAAACTGGAAGAGGTGTAACAAAGTCTCTATCACTGACAAAGTTTAAATTAAGAAGAGTATATATAGCCTGATCATTTTACTGCCTTTTTTTTTTTTAATGGTGATGAAGTAGTTGTCTATTAATAGAGAGCCTGTGAAATAGGCAAAGATCCTCCAGAGAATGTTCTAGTTCATTCAGCCCAACAGTAAAAAAAAAAAAAAAAAAAAAAAAAATAGGGAAGTTTTTAGGGGAAGACAACAGAAACACAGGAAGCTGACAGCTGGAGAAGATAATGTAAAACTATAGCAATTTCACCCCTCACCCACCTTTCCCACTCCATCTCCTTCTTTTCTCTGATGCCCTTACTCTCGAACAGGAATGTGGAGGAAGAAAGAAGGGGAAAGAATTATAGAACTATCTGGCGGCCAATAAAATGAACACCTACTTTATGGTCAGAAATGATTAATCTTTATGATCTTTCTTTCCGCCATTTACCCAAGAACGGTAGAGAATTCGGAGTCCTGTTGCTGTCACAGGCTAAAATCTCCCTTATCCAGTTCTACTTCTGGTTTCTAATCTCCCGTTGGTTGCTCTGAGCTAGATTTCTTCGCTTGCCTCTGAGAAATTTACTTAATCCTGAAGACGTTCAGAGTCTTCATTCTGTGTCTAAGCTTGTGACCACTGTGGAAGGTGCTTTTGAAGCTCTGAAGGGAAGGTCACATCTTAGGTGGCCTCTGACCTGAGCCTCCAAGAGCGTTAGGCTTTGTCAGGAACAGGAACAGCTTGCTGAGGTCAGCTGAGGAAGTCAGCATCAAGCTGTCCTCAAAAAGGAGTTGAGGGGCGCCTGGGTGGCTCAGTCAGTTGAGCGTCCTCCTTTGACTCAGGTCACGATCTCACGGTCCGTAGGTTTGAGCCCCGCGTGGGGTTCTCTTCTGTCAGCGTGTAGCCCGCTTCGGATCCTCTATCTTCTTCTCTCTCTGCCTCTCCTCCACTCACTCATGCTCTCTCTCTCAAAAATAAATAAACGTTAAAAAAAAAAAAGGAGGTGAGCTGGGGGAGCAGGAAGGTGAGAAGCAGATGAAACTGAAAAAAGAAGATCTCTCTCTTGATTCTTTCTTCTTAAATCAGCAGAGATGGGTCAGCAACAAAGGAGACAAATACTTGGTATGTCAGAAACAAAGTTAGTGTAAGAAATTAAGAAACTGGCTATAGCAAAAGTCCAATGAAATATACCACCCACCCCTAGAAAGATGGTTTCCCTTTGCCCTGGGACGTTGTTTACAGTAAGAAGTTGAGTAATGCCCACGCTTTAAAGCAACCCAGTACAGATTTCCAAATGCCCCGTCACTGTCCCAAAGCATCTGGCCCTATCTACTCTGATTTACTGTCTTGGGAGCAGTGACTGGCATAAATAATTAAATAAAAGTACCCACATAACTCTTGTCTCCAATCCCTTATCTAAAACTTTCACTTTCCCGGGGCACCTGGGTGGCTCAGTTAGTTAAGTGTCCAACCTCGGCTCAGGTCATGATCTTGCGGTCTGTGAGTTCGGGCCCCGTGTCGGGCTCTGTGCTGACAGCTCAGAGCCTGGAGCCTGCTTTGGATTCTGTGTCTCCCTCTCTCTCTCAGCCTCTCCTCTGCTCTCTCTCTCTCTCAAATAAATTAAAAATAAAATAAAATAAAATTTTCACTTTCCTAAAGAGTGGAGAAGATTAATTTTTAATGTTGTTAAATTAGTTAGAATAAAACCTAAGAATAGGCACATTTGAACATTTGATAGAATTGTACTTTCTTCCACTCATAATGAGAGTAGCATCTAAGGCCCCCTTCTCATTCAACTGTTACTAAAACTTTAAAGCGAAAACAATCCATTAAATAAAAACGGCTAAGCATTGAGAAAGTATCAACTGAATTGTCCCTTAATATTACCAAATTCAGTTAATCAGAAATATGGTCAAAAATAAAATATACCTCCAATTCTTGGTTATCCGCAGAAAGCAAAGCAAAGCTGAGAAGTGAATCACAATATAGTGACCACATGATTCTAAAATGTGTTTTTATTTGATTTTTAAATATATTTAGATACATTTTCATTGCAGGAATAGAGACTTTGTTGTTGGACCATGTTTGGGGTTAAATCAGATGTGACTGGCAGATCTCATTCTAAACTTTTGTACTTCCCAAGATCACTTTTTTTATTTAAAGTTTTTATTATTTTTAAGTAATCTCTACACTCAATGTGTGGCTTGAACTCACAACCCTAAGATCAAGAGTAGTGTGGTCTTCTGACTGAGCCAGCCAGACTCCCCCAAGATAACTCTTAATTATAGGACCACCAGACTACTAAAGACTCTTAGGCTCTGGAAAAAACTTATGGGTGGTGTGTGTGTGTGTGTGTGTGTGTGTGTGTGTGTGATCACTCAGAATAATTTCGAAATATAATTTTTCCCATACCATTTCCTATTGTGGTAACAATATAACACCTATGTATTTAAACATTTTTGAGTGAATTTATTTTATTAAGTATGATTTAAAGTATTTTAAAATGATAACAACAACAAGATAATAGGTTTCCAATTCTGGCCATTCTTAAATCTCCATCTTAAAAAAACATTTTGGGAACTGTAGCACCAGTCTCAATACACTAGTGAGTCCTTTGATCTGTTTGTTTATTTAAAAAATCTAGATGGAACTAAAGTGTATTATGCTAAGCGAAATTAGTCAGTCAGAGAAAGACAAATATCGTATGACTTCACTCATATGAGGACTTTAAGATACAAAAGAAATGAACATAAGGGAAGGGAAGCAAAAATAATGTAAAAACAGGGAGGGGGACAAAACATAAGAGACTCTTAAATATGGAGAACAAACAGAGGGTTACTGCAGGGGTTGGGGGGGGGGGGGAATGGGCTAAATGGGTAAGGGGCATTAAGGAATCTACCCCTGAAACCATTGTTACACTATATGATAGCTAACTTGAATGTAAATTTAAAAAAATAAATTAAATTATAAAAAAAAAATGAAAAAAATATCTGAAAGAAAGTGAAACTGGTAAGAATGAGAATACATACTCCCAAGCATACCTTACTAGAGCAATATTGTCATCCAAATTTCTGATAAAGACATTTAAATGTATAAAAATAGACCACTTGTTTTACAAAATATTGAATTCCACAAAATTTTTGTCAGGAGAATTTGATTAACCCACCAAATTTCATTCAAATTGAATTTGACTAGATCCTAGCTGGAAAAGCTGATTCTACTGAGACAGAACTGCTATAAACTGCATCATAATGTGTTCAAAGTACCGACTCTCCCGGATGGGACTCAGGTAGCAACATAGGCATCTAGAAGCAATTTAAGAAGTGATGAAGGCCCAAGGGCACAGTGAAAACAACAAATAATGAAGTAATGGCTGAATAAGATGTGTTCTTCTTAAGTCCATCAAAGGTAATGATAAAAAATATCCTAGGGATGGAGTTGATTACCTCTTCTTAAGATTAAATTCTTTCATTAAAACATCTTTAAAATATTTATTATTTATAAATGTCTTAATATAGATCAACTGGGGACATACTCATTTTTTAAACTGATAGGAGACACCAAATGCTTACAAATTTTCCAGAATTTAATATTAAAATAATTTAATGATAAGGCATCTAAAATCACACCTTTTCCACTCAGCGGCAAACTCTGAAAGAAAAAACAACAACAACAAAACCAATTCCTAAAGAACAAGAAAGAACGGTAAAGCAAAAAATATCATGGACAATTTGGCTTATAATGTCATTCGCTATAGTCTTGTGACTCCTGGAGATTATTTTTAAAATGCATGAGAATTTACGCATTTTATTTTTTAATTTATATCAGTTTTACATATCATTTTTAAACTATTAAGTCTGGGGGAAAAAAGATTAAGGCTACAGGGGGAAAATTTTTGCGTTATTTAGTTCAGTGCAATAAAGTCATTTCATTTAATGTCCCAAATCTAACTCCAAGGAAGTCTGTGCATTCTTTTCAAGGCCTAGGAATAACATTCCAAATAAGCAAGGGGACCCTAGCTGCAATTTTAACTACCGGTGCTCAAAAGTCCACAGTGATCTTGATTTGCTTTCCTCTCCTTTTTTTCCTGCTCTGTGGTTTCTATGATGGTGAGTTCCTTTAATACAGGTAGACCAGTACCCTCTTCCTTGGACTCCAACAGTTCCAAAGGTGCCACATCTCAGCAGGTCTCTGTGAAATCCAATCCCAGCAGGGAGAGATCTAGAAATCTACCCACAGAAAATAGATAAGCTTCCAATAATTAAAAAGGGAAATCAGGTTAAACGATTTAATGAGGTTTTGTTCTCGAAATTAGTCTCGTCGTTTTAGGAAAAAAAAAAAAAAAACCCAAAACAAACTCCAACGAGCCTTCTGTGCCATAAAAACTCAGATTTGCATGGTGTGTGCAGGTTTACAAAGTTTTTTCACAGATAATTTTATGTTAAGTTATATAGTACCTGTTTAATCTTCCATCAGATTACAGAATTCTGTTGTGATCACAGTCTGAAGTTCATGGCTGACTACAGGCACGACCTGGTCAATAGCAGTTGAGTTGTCTTGGATGAAATATAACGCAGACCGATAATGGAAGCCCCAGAAGGCACTTGTTCATATATTATTCCCTCTCTAGCATGATCTCAGAGCCAGGACTTGAGAGTTAACATCACTGTGAGACTTCACTGTACCTAATTTGATTTTTTATTATTCAAAATCATTTCCTGGGAGACCACATTCTTACTTAAGCTTAGTTTTTAAAACCCCTTTGTCTTCACCACTGTTTCTTTTAAGCTTTCCAGATTGAATTCTCACAGGAAAGCCTCTTTGCAGCCAACATCCACAGAAAGGAAAGAGGAACAATTGATACATGGGTTTGATTTTGAAACATTGATACGTTAAGGTAAAATCAAATGCTTCACATTGTGAAAGTAGCTAACACTCTTATTTCTAAAATTCAAATAAGCATTTCCTAATCATTTGTGTAGATCCAGTTTTGACTCATAATTTCCAGACTGCCACCTGGATGCATTCAAGCTGTTCTGTGACACAGTTGAGCTAATTTTGAAGGTTCCTCCTTTGTCTCTGGGCTCCTTCTCTTTTATCCCCCTAGGACTCTGCCTCAAATTATTTTATCTGAAGCTATGTCTGAACATGAATAGACAAACGGAGAACTGAGGCAATTATGCTATTAATTCAAGCAGAAAAAGAAATACGCTTTGCCCGAGTTATCTGGAAATTCCTGGCAAACGTCTTTTTCTGTTTCATTGATCTGGAAGATTGCCTAACTTCTTTTTTGGGGAGGTGTAGATCTGGTTGATGTCACATGGCTCTGAGCATTCAGCGTCCACACATGATTGCCTCATTTCCTGCCGCTTCAGACTGTATCTATTCTAGGAAGGCTAGGCCATGATAGAAGGGTTCAGCGGTCCTGAGGTACAGTGCTTATGAAGATATCCCTGTGACCACTTGGACTGATATTTTAAGTACTTAACTGACCTCAGGGACTGTGAAACCACTCATGGTGAACTGGACCGAGTGACGTTTTTATTCATTCATTCTCTCATTCTTCATTTATGGGCATTCGCTCTGTGCCAGGTCCCGAGGTTATGAAAATGAGGCTGTCGGCACAATCACTTGCAGTGTTCAAAGACCCATTAAAAGGTAGGTACGATACAATGTAATAAATGTGAACAATGAATCTACTGTGCGCAAAAGCACACACCCTCTAGAAGTTTCAAAGACAGAGAAGCAGAAGCCACAAAAGCAATTTCCCATGAATCTATTTTTCATGCTTATCTTGTTTTATCTTTCTCCTACAATCCCTTAAGAATGAGATAAATCAGTCTTACTGGAGACTCATTTGCTACTTCTCAAAAAATATTCGGTCTCTGAGAGTTCTGGGGTAGACATTCTCAACACATGAGGGCTTGGCAGAGGTTTGTCTAGTTATCTCTGCCAAGGGCTCTGCCGGGCAGATGGCAACAGCTGTTTGTGATAGATTCAAAGAAAGTGCAGGAGGATGTCCTTTTTATTACACGAATGACTTTTTCCCCAAGAGTGGTTTCTCACTGTATCAGTGCATAATTGTTTTTGCTAATGCATTTGCTCCAATCATACAAATATGTAATAACTCTGTGTAATGAATCATTAGCAATTTCCTTAAATTCATTTCAGTGTTTGCATGTTGGTATTCAGTTTATGCTAATAAACCTAAAATATTCATGCCTTTAAGTCTAAGATTGCAGACTGTGTTAAAAAATTTGTTTTAGTAAATGTACATTTTAAATCTGCATTTGGTAGAATCATAAAGTGTCAACTCTGCGGGATTATCCTTGAAAACAGTATTCTAATTTTCTATTCACTTTTTAAGCAGAATTCTTTTATTTCCTTCACACCCCGTGATCACTTAGCTACAACAAAACGACACATGGTCATGTTTAACTTCAGAGCATGAATTGGTGTTTGGTAATGGAAGAAGATCAAAAGTGATTGATGTTGACCTTTTTTCACTTTGACTTATTCACATTGAGATGCAGGCTCTGATGCATTTGCTGAAACAGATATTGGGAATAAGTACCTTATTATCATTGCTTTTAATCAAAGAAGGGGAAAATAAACTTTGAATTCAAGCCATAAAAAGACACCACTATGAAGTACAGAGGTTTTCTACATTATTATTCTTATTAAACATAAACTGTGTGTCGGGTACTCTGCTTAATACTTAAGGTTCCCCATCTCATTTCATCCCCGCCCCCGCCCCCCGAAGTCCAAGTGGTCCGCACTATACCCTCAGCTGTGGTGTTGCAATAGTGTGTCTCAATTGAAGGCGATGTTGCCTCCTTGGGGACATTTGGCAGCGTCTGTAGATGTTTTTATTGTCACAGCTGGGGAGGGGACAACTGGCATTTCACGGGAAAAAGCCAGGGGGTACTACTAAACACCCTGCAATGCACAAAGCAGCATCCATAACAAAAAATTGTCTGGTCCCAAATGTCAATAGTGGGTCGAGAAACCCTGGTGTAGCAGCAGCTGGGTGGGATGCCCGTGTCACAGTTCCTCGGAGGGCTCACTTCAGAGCAGCTGTGCCGGACAGCTGTGGTGGTCACTGGGCCACGATGGCCAGCATCTCACCACCACGAGACGTAGTGGCTCTTTGCTTTTCTGCCGCAGGGCTTTCTCTGAAACACCCGTGCAGGTGCATCCGGGGGTGGTTCAGGCATTAACACCTGGAGACAACTCTGTATCCACGTGCAACCTCCCTGTTTGCCGGCGGGATGATTCTGAGGGCCCTCTATATACTTCCTCTGCACATCCCCGGGCAAGCTCATACACTTCTATATGAGTGACATCTAAATATCTGCACATCCCCGGATGGACGGTCTTAGTTGCCTACAGTGGTAACCCTCGTGGACAGCAGACACTTACTGACCTAGTGCCATCTCCCACCTGCTGAGGGTTGCCCCAGGGTTGATAACAATCTCTGCAGTTCCAGGCTGTGTGTGTTGCTGAACCTCAGAGAAAGCTTTGGGGGCAGCAACACAAAGACACTACCACCTGAGCTTGAGGAGGAATGCTGGTTACTGCACTGAACCGTGCGTTAGCTGGGGGAAATCAGGAACATCCATGTTGTGGGTTTTATCACTTCCCTGTCTCCCTTCCCATACACTTTCTTCTTAGACTTGCCTCCCAAATAAAATACTTATCACCGGAATCCATATTTTAAGTTCTGCTTTCCAGGAAACTCAAACTAAGACACCAATCTACCACGTCTGCTATGGTATATGGAAAATCCAATAAAAATAGAACCAAAAGCTGGCTGTATCACCGGATGAGCAAGGGAAATCAGTACATTAGCACCTTTTGGCTTACAAGCCCCTCTCTACTTTAAATTTCATAGTCAACTACTTAATATTGCTTTACTAGGGCTCTAAATTCTGTCAGTAGTTTATCTTTTGCAAACCCAATAACCCATCTCCAGTGAAGGCGTCAACCTTGTTGTTGTTGTTATCTGTGCAGAAGTCATTTTAGCTTGTGGGAGGAAGCCAGTTGGCCTGACCTATTGCAGATTTATGCTTGAAATTGGCTTTTGCTACTGTTTGGAAATCTTTCGTGAATCTTTTAATAACTTGTCACCTATTTCTCATTCCTTTTTAGCCCCTAACCTGACTTTGTTAACTCTTTTCTCCATGACCTTTTTGTACCATTTGACATCTTCTTCACGAATTTTTTTTCTTCTTTCAACTGCCATTTCTATACTACATTTACTACTCCTTTGATATCTCTGACAGCTCTCTCTCTCTCTCTCTCTTTTAATCCACTAGTTTCTCTTTTTAGTCCTTCCTCCAATCGGAGGACAAGACCTATCATCTGCCTTTTTTCTGTACTTACTCTCTGGGTGAGCTCATCCACTTCTATATGAGTGACATCTAAATATCTGTTTTCAGCCCTGATATTTCCCCTAGGTCCCAGGGTCATTTCTCACTGTCCACTTGATTAACCTGTCAGCTAATCTTCTCCTAGGTGGCCCATATGGCTCAGAAGAAGTTAAATCCTCTCCCAAGGGAGGGTGCATCCAGGAATGCACCAGAATGGTCTAAGGAGATTCTCCTTCTTTTGCCCAATTGGTCCAGCAGTTGTCATGCAAACCAGTTCAGTTCCCTGAGATTCAAGAAAAGATTTATTGGGGCTCTGGGGGAAATTCTTCTTTTGTCTTCTGAGAGAGCTTCTAGAAGCAATTCTTTTTCCCTTGCTTTTTTTTTCAGGGTATATTCACGGGTGGATGTGACATCTGGAGTGAGGGAGGTGCAGAGAGAGAGAGGGGGAGAGAGGATCTGAAGCGGGCTCTGTGCTGACAGGAGTGGCTCAAACTCACAAACCGTGAGATCATGACCTGAGCCAAAGTTAGGGGCTCAACCGATTGAGCCACCCAAGTGCCCCCCACTCCCCGCCCCCCGCAACCAGACTTGTTTTTAAGACTTTTCGTAGTCAAACTTCATTTTATATACTCAATATGGTTTCTCTGTGTTCCCCGGTATTCAATGACAAACTTTCTTCTGAATATTCTCTCAGCTGGGAAGTGTTTCTCCAATGAAATTCAATATGCGCTTTCAGTCTCGATTCAAGTCCTAGAATCTCAATAAACTCCTTCTGAATAGAACTGGCCTCTATTTATTCAAATAGTCTTTATTAGGTACATATTATATGTTTTAGGCATTCAAGAGGCAGTGGAGCTATACAGACAAATGTCTGGAAAAAAAAGTGTCCAAAAAAGTCTCCCTAGGGGAGCAACAGAAAAAAAGAAAAGTTGAGAAGCACTATTCTAGATACTGGGTAAATAGCAGCGAACAACAAGGAAAAGAAATCCCTGTTTTTATGGAGCTTATACATGGGAGGAGGATCCACAGGAAACAGCATAATAAGTAAAATGCATAATGTAGTAAAAAAGCAGTAAGTAACAAGGAAAAAAGTAAAGGAAGGAGATACGAAGTAGACGTATGGAAGAAATGGCATTGACACTTGAGATAAGGTGGCCAAGAACATTTGAGTCAAGGCCTTTTTGAGCGAGGGAGTGAGTGAGAATGTCCCTCCACAAATGGAACAGACTGTGCAAAGGCCCTGAAGCATGAACAAACCTGGCATATTGGAGGAGGGGCAAGCCAGTGTGGTAGGGGAGGAGTCGGGAAAGGACGTTAAAAGGCCGTGTCAAAGTGTTCACCGGGCCCAAGTCACGAAGGACTTTGTTTTTAACTCTAATGACAAAAGAAGTCATTAGAGTATTCTGAAAAAGAAATAATGTAAGTGGATTTACACTTTTACCGGGCTCACTGTCACTGCTGTGCTGAGAATGGACTGAACAAGGGAAACAGGACACCAGGGAGATTAGTTGGGAGGTATATTAGCCTGCTTAGGCTGCCATAACAAAATGTCACAGGCTGAGCGGCTTCAACAACAGAAATTTGTTTCTCACACTTCTGGAGACTAAAGTCCAAGATCAAGGTGCTGGCAAGGGTTTATCCTGAAGCCTCTTCTCTTGGCTTGCAGGTGACTGCCATCTTGCTGCGTGCTCGCACAGTCTTTCCTCAGTGTGTGTGCGCACTGAGCGAGAGCAGGCTCTTGCTCGAATCTTCCTGTAAGGGCACTAATCATCCCAGGGCTCCACCCTCAACACCTTGTCCACACCTAATCACATCCTAAAGGCCCTAACACCAAATACCATCACCATGGGGTTAGGAATTCGAGATACGAATTTGGGGGGTGGGTGGGACACAACCATTTAGTCCCCAGCAGGAGGTTACTGCAATAACTTGGGTGAGAGGTGATGGGGAGTTCCTATGACATGGTGTGGTAGTAAAGGACAGAAATGAATACAGTTTTAAATATATTTTTTTAATGTTTGTTTATTTTTGAGAGAGAGAGCACACGCACAGTGTGTGAACGCACACACAGACACACACACACTCATGGGGGAAGGGCAGAGAGAGAGGGAGAGAGAGAATCCTGGCGTGGGGTTCGATCCCACGACCCTGGGATCATGACCTGAGCCAAAATCAAGAGTCTGATGCTTAACTGAGCCACCCAGGCACCCTCAATACAATTTTAAAGGTGGAACAGACACAATGTGTTGTTTGATCTGCTGTGGGAGGTGAGAGAGAGGAGTCAAAGATATTCTAAGGGATTAGATATTCAGAATATTATATTTCTACTGAAGTTTTCAATATTGGTACGTTGAAGAAAACAAACCAAAGCCAGTAAGATTCTTGGGAACACTGGAATTTGAAAACATTTGGTCTAATGAATCTCAATTTGTAAATCAACATGTGGGGACATTTTAAATGAAATTAAATTTTAGGGGTGCCTGAGTGGGTCCGTCGTTGTGCCTGACCCTTGGTTTCAGCTCAAGTCATGACCTTATGGTTTGTGAGGTTGAGCCCCATGTCATGCTCTGTGCTGACACTGCGGAGCCTGCTTGGGATCTTCTCCCTCCCTCTCTCTCTACCCCTCTCCCGCGCGCTCTCTCTCTCTCTAAAAATAAACAAATAAACTAAATAATTAAATAAATAAATAAATGTAAATTTTAAATTAAATTGAGTTAAATTTTGTTTAACACAATAGTTAGGTACACTGGCATTTAAAAGACAATGGCCTGGAACTGAAACCATCTTGCAGGGCATGGGACACTCACGCACAACTGAAGAACTCTTTGCCAGGGATTCCATCACTGCTGTTAAGAAATATTGGTGCAGTCTTTTTTTTATGTGTGTATTTATTTTTAAAATCTGTTATTGCACGTCAAGGCAACAGAAGACAGAGTATTTTACTGCCAGCTATTTAGGTCCATTCCCTCCCCTCCCCCACTCAGCTGTGGTCTCTGACTTGAGGGCAGATGTGACCTCATGTATTTCTTTCACATCCTCCTAGAGAGAATGGCATAAGATGCCTTTACTTTGGTGTGCCTCTCTCTGTCTCTTCCCTTCTTCCTCTGTCTCTCGTTTACTGTCTCTGTCTCTCTCTCCACATACATGCAGTATATACTCTCATTTTATACTCTAATTTCTTACCGGAGTGCATGGAATGATATATGCAAAGATGATTCTAACCATGGTTAAGGGCTGACTTTTGCTTCAAGGACTTACCATACAGGAGATGGTAAATAAATATTAGTTTTTATTTGTTATTATTTTTTAATGTTTACTTATTTTTGAGAGAGAGAGACAGAGACAGAGAGAGACAGAGCGTGAGTGGGGGAGGGGCAGAGAGAGAGAGAGACGCAGAATCCAAAGCAGGCTCCAGGCCCTGAGCTGTCAGCACAGAGCCAGACATGGAACCTGACCCCCATGAACTGTCAGATCATGATCTGAGCTGAAGTCATACTTAACCAACTGAGCTACCCATGCACCCCAATATTACCTCTTATTAATGGTAATAACAGGAAACATCTAAAATGATTTGATGGAAGCAAACGCATGCCTTACTTAAAAAGTCTTCTAGCCACTATCACTTTGCCTACTGTCTTAAACTCATATCTTAATAATAGAATTTAAAAATTATTGTCAGAGTGCCTGAATGGCTCAGCTGGTTAAGCAACCGACACTTGATTTCAGCTCAGGTCATGATCCCATGGTTCATGGGTTTGAGCCCCGCTTTGGGCTCTGCACTGGCAGTGCGGAGCCTGTTTAGAATTCTCTCTCTCTCTGCCTCTGTCTCTCAAAATAAACAAATAAGCTTAAAAAAATGTAAAAATTATTGTCAAATTAATGAAGTTTATTTTCTTAATCTTAACATAATCTCAACTCGTTAATATTTATTTCTTCATATTCTCTAACAAATTTTGTTCATGTGTAGTTGGTTTTTTATTAGAAATAATAATAAGTGAATATGTATTATTCACTTATCATTTTGTAAATATGTTTCGATGTTTCTACCTGATTATCATAGTTATCATTTTAACAGCTGCATAATAGCCCATCAAATTTACTGATAGTTCCTTATTTTTGTGTTGGACCATTTGTTTCTCATCTTTAGTGAGTTATATATGATGTTTCTGCCTAGGCTTTCTGACATTGATTTTTCTTATCCTCTATTACACATAACCCCTCCTCCATGGATTATTGTCTATTTTCTTGGTTTCTGACAATTGTGATTTACAGATGCATGCTGACATCAATTCACCTATCTGCTTTAGCTCTGATCAATAATAGTTGCTTGATCCTTCTAGCTTTTCTTCAATATTTACATTCCTGGCTCCCAATAGCTAGTGCTTCGTATCTCTGTGGCTCAAGAAGGATTTGTTATAGCTTGAGGCATGTGTGGGAAATCGGTTGGATGTTTCATGGTAGGAGAGAAAACCTATTCCAGAATAATTGAAACTTTTTAAAAATAAAAGCCACATATTTCTTCTTTCAATGAAGTTCTAAATTATAGTAAATATACTTCCAGGGTACCCATGAATTGCCTGATGATAATAAAAAAATAATAGCTGAATATTGTTTTCAATATTGAAGAAAAGCAAACAAATCCACAGCAATCATAACATTACTTCATGTGCCTAAATTAGGAGAGAGTAATGCTTTCATAGAAGATGTGATCTGGGCTCAAATAACATTCATCAGATGCAAAGGATTTGCTCTTGACTTCAAGGCATATTAAATCTCTCAAAATTAAGGTTCAATATAGACATAGGTCAGATTCCATGACAAAAACTCAAAGAAAGCAACCAAAATAAGATAACATAGTAAGGTTGTAGGTAAATAGTCTACAGAAGTCAATTTTATATATTTGATAAAAAGGAGGAAAAAACTCTATTCAACAAGCAAGATGAAATGTTTAGGAATAAGTGTGCAATCTATGTAAGGATCTACATAAAGAACATTAAAAAAATTAATGTCTATTTATTTTGAGAGAAAGAGAGTGGAGGAGGGGCAGAGAGAGAAGGAGAGAGAATCCCAAGCAGGCCCCACACTGTCAGTGCAGAGCCCGATGTGGGGTTTGAACTCATAAACTGCAAAATCATGACCTGGGCCAATATCAAGACTCAGACACTTAATGGACTGAGCCACCCGGGCACCCCAATAAAGAAAATCTTAAAATGCTACTGAAACACATAAAAGAAGATGAATATATGGAAACGTATTGCACTTCTTTAATAGGAAAAATCCATATCATAAAGATGTGATTCAATAAAAATAGCAGCGGCATGTTGGAATTATTTTGGAATCAAACAAGCTAGTGCTGAAGTTCAAATGGAAAAAGGAAAAACAAGAATCGTCAAGAAAAATCTGGAGCAGTCTCGAGAAAGGTTAGCTCTTCCTCGTATTGAGACATACTTTAAATCTTCAATAATAAAAATAACGTGACACTTGAGCAGAATGACAGATCAGTGGAACCAAAAAGAAAAAAAAAGAGAATTTAGTATATAAAGAAGGTGGCGCCCCAAATCAGTAGGATGAAGATAGAGTTTTCAGTGAATGATGATGTTCAGTCAATTGGTAATGTCATAAGCAACCTATAACTTGATAGCGCGTCTTTGTATCGACCTTCCTCCTGTTTCTCTTCTCCCATCGCTCACTCTTCTAGATCGCACTTTACAGTAAAGTACTTGCATGAAAGGCTTTGTTGCAAGTTCTGGTTTCTAGGAAACATAGGCCAAGGCACCTTTTCATCTCTAACCTCTTCATCCCTCTCCCCATCTACACTCTTTTCTTCTATCTTTTATAACTTGTCAGAGGTTATATGTTTCCCATTCATCACTCCCTTTCCTGTATTTATTTAAGTCTTGGTCTTAACAGTCATTTAGATGCAGTGCTCGCTGTCAGTAACTGGCTAAAGATTTTCCTCTAGCTGATTCCTTAGGAAGGGTTTCCGGGGACGATATTCCCTGAATTCTCAAGAGTTCAAAAACAATCTGTCCGCTGTCCTTACACCTAAAACCCAGTTAGACTGGGTATAAAACGTGTAAGTCACAATTTTTCTCTGAAGATTTTGTAGGTGTTTTGTTTTGTGTTTTGGCATTGGAAGGTGTAGAAAAGTCTGAAAGTAGTCTAAGGTCTTTTTTTCCTGAGTGCCCAAAGAGTTTTCTTTCTTTTAAAAGTTTACTCACTGTGTTAGTGCATTTCCCAGTATGGGTCATTCTGGGTTGGTTTACTCTGGGAAGTGGTGCATTGTCAGTGTGTAGAAAGTTATTTATTTCAGAGAAGTCTTCCTGATTATTGTTTTCATTTTGCTTGTTTAAATTTTTTTTTTATCTCTGTGCTTATTGTGGGACTTTTACCATGTTTACTTCCCTGAAATCCCCTCCAAATTTTACATTTATTTCTGTTGTGATGATAATTTTATTTTACTTCATTCCTAAACTCCTCTGGCTCATGTTGCACCCCTCTCTGTTATCTTGATATCTCTTTTCAAAGTTATTGTATTTCTGTCTTATGCCCTTGTTACATAGAGATGATGGCTTCATTGGACTTCTTCCCCTTGCTTTAATTCATTGCAAAATATTTGTCCATAATTTTTTTCTGCTCCATGGCAACTTCTTTCTGGTGAGATTTTCATCTTCCATCTGTTTTTCTGTTCCACTTCTTATTTATTTTTCCTCCGAAAACTTTTTGGTATGGATCCTGTTTTAGTGCTTTTTGAATTCCATATCAATAAAGTATGCACATTTTTCTCAGGTAAGTTATTTGTAGGAGGCTCATGATATCATGATATGGATGAGTCAAGCCTATATATCAGGCTAACTTGAATTTTTCTTGTGATCTAATACAATAAGTCCTTATTTCTCCCTAGCTTGTGGAGATAAGTTGATAAGCTGCTATGTTTTTTTGTTTGTTTGTTTGTTTGTTTGTTTGTTTGTTTGTTTTATCATGAAAGGTCCTTCTTTTCTTCCACTGCAAAAGAAATGGACTGCTTCCTGCAAATACGGCAGTGTGTATGATTCCCCATCTAATCTCATGTTCTCTGCCTCTTGGTTCCAAGCCAGGTCCAGGAACCTCATGCTGCTCTTTGGTTGCCCCTATTCTCATTACAGCAAAAGGTTTACATTTAGCATCTCATGTGGTCTCCCCAACTTCAGGAAATTTATTTTGTTGGCTCTTTGTGAGATCTGCTACTACTGAGCTCCTTCTGTGTGGTATTCTAAATCTGCTCCTTCCTCCAGTCTCTACTGCTTTGGGCAGTCTTCCCACTTTTTAGAGCCTAGAGTTTTAGCTGTCTCCTAGTTTTACTAAAAATGGCACCAGAAATAGAGTTTGAGCTGTTTGGTTTTCCTTCCCCCGTATTTCTTGTTTTTTGGATAGTTTTCAAAAAGAGAAGAGGTAAATGCTGACTTAATGTCACTATGTTCCAAAAGAAAACCCTAAGTTTCTCTATAAGCAATTTCCTCATGAATGCCATCAACAAACGTTTGATTCTATCCATACGAAAATAGGCTTTGTTCAAGCGCCCAAAGAGTTTCCTTATCCAGATTCCATTATGACACTCTTTTATGCCCATGTTCTTATTACATGAGTACTATGTGCATAGACTGTATGATCCCTTCATGGTGCCTTAACTCAGGTGATCCACTCACGCACCATAGTCTATGGTCTCTCATGTTCTTTCACTTCGTATTCCTACTACAAGTATTCTTGCATCTAGCTGATATCTATTCCCTTCGAATTTAATTTTCTCCCAATTTATCACCATGATAGATAGAAGTTTCGTTCTGTATCCAGCTTAGGCCTGCACATGATGTTGATTTTAACAGTCTCTTGGTAGTACATGAGCTCCATAACCATCTAGTATATCTGCCAAGAAAAACCCAATCTCAGATTAATCTAAATGCATCTTCTCTTCTCTAATACTGAGAACTGAGAAGAAAACCAATATCACACAACCAGTGAGATGTGTTACCAACACAAATATATGGTTCCTACTCTCAGCCAAGCAGTAGTTATGGTAATCATCATCATACTAACACTAACTGGTTAATTTATTTAAAGCTTTCTTATGGGAAGGAAGAGAGACTTTGCAGTCTTTCCCATTCCCTACTCATGTTGCTTTTATTTGAAATCTAGCTCCATATCTTTCTAGCTGTGTGATTTAGGTAAGTTATTTGACCTCTTGGTCTCAGTTTCCTCATCTACAAAATGAATAAAATAAGAGCATCTACCCCTTAGTGCTGTTGGAAGGATAGAGTGAGATAATATGATTAAGGGAGAAGATTAGTACATGTGGAATTTAAGAAACAAAACACATGAACATATGGGAAGGGGGAAAAAAGAGAACGTGAAACAAGCCATTCATAAGAGACTCTCTACGATAGAGAATAAACTGAGGGTTGATGGAGGGGAGTGAGTGGTGGATGGGCTAAATGGGTGATGGGCATTAAGAAGGATGCTTATTGTGATGAGCACTGGGTGTTATATGTAAGTGGTGAATCACTAAATTCTATTCCTGAAAACAATATTGCACTATACGTTAACTAACTAGAATTTAAATAAAAATTAGAGAAAAGGGATAAGATTGGTGTCACACACACAGTTTATACTCATTAAGTGGTAGCTAGTGTCAGTATAATTTCTATATATTTTTAAGACACGTTTTTCAGACAAGACAAACTGAGACACAGACTGAGTAATTTCCATGGAGTAAAATTCCACAAAGGCAGTGTTCTTAGTCTGTTTGAGCTACTATACCAAAATACCACTTGGTGGCTCATAAACAACAGAAATTTATTTCTCACAGTTCTAGAGGCTGGAAGTCCAAAAATAAGTTGCCAGCAGGGACAAATTTTTGTGGAGGCCTTCATCTGATGTATAGACTGTTGACTTCTCATGTGCACTCACATGGAAGTAGGGGTTAGGGAGCTCTGTGGGGTTTCCTTCATAACAGCACCAACCCCACTCATCAGGGTTCCTTCTTCATGACCTGAGCATCCTCCCCAAAGCCTCACCTCCTAATACCATCACATTGGGCCTTAGGATTTCAACATATGAATTGGGCGGAGGGGGGGGGAGGGCGCATAAACATTCCAACCATAGCAGGTAGTGGCTATATTACTACCTTTTTTTTTTCTACTGCTGAATATCTAATATTTTGCACAATACCTGGCACATATGAGAGTCTATTACTCAACAAATAGGTGATAAATGAAAGAATGAATGAATGAATGAGCAAATACACTTTCCACAGGTCATACAGCTAATAAGTGGCAGAGCTAAAATTTGAACTTGGATCTTGTAGGTTTGTCAGTCACGTCTATTTCAGCCACATTCTATTGCTCAGAGCAAGGCATAAGACCAACTGGATTTCAAGGGTTGGGGAAAGAGGCTCCAGTCCTTGCTAAGAAGAACTACAAAGAATGTGTGGCCATAAGTAAACAACCACAGATATTCTCTCCCATTCCCTACTCAAATCTTTAGCACTCTCCTTGAGTCTCCTTGCTCTTCATATATGTCCACTTTGGGAAGGTAAATAATCTCTAACTTATGGAGAAAATGGAGAATCTTAGACAGAAATTACTTTTGTTTCCTGTTTCTACCTGGCACTTAATTCACTGTAGATTGTGCCTCTCCTATCCCCCAACTCCCTCATCCTTGGCCCCAGTCCCAGGAATTAGTTGTTCTGATACTTACCTTTTTATTCTTAATTCCAGGGTCACAGATGTACAGGTCTTATTCATGGAAAAGGCTAGTCTCTTTACTGTTATGCCTGTTCCCTACTTCCACTTTTTCTTCAAGAAACTTCCATCATCGCTAAAATCTTGGAATAACTTAAATATCTGTTTTTAAGTTTCAGGCCATTTTATAAACATGCTGGTATCTTTTTCATATTTTGGAAAAAAAGCACTCCAACTTTATCTTTTGCTTTTAGTCACATGAATGTATTTGCAAAGAGATCTCTCCACTCACCATCTGTTTTTCTTTGCTTTCTACTGATGTGTCAACCAGTCAACAATAGGCTTTTACACGAACATTCCAAAAAACACAAATTGTTTCCACAAAGGTTACCCATGACTTCCCGGCTGTTTAACATAATGGATTTGCTTGAATCATTACTGGATGCTTCTTATAATTTCACTAATTTCTTTTCTCTACTCATGTCTTAAATGTTGGTTTAAATTAATGATTTTGCTCATGACTGAAATAATATGATCTCATACTGGATGATCTCATACAGTCCCTGGTACTGACCATCATCATAATGGCCATATTATCTCTGATATGTGCTCATAGACTCATATCCAACTCCCAAATGGACATTTTCCTCTGGATATTCTACTAGCAATATATCAGTTCTCCACTGCTGTATAATAAGCCATACTAAAATAATATCTTTAAAAAACAACAGTTTATTTGCTTATGATTCTGTAATTTGGAGCTCAGATGGGTGGTTCTTCTGCTGGTCTGGCCTGAGGTCACTTAGGTGGCTGCAATAATCAAATGGGTTGGCTGGGGATTGGCTAGTACAGAATGGCGTCATTGATGTATTGGGGGGTCTCATCTCAGAATGCCGGGATGGCTGCAACTCTCTCTCTTTATGTTCTCTCTAGTCCTCAGGAGGCTAGTTTCTTCACAAGGTGATGACAACCTTCCAAAAAGTTGAGAATAGAAACTGTAAGACCACTTATCATGGGGACTTACCAGTCACATGTTACTTCTGCCATATTCTCTTGGTCAAAGCAAATCATACAACCAGCTATATCTTAAGAAGCGGGAAAATAGACTCTATGTCTTGCTAAGAAAACCTGTAAAGAATTTATAACCATATTTAAACTATCACATACACCTTATATTTAACATCCCCTAACCACTGTTCATCATCTTCCTTAAATTTTCTAATACTCCCATATTTTCTTTTTTAATTCACATGGACTCCCAGGCCATAAATCTAAGAACATTTATTGACAACCCTCTTTTGTTTATCAAGTCCAATCAATCTCCAAATTCTGTCAAGTTTATCACCTCACTTTCTCTCAAATCCATTTTTTCCTTCCTATCATGTTAGCTTCAAGTTTTGTATGGATCTTCGGATTGAAACTCCAATTTGGCTCTGTAATCTACTTGCAAGATTCCTGCTAGGGTGATCTATCTGAAGTGCAAAATGATCATAATGAATCAAAGTAGATGTATACCCTTTTTTAACAAACTTATTTTTTAATGTCTGGCATCTGAATCTCATTCTCATGCTTGATTTGTTTTACCTCTTTCTACATTTTTCCCCCCTCTTGCTGTTGAAGCTGGAAAGAATTATTACTGTTTCCCTAGCCTGTGGCTGCTGGGGTGCATAACCATAGCAGACATGCCTACTACAGACTTTGAATCCAAAGCAAAAAGTGGCAGCAACACCCAGTCTCCCAGGCAACAGTACCAAGAGTGGCCTCCGAAGTCCAATGCTGGGAGTTCCAGCATCTGACCATCAGATGTAGGGCATCGGCGTTTTTGTCCAAACAGTTTGATGTCATGGTCCTGCCGTGTTTTGTTCCTGCCTATTTTCTGAGCCTCATTCTAGTCTTCTACATAATTCTATGTACCACCCAATGGCTTTTCAACATATTGGTTTTTCTTTTTCTCTTAAAATTGGCCAGGGTTGGTTTTTGTTGCTTGCAAATCAGAATTTTGCATGCCTCCTACAATTTTGCCTCATATCTTTCAATGAATCATTCAAGAACTAATGTCGAGTAAACATTTATTGAATGAATTATTGAACCTGGTGTCTGACTTGGAGGGGCAGGCAATCTATAGGGAGAAGAGACCCATAAACATGAAAAAGTTCCATGATATTGTTGTCAGTAGTTTGTAGTTGGATACATTGTAAATTACTTTATGAAGTTCTCTCTGGGCTTTGGCATGTGTTCTATGTTGGTGCTGTTAAAGAAAAACCATTATATAGGCTTGGCCCTTAGGGCTAGCATTTAAGAGAGTTCAAGGACGCATAAAATTATTTTAATTTTAAGAGAAAGACAGTGGTGCTCTCTTTTCTTAATAAAGTGTTGGTAGAAAGTATAATTTAATCAGTTAAGCCTTGGACTATTATACAATGGCAAGAAAAACAAACAGCTACATTAAGTGCCACTCTGTATTTTATTTTTTTTTTTTTAAAATGTTTATTTACCTATTTTTGAGAGAGAGAGAGAGAGAGAGAGAGAGCAGGGAAGGGACAGAGAGAGAGAGAGAGAGAGAGACAGAATCCCAAGCTGAGAGCACAGAGCCCAACACAGGGTTCGAACCCATGAACTGTGAGATCATGACCTGAGCTGAAATCAAGAGCCAGACGCTTAACTATCTGAGCCACTTAGGTGCCCCTCTCTATTTTAGAGTATAACAAATTTACTCTGACCCAATCCTCTTGGCACAATATGGTTAGAATCAGTTAATTAGTGACCGACATTCATTCATAATTCTAAATGACATTATGGAATGTCCAGAAGTTTCCAGTAATCTCATTCCATTTTAGCTGATTCCTGCTGAGTTAAGTTTTCATTGGTAGAAAATACAAAGATGCATGTTATTTGCTACTAAATAAATGAAGCAAGTAGCAAGTATAATAGTAGTTCCGAAAACTTTTATAAATAGTATCCTTCACTTTTCATTCCAGACTAATATGGCCTTTGAATTCATTGTGCCTTTGAATATATGTGCTGGCAACACTTTATGAACCAAAGAGATCAGGGAAAATCTATTCGAAATGCAAGACTTGATCTGGGTTGTGACACATGACAAAGATTTAGATACGGATATGCAGAGAAAGACAAAGGAGGTCATTAGTGAGTGGAAAGACAAAGGAGGTCATTAGTAAGTGGAGAATGGAATGGGCAAGATATATGGAAGAGGGACTGTATTTGGCATGTTAGAGTGAAAGTAAAATCCCAGTTCAGTTGAGGAGTATTAAAATAATGCAGTAATTAGAGAAGGGGTTGGGGAAGGTAAAGTTAAGGATAAGGAATAGCCATCGACAATTTGTGAGTGGAAAAGGAATGGATGTAGTGTATAGACAGATTAATTTGACAGTCATGTGCATGATGGATGGAAATGAAGAGATATTGGAGTCAAGAAGAGTAGGTAAGTTGGTTAGTGCAATTATTACCGCATGGAGTTATTGTCATTATCAGCTCACAAAGATCTGGCAGTGAGTCAGGTAACAGTAATGGAAAAAAAGCAGATAATTTTAAAGATGTTATGAAGCATAAATTCACAGAATTTAAAGATCAGACATGGAAGGAAGTCCAGAGAAAAATAAATGAAGAGTTAGAGAATTAGTAGCTTGTTGGTTTATTAATGTAGAGACGCATGGCTTCACTAACACATGTGAAGTCAGAAGAGGACAATTTTAAAGGCAAAAAGACAAATCTGTTTGCAGATATGTTGACTTTGAACACGTAAGTGGAAATGGTCAAATTCCATTTGTATATTGTAACCTAAAAGAGGCACTCTGGGCTATAAATTATCCTCATAGAGAAGATGGTTTGGTCTGGGATGAACGAACTAATGAGAAAAGTAGATCTCTGGGAAATGGCCATTCATTAGAGATTGGAGGAGAACAAGAAAGCAAAGAGAACTGAGAAGGAGCTATCTGAAAAAACAATGGAAAAGTGAAAATGGAATCTGGATTTGGAGGGCTAAGCAAGAATGGATACATTAGTATTGTTAAATTCTATTCCAGCATTTCCCAAGCATCCTTAAGTTTATTGCATTTTATCTGTATGAATTATCTGCCACTATAGAACAACACTCCCTAAAACAAAAACAAATATTTGCTATAGCAAACCATTTCTGCAGGTTAGGAATTCAGAAGTAGCTTAGATGCAATGTTTTGGTTTGGGGTCTCTCATGAGGTTATAAACATGATGGCAGCTGAGTTTGTAGCTATCTGAAAGCTTGACTGGGGTTGGGGAGTTTTGCCTCCAAGATGGCTCACCCACATGAGTAGAAAGTTGGTACCGGTTGTTGACAGAAGACCTCAGTTCTTCTCTACATGGATCTTTCCAGGGGGTACTTTGCTGTCTCTGAAGCATGGCAGTGGACCTCATCCATAGCAAGTGAGCCAAAGAGAAAACAGGAGAAAAAAACACAGTGTCATTTATGACCTAAGCTGAGAAGTCCCACTCCATCATTTTTTGCAATATCCGACTGATTAGACATAACAGCCCTATTCAATATCACAGAGGACTAGACAAAGGTATGAATAGCAGGGGGTGAGGATCGTTGAGGGCATTTTAAAGGTTGGCTACCACAACATGCCTCTTCCTGTCACCAATCAGAAACTTAGAAATATTTAGCCTTTCCTATAAAACTACTGACTTCTAAGAAATCAAGTTGATGAAAAATTTCCTAAAATAATGAGAATACCCTATCTTTTATGATTAATTCTTTTCTTCTTTCTGGCTCATTCGTTTTTCATCAATACCTGCTCTGAACTTGTAACTTGGAATGCAGTATTATGAAGTAATTGGTTAAATCCATGGGGTCAGTCACCAGACGCCAACGTTATCCTCCTTAATGAGACATTTAATGTAAAGCAGATGGATTAGTGATGTTTCCAGGCTCATTTGTTGATTATTAATGCTTGCTTTTTCTGTCTTCCCAAAGCATGTAATCTGCTTTAAAGGCACATTGATTTTTTAAATTTTATTGTAATTTTATATTTATCCTTTTATCGTTTTTTTAAGGAGGCTCCACACCCATCACAGAGCCCAACATGGGCCTTGAACCCACGAGTCCAAGATCAAGACCTGAGCGGAGATCAAGAGTTGGATGCTTAACTGGCTAAGCCACTAAGGTGCTGCTATCCTTTTATCATTCTTAAATGCTCTTCCAGTATGATAAATAAGCAAGGCCTTAATTAATTAATTAATTAATTAATCAATTACATTAATATTTAGTGAAAACACAAATGGCATTTTCAAAATAAGCCATTCTTCTCAAATTTGAATGTGCAGAAGAATCACCCAAGAAGCTTGTTTACAAATGCAGTTTTCAGGGCCCACCAATAAAAATATACTCAGTAGGTCTGGTATAGAGCCCCGGAAATGGAATTTTAAATGATTAGTCAAGATGATTCTGAAATAATAAAAAAAAAAGATGATTCTGAAATAGGTGATCCATAGAATGATAAAGTGTTGCATTCTTATGAAACACTTTCATTAACTTATAATGTTTATATCCAGCATTTTGCCAAATAAATTGGAGAGAATACAAGATTTCTGAGAAAAAGTAGCTACCAAATATTAGTTCTTAAAATAATATATTTTAGGCACATACCTAAGGGAAGAACAGAACTTTCCATAGTTACTAGCACAGGCCTGAAGAAAGAGATAATGTGCAAAGCAGCAAGGTGTGGAGATAATACCAGGGTTTCTCCCAGGGTAATTGTAAGGATTAAATAATTAACATGAAGTGCTTAGAACAGTAACAGTCACAGAGTAAAACTTTCATAAAATTTTCTTGATGATTTTGACACTCTACATTTTATCGTTTAGACTGGACCAGAACATATATTATTCTTCTCTTGGAAACAGTGGTTAAAGATGACCACCTATTAATCAGTTAGTAGGAACTAAATATTGCTGTCAGATTCTATTGTGTATATACTCTTAATAGTTTGCAGTATATAAATATGAAGAGTGAAGTGTATGTAGTTCTTATGTCCATGAGTTCAGACATCTTCCAAAAATACCTAGCTGCTTCAAGCTGAAAAACACAAAAGAGAAAAACAAACAAAAGAACTTCTGTATTAGGGCTTCCTAATACAGGTTTCCTGGGGCTGCTGTGACAAAGCACCACAACTTTGGTTTTGGTTTAAACAACACAAATGTATCCAAGAGTCACATGCTCTCCCGACTGAGCCAGCTAGGTGCTCCTCCCCTATTATTAACATACTAGTACATTTGTCACAACTAATGACTTGTTATTGATACATTATTAGCAAGTAAAATCCATACTTTATTCATATTTTCCAAGTTTTTATCTACAAGTTTTTACCTAATATCCTTTTTTCTGTTCTTGGATGCTATCTTAGGTACCATACTACATCGGGTCCTCATGTCTCCTTAGGTTCTGACAGTTTCTTAGACTTCAGTTTTTCACGATACAGACAGTTCTAAGGAGTACTGAGCAGATGTTTTGTAGAACCTCATTGGGGTTTATCTGATGTTTTTCTCATCATGAGAATATGGCTGTTTGCTGAGAAGGAACCTAACAGGATTTTGAGGGTCATTTAAAATGTACAGGGGGGAAAAAAAGCCCATCAAGTAGATTATATAGTCTTACAGTTCTGGAGGCTGAAAGACTAAGATCAGCCTGTTGGGAGTGTTTGTTCCTCCCGAGGGCCATGAGGCCCATTCCAGGCCTCTCTCCTTGGCTTGTAGATGGCCTTCTCCTCCCTATATGTGTCTGTGTTCAAATATCCTGTTCTTACAGGACATGCTGAATTAGGGTTCACCCTTGTGACTTCATTTTAACTTAATTACCTCTGTAAAGATACCAGGGGTTAGGATTTCAGCATATGGATTTGGGGAGGACACAATTCAACCCCTAACAGACTCTCTCCAATCTCCTTGCAAGGTTTCGTCTTGTTTACAAACTTTCAGATTGGGATTGAGGGTCCTTAATGAGTAGGTTTAGAATACACACATGCACACATACACACATACAAAGATAGTCAAAGCCTGCTTTTCCCACATACTGCTTTTTTTTTTTAATGTTTATTTATTTTTCAGAGAGAGAAACAGAGCATGAGCAGGGGAGGAGCAGAATGAGAAGGAGACACAGAATCCAAAGCAGGCTCCAGGCTCTGAGCTGTCAGCACAGGGCCTGATGTAGGGCTGGAACTCACGAACCTTGAGATCATGACCTGAGCCAAAGTTGGACATTCAACTGACTGAGCCACCCAGGTGCTCCCCCACATACTATGTTTGTAATAAAGCTTTTTTTTTTTTTTTTTTTTTTTGAGTAGGTGGAGGTGGTAAAATTGGCAATGTGGTAAAATTGGTGATATAAAGGAGTGAAGTATCTTGTCCTTGCCCTAGCAGGGCTTACACTCACAGGGCACACAAGGAACAAATGTGTAGAAAAAAATGAAATAACAGTACAGAAACGTCTATGAGCTGAATTGAATTCAGCTGAGAGTGTGGCCGCATGGTTTGGGTGTAGCACAGAGGAGGTGCTCAGTAAATCATACTTATCGCTACTTCACCACTAACTTGGTGTTCTTTCAGAAAGACTTCATATGCAATAAGAATGGGCTCTAAGCAGAAAGAAAAGGCCAGTAAAGTAAAATGCGTAGGGCATATTTGTCTGGAGTCAGTTCTTTTGTTTATAATCTTAATAACTGGGACTAAGTGGTCAATCATTTTCACTTTTTAAGTAAATCAGATTAGAAAGTCTTCCCTTTCGTTATTCTTATTTTCTTTGGCTCTGAATTTCTGTCTCTTTTAATATTGTCCTACTACTATACATCACATTGTAAATCTTTCATTTTTTTTAATGTTTATTTATTTATGAGAGAGAGACAGAGAGCAAGCAGGGGAGGGGCAGAGAGAGGGGGAGACACAGAATCTGAAGCAGGCTCCAGGCTCTGAGCTGTCAGCACAGAGGCCGACACGGGGCTTGAACCCACAAACCGTGAGATCATGACCTGAGCCGAAGTCAGATGCTCAACGGACTGAGCTACCCAGATGCCTCTGTAAGTCTTTTCAAATAGCTTTTGGAACAAGATGAGATATAAATACAGTAAAATGCTCTGAAGGAATTGTCTTATTTTGTTTGCCATAAGGAAAATACTTTTAGAGGTCAAGCTTTCAAAAGCTTGAAACTATAAACAAGAAATATGAGCTAAGGAAAGGTCAAATACTGGATAAAACTAAATCATGTAATTTGGATAAGATGTGTGTGTGTGTGTGTGTGTGTGTGTGTGTGTGGTGTGTGTGTGTTATGAGAGAGTAGAATTGTGTCAATTTAGTCGAGGGTAGGTTTACTAGGAGAAAAGGTCACCAGTCCATAGCTGCATGCACTTCATAATAAACCAAGAAACGGAAGTGAATAATAGTGATTTATGGGATTCCTCTTGATCCTGACATTTCATTATTTTTATACGGAAATAACGTTTCTAGTGCATGCTTTTCCTCATTATGTTTCCTCATCCTGCTCTGAAATAATATATACATTGCCATGAACCAACTCATTTTATAGTTTTCTGACTTCTATCAGGAAAATAGTTGTACCATAAACAAGGTTCTTGATCTATTTTTAATTGTGTTTCTGAAGGTATGAAAAGGAATGGCATGAATATGAAACCTAAGACTCAAACCTTACTTCTTACAAATTACGCACACACACACACACACACACACACAAACCATTCCACTAACTGGTAAACACAGTTTTGAAAGAAATAACAAAATTAAAATGATAAACTTTATTCTTCCTCTTTAGCTGAATTTTTACACCAAAAATTTAATTACGCTTTTTTTAGAATTTTTTTTAATGTTTATTTTTGAGAGACAGAGAGATAGAGAGAGAGCATGGGAGGGGCAGAGAGAAAGGGAGACACAGAATCTGAAGCAGTCTCCAGGCTCCAAGCTGTCAGAACAGAGCCCAACATGGGGCTCTAACTCACGAACAGTAAGATCATGACCTGAGCTGAAGTCAGACACTCAACCGACTGAGCCATCCAGGTGCCCCTAATTATACTTTTGAAACAGTATGATTACTTAAGAACTAGAGAACAGAGCTTTATTTGTAGCAAGATTTTAATATGGTTCTCCTCATTGCCTACCAGTTTTTTGTTTAATATGGAACTTTGTCATAAATGATTCAAGGCACAGAATTTTCAGAAGGATGGAGAAAGTTTGTTGGGTCTGGCAAAAATCTGTGGCCTATATGTTATGATTTGGCTACAAACTCATCACATGGTTATGACTCTGACCTCTAGTCTGCCATTTCAGGATAGGAGTGTTGTAGTCAGATTGGACACGGGATTAAATCTTTATTTGACACTCAGTTGGAAGAGGTACTTTATCTTTCTAAGCCTCAATTTCTCCATCTGTAAAATGAAGACAATGATACCTATCTTATAAGACCTTGAAGAGAATAAAATGAGATAATAATATATGTGACCAATGCTAGGCATTATCTCTCGGAGCACTTTCCAAGCATAGTTCAAAGGCTAATTGAATGAAATGAGAGTGTTTAAAAATAAGACTTATTGAAAATTAGACTTGGAGGGAACAGTGGTAGTTAGATTGGCCAATGCCTTCTCCAAGTAAACATCTTTTGACTTTATAGCTTCTGCTCTAAGATTGTCGGTAAAGAAGTATTCGCCATCTGCCAGTGTGGTTGGCTCAAAGCTGAACTGTTTTAATTACTACCACATTTGCTATGTCATTTTATGAATAAAATATTGACATGCTGCCTCTAAAATCACATTGGAAAAGGAGATCACGTTATTGCGATACAAGGCTGTGGACTTTACACTCGCAATGACTATGGTTCACATGGCAGGAAAATATGGCAACACCATGGTATCTAAATGAAATATCTCATGCCTGGGAGTGCATCCTTCATAAAACAGATGGTTCTTTGTTGAAAACAAAATATGATTATGGTGTTTGCATGCAAGAAATTTTATACTATCTAATTATAGGAATCAAACTAGTTGTAACTGTTTTGGTGTGCAAAGCTTCTTCAAATCTGTAGGAAAATTTTGTACTCTTAACTCTATACAATTGAGAAAAATGAGATACAGGTAAACTATCACTTTAATGAATACTATTATGATGACCAGATCTACGAAACAAGACTGTTTGCAGGTTCAGACACACGATCCGTTGTTAGTGTATCCTGTTAATTTGGCTAGTCTGGCTTCAATATATACTACTGAGCCAAAAAGTTAGCATAACTGATGCTATGTTCACTAGGCCCTTTCTATTTAAGACTTTAATATTTATTAATATTGCCTTGACATTTATCATTGCATTGTAAGTGGACTTCAATGCGGCAAATGTTTCTTTAACAGATATGAGGCAAGAATGACTATCCTTGGTTTTAGAGAGAGTATAGGGATCAGGTAGATCAGCAGAATCATGAGGGGGGGTGGGAAGAGGGAAAATGGAGAAGTTTCTGAGTGAGCTATCTTTAGTTGATAAATGAAAGTAAATACCCTCTATGTCAGTACTTTCAACAGAGGTAATTTTTCCCGGGGGCACTTTGAAATGTCTAGCGATATTTTTGGTTGACACAGCTCCAGGAGAGGTGGTATTGGCATCTCTTGCGTGAAGGCCAGGGATGCTGCTAAACGGGACAGCCCCTCACCGCAAAGAATTATCTGGCCCCAAATGTCAATAGTGCCAAGACCGGGCACCCTGCAACTTGCAAGTCTGAATTACATCCCCTTATATACATTGTATGAATCGACATATCTATTTCGGTTGGACTTGTAATGTAATAAAGCAATTCTTACGTTTTCTCAGTTTCATTCATATGGGATTCTACTCAAATTGTATAATTTAAAAAATAGTTGCTTTCTGAATGTCACAAGAAAACAACATTTCACAGTCATAAAACCTATCCTGAACAAACAGTAACCTTAGTGGTTCTCTAAATATAGCAGAAGAGGAAAAATACGCAGACACCAAGTTTGTAAACACCTTAAGCCCATTTGCATCCCTGAAGATTCTATGGACGGCTCTGGGCAATAACAGAAAAAACCAATCAACCCATGGGACACGGAGTTATGGTGATTTAAGTTGTAAATACTGGGGCAATAGTAAAGACAATTAAACTGGGTGCAATATTGGAGAAATGGCTGGGAGCTGGAGCAAATCAGCTTAGCCTGGGGGGAATTAAGGCTCACGAGTTAAAAATAGGAAAAGCAGCTCCAGAAACAGAGCTGAAAGGAGATTAACCATCAGACCCTAGGCTGTAGACTGTAGTCCCCATAATTCTCATGTTTGGTCAGTTATTATTACGCAACCATAAAATCTTAGTGCCATTCAATAATAAGTGCTTATTTTCCATGCGTCAGCTTGTTGACTGGAGTTGGCTGATCTAGACTCAGATGGATGGTTCTGCTTTAAGCTCAGGCTTGGCTACGGTTGGCTCCACTTGTTTTTAATCTGGGGCAAACAGGTACGCAGAAGAATTCTTTTCATGGCAATGACGGAGACTCAGGAAGATAATTGCACAAGCACGTTTCAAGCTCTCGCCGATAGTGCAAATTCTAAAGACAGGGAAGAATACTCCTGTGGAGGTAGAAAGAGGGATGGACACTTTAAAACAATAATGTAGTTTGCTACGTCATTTATAATTGAGCCCAGATTTTTTGAAGCAGTATAGCTTTTGTGTATTCAACTGCAATATCTTACTTTCAATTCTCGGAAAGAAAAGATGGCCCAAGTAGTGAGTAATGGATTCCCGGGTCTGAATATCACTCCCTCTTTCTACCACTGATTGAGAAGCTGAGCAGATCAGTTTTTCTGCAGTCTCATCTCTACCATCTGTTACATGTAGATAACATTTGCTGTTGATTTACTCTTGCATGTCTTCCAAGAAACAAGGTAACTCAAATTTGCTAGAAAACCTCCGTGGAAGGCAGTAATGAAGGACTCATCATTATCTAATTCTTGAGCCCCGGTCATTTTTCTGCACATCCTTTGATGTTATTTAGAATATTTTCAGAATGGAGGAAAAAATTTGTCCAGACAAGCCTTTGATGCTTTTCCTCATCTCTCTCTCCAAAGGATACTGCTTTGAATTTGTTTAGCGTTTTAGTAAATCCATTAACCTTTCACCTGAGACCTAGAGAATGGGTCTGATGGTTTAATTCCATTTCCCGAGGAATTTAAAACCACATCATAAACGGCATCGTGTTAGACATTAATTGTGATGCATTTTCACACCAAATTCAGAAGCAGGATAATGAAAGTAGAGAAAATAGTTACTGGAGAAAGCCAAAGGAATTTGTCAGTCTTGGCTCTTGCTAATTTTGGCACAGCTGGGTTAACTCCTGCTGATGGAAATGGTATGTACTTTTACAAATATCCACTTAAAATAAGCTTGTTCTGTATGAACTTGCCTGTATGAGTTTGCCACCTATAACCTTTATTTAATCTGTGACAGTCTTAAGTCTATTGGTTTCTCCATATGCTATAATGTTCACAGTTTGGAATTAAAAAGAATACCACAGAAAGAATGATCTCAGTTTCTGAAAAGAAGGGCTAGTTGTAAAAGTCAGTCTGCTTTTCTGTTGCCGCATTTCATTGCCTGAATCAATCCTGAAAAGCAGGAAAAACATTAACAGCCTCAGCAGGTTACTCTGAGGGGAGAAAAAAAAAGAGACTTCGTTTCCTTTATACCCCACACAGGTGTGATTATCTCTGGGAACAGACACCCCAAGAGGCAAGAGCTGACTGGCGCCTGACCTGCTATCTACCACCTGGATAGCACGCCTCACCTCCATACTTTCCACCACTCACATCAAACCTAGGATAGTGCCTACCTTGTGCCTTAGCTCATGTTCTGCCTGCTCTCTAGCACCTGAACATCAAGGTCCACCTGAGGGATTTCGGCATTGTGGGTGTCCACGGCTCATTGTTCTGCAAACTGACCTTACAAAGGTTAATCTTATAACCAGGTTCGTTGCCTCCATTTTCTTTTATTTGATCAAGGATTTCTCTCCAGTCCAATTTCCCATATTGTTGAGGTACCAGAGGACCTTATCTGGTTAAGGAATTAAAGTCTCTGATGAGCAATAACTTTCAGGAAAGGAAAAATGTGAATGCAAATTCCAACATTTCTCGCAGATGTCATTTTATGAAAACATCGTTTTATTAGAATTATCTTAGGGGCACCTGGGTGGCTCAGTCGGTGAAGCATCCGGCTTTGGCTCAGGTCACGATCTCATAGTTTGTGAGTTCAAGCTCCACATCGGGCTCTGTGCTGACAGCTCAGAGCCTGGAGCCTGCTTCGGATTCTGTGTCTCCCTCTCTCTCTGCCCCTCCCCTGCTCATGCGCTCTCTCTCTCTCTCTCTCTCTCTCTCTCAAAAATATAAATAATAAACATTTTTTAAAAAGAATTAAATCATTGCCTAAGTAAGTAAGCCTTTATTATTTGTGAGATGGAAGTAGGTGAGATGGGAACAGATAATGGCTAGTGATAATACGACCTCCACTCTGTGGTATTATAGTGGCCATTCATCAAAAGATATTACTTGGAATTTCTTGTCTACTAAATTGGAGACAAGAATAAGTTTGGACAGAGAACTATTATTTACCTTAAAAATATCTGAGTTGCTGGTTTTCTATTTGAACTGGAGTAACAGTTTGTTATTTTCCTAAATAATATTCACCTTTTTGTATATAGTGCACATGGTACTCTGTTGCTTTTCTAATTCTTTTAGGTGTCTGTAGTTTTATTATATTTTTCACTTATAATACTATTTACTTCTGTTGCTGTCCACTTTTTCTTGATTTGATTTACTGAGGGTTTCTTTCACTCATGTCACTCTGTAATTATTTCAAGCACTTACATTAAGTGATTGATTCTAAATTTTCTCTGTTTTCTGCACGTTTGTTTTTTGTTTTGTTTTGTTTTTTAGAGAGAGAGAGGGATAAAGAGAACGTGAGTGGTGGGGAGGGGAAGAGGGAGAGAGAGAAAATCTTAAGCAGACTCCATGCCCCAGCACAGAGCCCAATGCAGGGCTCAATCTCCCAACCCTGAGATCACGACCTGAGTTGAAATCAAAAGTTGGATGTTAACCCACTGAGCCACCCAGCACCCCTAACTCATTAGTTTTTACCTTTACTTTTATTCATCCTGTTTGATGCTTTCCTAAAAGTTGGTCTCTTATTAATGTGTTTTGCTTTACATTACTTTGTTTGATCATGAATCCTATTATGCCTAATGAAAGTGTTAATTTATGTATTTTGTCTTTTTAAAACAATAATAGCAGTTAACGTTATAAATTTATACCTGAATATTTAGAGATGTAATCAACATATTGGTCACTTGGTCTGTACCACATATTCTTTTCTAATAGTGCTCCTGCACAACCCTTAATGAGTAGGAACTTGGGTCCCTATGGTCCCAACTGATTAGACAAGGGTGGGCATCTTATTCAGATGTACCTGTTTTCATCTTATTCTCCAGCTCTCTTCTCTATTTTTCTCAGCTTGAAGATCATATTTGAAAAAGTGACTCCAGTCAGTGTCTGCTAGACGTGAAGTGGGATTTAAGAAAAAGCCAGAATTGGAGCTAACATGTTGAACCCAGCATCACCTGGAATGGAAAAAGCTAGGCTGCAGGTAAGCCTGTGCACAAAGAGAGGAAGAACCATGCAAGGTGAGGCAGAAAGATAGAGAAAGTGGTCACTTTGATTCTTGTAAGATTTCCTCTTCTTTCTATAGTTTGGCTTCTCTTCTAGACTTTAGTTTCCATTTTACTTAAGCTAGCCAACAAATGCTTCCTAGCACAAAATGATTCCTAGTACAGTAGGAATCTCCCATTGTATTTTAAAACAATTTAGTCATTTTTAAAAATTATTTTAAACTTTAAAAGAATTTTTTTAAATAGTGACTTTTGTTCAAATGTTAGCCTGTGGGAAAACTAGACAATGAGTTCATCTATCTGTGCTACAGTTTATCTAGTAACAGTAATTTGAATTTTCAGTAAAGTTCCTGGATTTTTCTGCTCCTTTCAATAACACTCATGATTATTTTAATGAAATGAAGTAAGCAGTTTAGATGGAAAGGCATGTATTAGTTTCCTATTGCTGCTATAACAAATTAATGCAATCCTGGTGGCGGAAAACAACACAAATTTATTATCTTACATTTCTGCAGGTCAGAAATCTGAAATGGGTTTTATGAACTAAAATCAAAGTGTTGGCACAGCTTCATTTCTTCTGGAGGCCCTAGGAGATGATTACTTCCTTGCCATTTCTAGCTTCTCAAGTTCACTTACATTCCTTGGTTGTGACCCTTTCTTCCATCTTCAGAGCATATTACTCTGAGCTTTGCTTTCACCATTTCATCTCTTTTCTGCTTCTCAGCTTCTGTCTTTCTCTTACAAGGACGCTTGTGACTGTATTGGACCCACCCAGATAAACCAGGATCATTTCCCCATTTTTATAATCCTTATCTTAACCACATCTGCACAATCTCTTTTAGCATTTAAGGTAATGTAGTCACAGGTTCTGGGGATTATGATGTAGACATCTTTATACTCAGCCTGTATAAGAGCATTAGATTAAAGGCTATTTATTCAATGTCAGTTCTATAACTTATTGATCTTAAGCATGTTACTTAAATTCACTGTGCCTCAGTTCATATATCTGTAAAGTAAGGGACTTATAGTAATCACTTTTTACAAACTCTCTTCCTAGGCTAAAATTCTTTTTCTGGGCTACCATGAATAATACATAAAATAGCACTAAATTGCCAGCATAATTTTGAAGATGGTTACTTTTTCTCAAGAGTATTTTAATAATTTTAACTACTAGGTTTCTTAATTTCGGGAAAGCATTTAAATGTTCCTTCTCATTTGACAAGAACAGCATTCTGCTTCACTGTATATAATCATTTTGTACTTAATGACAATATTCTTCATTCTTATTCAATACTTCCTTTCCTTTCTAATGCTTCTTTTATTCCTTCCCACTCATACTATCCCACCTCCTAATTCTTTTGGCTAAAAAAAAAAATCTTGATCTAGAAAATCTAATTGATGGTGTCGTTTAAGAAAGTTTATTTTAAATAAACATTCCATTGTTTTTCTATTATCACTAGCTTTTACCTATTCCCTACCCACCCGTGGTACCAAGGGGACATACGTTTGATAACATTTTTTTTATTTTTATTTTTTAAGTAATTAAAAAACCACTGGGTTAAAGCATGGAGAGCACTGGTTAAAAGGTAACATTAAGGAGTTAACATGCTAAGTTATTATTAACAATTACAAAATTTTCTCATAGTGAGTCTATTAGATTAGCCAATCTACTATCTAGTACCAAAGGAAAGGGGGAAATAAAGCAGACACATTTCAGGGGAGGTGGAGTGTAAAATATTCAGGAAAGCACAATTGAGAAAAGATGTTACCGTGGAAAAATCTAAGAGAGAGCTTTAGAATCAGAAGAGGGTCTGACTATCAAGAGGCTGGCTATGGTCTCTGAATAAATCTCCTTCACTGCCCCATTTTGCTTAGAGTTGCTGGGAACATAACACTGTCCTACTTTTGTCTTCATGGTTTCCCAGGGAATGTCTGTGAGGAAGAGCAGTCATATAAAACATCTGGTTTTCCTATTTAAATTTCAGATGTGAACTAGATAATCACAACCAACAAATCAGACAACCTAGAAGAAATGGATACATTTCTAGAAACATACAATCTACCAAGACTGAATCATGAAAAGATAGAAAATCTAAACAGACCAATTATTGGTAAGGAGATTGAATTAGTGATCAAAACCTCCCAACAAATAAGAGTCCAAAACTGAATAGTTGCACTGGTTAATTCTACCAAACACTTGAGAAAGAATTAATACTATTCCTTCTCAAACTACTCAAAAAAAATTGAAGAAAAAGGAACACTTCCAAACTAATTTTCCAAGGCCAGCATTATCCTGGCACCAAAATAAGACAAGGACATTACAAGAAAATAAAATTACAGGTCAATATCCTGATGAACATAAATGCAAAAATTTTCAACAAAATATTAGCAAATTAAATTCAAAGTACGTTAAAAGAATCACACACCATGATCAAGTGGGATTTATTTCAGGAACATAAAGATGGTTTAACATCCACAAATTAATGTGATCCATCACATTAACAAAACGAAGGATAAAAATTATCTGATCATCTAAATAGTTGCAGGAAAACGCACTTGACAAAATTCAACATCCATTCATAATAAAAATGCAACAAACTGCATATAGAGGGTATACCTCAACATAATAAAGTCTATATGTGACAAATCCACAGCTAACATCATATTCAATGTTAAAAAGCTGAAAGCTTTTCTTCTAAGATCAGCAACAAGACAAGGATGCCCACTCTCATAACTTTTATTTAACACACTACAGGAACTCCTAACCAGAGCAATTAGGTAGGATATAAAGAAATAAAAGTCATCCAAACTGTTTCTATTTGCAGATGATGTGATACTGTATGTTAAAAAAAAAAAAAAAAACCCTCTAAGGACTCTACCAAGGACCTTTCAGAACTAATACACTAATACTAATAAATTCAGTAAAGTTGTAGGATACGAAGTCAATTTACCAAAAAAAAAAAAAAAAATCAGTTGCATTTTATACGCTAAAAACAAACCATCAGAAAGAGAAATTGAGAAAACAATCCTATTTACAATTGTACCTCAAAAAATAAATACCTAGGAATACATTTACCCAAGAAGATGAAAGATCTCTACACTAAACACTATAAGACATGGATGAAAGAAATTGAAAAAGACACAAATAAATGGAAAGATACTCCATACTCATGGACTAGAAGAACTGATGTGAAAATGTACTTACTACTCAAAGTAATCTACAGATTCAATGTAATTCCTGTCAAAATTCCAATGGCATTTTTCACAGAAATAGAACAATCATTCTTAATTTGTGGGGAACCACAAAAGACTGTGAATAGCCAAAGCAATCTTGGAAAGAAGAACTCAGGTAGAGGCATCACACTCCCTGATTTCAAACTATATTAAAAAGTTGCAGGGGCGCCTGGGTGGCTCAGTTGGTTGAGCATCTGACTTTGGCTCAGGTCATGATCCCACAGCTCATGGGTTTGAGCCCCATGTCAGGCTCTGTGCTGACAGCTGGGAGCCTGGAGCTTGCTTTGGATTCTGTATTTCCCTCTCTCTCTGCCCCTTCCCCGCTCGTGCTCTGTCTCTCTCTCTCTTTCTCAAAAATAAATAAACATTCTAAAAAGTTTTTAAGAAGTTACAGCAATTAAAACAGTTTGGTATTGGCACAAAAACAGGTATAGATCAATGGAAGAGAATAGAGTCCAGAAAGAAACCCATGTATACATATGCTCAATCAATTGACAACAGAACCAAGAACATATAGTGCAGGAGGGTCATATCTTAAATAAACGGTGTTGGGAAAACTAGACAGTCACATGCAAAAGAATGAACTGTACCCATATCTTACATCGTACACAATAATAAACTCAAAATCGACTGAAGACTTGATCATTAGACCTGAGATTGTAAAATGTTTAGAGAAAAATACAGAGAATAACTCCTTGAAATTGATTTTGGCAGTAATTTCTTGTTATTTGACAGCAATGCAAAGGGAGCAAAAGCAAAATAGAAGAGTGGTATTATATAAAACTAAGAAAACTTTTGCATCCCAAAGGAAACCATTGAAAAAGGAAAAGGCAATCTATGATGGGAGAAAATATTTGCAAACTACGTATCTGATAAGGGCTTAATGTCCGAAATATATGAAGAACCCATACAACTCAATAGCAAAACAAAACAAAAACCAAACTGATTAAAAAATGGCTAGAGAAGCTGAATTTCTCCAAAGGATGCATATAAATGGTCAACAGGTACATGAAAAGATGCTCCACAAGGCACCTGGGTGACTCAGTTGGTTAAGTGCCAGATTCTTGATTTCGGCTCAGGTCATGATCTCAGGAGTCATGAGTTCAAGGCTCTGTGCTGACAGTGTGGAGCCTGCTTGGGATTCTCTCTCTCTCTTCCCCTCCCCTGCTTGTGCTCTCTCTCAACAATAAATAAATGAGCTGGAAAAAAAAAAAAGATGCTCCACATCACTAATTATCAGGAAAATGCAAATCAAAACAACAATACTATCTCCCTCCCATTAGAATGGCTATAATTAAAAGCCAAGAGATGACAAGCATTGGTGAGGATGTGGAGAAAAGGGAATTCTCGTGCACTGTTGGTACTGCTACTATGGAAAACACTGAAGTTTCCTAAAAAATTAACAAACTAGAAATATGACACAACTCCCCCCCAGGATACATATCTAAAGGAAATGAAAACGAAAATAGGATATTGAAGAAATGTCTTCACTCCCATGTTCATTGCAGCACTATTTACAATAACTAAGACATGGAAACAACCTAAGTGTCCATGGATGAATGAACAAAGATGTGAGATAGATAGATGTATATACATCTATCTATCTCACATCGATATAGTGAAATACTATTCAGCCATAAAAAATAAGGAAATCCTGCTGTTTGTGGCAATTTGGCTGAACTGAGTGGAATAAGCCAGACAGAGAAAGACAAATATGGCATCACTTACATGTAGAATCCAAAAAATAAATAAAATTTTTAAAACAGTCAAACTCATCGACACAGATTGTAGAAAGCTAGTTTCCAGGGTTTGAGGGTGGAGTGGAAGTAGGAAGAGGTTGGTGAAAGTGTACAAACTTTCTGCTGTAAGATGAGTTAGTTCTGAGGATTTAGTGTAAAACATGGTGACAGTAATTGATAACACTATACTGTATAACTGAAATTTGCTAGCAGAGTAGAACATAAATGTTCCTACTGGAAAAAAGAAAGAAAGAAATACATGAAGGGATGGATGTGTATGTTAATTAACTTGACTGGGGGAGTCCTTCCATAATGCATATGTATATCAAATCACTACAATGTACATTTTAAATATCTTACAGGGTTATATGTCAGTTATTCCTCAGTAAAACTAAAATAAAAAAAAATTATCAAGCTTATGAGAGTAGTTTGAACACTTATATATTTACTATTTTTGCTTCTAAGTGGTCTCTTAATTTAGCAGTTTCCCCATTCTGTCAAATCATAGTGACCATTCATCAAAAGATATTACTTGGTAGAGCGGATATGTCTGGATCAGTTATATCCTCCCATCCCTCCTTTAGACTGGTCTCTTTTCCTCACAAATCTTTATCGAAAGTGATTTTCTTCAGCTGCTTGCATATGTTACCATCATGAACACGTTAACATATAATGTGTCATCTGGACTATGAACCAGGAAGAAATTCAGCCTATATTTACAGTTGTTAATCAACAGGGTTGCCCTGTTTAACCCTTGCACAAAAATAGCAGTGAAAATATTCATCCTAAACATCAAGAATTTATGGTTTAATAAAATGAAGGTATAATTAAGAAACTTAGGCATCAACATTCTGAGGGTGGCTCAGTCTGTTAAGTGACCAGCTCTTGCTTTTGACTCAGGTCATGATCTCGTGGTTCGCGAGTTTGAGTCCTGCATAGGGCTCTGCACTGACAGTGCGAAGCCTGCTTGTGATTCTCTCTCTCTTCCCCTCCCCTGCTCTCTCTCTCTCTCTGTCTCTCTCTCTCTCTCTCTCTCAAAATAAATAAATAAACTTAAAAAAGTATCAACATTCTGAATATAAACTAAAAAGGTTAAGGTAAATGGGCATAAATATTTCAGCTGCTATTTCTTCAGAAATGTGTCTTTCCCTGAAGAGAAAAGTGTCTGTAGCCACCGAGAGACTGAAGTGTCTGAGCCTCATTGCCCAACTACAATTCACATGTGGCCTTCTCTTTTGGAAGAAACTCAAAGCAGTTCTCCAGCACGAGAAAACTATTCCCACAACTGTCAAGATGCTACGTCACAGCTGTAATGTCCACACTAATTTTTCCAAGGAAATTATGCTTTTATGGAGAAATTAGAGCAAATTTTTTTTACAGAAAATCCTGAGGAACTTGACAGAATTTATGTAGCCAATTAATTCTGAGATGTAGCTACAACCAGGTTCATTGCTTTCTCTTGACTATCTTTAGGACCAGTAGTTTCTACTGAGTCTAATTTTTAAGCCATGCAAATTACAGGAGGCTTCAGAATGCCAATAATAGCATGCTGGGGTTAATTATTGACTCAGAAGGGAGAATGTCAACTACTGAATCATCTACATATCTCTTGCCACACCTGGGGTTTTCTCTGGACGACTTCCACCCAAGTGTTGACAAAACTTGACCTTGGATACTCGCTAAGATTTGTTGGGACTATTGCCAAAGGTACTTATGTGCCAATAGGACAGGCTCCACATACATTAGCCAGGTTATTCTGCTCCACATATGGCAAGAAGGGTACTTTTTGAGTTTTCCACATTAATACTGATGGAAAACTTCTAGACAAAAAGGCTCTTATTGCTGTAATCCCATGCAGTGCCCTGGATCCTATCCTCACGTAAACTTTAGTGCATAGCTAAGTCGAAAGACTAAGGCTCATTGATGAGTCACCTGGGAAGAATAAGCATGCCCATTTATTAAAGGTAAAATACAGGCTCACAGCCAGAATACTACACTTATACCTGCTGAATGGTCTTGGCAGCAATCCTAGTGGGGTGGGGGTGGGGGACAGGGGGTACATTATTTTCCAATTGAATTAACTGGAGCCAAAAGTACAGTTCTGACCCCAGCTGTGCTACTGATTTGTCTGGGGAAAGACACTTAACCTAGAGTCTCCCAATTCTCCTTGGAACATAAAATCATTAAGTAACTGACCTTGAAGGTTATTGTGAGGAATGATGACATTTTAAGGAGGCTTGGCTTTCACAGAAAGGGTGCTTCACAGCAGTCTCAAAGGCCTTGGTGCTTCCACAAGGGGTGGTAAATAGATTAAAGAGAGTGAAATAACAGTAATAAAAAGGGAATTATAGAAAAAGACTAAATAATGTTGTCTAGCCTGTTAAAACCATTTCTTGCTGCTATTATCTATAATTTCTAGGTCAATTATGCTAATGTCAACCCAGGGCCTAACTGAGTTAAGGAAAGAATACCGGAAGATTTGTATTGACACGATGTCAAGAGAAGAGTGGCATGGGGTATGGAAATGCCTCATAATGCCTCCATTTGTATATAATAGTCTGCTTTGGTGCAAGCTTCTAATAGAGCCTGATGGTTAATCGTATCCCATGTGGAGTGAAACTTGTGCCTCACTAGACTACACATCCCAGAGATACTAGTTTCACAAAATGTGAGGTGGACAGCAAACTTTCACAACTAATTCTCTAGAAAGTATCCTTTAAAAGAGTCTAGAAGATTGGCCAACAGTATTTATTGAGTGTTTTCTGCATGCCAGGTCTGGAGTAGACTCTTTAGACTTAATCACAAATTATTGTCAGGTCGTAAAGCAAATTCAACGGATGAACAGAAAATATCTAATATAAAAATTGAAATGTATTAATTTTAAAAGTTAACATATAAATAAATTGTCCTGCCCATTGTCCCCTAGGAAGTCTTCACAACCCAGGAGAAAAGATTTACTCCCTAATTTCCACACCCCTTACACCTGCCATATGCAATGATGACACATATTCTTTTTTTTTTTAATTTTAAAAATAGGTTTTATTTAATCCATTATATCCAAGATAATATCATTGCAACATATAACAGATATTTTAAAAATTGAGATATTTTGTATCCTTTTTTTTTTAACTAAGCCTGAATCTGGTGTGTATGTAGATGTCACAAAATTTATAGTCAAAGCAAGTAGATTCGAATGTCCAAGTTGTTCCAAATACAGTTAAAATTTTTCTAATAACTCAAACCAAGAACCGATTTTTAAATTTAAATCTCAATTCATTAAAATTAGGTAAAATTGATGAGCACTGGATGTTTTATATAAGTGATGAATCACTAGATTCTACTTTTTTTTTTTTTTTAATTTACATCCAAGTTAGTTAGCATATAGTGCAACAATGATTTCAGGGATAGATTCCTTAATGCCCATTACGCATTTAGCCCATCCCCCCTCCCACAACCCCTCCAGTAACCCGCTGTTTGTTCTCCATATTTAAGAGTTTCTTATGTTTTGCCCCCCTCCCTGTTTTTATATTATTTTTGCTTCCTTTCCCTTGTGTTCATCTGTTCTGTGTCTTAAAGTCCTCATATGAGTGAAGTCATATGATATTTGTCTTTCTCTGACTGACTAATTTCACTTAGCTCTAGTTGCATCCACATAGTTGCAAATGGCAAGATTTCATTCATTTTTATTGCTGAGTAATACTCCATTGTATATGTATACCACATCTTCTTTATCCATTCATCCATCGATGGACATTTGGGCTCTTTCCATACTTTGGCTATTGTTGATAGTGCTGCTATAAACATTGGGGTGCATATGTCCCTTCGAAACAGCACACCTGTATCCCTTGGATAAATACATAGTAGTGCAATTGCTAGGTCATAGGGAAGTTCTGTTTTTAATTTTTGAGTAACCTCCATACTGTTTTCCAGAGTGGCTGCACCAGTTTGCTTTCCCACAACAGTGCAAACGAGATCCTCTCTCTCCGCATCCTTGCCAACATCTGTTGTTGCCTGAGTTGTTAATGTGAGCCATTCTGACAGGTGTGAGGTGATATCTCATTGTGGTTTTGATTTGTATTTCCCTGATGATGAGTGATGTTGAGCATTTTTCCATGTGTTGCTTGGCCATCTGGATGTCTTCTTTGGAGAAGTGTCTATTCATGTCTTTTGCCCATGTCTTTTGCTTCACTGGATTATTTATTTTTTGGGTGTTGAGTTTGGTAAATTCTTTATAGATTTTGGGTATAGATTTTGGCATAGATATGCCTTGTTGATGGTCGGTTTTTATTGAATTTAATGGGAGTCCTCTGTGCTTCCTGGATTTTGATGTCTGTGTCTTTCCCCAGGTTAGGAAAGTTTTCTGCTATGATTTGTTCACATAACCCTTCTACCCCTTTTTCTGTCTCTTCTTCTGGGACTCCTATGATTCTGATGTTGTTCCTTTTTAATGAGTCACTGATCTCTCTAATTCTTAAATCGTGCTCTTTTGCCTTAGTTTCCCTCTTTTTTTCTGCTTCATTATTCTCCATAAGTTTGTCCTCTATATCATGGATTCTCTGCTCTGCCTCATCCACCCTTGCTGCCAAGGCACAATTTGGGATTGCAGCTCAGTTATAACGTTTTTTATTTCATCCTGACTGACTTTCACTTCTTTTATCTCTGCAGAAAGGGATTCTAATCTATTTTTGACTCCAGCTAGTATTCTTATTATCATGATTCTAAATTCTGGTTCAGACATCTTGCTTGTATCTGTGTTGGTTAAGTCCCTGGCTGTTATTTCTTCCTGTTCTTTCTTTTGGGGTGAATCCCTTTGTTTCATCATTTTGAAGAGAGAAAAGGAGTTAATGAGGTAAACAAATTAAAATAAAAAAATTTTTAATTAAAATTAAAAAATTAAAAACAATACACACACAAATCAAATAAATGATGCTAGATCCTAGGTGTGTTTTGGTCTGGGTGTTGAAAGGCGCTTGATAGATTAGAGAAAAAAGGGGAAAGGAAAAAAAAGGAAATAGTTTGAAAATTTGAAAAAATGAATACACTGAAATAGAATAAAATGAAATGATGGAAGTAAAATAGAATTTGAAAAATTTTACACAAAAGTAAAAAATATAGTAGAAAAAATAAAGAAAAATATTTTTAATAAAAATTGAAAATTAAAACAAAATTTTTCTCTTTCTGTATTCAAGAAAAAGAAATGAAAAAGAGAAAAAAAAGGAAATTGAAAATACGGACCAGCAAACAGACTGAAATACGACTGAAATTACTTCATTTTCCCCTAGAAGTCAAACTGTGATTTATAGTCCGTAAACTAAGCAGGTGGAGAGATTTGTGTTCCTGAAGAGCGAGGTTGGCCCAGTTGGGTGGGGCTTAGTGTAAAGGCTCCATTATGCACTAGATGGCGCTGCTTAGCTTACTGGGCTGGATTGTGGTGGTGCTTGTAGGTGCGTATGGGCGTGCACGGGAGCGGTGAAAATGGTGTCACCTAGCTACCAATCTCCAGTATCTGAACTCTGTTCTCCCCGATCAGTAATTGCGTACCTGTCCTTTGACTCCGGCTTCTGTCCACTCCCTGCTTTTACACTGTCCATGACCAAGCCCCAGGCAGAACCTCCCTCCTGTGTTTTATCTCAGATGCGGCTGTTTTTCCCGACCCTTATTTCTGAGGGACTGTGGCTCCGACCCATTTTGTCCCTCTGTGGAGGGTCTCACCAAGCAATGGCTGGATGCCAGCCACACCCAGGAATGTTCGCAGGACCGTTCTGGTGCCGATGCCCAGAGACTGGGGCTGGCTGCCAGCCCACCCCAGAAAAAGTTCACGTGATCGCGTAGCAGCAGCGTTTCAGGAATTATGGAAAATCACAACACACATCTGGCACCAGGCTTCACTCCTAGCGACCTTGTTTCAGCACCAGCGAATGTGGCTGTTCCGTGGGGTCTGCTGGCACCTTTGTCAGCCGCACGGCCTCTACCAAATGTCCTCCCAGCAAGGGAACCGCTTTTCCCCTTGTGGCCTGAGAACTGCCTGGGCTTCGCTCTGCTCCTGGGGATTCACCCTTCTCATCAGAGCATCGCCAGGTATTGAGCTGCGGAGTTGCAGACTCTCCGCTCCCCTTGTTTATAGAGTCTTAGTGGCATTTAAACCCTCTCTTTTCTCCTTTCTCCCTTTTCAGTTCAGTCCCTGTGGCTGTTTCCACTTCTCCACTTTCTCTCCAGATGTTTTTTTTTTGGGGGGGTGCTTTTCCCAAACTCTCCCCCCACACCTCCCCCGTCTCCTTCCTGTCTCAGCCCACAAAAGCACCTCCCTTCCCACGGCTTCTCTCTCCCCCAGTTCACCTCTCTGTGCCACATACCTGCTGAGTTCCGTGGTTCAGGTTGTGCAGATTGTTGTGTTATTCCTCAGATCAGTTTTCTAGGTGTGCAGGATGGTTTAGTGTTGGTCTGGCTGTATTTCATGGTCACAAGACATAAAAAAACTGCCAGGCTGTTCTGCCATCTTGGCTCCTCTCCCTGATGACATATATTCTTAAACTCAGGTACATGGGTCTTTGTCCTGTGACAGGCTTCCCAGCACACAAATAAATTTCCCTCCACATAGGAAGCTATCTCAATAGGGCAAAGAATTCTTCCCTAATAACTGGACGCTTGAGACTGGGTAGGACAATTAGGCCATTCCTTTTGGAAAAACCCTGTCTTCCTTACTATGGGGTCCAGCATTGGTGTAACTTTATCTGAATGTGCACAAGTTTTTGTTGACTCTTGTGTAACCTGGGAAAGGAAAGGAAAGGGATGAGCATCTTGATATGTCAGCACCATGTTGGTTCAATTTTGACATGTAATGTAGTATGCATAGTATGCATTCCTAAGTGGGATCTGTAAGCACGGCCTCCATGTTCAGGGTGAACACCCATTGACGACTCTCTGGGTATTGTGGATGGATGACAGTCCTCTGCTCACACGTTGCTCTAAGAGGTAAATCCGGGTAACATTTGGGTGGACAATCCCTACACCTCCTCGGCCAAAATAACTATTTGTTCTAGCCTTTTTTCTCACTTTATTTCCCAGCACTATCTGGCAACTGAGTAGATGTATTTCCAAGAAGTCTAAGCTCCATTCTCTGATATCTCTCTGGATTCCCCAAACCCCCACGAGTGTGTTTAGCTTCTTCGTTATCGGCTGTAGATTTTCTTCCTGGGAAAAATTTACCGTGAAATGTCCATTTTCCAGACAAGCAAAGCAAAAAGATGTGCACAAGTAGAAAATAGTAAAAGGTATTAAGGTAGAGGATGAAAAGTATATTACAATTAGTTGTACAAAGAGACTGACCTAGAATCACATATTATGACTTCAAATATAGGGAGGGAGGAGAAGAATAGGGGGAAGAAGGTAATGCATGCTGATTGATATAAAATTTTATTCTTGGAGTTGATAATGTGAAAAATCTGGTTAAATATGTTCTTAAAAGTTTTAAAGCAGCCAGTGGCATACCACAGAATTAGACTAAAAATGTAACACAAAAGCTATTTATTGTAATAATCAATTTAAAAATTAAGTGACCCTATTAAAAGAGATTCTCAGATTGAGTCAATTAACTTAAACTATTCTGTTTACAAGTAGAATTCTTTGAATGACTACACCTAAAACAAAGCTACCCGTTTAGAATAAAATCACAAGATGAATAAGAATGTAGTAGACAAATACAAACACAAAGAAATCAGACATGCATTAAGATGGGCAGAGTGTGCGAGTGGGAGTGGAGAAAGAGGGGAAGAAAGAGAAAGAGAGAGAGGGAAAATCTCAAGGAGTCTCCATGCTTAGCATGGAGCTTGACACAGAGCTCGATCCCACGACCTTGGGATCATGACTTGAGCTGAAATCAAGAGTTGGACACTCAATCAACAGAACCATCCAGGACACACCCAGAGGGTCTTTTTTATTTGATGTGAAGTATAACTGATTTACTAATTTCAACATTTATTGCATGCCCACTATCTGCCATATACTCTTCTGGATGCTGAAGATACAGTGGTGAGCCAAACAGATGAATGTATAAAGGAAAATAAAACAAGGCAAGAGGACAGAGAATGCTGAGAAGTTGGGGTGGAGGGAATGAAGATGTAATAAAGGATTATTTTTCCTAAAATATATAAAGAAAACCACTGATAGAAATATAAGCAGAAATAGAAATACAGTTCCACTACATCTCTTTAATACATTCATTCACTTTTTTGACAGATGAACAGGTAGATATAAAAGGAGATATAGAGAACTTTAATAATGTGCCATTAACATCTTGACTTATTGATATATATGTATATATTGTGCACAATCTCCGTGCTTTACAAAGAGAAAACATTTTCCTCAGGATCTGTGAGTATTTAAAAAAATATATATCATCTACTATGTCACAAAAAACACAATAAATTCTCCAAAGCAAAAATTACAGACTATATGTGAAATAAAATTAATCATTAAACAAATTTTTTTAATGTTTATTTATTTTTGAAAAAGAGAGGGAGAGAGAGAGAGAGACAGAGCACAGCAGGGTAGGAGCAGAGAGAGATAGACACAGAATTGGAAGCAGGCTCCAGGCTCCAGGCTCCGAGCTGTCAGCACAGAGCCCAGCATGGAGCTGAAACTAACAAACCAGGAGATCATGACCCGAGCCAAAGTCTGACGTTTAACCCACTGAGCCACTGAGGTGCCCCAAATTGGGCTTTAATTTTAAAAAGTATTAACCCATAGCCTGTGTGAACATTAAAAACTCCCTTATATAATTCTTGAGTCAAAGAATTTAAGAAAATGACAATGGAAAGTGTTATATATTAGAACATGAGATAGAGTCAAAGAAGTATCCAGAGACAAATTCATATCATTAAATACTTTCATTTACAAGCAAGCCATAAGGAGTACAAGTGACCTGAAGCCAGAATTTCCTGAACTGTCCACAGCACCAAACCACAAAATGTTAGTAGTATACTGTAGAAAGTATACTGTACTACAGAGAGTATACTACTCTATATGATGTATATATATTATACTATACTATTCTATGAAGTGTACTATACCATAGAAACTGTTCTGAGGTAAAAATAATTTGGAAAATGCTGTGTTAAAAAAAAAGCTAAACGTTTTTTAATTTGAGAATTCCTCAGTATCTTTAATGTGATAACGAGGGTTGTAAAGCACTAAGAGGAAATACAATATTCACTGTTTCCCAAACTATTTGATCAGAGAAAATTTTTTTCATAGTATACATATTAATATCTCAGGGCAATGCTCTTCTGAGTAGTTTAGGAAACATAGAGCTGAGCATTCAACTTAAGAAGCATTGAGAAAGAAGTAATAGTAAAAGAGAAAGTAATAAAACCACAAATTGTTCAAATTAATAGATAAATTCATAATCTGGTTCTCTAAAAATAAAATAAAATGGATTATACTTGATAAGCCTAAATGTAGAAAAATAACAATACTATTTGTTATAATAAAATTGAAATACCAATGAAGCATTTTTGAGTAAACTATATATTGCTTAAATTAGCTCAAAAGGAAAACAGAAAGTCAAGAAAATAAATATTATGATAGAATTGGGGGAAAAAGTCACTTAAGTGCTTTTATTGAAAGGTCACAAATTACATGATTAGTTATTTTGGAACTTAAACAGATAATTCATTTATTATATAAATGGTTCCAGAGAATAGAACATCATAGAGACCTTACCAGTTCATTAAATTTTTGTTTACGTTTATTTATTTTTGAAAGACAGAGAGAGACAGAGCACAAGCAGGGGTGGGGCAAAGATAGAGGGGGACACAGAATCTGAAACAGGCTCCAAGCTCTGAGCTGTCAGCGCAGAGGCTGACGCAGGGCTCGAACTCACCAACTGGGAGATCATGATCTGAGCCGAAGTCAGATGCTCAACCGACTGAGCCACCCAGGAGCCCCCTTACCAGTTCATTTTCAATATCTAGGGTAATATTTGTTTTAAAATGAAAACAGGATTGTACAAAACAGAAAAAGAAAGAGTAATTTTTGTGGGAATAGATTAAAAATTTCTAAATAAATTACTGATAAACTGAATGTCTTATTTTAAGTGTATATAAAGATATATTCTACTTTATTTATTTAAATATTTATTTTATCAAAATATTTATATACTGTTTATTAAGGAATGCTAGCATTATTGACAACTAAGAGATTTTTTTAAATTTTTTTGAATGTTTATTCATTTTTGAGTGAGAGAGAGAGAGAGAGAGCGTGAGTGGAGGAGGGGCTGAGAGAGAGGGAGACACAGAATCCAAAACAGGCTCCAGGCTCTGAGCTGTCAGCACAGAGCCTGATGCAGGGCTCAAACTCACCAACTGGGAGATCATGACCTGAGCTGAAGTCAGACGCTTAACCGCCTAACCGACTGAGCCGCCCAGGTGCCCCGACAACTAAGGGGTTATTAACATAATCCATCAATAGCAAAGACCAAAATGTGATAAACTTGGGGCCCCTGGGTGGCTCAGTTGGTTAAGCATCTGACTTCAGCTCAGGTCGTGATCTCACCATTCATGAGTTCCAGCCCCACATCGGTCTCTGTGCTGACAGCTCAGAGCCTGGAGCCTCCTTTGGATTCTGTGTGTGTGTCTCTATCTGCCTCTCCCCCATTTGCACTGTGTTTGTCTCTCAAAAATACAAATAAACATTAAAAAAATTTTACAAAAAGGTGATAAACTTGATAGATGTTGAAAAGGCATCTGAAAGTATTCAAAATCAATTTCTGATCAAAAGCATTTAGTTATTTTAAAACAGAAGAATTCTTTCTTAACAAAGAATATTATCTCAAGTTCAGTGCAGAATTTTCTGATAGGCCAACTAAATAGGTATGTAGAGAACCAAAGAATTTGAACTTGGTATTTGTGAAATACCCACTGAAGTAGTCACCATTAGAAAACAGAATTCACCAGAATTTCTTGATAATATTTTGCAAGTTAATGCTGGTTCTGTTTTGAATTGCATATTGAATCATAATCTTTTCATACTTTAAGCCTCTATATTGTCTTTATCTGGCTCTGCACATGAAATAGCCAACCTCATTCTTAACAGAGGTTGCTTAATGCTTAAGCAATTAGTATTCATATTAAAGTCAATAACAAAACAATGATAGTCATCATCATTTGTATTTTAATAGGTCTGCCAATGTAGTAAGACAGGAATAATAAATAAGAGATACAATTATGAGATTCAGGGAGGCAAGATTATCACTTTATGCTAAGGATATGGCTGTTTACTTTGACAATGCAGGAAAGCAATAACAAAAAATTATTAGATATAGTGAAAGACTTCATTAAGGTGATTGATTATAAAAGAAATATACCAAACCATTCATTTTTCTATTTAATTATAATAACAAGTTTGAAAGCATAATGAGAATAAATCTCGATTACAATAGGAAACAAAATTATAAAATCATCTTGGCATAAATCTGATCAAAAGAAAGGCCTAGGGCACCTGGGTGGCTCAGTCGGTTATGCGTCCGACTTTGGCTCAGGTCATGATCTCACGGTTCATGGGTTCGAGCCCCGCATTGACCTCTGTGCTGACAGTTCAGTAGTTCACAGAGCCTACTTCAGAGTCTGTGTCTCCCTCTCTCTGTCTCTCTCTCTGTCTCAAAAATAAATAAACATTAAAAAAGAAGGGCCTATATTAGTAAAATTATATATTTCTTTTCTTATAGACATAAAAGAAGATTGAATAAATGGGGGCATATACCTTAATCCTAGAAGGAAGTCTCAAAATTTTATATATTGTCAATTGCAACAAATTATTGGTACAAATTTCGTGCTAATCCAGTCAAAATATGGCTAATTCTTAGATGTTTCTGGAAGAATAAAGTCTGTCTGGATTAAATATTTTAGGTAATAAAACAATTAAAATTGGGGCAAGATGAGAAGAGGCCTTTTAAATAAGGTAGGAAATTGAGAAAAGCTATAAAGGATAAAATAGTTTGACTACACAAAGAATTTTTAAATGTCTTATGGCAAATTATATCTTAAAAAAGTTATAGAGAAACCAATTTGACAATAAATTTCATATTTAAAAAAGTTATAGAGAAAGAATATTTAAAATGCACATTATTGGTAAAGGGTTAATTATAATATACAAACGGCTTCTATGCATATATAAGAAAAAAACCCAAATAAAATAAATAGGTAAAACAAACAAGGTATAAATGTGCAATTCATAGAATTGTATTGTAATAGTATTTAGCCATGAAATACAAATTCTTATCCATTATGTTAGTAAAATTAAAGAAATTGTAATACCTAATGCCTGCAAAGATTTGGAAAAACAGTATTCCCATGGTCTTCTGGCAGAAATGTAAATTATAACACCCCTTTTTTTGGAGGAACCAATCTGGTTATATCTATTTCCAGATACTACCCTTCAACCTAGAAATTCTATTATTATGAGCTTACCACATAGAAACAAAGCTTTGATGCCTTAGAACTCATGCTCAAAAATTTTTTCTTATGGGACTGTTTGTAGAAGACAAAGGTCATCAAGGTCAGTGATTGTCCAGCAGTGGGAAGTTAATTGAATATATTGAATAGAATATAAATCCACATCCATGCGTGGATTTATGCAACCATGAGGAAGAATGACTTGAATCTATACCTATTGAACTATATATTTCTGTTATTCAGTGAGAAAATCAAGATGGAGAAAAATGCTTACTTGCAGGCAGTGAAGCTGATAAAAAGTCCTGAATATGAAAGGGTGGGTTGTATATGTTTGTGACTGTTGCAGGAGCATGGATAAAGAGGAGGAACAATTCACAGGCTGCTAGTGCTTATGGTCAAGGTGTAAGGAGTGGAAGAGGGGGAGAATGAGAAGTAAGGCTTTAAAGAGTCTACAGTGTACTGGAAAACAGTTCTGTTCTAGACAACATGGAATCCAATCTACATTATTTGTTCACATTGTAAAAACCAAATCTATGCATGAATGAGAAGGTAACATGAATGGATTAAAACACTGATTCGTCCAGGACTCTTATTTCAAAATACTGAAGTTTTGAATAAAGAAAGAAAAAAAAATTCAGTGAAAAAAGCCAGGAAAACTGAAGTAACAATAAGGAGGGGAAAATTGTCACAGCCTGTTAATTGAAATTTGCTGTGCTGGTTGTGTTTGTTCAGATGTCATCTCTGCTGATAGGGAAATAAAGCTGAGGCAGAGTAAAGGGGAAAAGGAAATGATCTCTGAAGGTCTCATGGAGATCTAACGTGTTGCTTATTGCTGTTCAGGATAGCAAAGTGACTATGGCCCACTGAGAATGCAGAATTCCAGTGTCCTCCACGCTTAGCTACATTTCAGGGGAATACAACTGAGGTCTCATTTTCAGAGGTGGTAGGATCCATCATGTTTAGTGTATGGGTGGGAGCCAGAGGAAGAACAAAATTCTTGTAGAAGTAGAGATATACCCCACTGGGAGATGCCAGGGACCAGCTATCCTTTTGCAGCAGTCGTTTATTCTTTTTTTTTTTTTTGTTTATTTATTTATTTTGAGGGTGGGTAGGGGCAGAGAGAGGAGGTGGAGGGGGGGGAGGGGAAGAGAATACCAAGCAGTCTCCCACTGTTGCGCAGAGCCTGAAGGGGCTAGATTTCACAAAAGCCAAGATCAAGAGCTGAGTTGAAATCAAGAGTTGAACACAACTGGCTGAGCACCGCCCCCCCTCCCCCCCTCCCCCCCCCCCCCCCCCCCCCCCCCCGCTGCCCCCGTGCTCTAATTTACTCTTGATTCCAATTCATATGGTAACAGAAGTTTTGGCACCCAGAGGAAGCCTACTGTGACACTGCCTTTTCTGGAAGCTTACCTTGTCCCTTTCCTTGCCCATGTTCTTCCACCTTCATTCCCTCGGAGTCCCCAGTCATTATCCCATAGAAATAGGGCCGTGTCTTGTCGTTGGTCTTAAGGCACATTCCTTCACATCGTTTATAGGTTGTTTTCATATAATGCAGTGACAGACACAGGTTCCCAAGTCATCTAGGTCTTGGACTTTAGAGGGGCTCTGCAGATAAGTAGGAGTTGTTGGTCACTGATGACCATATAGTTCTAGCATGAGATGTTCAGGATTTGGGGAGAAAGAAAGGTAGGTCATGAGAGTCTTTCTTTAGCTTAAACTTGATGGGCTGATAACATGTCTTCAAAAAACTTGTTCCTCCAATTTCTTAAAGTCTTCTAATAAGTAATGCATTATGTCTCAAATTTATCTTCTTTCTGGAATTTACTAAATGCTTTTACATATTTCATGCTTTGTGATATGCAGCTATGTCTTAAAGGCAAATTTGATGCATTCTAAGCTTTATACTCTTCATAAATATTTTAATTCAAATAAAATAAATTTCAGAGTGTTATTTTTTCTCAAGACCAAAAATATCGCTATTAATAATTTCTAACTTTATCAGTGTTCTCTAAAATTATAAACAAAATTAATATTATAAATCTTGGTTTAGGTTGTTAATTTTTAAAATGGCTCTAGTTTATATTGGAGGAACTTTTAAAATTTTTGAAAATATTTATAAAAATGGTTCATTTTCCCTGAAAATTGCATCTCCAGTTGTGTATCTCTAAGTGTTGGGTTTTATCAACCTGATATTTTTTCTACATCCTACCTGCCTAATTTATCATCTATGGCTTGTCACAACTCATTACTTCAAATATATCACTCTTTTGTTCCACCAATTAGAAATGCTTATTTTGTTTCTGAGGCCAACGATCCCCTGTAGGGAAAGGTACAAATAAGAGAAACACAAAATGTGAAAAAAAATGTTTTCTCTTTTTTTTTCACTTTGGCTGGGAGATATGTACACTTAATAAGGTTCATAAATTTTGGTTTCCCTCAAAAGGAACCTGAACACTAATAAAATAGCTTCACATGAAACAATCCAAATTTTGCAAGCCATCCTAAATTCATTCTCATTAGCAAGCAAATGATGAAGAAAACCCACCTACAGACAATTTTAATTTCCCTGAAGAGGGTGGTTTTTTGGGGTGTGTCTGTGTGTGTGTGTGTGTGTGTGTGTGTGTGTGTGTGTGTGTGTGTGAGATGAAGCAACTGAAAAGCTCTGTAGTAAAGCAGAGGTATTGCTGATATAACCCTGCTCTGGTTCATTCACTCAAAGATTTTAGAAACAGAATATAGAGGTTTTCTCTTTATTCTACATCCTCCTACCCTGTCATTGTCATTTGGAACCTCGGTTTTCTTTTTCTTTTCTCTTTCTTTCCTCTTTCTTTCTTTCTTTCTTTCTTTTTCTTTTCTCTTCTCTTTCTTTTCTTTTCTTTTCTTTTCTTTTCTTTTTTTGTGTGTGTGTGTGTGGGGGAAACTTAGTTTTAAAAGGAAATATTAACAGGCTGTGCAGAATGCTAAAGTTACAGTTATTTTCTGAGTTCCACCCTATAATTTTTTTTAAACCAGAAGACTATACTAGATAATTGGTATGGTTTAGGAAAATATAACAAATAAATTGAACACACTTGGATTAATTCTCAGATGTTAGTTCATTGGGAAGGTATTTACTAATCAAACAAACATCTTCAAACCTCTAAATACTGTTGGATACCAAGCTATGAAACACTTCAGTAGTGGGCTTCCATAGTGCTTCCATAGTAGCACTCTGGACCCTGAAATACCACAGTATATGTCACATTGTTACTTCCATTGGTACCTTGAGGGGACGAATTAGCATCTTTGATTGGATGTCTTGTTCCTGCCCAGAAAGTCAGTTTAGTTTGGAAGCAACCTTCTCAAGTCTGCCTACCTCTCAGTATCACTGGATCTTGGTTCCATAGGCTTATATTGTACACAGATGACAATAATTCCTTTTTCTCTTTCTCCACTTTTCCTCAAAATGATGTCTTAGAGTAGAGGGCATCTCAATGACTCAATACACCTGCTTTTTCTTCCTGTTTGAGTCACTCATTATCTTTTCTTACAAGTATTAATTGGGCACCTACTATTGGGTATCACTGCATAGGGGATTCAAGATAGTTTTAAGGATTCAAAGGTAATTTCTTCATGATATTTTTCCCAAGAAGACTTGAAGACTAATAAAATATATGAAAGCCATGTCTATGACTAGTATATGAGCAAGAAAATGAGACGGACATGAGAAAGGGACAGGTGACATCTTAGGAGTCAGAGGAGGAAGCAACTGCTGTCAGCAGAGGGATTAGAGACAGTTTATTGGAGAAAGTGAAGGCCAACCGTTTCCTCTACTGAAGCAGACTACACAGATGCACGTGGATTCACACATAAGTCACAATGCTGCATTACTCTTTAGTTGTTACCCTAATGCCCTCTTCCCCACTTAAGCTTCTCTAAAGCTTCTAAGCTTCTACCCTAAAGCTCTCCTCCCCACTTTAAGCTGCCTCACTTAAATCATGAGCCCACTGCATCCATGGTAGACTGGTCTGTCCTTACCACTGTATTAATGGCCCCATCCAAGTGCCAACTGGTCCCCTAATTGTTACTACCACTAGATTCTTTTCAAGCCTGATTTCATTTGATCTCTCTCTCTCTCTCTCTCTCTTGCATCTAATACTTTTGACCACCTCTTTCTTCCTTTGACATCTTAAATAGCATCCTTTCTTGATTCTATTACCCCTCCAAGCAATGTTCCTCAGGATTCTTTCTAGCTTTTCTTCTCCTAACAACTTCTTTAAGTGTTGATACACCTCAAATTTCTCTGACTCTCCTAGATAATCACTCATTCTGTCCTCCCTGAATGAGTTCATTTGGTCCAATGGTCTCAGTTAATATCTTCACTCAAAATCAGTCATGTTCTGGGCTCAAAAGTGCTATAGGACATTTCCACTTTTGTTGATCGAAAGCACTATTGTGGGTTGAGGTCTCTGAAGAAGCACACCGAGAATTTGTGTGTAGGGTGTTTGTTAAGGAGTACTCTTGGGAACATCTTTAGATGGGGAAAGAAAGAAGCATCTTGGACAGAAGGAGAAATTAACTTCGGTAACTTCTTGAGGAACTCTGAAGCTGAGATGATTCTACAATATTGTCTGTAGTTGGAATGAAGAGGCTGGGCCTTTGTACCCATGCACTGACCAGCAATGGATACAGGCTACCCTAGAGAGGGGACTAGACTTGGACAAGAAGCCTCTCACTCCCAGCAGTGCAGAAAGTAAGTCCTTCAACCCCACGGGGGTACCAGCACAATGTTTACTACAGGCACCTAATGTGTCTATAAAACTGTGTTCATTATTTTTTCCATAAATGTGTTACTTCTCTTGCATTTTTATGTTTGTTGAATCACTCTCCTATCTAGCAACCCATATCAGATCCTGAGGGATCACTGAGTCCATTCACTTAGTTCTCACTAGCAGCTAACTCAAAATCCAGATCTTTCCAACCTCCATCCTTAATTTTCTCTTTTTCCTCCTCACCCAGCTTGTTGTTAGGGGCCTAATGCAGACATAGCATCTCCCACCTAAACATCTGCGTCAACATCTTCATTGGTATCACAGGTTCGTGTCTTTCATCCTTCCTATCTTTTATTCTCTTCACCTCCAAAGTGATATTTCTACACTGTAAAACTAACCACATCAGTCCTCTGTTTATTCAGTTGCTCCTATTGTCTTCTGTATAGTGATCAAATTTCTTATCATGGCATGAAATTTCTCCAGCCTTGTCTGAGGCCCACAATTCAGCCATTCAGAAATGCTTGCAGTCCTGAAAGTACATCAGGCTATTTCATATCTCCCTGCCTTTGATCATGGTGTTCCTTCTGCCTGGAATATTCTTTCATCCCACTCCCTTGCCACTTGAGAATGCCTATTCGTCTTTCAAGTCTTAGTTCAAGAAGTACCCCTCTGTGAAACCTTTCCTGGCTGGTTTTACCCCCTTGAGTCACCCCATTTTTTATTTATGGCCCCACTATGTCCCAACATACTGCTATCTTTAAATCTATAATTCGTAATTGCACTCTTTGTACTCATGACTATCTGTCTTACTATTTGTGTTCTCCTGGAAGGCAGAAATTATGTCTGATTTATTCCTGAGGAGTGTGGCAGAAAACACATTAATTAATGATGACTGAAAAGATTGTTAAGTAGAAGGGAGGGGCCGTTGCTAACAGACAGGATGAATCTGAAAAACAAAAAACAAAACAAACAAGCGTGGTTTTGTGACTTTCTTCAATTATACCAAACAGCCTCACAATAGAAAGGGAAGAGATCATGTGAAGTGCTCAGGGTACAGAACTGAAAAGTTGGGTCCGTTGGAAGGATACAGCATGGAAGAGATCAAGGGTTCTAGTGAGAGCTTTACTGAAATAGGGAGTGGTCTGTGGTCTGCAGGCAAAAAAAGGAAGAAAGGAAAGTTCTGGACCTCAAAATTTTAGAGATAAAGCAGTTTGAGGTGTTGAGAAGGGCCGAAGTCCAGTCTTAAATTCAGGTTGCTTATGGGGAGGGGAACAAAGATAAACGTTGTTATCACTAAAGAAAATGAAAATCTTTGAAGTCAGGAAGCTATGTGGGTTATTATTAGAGTGGCCATATATCCTGGTCTCTTGGCCCCTTTCTGAGTTATGCCTGCTGTTCCAGCATAATTATTAATGGTGTTTCTCTCCCTCTCAAAACTGTCCTTGTTTGAATGATAAATTACCGTCATTCTAGTTATTATTAACTTCCAAAAACACCATGATAATACTCTGTGTAGCTAAGATAGCTTTCTGGACTTTTAGAGAAAAATGAGGCTTTCAAAATTAGAATGTTCACAATTAGAATGAAAATATAGTAGGGGATTTAAAGAATAGTTATTGCAATTTACCATGGGAAGATAATAATAATAAATGCATTTTTAATTAAAACGTATATCACAATTAGAATTTTTTAATTTCACGGTTACACACAAAAACTTAAGTTTTCTGTGGTATGGGTCTTACCTTTTTATGTTATTTTAGAATAGAGTGCATTTAAACAAATAAATAAATTTTAACATGTAGCTTAATAATTTACACTTAAAGAAGAGTCTGTAAACTTAGAGATGTTTCAAATATAATCGCTCCATTGTGTAGAGGAAAGAACACAGGATAAAAATCAGAGGTTGTAGTTCAGTTTCTTACCAGCTAACATGAAAATAACCAAGTTAATTATTCTAAGTCTATTTCCTCACTGGTAAAAGGGGATAATAATAGTCATCTGACTTCTTAAAGGGGTTGTGGTGAAGACGAAGTGAAATAATGGAAAATTCTTTTAAAAACTGTACAAATGTAAGTATAGCAAATGTCCTTACTAAAAACAAAACAGAAACAAAAACAAGAAAAAGAAAGAGCCCAGGTCAGTTATTGATATTTTTGTTTTTAATTAACTTGAACATTTTTACATAAATGTAGAGTTAACAGATTTGTCGCTGTTAATATATAAATAGATGAGTTGTTCAAGATTTAAAAATTCCTTTCATAAAATAGGATGTAGAAAGAACACTGAGAATAACTGGAAACCATAGTTATCTTGTTAGAAATCTGTCTTCTCATTTTACGTGAAAGACAGAGTAATTAGGGAACCGAAGGTCTGATGAGAAAATGAGGTAATTTTTGGAGACAGAAATATCGAATTCATTTTTTTATAAGTGCTTTACCTATTAAAAGCCCTCAACCTAGCCATCAGAAGGTCAACCATTTTATAGATTAACTCACTCAACCTATGTCAGAGGTTAGGAACTCTCTGGTGAGAACAGCTGTTTGTCATTTGTCTTTCCACATCAAAGACACAGGGAGATTCTTTAGTAAATTAGGGAGGTCTTAAGGAGATGAGATTAATTCCTGGTATAAAGAAAATGCATACAACAACACTAGTTTCCCTATAATGAAGGTAGGAAATAATAAACATTAATTGGAGCAATAAAGCTTCCTAGAAAATTTGGCCTAGGATATTTTATTCTAAGTTTGCAAGTATGTCAAAACTTATTTGTAAAACACCACATATAAGTTTATATGGGAAAATTATTCATTTTTCATGCAAAACATAGATTTTTCTGAGTGTGAAATCAACTTTATTAAAAACAGGCAAGTTTATTTTTGCATACAGTTTGCAGTAGGTTCATAGAATAATAGGACGAGAATGTAAATACTTGTGAAAATGAATATACTTTGGCAAGAAAAGAATTTATTTTGAATTCCAACTATGGTCTAGGATCTGTGCTATGCATATTACATGAATAATGACATTTAATTGCCATAGCTATTGATGACGTAGGGCTAATCTCCACCCTCATTTTTGATAGGGAAAACAAGGTACAGCAGCTAGGTTAAGTCAGAAGTCGTTAGGCAGAAATCTAAAGATTCTCCCCCTTTTAGCCCAGGATTCCCTGGTTATTTAATCAGATGCTAATCTAGGTAATGCTGTGAAGAGATTTTGCAGTTGTAATTAAAGTCCCGAGTCAGTTGACCTTAAGATTATCCAACTGGCCTGATTTAATCACATGAGCCTTTAAAAGACAGATTCGGAAATCTAGAGAGAATTAAAGCATGAGAAGGACTCAGACTTACTCTTGCAGCTTTGAAGATGAAGGGGCCGTGTGAGTGTGGGCAGCCCCTACAACCAGAGAGTGGACCCTGGCTGATGGCCAACAAGTAAACAGGGACCTCCATCCCCAAGGAAATGAATTCTCTCTACCCTCCTTAGTAAAGAGCCCATTCTGGTCAACACCTGGATTTTGGCCTTGTGAGACCCAAAGCAGAGGACCCAATTGAGCCATGCCAGACTTCCGAATTACAGATGGTGAGGGAATAATTGGGTGTCCTTTTAAGTTGCCTAGTTTGTGGTAATTTGTTACAGCTGCAGTAGAAATCGAATACAGAAACTCAGTCATAGAGTAAATAACCAGGAGATCTAATATTTAACCCACTCAGCATGAAGTATAGTAATGAAAATAGAAGTGAGCAAGAACAGCGCATTGATTTGAAGAAACTTTTCTCTTTCTCTCTCTCTCTTCCCTCCTTCCTTCCTTTCTTTCATCAACTATCAAATATTTTTGGACTATGTTTTACATAACAAGTGTATCTCTATAGAGGCTACACAGATAAAAAAATCTAGTCCCTTTCCCCAAAGAGTTTACAATTTAAGGGTTGTGGACAGACAAGCAAATGGGTTGGCACAGTACAATATATTCTTAAGTACTATAAAAAAAATAGGCTAGAGGTTATGGTAACACAGATTCTTTTAGTCTGATTTCTTAGCGTGTTCCCAGTGGTAGGCAGAATAATGGGCCTCCAAAAATGTCCTTGTTCTAACCCTCAGAAGCTGTGAATATACTGTATTACAGGGCAAGAGGAAATTGAGGATGTAAGGTTGGTAATCAGCTGACCTTAAGAAAGGGAGATAATGCAGAATTATCCAGGTGGAACCAATTAATCACAAGGGCCCTTAAAAGTGGAAGAGACAGGCAGAGAAGTAGGTCAAAATGAGTTTATATGAAGAAGGTCATATAAACTAGACAGCTGGCTTTGAAGATGGAGGAAGGGACCACAATCCAAGGCATGTGGGGAGCTTCTAGAAGCGGCAAAAGACAATGAAAAGAGACTTCATTGGGGTCTCCAGGAAGAAACACCCCTGCTGACACCTTGATGTTAGCCCGGTAAGAATCATTTTTGGACTTCTGATCTCCATAATTATATAAGATAATAAATTTATGTCATTATAAGCCAACAAATTTACGGGAGTATGTTACAACAACAATAGGAAGCTAATACATTGCCTGAATTTCCCTAACATGAGATGAATTAAAACAGGAATAGAGTGGGAGAATGCATTAGGTTTGTTTTATTTTAGCTAGTATTCAAGAGGCATTTCTAAACATTAAGAGCATTTGAAAAAAAGAAAATGAGTTGCAAAAAGCTAAATCATAAGAGAAAAATTAAATTTCATCCAATTAAAATTCTGTCCTAAAGAAACGATTAACAATTTTTTTTTTTAAAAAGCTCAGACTGGGAGCAAATGTTTACAAACATAGATCAAGTAAAACACTTGTATCCAGAATATGTAGAATTCTTACAATTAATAAAAAGACAAAAAATACACTTTAAAAACGGGAAAAATATTTTAAGAGACATTTCAACAGAAAAGATATACAAATGACTAATAAGTACATGAAAATATGTTTAACATCATCAGTCATTAGGGAAATGCAAATTAAAATCGCAATGAGATGCTACTTTGTGCCCAGAATGACAAAAATGGAAAAGATTGACACTGTAAAGTGTGAGCAAGGATGTGGAACAGCTGTGAGTCTTGTACATTGGTGGTACAGATACAAAATGGTAGCAGTACTTTGGATGATGGTCAGTCAGTTTCATGTACATTAAATGTGCACTTAGCACCTGACCCAGCAATTCCACTTCTAGATACTTATCTAAGAAAAAATAAAGCTTTAGATGTCTGAATTAAGATCTGGATGTAAATGTTTATAGCAATTTTATTCATAACCACCCAAACTGGAAACAATCCATCAGCTGGCGCATGGATAAATGAAGTATGGTATATCTATACAATGGAATACCATTTGCTAATAAAAAAGAATGAACTGATGTATGCAGCAATATGGGTGAATCTCGAAAGTATTATGTTACGTGAAGAAAGTTAGATACAAGTGACCACATATTGTATGATTCCATATGATATTCTAGAAAAGGCAAAACTATAATAATGGAAAGCAGATCAGCGGTTGCCAGGGGTGAGGGTGGGGGTGCGGGAGGTAATTGCAAAGGGACACGAGGAAACTTTTGGGGATGACAAAAACATCATGTAAGTTGTTCGTGGTGGTGGTAACATAACTACATATACATTTATAAAGATCCATTAATCTGTACACTTACAAGGAGAATTTTTATTGTATATGAAACATACCTTAGCAAACCTAATTTAAAATTCTCCTTCCCGCCAAAAGAAAATAAGTACATAGCACATGGTTTAAACAAGGAAATGACCAATCTTACAAATGCAAGCTCTCTCCAGAAAATCTGGCTTCTCAAATACATAGGGCAGCAAAACCATATAGGTACGAAACTTTACAATTACTGTTCGTGCATTAAAAACTAACTGTAATGTATGAGTCTGCTATATTTAATCAGTGTAAAACTTAAAAAGGGATATTTTAATTAAATACAATAATCCAGAGATGAATTAAGATAGCCTGAAAGAAAAACAGGAAATGTTCTCATATCATCCTCATAAAAAAAATGCACTAGGATAAACAGTTTGATGTACAGTGAATAGAACATTGAGAATTACACAATAGTTTGCTGAAATGAGTGCAATTTATCTCACTCAACATTCCGGAATAGACTTTTTAAAAAACTCTTTTACTAAAAAGAGAAACATTTCCATGCTTGTAAAGTGCACTATGCTCCTCAGAGAAAAATACTAAGTATAGGGTATTATTATTTCATGAGCATTGGGCTTACTTTGACAGTCATTATAGTTGTTCCATTTATAATTGCTGGGACTGCCTCCATAAAGTGCGTCTTTTGTACATGCATTTGTAATTCATGAAAAGCACACACTCATTTTGGGAAATGCCATTTTAGAGATATAGGCATTGAATTTGTTGTGAGACGGCAACTACTTTGCCCAAATTACTGTGTGCCTTCCGAGGCATAGAAGGGATGAGCTCCAGGAGGGGCTCCTGGGGTATTGCCTTCTGTACCCACAAGGGCTCAGCAAATCTCCCTGGATTATTTACATGAGAGAGATTTCTTAAGAATTTTATTTTGTGAACAGTTCTTTTTGAGGATGTAATTTTACAGAAAAGGGCCTGAAGATTGTAACAGGAAAATCATTAGATTAGAAAAACACAATTTCATTTTACTTATAAATTCTATAATCTAAAGGGGAAAAAAAAGGCCCAGCCCATTTCTTTGTGAATATCCCTCAGTTGCAACATATTACATTTGTAAATGCAGCAAGCGTCTCGCTGTTTTAATAAGCGTTTCTGCCTCTTCCCTTGGGGGTTTGTGGTCGTCGTCAATAGTTATAAAGATGTGATGGGATGTTTTATCTCATTAAGATGCCACACAACCAGGATTCCTTCATCCGCCTTACATCTGATTTGTGCTCCTCAAATATGACCTTTAAGGCCTTCGTTGCTTTGCACACACATTGCATGTCCCAAGGGTCCATAATTAAGTAGGTCACATGCTTCATATGGCATATTAGTACTTGCCTTTCAACATGCATTTCCCCTGTTCTACTGTGGGAAAATTCCCTTTTTCCTAAGACATTCTTGCACCAGCTCTTGGCACTTTCCATAGAAGAAATGTCCTTGGTATATTGTGGGAGCACTTAAGGTCATTTGGGATTTTATCGGTCATGAGAATAATTGGCCTCATGTTTTCTAAAGAGCAGAGTCCACTCATACTAATTGTAGTATTGCCTGAGGCTTGTACATCTAGGGGCATAAAAGAACTCTCATGGATCAGTTGTGGATGTACCCTTCGCCAATTAAAGTATGTCAATAATTTGTGAATGATGCTATCCATAAAATGTCACAACAAAAAAAAATTTAAAAAAACATCTTGATAATCTTTGACATTAATAAGTTGGCTTGCATAAATGCATATGTACCTGGTGGAGTTTCTATTAATTCCTCTTGGAAATGGTATTTACTATGCACGCTGTAGGATTTTCCAATCAAATACATAAATATGCATGCTTATTTATGCTTAAGATAATTTTGCTTTCATAACTTTAATAACTGAGTGTGAACTTTTAGCAACAAGATAAAATATCATTTTGCTGACTATAATTATGGAATGGTAAAAGATTTAAAAATATTTAGTACAAGTAGATTTTGAAGAGAATCAGGATTACCAGCTCTGGTTGTCCAACTCCACGATCACAATCTTTAATCCTTTGAAAGTCAAGTAAATTTTCCCTAAGAAATCAACTTGTGTAACCCTGCACAAAGCATTTGTGTCCTAATTAATAGGTCTATTTAATTCATTAAGTTGGATTGCAGGACTAGTGACTTGCCCCTTTTAGTGATGCTAATAAAGAGATATCAACAAAACACAATTGTTTTCACATGATAATCGTGTTAAGAAATTAATAGGAGATAAAACAGTGGCAAAGAAGACAAAGCCCTACAGAACAGTGACTCTCAGATTCAACGTCTCTATGAATCACCCGGTGAACATGTTGAAACATGGATTCTGATTCAATCACTCTTGGGTGGAGCCTGAGATTTTTCCTTTCTAACAAACTCTTAGGAGATGCCCATGCTGTTTGGTGCAAGGGACCATGTTTTGAATGGCAAGTTTATAGACCATCACGGAATGGCAGTTCACTATTTGTATAGGTACTATGGATTGGCCCATATTTCCATGGCACCACTCAGGGCTGAGCTGTCTCCTTTTGTTGTACCTAAAGAAATAAGAGCAATGCACTGGGATGTAAAATGTACCTTCTGGATTAAAAGTTTGCCGTGTCTCCCTTTTATTCCCTGCTAGAACTGAACCACAGCTATTGACTTTAGAAAGAACAGTGCTGATCTTACACTGAAATATGTTGATGGGTGATGGCGACAGGGGAACGTGTGGGCCTCATTGTCCTACAGGTGTCATCAAAAAAAGTAATTTGCTTGGAGGAGGGGGGGGTGCTGTGCAGACTCTGTATGTTTGTGTGTATGATTGTGTGTGCCCAAGTGTGGACTTTCATTCCTAGTTCAGCAGAAACATACTGAATGGGCTTATTACTTTCATTTTTCTCCTAGAACGTGGACTGAAGCTTTCATTTCCAATCTTACTGGATACAAAGACCTCCTTTTTATTTTAAATTGAAGTATAGTCAGGCGCCTGGGTGGCTCAGTCAGTTAAGTGTCTGACTTTGGCTCAGGTCATGATCTCACGGCCTGCATTGGGCTCTGTGCTGACAGCTCAGTGCCTGGAGCCTGCTAACGATTCTGTGTGTCCCTCTCTCTCTGCCCCTCCCCTGCCTGTGCTCTGTCTCTGTCTCTCAAAAATGAATAAATGTTAAAAAATTTTTAAAAATTGAAATATAGTTGCCACAGGTATTTCAGGTGTGCAGCATAGTGATTGAACAACTCTGTTCCTTACCCTGTGCCATGACAGGGTAGCTACAAAGACCTCCTTTGTAATACAAAATATATCAAATAATTTTATTATCCAGCTGAAAATTCATAACCAAAACATTTGAATTGGATTTGTCCTTAATTTTAAGATTATCTACATAAATTTGGGGAACTCCACTCCCCCCTCCTCCAAAAAAAAACCCAAAATGAAAGCAGAATACCTCTGAGAGACATAATGTTCATTCAACCCACAGACAATAGTTTCTCTGCAGCCATGGTTTTGGGGACAATTAAGATGATCTGGTTGATGAAACTCTCATTTCACTATACCACATTCAGATCTGCTTCTGTTTTGTTCTCCAGGATGACTGATTTCTTATAAAGAATAGAAAGTCAAGAAAGACAGGAGATGATGAACTTACATAAAATCCAGAAGAACTTGAGGGCTACAGAAAATTTATATATATATGTATGTATGTATATATATTCCTTCCTTTAAAAAAATTTTTAACTATAGTTGACACACAGTTAAGTTAGTTACATTAAAAAAATTTATATATATATATGTGTATATATATACATATATATATTCCTTCCTTTAAAAAAATTTTTTAAGTATAGTTGACACACAATGTTACATTAGTTTCCAGTGTACAATGTAGTGATTCAACTTCTCTATACTATTCTCTCTACGAGTATAGCTACCATCTGTCACCATACAAAGCTATTACATTATCATTGACTATCTTCCCTAAGCTGTGCCTTTTATTCCTGTGACTTATTCATTCCAGTCTCTGTACAGAAAATTAATATGTAAAAGTAAGATGCAAGGAATGTTTAACTTTTCTTTAACATAATAAATGATGAGCAATGACAGAAAATGAAGATTCTGTTTCAAATGTTCTTATGAATACTTCAAAGTATTTTTTTTTTTTTTGCTTCTATTATCTTTGTCTGGGTGATATTTCCTTATAGATAAATCAGCAAAGCCAAACAGTAATATGTAAGGCTTATCACCAAGATTCTGCTAACAACAGAGATTTCCATGTTTTGAAATAACAAATCAGTTTTCAACCTGTGATGTGTTCTCCATAACCAATTTCCTTTTCCTCATAGCAACTTGCCTACCTTTTTCACCCTCCACTGTTACTTGTGGCTATGTGACTGAGTTCTGATTAATAGAACGTTGGAAGAAATGTGTTCCTTCTCTAAGGCTGTCATTAAAAACTCCCCTGCAAGTCTGCATGTGGTCTGTCCCCTATTTTGACTGGTTGCAGGGGGAAGAGCACTGAGAGAAGGGAAGAGCCACAAGCCGGAAAGAGCCTTTATCTGTGATTGACCATTTCAAAGGTTATCTGAAAAAGAAATTCAACATGGGACCATAAAGTTAGAGAAAACTAAACTTCTAGTGTTTGGAGGCATTATCCACTTTGGATTTATTTGCAATGCATTAAGCCTACTCTCAAAAGCACAAATGGAAACTGGGAAATTGAGTCTAGCTTTGATGTCCATATTGGGGAAAAGAATTGGGTCTTCATCTTTGAATATTTGGCGAACTGCCTTGTGTTATAAGATGCCCCATACACATCTGCTGAAAAGATTTGAATTCGGTACTACTCTCTATGTCCTGTTCCTTTTCCTGAGCCAGGGACCCAGAGGTGACGGTCTACGAGCCCACATTGCACTCAGACCTGTATTGAGGAACAATTAGGGCTATTCCACTTTTAAAACTCTTCTCAGGTGTACTTTGCCTAAATTTGTTGCAAAAGAACTTTTGCATGAGTGGTTTCACCTGTCAGTGTTTCTGTTTTTGAATGACTTTCTTTTGTCTTAATCTAAAAGATACTTTTATTTAGCAGTAAGAAAAGGCTAACCTCACTTATTTGGAAATAATGTCTGTTTATTGGCTAGAAAGGAAGAGAAAAGGATTCCTTGTATCATAAAATACATATTGGGCTTAGTTCTAATCTCCAAGGAGTTTTCACTTTCTGGGAGTAGAGGGGACATTATCTTCTATGATTATTTCTAAAATCTTCTCTTCATACTAAAAAAGTGATAACAGGCTGACGCCTTCTGTTTCTTGGGGGCCTACCCTCTGGCCATGGTGTGCTATCTATAGGAGATCTGTTTCTTTGAAGATATTTTTTTATACATCAAAATAGTGATGTGCCCAGTTTTCAAAAAAATATTTCAGCACCTAATGAATTGCATTAGGTACCTAAGTATACTATATTAAGTACCTAAATACCTAAGTATTGTCTACTTACCAGAAATGCCTCCTGCTTTTTGTAAACCTGTTCTTTGGACAGAAACAGAAGCCACTAATGTGGACTTAAAAATAACACAGTAAAGCCATACAAGTGTCAAACATAGGATAGATGGCAGCATTTGAAAGGAAAAAATATCTTTTGTGTGGGAGGATGGGAAGCACACTCAGAAAACTTGCCAAAGAAGAGAAGATACATGCTTTGTTTCGCCTTCGTATCACTCTTAAAGGATTCTTATGCCAGATCTCTAAAACTGTGAGAAAATACATTTCTGTTGGTATAAGCCCTCAAGTTTGCAGTAATTTGTTATGATAGCCATATGAGCTAATATATTTCCCTTACTATAATAAAACTCCTGGAGAGTAGACACTGTGTTTTGTTCACTGCTGCAGTTTTCGAAGTATAGAACAGTGCCTGGCATGAAGCAAGTGCTCAATAAATACTTGTTGAAGGAATGAGTGAGAAGAAATAAGGAAATGTATCTCCCGCTTATTCAAAAGATGTAATTTCCCTTTGAAATAGATTTAATAGTCCTCTCTCCCTCTCTCTCTCAAAAATAAATAAACATTAAAAAGGGGGGGGGTGCGCCTGGGTGGCTCTGTTGGCTAGGCATCCGACTTAGGCTCAGGTCATGATCTCGCGGTCTGTGTGTTCAAGCCCCATGACGGACTCTGCTGACAGCTCAGAGCCTGGAGCCTGCTTCGGATTCTGTCTCCCTCCTCTCTGCCCCTCCCCCACTCATACTCTGTCTCTCTCTCTCAAAAATAAACATTAAAATTTGTAAATAGATTTAATAGCCATTATGAAATTGTCTGCTCCAGGAACCATTTTCTGGTTTGTTCTTATTCTGAGACAGTAGTGTGTAGAGGTTAAGAGCTCTGAACTTGGACAGACTTGGATTTAAACTCTGACCATGGAATCACTGGCAAGCGTGAAATTGAACAAATTAATGAATATTCCTAAGCCATAATTTCTGCATAAGACTGTTGGGACTATTGTACTATTCCTAGAATAGTACTTGACCATGTAAGCATAGAGTAAATAGTGAATCACTATTATAATATTAATTATAATTAATTGGAATTAATAGGGAATAAACTAAAATTTTATACACTCAAGTATCTTTTAATTTTCAGTTGCTTTAAAACGACATCCATCTACTATAACATTTCTTTACTAAGAATTTCAGTCAAGTAAACTCTTTCTAACCAGAAAATTACCTACTATGGTATTTGCAGATCTATCTCTGTGTACCATGTATAAACCATGATGATGTATTAAATATGTGCAAATTGCTGGGAGTTCCAACTTGCACAATGAACTCGGCCCCTTCTGCCTGGCCTGCCTCACCCACTGTCTCAAGGTCACTGGACAAGCAACTGGCCTTTTGCTTCTCAGTCCTTCGGCTGACTGGGCACAACGTGATCTGTCAGTTTTACTACGTCACGGAAACAAATTATCTTTGTGCTATTTACGTTGTGATTTAGTGCCTAAATATCATATTCTGATATTGTGTGTCACTCAGGGACACAACATTTCAAAAGCATAAGTATTAATTTGCATAAATTAGCATAACATTGAAACACAGATGAAAATTCTTGACCTACTCCATCACCACTGCAAATAAAATAAATTTTTTTATTTATATAAATAAATATAAATAAATAAAATAAAATAAATAAAATAAAAATAAAATAAAATAAAAATGAAGGAAGATCTTTAAGAATATGAGGAAGTGTTTAGATAATAAAGTTGAGGAGTAGTGCTAAAGAAGGAGGCAAGGAATGTATGTTTTTAGAAGGCAAGACAAGTGTTCTTAATCCAGTTTTATTATTTTTTTCATTGAACATAAAAATATTTATTGGACTTCAATAAATTCATTCTCAACCTCAATCCCTTTAATTTTCTGCTAGGGTATTATATTTCTCAACTGAGAGGTAAAATACTTTTGGGGTTTGGAGACAGAATATGTACTATTTATTGTATAAAAATCTCAACTCCTCACACTGCTGGAGATCTTGCAAACTGTACCTTCCTACTCCAGGCGGTGCCACAACAGTTTCCTTTCTGTTCCTCGAAAACAAAGCTGAGGAGCATAGCTGTTTCTTTGGCCTAGGAATGAACTTTCCCTCATCTTTATATGGCTGGTTTCTTTCGAGAGGCATCCCTGCTTGTACGTCGTCCTGGTTTTATTCTTTGCCCAGCACTGATATTTTTCTCGGTGTGTGTGTGTGTGTGTGTGTGTGTGTGTGTTTGGCCATTCATGGATGAACTGGTCATCTCCTATCCCATTAAAAAATAAACCCCGTGAAAACAAGATCTTGTTTATTTTGTTTGCTCCTGTATATCCAGTGCCTAGAACAGTTCTTAGTATAACCTATTCGATGCTAGTAAATACATATTAAACGTAATCAAGGCAATAGCTTCCTATTCATTAATTTTATTGTTAGTTTCTCTTCTCAGTCCTGGATATTTCAAGTTCTGATTTCCAAATTTTAAACTGAGGCTGAGATATTACAAATCCTGACTTCTGGAACTACATAACGATGTTTACATTAGCATGGGATAGTAGGCACTGAATACTAATACATAGTGATGTTGGCTATTAAGGTCCATGAGGGGTGTGTCAGAAAGCACTGGGCTAGGGGATTCAGTAATGTGAATATTCTCTTATTACTAGAATTTCTTCTACCCTGGCATTCTTTGGGGAGAGAACCTGCGGAGAAACACAGGCAAAAGGCAAGAACAGCTTTATTATGAGTGGTTCTGGCACCTCAGATCGCAGTGCAGAGCTGTTGACAAAATGCACTAGAGCAGGATGCTTAGGCCCATGGCCTGAGATGTGTGATGGGGAGGCAGCACCATTTGATAGTTTTATCTCCCCAGGTGCAGATAAACATCTCGGAATCTTATCACTCTCTGGCCAACAAGACACAAATGATGGCAAAGGTCTGAAACACCAGAGATGGACATTGGTTCAGCTTCTTCCGTAAGAGAGAGGCCCTTTGCTCTTTTACTGGTCTAGACACACGGATTTAGTAAAAAGAACTGCATGCAATGGATATATCCCTATCTAAATTGTGGTGCAGAGTCTTAAAAAGTTAAACCTACGTTTACCAGATGACCTAGTGATCCCGCTCCTAGGAATTTGCCCCAGATAAATAAAACCATGTGTTCACACAAAGACTTGTATTTGAGTGTTCCTAGCAGATTTATTCATAATAGCTAAACACTGAAATCAAGAAAATGTTTGGTGTTGGTAAATGGATAAACAAATTGTAGTGTATCTATATAATAAAACACTAGCAATAAAAAACTCCACTGATATATAGAATGTCATGAATGAATCTTAAAAACATTACATTGAATAAAAGAAGCCAAGCCAAAAAAAAATGACATGCTGTCTGATTTCATTTTATAACATTCTAAAAAAAAAAACTGTAGTGACAGAAAGTAGAGTATTTGTCATCAGGAGCTGAGGAGCTGAGAGAGGGTTGGGAGGAAGGGGAATGTTTGCACAAGGGCATGTGTAATTTTTGGAGTTACGAGAAATATTCACAATAGTGGTCATGTGCACACAACAGTATATGTTTGTCAAAGCTCATCAAAATGTGCACTTAAAACTGGTGAATTGTATTTTATACTAAGCATACTTCAAAAGGCTGGTTAAGTATACATTTATATATAAATTAAAAAATATATATGTAATATAAATATATAACCCTATAATACTCTGGAATCTGATACAAAGACATTAGTATTTCTTCCTTTTGAAGAGATGGGGAGAAGGAGGAAGAAGGTACATTTTTGGTTCCCATTTAAAAGAACAGCCTCTGGGGCATGTTCTAGCAAGATTACAATGGGTGACATATTTTCTGTTTCACTCGACATGGTTCTGAATGGTTCTTCTCATTTCACATTTTGGAATTACAGATTCTTCTTTGTGTTCTTCAGTGACATGGTTTATGACTGGCATTTTTTTTTTTTTCAGCAGGACTGGGGGATGGGCAGGGGGCATTGAGAGAAGGAGTGAATTGCTACAGAGTTATGTAGTTTCTATGAAACAGGAAATGGATAGTTAAGAATCTTCATGTTTGTTCATGTGTGGATAAGGTGTGATTTGAACTTGCTATGCTTTGGCCTGATGTATCTCTTATACATTTAGAGTGACCCCATCATGAACCCTTCATTTTCACAGAAGTCCAGATATATGGTGATCTGAGTAGAGCCTGTGTTTTATCCCAAGGATTGTAGGAGTGTCCCTTTGACTTACACCTCTAAGTTGGGCACTTCCATTATTGAATTTCATTAGGGTCATGCTTTTAAAAGATATTATTTTAGGTCTTTGAGCAAAGTTTGCTTGAGTTTTGACTTCAACCTGACGAAAGAACTTAATAGATAACAAAGGACAAAATCAGATTCTGCCTCTTAAATTTATTTTTTGTACTATGTTTCTCTTTAATTATCCCTGTTAAATATTTGTACCTGACTCAAATTAAATAGTTGAAAATCTGACAGGGTGAAAGAACAAGTAAAAGTCAATCCACAGTAGATATGTGGTACTTAGGTCAGAGCTTCTCCGGGGCATTAAGTACCCCTCTCAGGTCCTGGTGAGTATTCATTCTCCAAAACAAGGTTTGTCACCCTAGATTTACTGTAGCAGATAAAGGTATGGCCATTTGAAACCGGAGATATCTTCAACTAAATAAGTCAGGCTTACAGTATCCACCTCCTCAGTAAAGGAAGAAATGAGAAGACTCATAGCCTCTTGGGTTTTCTTTTGTAGGTTACAAAATTCCAAATATGTGGGAAATTATTTTCGTGTTTGTGATTCTTGATTTTGAAAAATGAAAATTTTTCCTTTTAAGGCTTAACTTCGTATGGAAGAATATTATTCCTAGTCCCAATTTGCTTAATTTAATGGGAAAACAGCTATTTCTAACCACTGCTAAATCCCAGAAGGCTTCCAGGATTCGACCGCACCCAGTCCAAACTCTATCCAAGCCAGGCCGCTTCTGCCATCTAGTGACCATCTTACTGAACTACATGGGTAGGGCATTACCTAGTCTGGTCTGTTCAAAGGCAAGATTTTTAATTTAATGAGTCATGTGACTTGTTTTGGCCTTCACGACCTTTCATTCCTATCTACTATCTGTGTGACCGCGGGAAAATTATTTGTTATTTCTGTGACTCAGTTTATTCATCTGTAGAATGGGAATAAAGACCCACCTCTTAGAGTTTTCATGAGGCTCGTATGATATGGAAAATGCCTAGCAGAGTGCTTAGCACAAGCAAATCCTGGATAAAGATTTGATGTCATTGTACTTATAACTATGCAAGTCCAGATCTAAAAAATAGGCCAATGCATGGAAAATCAGTTATGATATATGAAATATTTCAGAATAAATTAAGTATATAATATCTAAAGCTTGGAAGAAGATCAAGTTTATTTAGGCTTTTCGCATGCACTGCCAACAAATGCATTATTGCACTTGCCTCATTCCAAGTCTTTCCCCACTTCATACTGAATGTTCCCATCACAGCAGACAACTCATTACTCTGCATACATTTTAAAGCCTTTCTTCCTTTTCCCGAAATATTCTCCATCACATTTTTACATTTCACAGCCCTGAACTCCCAACTCAAATGTCAGCTTCCCATACACCCTCCTCCAGAGCTGTCAGGTGGAGTTACACGCCATGTAGCCTTTAATCTCGTTATTAGAGCATCTGACGCAGACAGGCTGTACTGGAGATAAGTGGGAATCAGGTGTGTGTAGCCACATAACTGGAGTGTGAAGTACCTGCTGTGGGATATCGTATATTGTCCTTGTATCTCCTCTCCTCCGACCCAATGCCTAACACAAAGACTTCACACAATAGGACTCCACAGAAGCCTACTCAAGTGAGATAAAAGCTTAGCAAATATCTTAGAACAACTTTTGAAGAAGAACTGAATGACTCATAGAGGTTTCTAATGTACATTGGACTAAATTGGCCCAATGGTTTGAGTTGGCAGAATTAGTCTCATCAACATATGGTTTTGGATTAAAAAAACACGTAATATCTTAATAATAGTAACAATGGATTTAATTAAAGAACATTTGGAAATTACTAACAATCCAAAAGATAATCATGGCCCTACTACCCAAATAATAATATTCGATCTTTTTTCAGTATTTTGTCTCTATGTTCTTTTTATTACATGGCTGTGATGCTTGTCTATTTGCAGTTATATACCCTGATTATTAAACCTAACTTATTGTAAATATTTTCCCATTATACTACATACACACTAAAAGCAATTTGAAAAACCAGAAGTCCACTAAATAAATGTGCCATAGTGTCCTTAACATCACTATAGTTTGGGCATTCAGCTTGTTGTATATTTTTGCTATTCTATGCAATAACACGAAGTAAATCTTTGGACATAAAGCTTTTCCTTTACTCGGGGTTATTTGCTTTTATGAGTCCCAGAAGTATAATCCCTATTGACTGTCTTATTATAGTAAGTCCTGATGGACCAAAAATTGGTTTTAACCAATGAGTTTTGACTTATGATGGCTCCAGGTCACTATTATGAACTTCAACTGCCCAGAACTTATTGAAGATGTGAAGAAAGGCTTTAGGAGATTAGACTGAACAAGTACAGAAGGCATACTATTTTCTAAAACCATTCCCTGATATTAAATTGTTTGCTTTATTTTTATGGTTTGTTTTTTGTGTGCATTTGTGTGTCTGTGTGTGTATTTTATCATGCTATTTTACAAGAGAAATACTCAGGCCTGATTTTACATCTTTCTCCTGCAAAGAATGATTCCTTTGGTGTCTGGATTTATTCACTTATACATTTATTAATGCATTTTACAAACATTTATGGAAGTTTACTCCATGCCAGGCGCTTCTGCTAGGTTTACAGAGCAAGATATTAACAAGACACGCTCTTTTTCTAAAATATATTTTTAATTGTTTATTTATTTTTGAGAGAGAGAGATGGGAGAGAGAAGAACGAGTTGGGGTGGGGCAGAGAGAGGGGGGGACAGGGGATCCGAAGTAGACTCTGTACTGACAGCAGAGAACCCAATGCAGGGCTCAAACTCATGAACTGTGAGATGAGAGCCTGAGCTAAAGTCGGACACTTAACTGACTGAGCCACCCAGGCATCCCTAATAAGACACATTCTTAAAAGCAGTTTATAGCTCACTGAGAAAAAGACAACGACAATGTCATATGAAACTTACTTTAATAGAAGTAAGAATAGTATGGCTTTGGGGGCAAAATGCAGGAATTATTCTGTCTGGGGTAATTGGAAGACTTGACAAAGGAGCTTATACTTGAGTCTTGAATGACGTAGGAGTTTAACTGTTGGGCTTCGGGTGGATTCCGGTCAGAAAGACCAACATATTCATGGGTGTGAAAGGGAATGACGTGGAAAAATTGAAAAACTCTTTGCGGCTGAAAGGGGAATTACATGGAGGGAAAGAGCAGGAAATTGTGCTGTAGAGATAGAATGAAGCTACATAATAAAAGGTTTTATATTTTTATAATGCAAGTCAACAAGTGTATATGTTTTATACTGTAACCCATTAGGAGACATTTAAAGTTTTCTTCCTCTTGCTTTGCATCCTCTTCTCCTTCTTCTTCTAAAATGCAAGAGTGACATTAAAATAATAGTATTCATGGGGCGCCTGGGTTTGGATGGTTAAGTAACTGACTTTGGCTCAGGTCATGATCTCACGGTGTGTGGGTTCAAGTTTCACGTCTGTGCTGACAGCTCAGAGGCTACAGCCTGCTTTGTCTCCCTCTCTATCTGCCCCTCCACTGCTCTCTCTCTCTCTCTCTCTCTCTCTCTCTCTCTCAAAAATAAAATTTAAAAAATAAATAAAAATAAAAGTAAAAATAAAATAATAGTATTCAGTAATTGGTACTTTATGCCAGGGATGTTACTTGAGCATTTTACTTAAGAAGGTTTAGAACAATGCTATGAATTAGTATAGTTGCCATCCTGAATAATATAGAAGAGGAAAATAAGATTTAAAGAAAATCTTATTTTCTTTATGTTCTAGGAAAAAGTTGTCCATCTCTGGCTGATCTTAGATAAATGACATTTCTCCTCAACATCCAGAAAAATTTAATTTTTCATCATAGGGTTGCCTTTAATACACAGAAGAATTGTGTTCAGGGAAAATTCTTTCTTCAACCATCTATTCACTAAATTGCTAGATGCCGGGGTATGTAAAGATGAATAGACTCAACACACTGTCTTAAAAATCTCCCAGTCAAGAAGTGTTGGTAAGATCAGTACAAAATAATCACACTGCTGACAAAATGTACCTGATGTCCTGAAAAGTGTTGACAAGGCATCCTGAGAGCCCCCAGGGAAGGGGAGAACACTTCTGGTTGTGGTGTATAGGCGAAGTCTACAAACAGTTTGTGGAGAGAGTTTGCATTTAAGTGGGACAAGAAGGATTTCAGGGGAGTGAGAGGTAATGAATCCCAGGCAGAAAAAAAAGAGAATCATCACAGAAGAAGAAGGCAAGTGTTCGGTATTGTTGGGGAGAACAGAGTAAGGTTCAATATGGTGGTTGCAGAAGGGATGTGTTGGTGAAGAGAGGGAGGTAGGGACAGAGAGGTGTGAGGGCAGCAGAATGCCAAAGCAAGAAGACACAAACAGTAGAGCAGGACAATATGACTGGTGCTGTAATTTTTATACTATTAACTTAGAAGGTGTGTGCAAGTGAATTCTCTAGATGGTAGAGAAATTTTTTATTGAGAATTCACCAGGTTATAAATCTGTTGGAGTCCTCACACCTCAAATATCCACACAGTCTTTTTAAAAAAATGTTTAATGTTTATTTATTTATTTTCGACAGGGAGAGAGAGAGCGAGTGAGCAGGGAAGGGGCAGAGAGAGAGAGGGAGACAGAGAATCCTAAGCAGGCTCTGAGCTGTCAGCACAGAACCCGATGCAGGGCTTGAACCCATGAGCTGTGAGATCATGACCTGAGTCGAAGTTGCATGCTAAACCAACTGAGCCACCCAGGTGCCCCTCAAATATCCACACAGTCTTGATGGTGCCTGGCACATTGCAGATGTGCAGTAAATTTTGTTGAATAAATGGATGGCTTCCTTCCTTCTATACATATGATAGGGAAGGAGATCTGTTTTTCAATAAGCATGCATCTTCTCAGGCCTTAAAGTGAACTCTGGAGTCAGGAATGGCTCTGTGACTCACTGAGGACAAATGATCAAGCCTCTCTCTTCAAGTCCCATTTCTTCATTTTAAATTGGGAACAAAATTAGAACCTACCTCATAAGGTTGTGACATTTGAAAAGCCTGGCACCTGAAGCACTACTGTTAGCTATTATTTGGGAGCTGTTAGAGTTCTAATTTAGCAACCAGAGTTCTTTTCTTTAGGTTTCTGGCACCAGTAGACCTATCAAGAGATTATTCTACCTTATCCTCACATCTGTCCTCCTGCCATTTTATTTCACTCTTAAAAAGACCTAAGGCACAGAATCGTAAACATAAAAATCATCACTTTTCCTTGCCCTGATTGAAACCCTTTTTGCATGACAGGCTTCCACGGGCACACTCACTAGCTGCCTGCTGGACCCTGTCAGCTCTTACAGCATGCTGCCCAGGCCATCTGTTACGCACCACAGCGAGCCATATGGAACCTGGCCCCCACTCCTTTGGAAATGCCTAGCTTTTTCCTTCTGTGGGTTCTTTGCTTAGCTGTGCTTCCCCGGTCTATGGAGGGCAATGGTGGTGATAACTGTCCTTTATATTCCATCCTTGCGAGGAGAGTCTGTGACTAAAATTTTATTAGGAGAGCCTTTAGATCGTGCATCAACACTCATGTTACGTAATGACCAAATACTTCACTAAAAGCCCTGTGACATTTGTGACACAGGAGAAATAATTCAGAAATCACTTTCTATAATTCTTTCCTACCACTGTCCCTGTTCCCCACAAAGGGAATATTCCATTTTCTTTCCTACTTTCCGCTGATACTTTAAGCTACAATTATCTTCTACCAAGCTTAGAACAGCAGGTACAGCCGTGCTGAGATGATTAGTTCTTAACTGTTGCGGGTTATTAGCTGTGCAGAAAATTATATGCAAACCAAGATATGGTTTGGCTCCTACTGTGATAATCTCAATGAGATTTACCAATATCAAGGAGATTTCTAAGCTCTCCTTAAAATTCATAGCAAAAAATGCTTGTCTCTTCAAAGTAGGAGCTTAAATTAAACCTTAATCAGTCTTCAAAAATAACTTTTGAGGATTTTGTCTAAATAAATAAAAGTGGAGGGTTGCTTATTTAAAAATACTTTTTAACGAAACAGGAAAAAAGTGTTTTAATGGAACAGAGGTAAGAGGATGCAATTTTTGCTGATTTTCAGTAAAATCATGAAGTGAGACAAGCAAGTTTTCAGCTGCCATACATCATTTCCACGCTTCTCAGTTTTGGTTTCCACTATGGCCCTAAGCCACTTACGAATCATATTTTTTCTATCATAAGAAAAAATATATTAAAGCACTAGGATGTTAGTATGAATTAATTAAAAAAAAATATCAGACCCCCGAAGAGAAAAGAAAGACATGCTTTAGAAAATCATTTCAGAGGAGTTATAAGCAATTAACCTTCATTCTCAAGGAGGAATAATTTCCCTCCTCCATTCTTTTTCTCTTAGGCAGTGATTCTACCTCTATAAAAAACAAAAGCTCTTTCCCTTCGAGTCCTTTCCAGAACAGAGTCAACATACTCAAATTCCTGTTAGCCTTGTTTTTCCCAAAGCACTTACCATGTATTGCCGCATAATATAATTCTTTGGGTCCTGCTTAATGAGCTCCGACAAAAAGCTCAATTAACTGCATCTTTTTTCTTTGCACGTCCTGTTGCAGACACAATGGCTGGACCTACTAGGTGTGTGATAAATGAATCTGTGTTGAATGATGTGTAAAGTCCATCATTTACTACAGAACAGAGAACCTGGCATGGACTGAAGGCATCTCTGGAGTTAACTGTTTCAATTACATTTGAACCCAAAAGGGTTTCCTTATAGTTTTGTGGTTCTCAACCTTTTATGTTTATATGCACTTAAAAGTTTCTAAGTTTTTTTGGTGGCCCATTTTAAAGAATTAACAAAACAAATCGAGCTAAATAATTTAGCCACAAATACAACCTTGGCTAATATTTTGCCGCAAGGCGTCAAGGGCTCGGGGCAAACTCCCTGGGAAGGCATGGCCAAGGAGCTGCTTTAGCCCACCCCTTTCCCCATGCAATCTTCATCAGCGCCCCCCCCCTCCCCCCGCTGCAAGCCAACACACAGTTTAAATAAAAGTTTAAACAAATAACACACACCAAACAACACACAGTTTAAATAAAAGACAGATCTAGCTATGCAAACTCAGTTTACATGTCCACTGTCCTTTCCTTCCAAGCAGACAAGCAATCTACACAGCAAGCTCAGCAGTCACCATTGGTTAATTTTTAGGTCCACTGCCATCTATTTGATAATGCCTTATCTGCCCTGCCCAAGCTCTTTCATACATTAAGGAGGCAGTATACTCTTGAATCCCACTGAACATTTTTTCTTTGGCACTGATCATTATGCAGGCAACTGTTCCTATTCTACACGTATTACAAGCTCAATTCAGTGTTCTGGCAGACAGCCATGCTGTAACAGCATTAATAATTGTAGCAAATATGGAAGAAAAGTGGGGAATCTCTGAAAGGTCCACAGTACTCCACTGACCAAACAGGCCACAGAAGCGGGGCCAGCAACTGTGAAGAGGGGTCAGCTGGCCTCTGAGACTCCCCTGAGAATTGAATCCCTTCAATTTCCTTGTCTTGATTCTTTATAGCTCCCCTACCCAGGGGCAGATCCAGATTGTGTGGGCTTGAAACATACAATTTGGGAGTTCTTCTTTATGAAAAATAATACAAATTTCAAGTACAGAATTAGCTACAAAAATAAATATGTATTTCAACTGAAAAAAAAAAAACCACAACAAATGACACATCCTAAAAATCTAACATACCCCAAAATCACAAAACCTACAAAAATAATATAAGTTTTCAAACTCATAAAGGCTTGATGGAACTTTGCACTAATATTTTCCTACTTTTTTTGGCTGCCTACTCTTTGGTTATTCTTAATATGACAAATGGCAAGACTTCTGGGCATTTCCATTTCACTCAAGCACTGTGGTAAGTCAAATCATCTTGCATTGACAATACTCATTACTCATTCAGCTATTATTAACGGCTTTGTAGTAGCATGTTATGAATCTTATGCTATCTTTTTTTCTAATGTTTTTATTTATTTTTGAGAGAGAGAGAGAGAGAGAGAGACAGAGTGTGAGTGGGTGAGGGGCAGAGACAGAGGGAGACACAGAATCCAAAGCAGGCTCCAGGCTCTGAGCTGTCAGCGCAGAACCCAATGCAGGGCTCGAACCCACGAACTTTGAGACCATTACCTGAGCCGAAGTGGGACGCTTAACCAACAGAGCCACCCAGGTGCCCCGCGAATCTTATGCTATCTTAATCAATGGTGGTTATTTCCTGTCAAATCAACAAGAAATTTATCTTTTCTCAGTGTGCTGGTATAATTTACTACGTTACTAATTTGCCTATCAAATAATCCAAAAGCTTACTCATTATTTCTTTTCAAAGTTTATCTTTTTATTTTAGTTAATTGTGGCTTTTGGTATGATCTGAAATTTTATCAAGTTTTTAATAAACTTATTGTACTGAACTTCTTTTCTAAGTCTTCAAAAACATACTTTAGATTCTTAAAGTATTATTGTTCCCATGCCCTAAGTCTTGAACAGCTTTATAATAAGCGTTTTATCCCGCGTCCAGGGTTGTTAAAGAAAGTCACATGCTGTTAAAGAAAAATCCAACTCACCTGCGTTTTTAAAATGCCTCATGTACAAAACAAAAATGTCTTGCAAAATTTGAAGTAGTCAACAACTCCAGGTAGAGCAGAGTTTTTCCCCTCTAACAATGAGATTAAGTGAATGAGCTGCATACTGCTCACATTCTGCAACTAATTAATATTTCAAAGAGTGCTTGCAGCCATTTGTCTTCACCAATGTCATATGCTAATGTCTTTGTTAAGTATTTTACATGCATTACTTCTTCTTATTTTCACCACTATCCTATTCATTGTGAATATAATAACTATTACTATCTCCATTTTACAGGTGAAACCATGAGGCTTGAAAGTGTATGTAGATGGCGAATGATTGAGCCAGACGTCAGGCTCAGAAACTCTGAATCTAGGGCTCAGGTTCTTACCTACTACCAGATACTGCTTTCTTCAATTGCTGTATTGATATAAGTGAAAAGATTTGGAAGGAGGAAGTGTTTGCCCTGAAATACCTGAAATATCTGTACTGCTTTAGCTTAAGGCTATGTATGGCAAGAAAGACACATTTAGCAAAATTCGAAGGGTCCGTATTGTTTCCCACTACTGTTCTAATGATTGATTGGATTGTGGCGGCCATCTTTAGCCTCTGAGACCCGCAGAGGGAGAATGTAGGCTTTAAGCTCTTATGCTATTTTGCTAGCTATACAAGACTAGCCAATTGGAAGGACTGTGACATCTTGGATCCTGTCCCTGACTGACTGTGGCCTCTGTTACACTATCTTACCAGACTGAGCTACAGGTTCCTCCTCTATAAAATTGTAGAGAACTACGCTAAATGGTCTCTGAGGTCTCTTCCGGCTTTAAAATTCTGTAAAGTTGACTGCAGTGTCAGTTTAAGGAGGGACATGGGGTGTACGTAGAACCAAAGACGTTTACTTTTTCATGTTTAGTTGCTGAAGTCATATTGTTTAGATATGGAATCATAGTTCCAGGCAGAATATACAGTAAAAGACAAACCAAAGGTTCTCTCTTCTCAAATATTCTGATTATTAATTATCCACAAAATTAAAATGAAGGGGCTTTGACATTAATAAGATTTATTAAGTAAGGATATTATAGGAAATAATCCACTGATAAAATAATAATAATATATTAATATATATGATTATAACATAATCATATATAATAATAAAGTTCTTACTTGTATTCATATTGGTTTCTGGCAATTTGTAAATCCAATTTAGAAAATCAGTCATGTTGAGGCATGTTTACAAATAAATGTTCCTGACTAAAAATTATAAATGGTCAATAAGCTCATGAAAAAGTATCAGTATAGTTGAGAATCAAAGAAGTGAAAATTAAAGGAAAGAAATACAATTTTCTATACTCTAAACTGATAAAGATTAATGGAAGCGTAATTTGGCAAACCTTCCTAAGGGAAAATTTGGTGCTATATTGAGATTTCTTTGTAATAGAAAAAAAAAAAAAAAAGAACTTTATGAAAGCAGCTAAACTTAGCACTAATAGCACTTTTTTTTTTTCAAAAGTACCACTGAAACAAGAGTTCAATATAAGCATAGTCTAATTTCATGCATTTCTGATTAATTATGACAGTTCTACATTGCTCACTTCCTCCCCATTCATGATTCAAGGAGAAAAGTCCTTGTCATGCTTCCCTCACTTCCTTAACCTGGCTGACCCTGCCTCGGGCACCAGTTGGAGGACCCCAGTTGAAGGTGCCATCGGCTAAAGGTCCACAGGCCATCCTGCTTAACCAGGGGTCTGATTGCAGTCCCAGCCCCTCTCGTGCCAGGTTACATCTGGCCGCCAGAATCAACCACCCTTCCAGGTTTTTTCCCACATGGGACAAGATGGGAAACCAGCATTGGTCTGAACAGATTTAAGGAGGTTTTATCATGAGGACCTGAAAACTGCCAGAGCCTGTCCTTGTCCTGCATGGCCCTGTTAGTTGAGCACCATGGTCACAGGGAAAAGGGCAGAGGCTGCCTTAGTCCTTCTTGCCTCCTGGAGCAAGGAGCATCCCTGAGCTGAAGCGGGTCAGAGTGGGCACCGTAGGGGGTTCCAGCTTCACTCAGTCTAGGGGCCATAGGGTGGAGGTGGGATGGAGTGTTTTGGAACTAGATAGAGGTGGTGGTTGTACAACATTGTGAATATACTAAATGCCACTGAATTGGTCACTTTAAAATGGTTAATTTTATGTTACATAAATTTCATATCAAAATATATATATATATATATATATATATATATATATATATATATATATATATATTAAATTAGAGGGACGCCTGGGTGGCTCAGTTGTTTAAGTATCTGACTCTTGATTCTGGCTCAGGTCATGAGCTCGCGGGTTCGTGGGATCGAGCCCCACATCCGGCTCCACCCAGGGTGTGGAGACTGCTTGGTATTCTCTCTCTCCCTCTCTCTCTGGCCCTCCTCTGCTCACTCTCTTTTTTTCTCAGAATAAATAAATAAACTTTATTAAAAAAAATAAAAACAGAAGTTAGTAGAGACTTTCTTTGAGTAGTGGTGTTAAGCATGATTTCTTTTAAATGCATTCTTTTAAATGCATTTAAAAATTGTTAATAATGAACCATATTGTTTTAATAATTAGGAAAGAATTGTAAAAAAAAAAATTAACTCCCAGGAAACGTACAATTTAAACTACACTTTAAGGCAGCTGGAAAAAAGGCTAAGGAAAATCTAGACATCTTTTCACATACTTTGAGAAAAATATATCTTTGAAAAATATATTAAAAACATAGCATTTATAATTTTCATCTCGTTTATTAACAATTTTCTTTCCATTTATTGCTTCGCAGAACTTTTTAAAAAAATTTTTAATGTTTATTTATTTTTGAGAGAGAGAGAGGGAGAGTGCAAACGGGGGAGGGGTAGAGAGAGAGGGAGACACAGAATCAGAAGCAGGCTCCAGGCTCTGAGCTGTCCACATAGAGCCCGATGGTGGGGCTTGAACTCACAAACCGCAAGATCATGACCTGAACCGAAGTCAGACTCTTAACCAACTGATCCACCTAGGCGCCCCCAGCAGAACTCTTTTAAGCCAAGATGAATGGCAGGAGAAAATTTCATAGACTTATTTTACAGCTAGTGCCTTTTGGGGAAAGGAGAGGTGGTGAGAAGGGACAGGATTCTTGGGACAAAAAGGTTAATTCAAATCTACTTTCATGAAAGAAACCACTAGCCATTTGGAGAATGAGAACAAAGTTCACTTCACAGCTGTCTTTGTTTTCCTCTCTGCTAGATACAGGATTGAGAGAAAGTAAATGCACAATACCTTTTTTTGTTTGTTTGCTTGCTTTAATCATAAAACTATTCCCTGAAGAGTTTAGCTAGAGCAGTTGAGTTTTGGTTTGAAAAAATTAGAGAACCGATAAAGGAGAAGGAATTGCGCTTCTCACTGCCTCCAATTTTCTTCTGTAATGAGTTTCCTGCTTAAATGTGCGTGCGGCTCGCTCTCTTTTTTTATGGGAAAACATGTGCAGAGAGGCTCTTTCAGGAGCCAAGTGTCCTTACAGTGATCAGTTTGCTCTGTTGGGGGAAAATACATACAATTAGTGCCGGCCCAGCCCTAGTGTGGGAAACATTTGAAAGAACATAGAGGGTGTTGTTGAAAAGAATAATAGATTAAGGATTTTTATTTTTCTACAGGCTTTTTAAAAGAAAAACATAAATATCTAATAAAATAATCAGATATTGCAAAAGAAAAATGATGGCTGAAAGTGTTTCTCAAAGTGCGGTTTGTGGACCATCTGAATCAAAACCTAATAAATAGTAGGTTTAATCATGGAACTGCTGAAACAGAAACTGTGGGAGATGAAACTACATTAAAAAAAAAAATACGTGTGAACACATTCTAAGTCAGAGGTCAATGAACCATGAGCAGTGGATCATATCTGACCCACTGCCTGTTTTTATAAGTAAAGTTTTATTGGCACAAAGCCACACTCAGTCTATGGCTGCTTTTGTCCTCAGATGGCAGAGATAAGTGTAGTTGTGGCAAAGAACTCTATGGGCCTGTAAAACTTAACTGTTTACCATCCAGTCCTTTACCGAAAAAGTTTGCCATCCCTGCTCCAAGCCAATGCCTCTCAAAATTAATGTGCATATGAATCACTTGAGAAAGATTTTGATTCACTAGGTCTGTGCTGGGGCGGGGGGGGGGGGGGGGGGCTGAGATTCTTTTTTCTCTCAAATCTCCTATGTGATGGCAATGTTGCCGTTTTGTAGATCACATTTAGTAGCATGGTCTAGAGCAGTTTTTCTTAGAATATGATAAATGCAAATTCCCAGCTCCAACACAAGCCCACCAGAGCAGAAATGGTGTGGGTTGGACCCAGCAATCCATGTTTTATCAAGCCCTCTAGGGGATTTCTGATGTATTCCGAAGCATGAGAACCATGTGTCCAGATTATCCTCATATAAACTAAAACTATCTTCAAAGAGCCTGAAATTATATGTTTATGTCAGATTCCATTATCATTGATTTTCCTAAGCGCAGTATATATTTGTTGATCATAATAATTGGCAGGGAAGGAGACACTGTATGAAATCGCCACTTAATAGTGTCTCATTTATTTCTTCCTGTAGTATTCATTACGGCAGCCTCAAACAACTAAAATTTTAAGTGTGTCTTCTTTGGTTTATTCTAGCTTAATTAATATTTGCTTTTGGAGGGGGTCTTCTATTTTTGTGCTTGCTCAAAATAGTTTCAAATGCCATGTCATTTCTAAAATGAACAACAGAGGGAGCTGGTGTTATAATCCTAACCCTTGAGGATTAGGGGAATTTTTCCCCTTTATAGGTTGAATCAAAGAAAGAACAGCCTCTTGACTCATCCTTGAATGAAATGTTATTGTTTAGTCCCTGTTATATACAGCTTTCTAATGCCAAAACAGTTCGAAATGAGTTCGAAACCTTGTAAGCATTTCCATTCAATTACTCTCAACACTCACAGAACTTGTAGTATGTGTGTGGATACTAAGATCAGAGATGAACCATGACCAACAGATAGATGCTTTGGTACATTTCCTAGAAGTGGTCTTTTGGGTACATGACATGAGTAGTCACAGGAGGGACTGAGCCATGTAGCACTGAGCTGGAGGATGTCTCTTAACAAAGCGCTGGAAGTACAGACTGTTAATTGTAACTGTCCAGTTTGTCGGGAGGAAAGACAATGTTTACAAAATTCAATGGAACATATTCCCGGGGGGGAGGGACCAGCACACAGACGACAAACAGATGATATTATATCCTTGCTTTTAGCACCAGAAAGGTTTAAATGGGTTTTGACTGGCATGGATTCATCAGGACTTGGCTTTGCTTATGGAGTCAAACAAACTAATGTTACTAATATAGTTGAAGGATGGAGACAAAAGATATTGTGTCAGTTTGTCCTACCAAGTGACTTTTTTCCTGATCAAGGAAACCATTTTATGGCACATTCTGTATACTACTTAGAAGTACTTAAAGAAATAGGGACTAAATAAATATTTGCTTATATATGAAGAGGTAAATGGAGAACTGAATGGCTGATTGGATTGACAGAATAAAGAAACAGTCAAAGTCTGATGAGGGCATTATTAGTGAGAATGAAAGAGAAAGAAAAACTGGAGAAATATTGCCTAGGTGGACTCTCAGGATTTGACGATTGTTTGGATACAGAGATATAGAAGTCAGTGGGTATGTAAATGACTGGTAACAAGGGATGATAAGGTCTTAAGCATTAAGTAAAAAATTAGAGGGGTGGCTGGGTGGCTCAGTCAGTTAAGCGTCTGACTTCTGCTCAGGTCACGATCTCATGGTCCATGAGTTCAAGCCTCACATAGGGCTCTTGCTGACAGCTCAGAGCCTGGAGCCCGCTTCGGATTCTGTGTCTTGCTCTCTCTCTCTCTCTCTGCTCCTCCCCTGCTCACGTTCTCTCTCTCTCCCTCTCTCTCTCTCTCTCTCTCTCTCTCAAAAATAATAAATAAACATCAAAAAAAAAGAAGTAAAATGTATACTGTTAGACAATGATGTGGAGAAAAGGAAGGCCTGAAAGCAAGATAGAGAATGTTAGAATTAGGGGCTTTTACTTTTAAATAGGATGACCAGGGATGGCCTTGCTGAGAAAACCACGTTTGCACAAAGACTAAGTGTGGGTAAAGGAGCATGGGTGTACGAGAAGCAAATGTTCCAGGCAGAACATGAGTAGCAGCAAGAATAATGAGCACAAAGTCCCTGGGGTAGGAACATTCCTGGAACACTGGAAGAATGGCATAAAGGCCAGTGTTTCCACAGTGAAGTAGGGCAAAAGATAAAATCACGGGGTGACAGGGAACAGCTCATGTAGGAAGGACTTGTGGGCTGCTGACATGACTTTGCTTTCCACTACCAGAGGGAGCCCAGCGGAGGAGTGACAGGATCTGACTCATATTCTGTAGTATCACTCAGGCTCCCATTGGGAAAAATTACTACCGAGGCAAGAACAGAGGTAGTTAGAAGGCGAGTTTGGGAAGGAAATGATGTGAATTAGAGCAGGTTAAGAGCAGCAGAGGTGGAGAATGGTTGCATTCTGGATGCATTTTGAAGATAGAACCAGTGGGACTTGATAGATTGATCATGGGGTGTGAGAGGAAAGGGGGAATAAAAGATCACTCCAACATTTTTTTGCCCTGAGCAGTTGGAAGCATGGCTTATCATTGGCGAGGATGAAGAACACGTAGATGAAGTCTGTGGGAGGAAGGAAAGAGCAGGAAATTTGTCTGAGCATGTTAACTGTGAGATACCCATGAGACGACCAGGTGAAGTCATGCGAGAGGCTGTTTTATATATGAGTCTGGAGTTCAGGACAGAATTGTAAGCAGAAGATATAAATGTGGCAGCTGTCCTGTACAGATGGTGTTTGCAGCCTGAAGCAGATGAAATCACCAAGAGAATGAGTAAGATAGAGAGAAAAAGAGCTCAAGGCTTCAATCTTGGAACATTCAGCATTTAGAGTAAGAGAAAACTACAGGAACTAGTAAAAGAGAGGTTGTCAAGGAGTTTATACTAAAAAGAGACACATACACAAATAAACGTAAGTATGTTTGTACTTATTGCAGAGGGATTTAAAGGACGAGGGAGGTCAAGTCTATCAAAATAGTGAAGGATCAAGAAAGATTTGATAGGGAAGGACGCTGGGAGTGGGTGAAGATGTTCCAGATACAGAGATGACATTAGCAAATCCAGCTCATTGGGGTGGGGGTGGGGGTGGGGGTGGGGGTGGGGTACAAAAATGACTCTGAAGCCAGACTGCCTGGATTTGAACCCTGGCACCGCACTTACCAGCTGTGTGACATTGGCCAAATCACTTCAACCTTGTGGGCCTCAATTTCTTCATCTGCAAAGTGAGGGTAATAATAGTACATACATCACAGGGTTGTTACGAGGATTAAATAATTTAATATTCGTAAAGTTCTTAGATTACATACACAATATGTACTGTATAGAGGCGTTAGTTAAGGGGCGCCTGGATGGCTCAGTTGGTTGAGCATCCGACTCTTGATTTCAGCTCCAGCTCAGATCATGATCCCAGGGTTGTGGGATCAAGTTCCACAACAGGCTCCATGCTGAGCGTGGGGCCTGCTTAAGATTCTGCCTCTCTCCCTCTGGCCCCCCTCCACTGCTTGCTCTCTCTCTCTCTCTCTCAAATTAAAAAGAAAAAAAGGAAGTGTTAGTTAAATAAATAAGTACATGGAGATTTGGAATTCTATGGGACAATTTGGGAATTATAATGATTAGAGTGCGAGGTGGGTGGGGAGAAGAAATGGTGAGTCATAAGGCTGGAGAGGCCAGCTAGGGCCAAGTCATGGAGGCTCTTCCAGGTATTTGGATTTTTTCTGCAAGCAACTGATCAGATTCATGTTTTTGAAACACCATTCTAGCAGCAGGGTGAAAGTTACTGAGTGATGAGGAGAGGTCAGAGTCAAAACATGAGGAAAGGGAACTGAGACGGCGTGAAAAGAAAGAGCAGGAGCAAGTGAACTGCAGAGCGTTAAGAAGGCAAAATTGACGGCATTTGGTCACTAATTGGATGTGAAGAGTGAGGCGACAGGGAAAGACTCTAATGACTCCCAGGTTTTCAACTGTGTTATTGGTTAGCTGAGAAGGAATATAAGAGGAAGAACACGTGTCTTTCAGGAAAGATAATCCTGTTTTGTGAGTGCTGGGATTGAGTGCTTCTGATATTCAGACTAAGATGACCAGACTCTCTGGGAAGCAGGAGCACGGGATACGATCTGATGTATGACTGTGACCTCAGGAGAAGAGTCTAAGCTGGACCTGCAGATTCAGAAGTCAATGTTGTGTAAGTGGTTGTGGGAGGCATAAAATGAGAAGGGATGTCTAAGGAATAGTACAATGAGAAATCCAAAGCAGAGCCCTGTGACGCATCAACACTTGGGGAAGAGACAGCTGAAAAGGAGGCAAAATTGGTATAGTGGTAGAAGAAACAAAGAGAGTAACTTCTTAAATTTTTAAATTTATTTTTGAGAGAGAGAGAGCGCGCGCGCGCAAGCAGAGGAGGGGCAGAGAGGGGGGATGGGGAGGCACAGAAGCAGAAGCAGGCTCCAGGCTGTCAGCACAGAGCCCCACGCGGGGCTCAAACTCACGGACCGCGAGATCATAACCTGAGCTGAAGTCTGCGCTTAACCGACTGAGCCACCCGGGTGCCTCCCAGAAAAGTGATTTCTTAAAAGCCAAGGAAAGGAAAATAGAGGGATAATGACTGAAGCCCAAATTGTTGCATACAGAAAGGTCAAGGAGGAGGACAAAAGAAATGTTATTAGGTTTGACAGTTATGAGCTCATTGGCTCTGTATCATAAAATGAGGTAGTAAAAGCTGGAGGCTAATTACAGTGGATGTAGTAGACACATTTGGTGCTCCTCCCATATCCTTTGGCATTTGCCATTCCCATACCTGCTGATGGCTTCCTACTGCAAACACTGCCACTTTCTTCTATCTTTGTGGCCAGCAGGAGCCCAGCATTGTCTTGGAGCTGGCCAGAAGTGCTAGAGAGTTAATGTCGCTGGGAGCAACCCTCAATGATCCATGATGAGAGTTGATTGGTAAGTCCCCCGGGATTCCCCCCCCTTCAAAGAGGGAAAACTCTCAGACATGTCCTAATAGTTTCTCAAATGCCCTCAATGAGATTCAAATCTCAGTTTCTCCCCACAGTAGTACCCTAGGCACTGACACATCCTGTATTGGCTCTTTTCTTTCTCTAACTCACTTCCCCACCCCCCTAGCTGGGATTGTTCCTCACATAAGCCACTCCCATCAAATTCTCATCAAAGCCAACTTCTGGAAGTGCCCAACCAAAGACATTAGGTAATAAAAGTTATAAGAGACAAAGATTAAGACAAATTAGAGTATTTATGTTTGATTGTGAATGAAAAAAAAAAAGATATAGGGCAGTAGCTAACAGGTGGCATGAGGTAAGAGATTTTTTCTTTAGATCATAGGAGAAAATCAAGCAAGTTTATATGCTGAGAAGAAAGAGCCCGTAGAAAGGGCTGGAGGTTATAGGACAGGTGGTAAGCTAAGGGATCAATGTCCCTGACATAGTTGGAAGGCAGGTGATTGCACAAGCAGACAGTGGAGGAAAAAGGGCACATTTTTACCGAGTGGGAGGAGAGGAGACATGGTGGGTGTAGTGACAGATAGGAGTTCAGTGTGTATGTTCTGGTGGCCAAAAAGCAGAAAAAGAGCTCAGTTTCTCAGGGTGAAGAGGATTAGGGTCAAAGTATGAATCTGTTAAGCAAGAAAAGAGATAAATGTCGAGACTAATAGAATGCCTTCATTTAGGTCATGAATGGAAAAGAGAAAAATTTAGGAAGGTAGGTCCAGAAACAAGTAATACAGTGACATGGACATGAAAGGAGAAATGCTTTTAAAGGGGAAAACGATCCAATTGTCAAGGCTGTAGAGAAGCTGAGATGATAGAAAAAGCTTTTTGGATCTTACAGTTTCCTGATTTTTCAGTGATTTTGGAGAGAGGAGTCACTATTGGGATGCTAGACTAGAAGCTCTCCGGTCAAATGATAAAGGAGTAAGTGGCTGGGGAAAAGACAAAGAAGAGGAGACAGAAGAGCCCTTGATCAGATAATAATTCAACAAAATAGATTCACATCAGTTTAATGGAGAAAGATGTTTCCAGGTATACCCAGTGCCCATATTCCCATATTCGAAACCCATTTGGTTGTGTTATATGAAATTGCCAGGGTTTGACCATTTTTAACTACAAATACGGTAATTTCATATGAATCAACACAGTACTCAAAAAAAGCCATGGGTAAGGTTTCTTACTGACTAGAAGTCAGATTCTCAGGTCCTCCTTGTCAACTATTAAGTCCATAGGGAATACCTGAGGCATCAAGTTGCCAGGAATACTTTGTGGTTCATGAGACACATGGTTGGAGGATAATGAAGGACAAATTATTAGTTTCATTGTTACTGTTTGCTAATAATGCATACTCAAAGCAAAGAATAATAATTTTGGGGACGCCTGGGTGGCTCAGTCTGTTGAGCGTCCAACTTCGGCTCAGGTCATGATCTCACAGTTGACGAGTTCGAGCCCCGCTTTGGGCTCTGTGCTGACAGCTCAGGGCCTGGGGCCTGCTTCGGATTCTGTGTCTCCCTCTCTCTCTGCCCTTCCCCCGCTCACGCTCCGCCTCTCTCTCTTTCAAAACTAAATAAACATTAAAAAAAGGAATAATAATTTCCATAACACAGTATTAGAAATAAGCAGCTTTCTCTGTGCTCGATTTTCACAAATATTGAGAAGATAAAAATCTTTCTCTAGATCCCTTAGCTTTTTAATCTAAGTATTTTTGAGAGTAAAATAGCTATAGTAGAATGAAACTATGAATGGCCATTTATCTGCTAGAGACACTATTAAATGAAAGCAACTTTAGTGGACTTGATTATGTGGACCTTCCTCCTTGCTTCAATAATTTTTTCTCAAACGTAATTGCTTCAAGGCCAATGATGAAGGGCATGTAAAATGCAATTAACAGATGAAAAATATCTCTTGTGACTTGATATTAAACAGAAGTGATGGAGTGTGACATTTAAAAAATGGTATCAGAGGTACACACTCTGCATTCCACTTTAATTATATCAATTTCAGATTCTAGACCACTGCACTTTCACACATGCTTAATTAAATTATGTCAGCATCAATACTTTTAGGTCAAAAAAATTTGGGGGGAGGAAGTTTCAGAGACAGGTAAGATTAGGACAGTAATTCCTTGCCTTTCTGGCTGCTGGACCAGAATAAGCTCTTAAAGTCTTTCTTACCTGTAAAGATATGTGGTTGTGATAAAAAGCGATTTGAATGGAATTCAAAGCCCCTAAGACAACTGACATTATTTTGAGCATACTTTTGGGCTCATAGAAGGGAGAGTGATCTGTATTAATTTCACAACGCTCCAAAAGTAGTTTCAGACTGATGTACTTTCTTGAAGATGTAAAAAACACAACAGAGAGACAAATAAAATTTTTTAACAGTTAAGAATTAAATTATTCATTTCTCTTCAAAGAAGACTTTAAAAGCTCTAATTTATATCCATTTTACATATCAGAAACTAAAACTTCAAGATCTTAATGTTTAGGTGGCATACAGCTGGTTGTCCAGTTGATATACAAGTTTCCCTATAACACAGCATGCACTAAATTCCCATTCTACATGTTCCTTTCAAGGGATTCTGTGAATATGCAGGAATTATATATATATATATATATTATATTTATATTTATATAAATATATAAATATATAAATATATAAAATATATAAATAAATATAAATATATATTTATATTTATATTTATATATAATTTATATATAAATTATATATAAATTTATATATAAATTTATATATATATATTTATATATAATTTATATATATATATAAATATATATATATAAATTATATATAAAATATATAAATAAATATATAAAATATATAAAAATATATATATATATTTATATAAATATATAAATATAATTTATATATAAATATATATAAATGTTATATATTTCTTCCCTTGTCCCTATTTATGCGAATAGTGATGTTCTTTTTACCCTTGCCATTGCTCATGTCCTTCCCTCTTCCCCACTTTACGCTTTTCCTAGAGACATTCCACTGTAAGAGTTCAAGTGAAAGTCATTGAAGCAGGTCTCAAGTCCTCCTGTAGGGGGCACTAGTTATGCTGTAGTACCAAGTAAGTCTTAGGGGCATATCGGTTAGCTTAGATTCTGAAGAAAGTATCTGGAGCCACAGAGAATACCAGCTCCAGACATTTTGAGATAGGCCAGTTATTTGCTGGGGCCAGGACTGTGCTTTTGGTTCATTTTAACACGTAATAAAAACCTTGAGATAACCGTGTGTTATTTTAAAATACATGCACATGTAGTATAGTTCCCATTTAAATGGATATTATGATTCTTCTTTAAAGATGAGGACACAGAGGAAGTAAGTGACTTCCTCAAGATCATACAACTAGTATGCAACAGAGCTCAATTTCAAACTCTGTTCTATCTGGCTCCAAATTCCACACTTTTCCCACCCCATGTAGTCTCTAAAAGGAGCCTGCAAATATTTCTTAGTTACATCTCACCTTTGTGGTTGTTACTGTGACCTTGTAACGTAGAAGATCAAAAGTTATTGTGTTCCTTAATTGCTGAACCCAACCACCTCTAGCTGTACTCAGCTGACAGGTGAAAATTGACAGAGTAAAAACTTCCAAGTTAAGTATCCCCTAACTAATTAAAATAACAAGGAACTCTTTTGTAAGCTAGGATTAATAATATATGTAAGAGTTTTATTGAACCATTTACTGTTTTTTCCGAGACAGTGAAGATATTTTCAAGTTCTTTCACTAACGCTTCCATTTTCCTTTTAAAATGAAACATTCCTAATTAAAGCCTAACACTAGATAGAGAAAAATGCACAAGTCCTGTGTGTCCAGGTTGGTAAAATATCACAGCACAAACCCATCCGTGTAATCATCTTCTGTGTAGATAACTTTGCCAGCACTCTAAAGCCCCCTCATGCTTTTCCCAAGGGCTCCTCCTTCTCTGCTTCCCAAAAGAAACCATTGTCTTGGCTTTTATTTTTTTTTTAATTTTTTAACGTTTATTCATTTTCTGATAGAGACAGAGTGTGAGTGGGGGAGGTGCAGATAGAGAGGGAGACAGAATCTGAAGCAGGCTCCAGGCTCTGAGCCTTCAGCACAGAGCCTGACACGGGGCTTGAACTCATGGACCATGAGATCATGACCTGAGCTGAAGTCAGACGCTTTACCGACTGAGCCACCCAGGCACCCCCCACTTTTTTTTTTTTTTTTTTTAACGATGGCTTTTAACACCATAGATTAGGGATACCTATTTTTGAATGTTTTTTTTTTTTTAAGTACAATATTCAGGTTTTTAACCTGTGTGGATTCTTTCACTCAACATTATGTTTATGAAATTTCATCCAAAGGGTTGCAAGTAGCTGTAATTTCATTTTCATTACTGAATGCTGCTCCGTTGTATGAATACACCACAATGAAAACCCCAATCTATTGTTCATGAGCATCTGAGTTATTTCCATTTGTGGGTTGTTACAGATATCACTACCATTAACAGTTTCACACATGTCTCTTGGTATAAACATTCACCTTCAGTAGATAATTCCAAACAGATTTCCAAAGTGGTTGTAGCAATTTACAATCTCACCGGCTCTGAATAGGGTTCCCACTTTACATTTTAGTCTCAATTTTTAATGTTTATTAGCAAGGTTGGGAGCTCAGAAGCATCACCTCTGTCCGAATGCAGCGTAGGGATTTTATATATTCCACCCCAGGTAACTAAGCTGTCTTCGGGGTCTCTTGTCATTGTGACCTACTCCCTAAATGTAACTGTTCACACCCTGGCTGGAAGTGTATGCTATGAACATAGATAATTTAATAACATATGGCAGCATACCAGTGTGATGATTTCATGTATGAAAACCACTTTAAAATGATGTTAATAAATCATTGTTGATTCACTGGCCTGAAAAGAGCAATGTCAAAGTAAGCCATTGAGAGGATGAGACATTAAGCCTGGACACTGTGCTAAAATGAACACTGAGGTCTTCCTAATGCATCTAATGCTTATCATAGTGTTTGGATGAAAGATATCAGACCTTTTGCAATACATCACTCTAGAAGGTAGCATTAATTAAACAGACAACAGGTGCCTGAAACTTCTGACCCATTTTTTTTTAAGTAGGTCAAAGCCTCTTATTAAAGTTCCTTATAAATCCTAACACTCTTATTTCAGAAATCCTTATGAACTATTCCTACTTTTTACTCAGTTAAGAGAAAACCTGTGAGATATGATCATTTACCTTAAATAATCCTGGGTCCAGGAACAATTCCAGAAATAAATTTGCAAAATTAAATGTCTATTACTTTAACTTGTCTTTGAAAAGTTCAGTGAGACTTTGGAGATGGTGTGGAGTAGAAAAGAGAATGGCATTCTTAATTTATTTGTAAGTAATGTACATGTATCTATAATTTTTCGTCTTGCTGATGTTAAGGAGAAACTGAACAAGCAAGTTCAACCTGTAGCCTTCAAAGAGAACCTCCCCTCTTTGCCTCATACACCTTAAATGGGTGAAGAAGAAATGGAGATGTAATCTCTCAATAATGAATGGAAGATTAAGAGAGGCTTAATCTCTATCGTATTTCCAGTACCCAAAGTTCTTTTCTCCCCCACAGTTTCTTTAACCACAAAGTCCATTATCAACCTCTTGATTTTCTTTTTTTCTCTTTTTTATTACATGAATGGTCACTAATTTCCAAAACGGCATCAGTGTTCTTCATTACCTTTTCTTTGGCCCATGGAGTCATGTGTAGAATGGTGCTGATATCAAGTGTCTGGTGATAGTAAAGAAAAATAAACACACCCAGTAACCTAAAAGTGAGGTATTCATGTTCAAATCTACTCATGCTGTCTTCTTGCCATTTGCTCTCCACGGCATCCATTGACTTAGTTGATTTAGATAATACATTTGGCATAGACCCTGGCGAGTTTTTCAAGAAACACTAGAAATCCTTGGTAGGCAGTGAAAAAGAAGGAAAGCAAGAGTGGGTTAAGGAAGGAAGAGGAAGTATGGGCAAATGAGAGTCCCTCTTGTACATTTTCACAGGCCTAAGTCAGTACACATGTGACCGGTAGGTTTAAAGAGGGGTCTTTTTATGCAGGCAGAAAGCAGCTTCCTCCTGTCCCTCAGACTGCAAACCCTCTGTCAGGGAAGGGTGGAGACTTCTCAGCTATCTTCCAGTCTGACCCCCACCCCCGCCCCAAGCTACTCTGGCTGCTCTAGAGTTGGGGAAGACAGGAAAAAGAAAGGGTAGAAAAAGTCTTATTTGACTGGAATGGTTTGATCTGAACCTTATATACGTAAATAATAATAAAAGTAGATATATCTGAAATTTTGCACTTAGTGAATATTTAAAACTGACTTGTGTGTGTGTGAGCTGTTATTGTGGATCTCATGTGTGAATATCACCTCCCCCACCTTCCCATCACTGAAAATTGCTCACTTGCAGTTTCCTTAACTCCGGGAACCCTTCCATCTATTTACAACACCCCCTTCGGCAAGATCTTGCTGGGCAGAAGGGGGGCTGGGCAGGAAGAATGAAGGTTATATTATAAAATTTGTTCAGGGGTCTGAGTCTGAAAACAATCACTGGCATGAATTTTAATTTTCAACCATTATATTTCATCCTTACATTAGATAACAAATGATTAAAAGGTACAGTTGGGGTTTGTTGTTGTTTTTGGCAATGGCAGCTTTCTTTCTAGGTTGTTAAAGATGTGAAATTAATGGGGCACCTGGGTGGCTCAGTCAGTTAAGCATCCGACTTCATCTCAGGTCATGATCTTAGAGTCTGTGAGTTCAAGCCCCGCGTCAGGCTCTGTGCTGACAGCTCAGAGCCTGGAGCTTGCTTCAGATTCTGTGTCTCCCTCTCTCTCTCTGCCCCTCCCCTGCTCATGCTCTGTCTCTCTCTGTCTCAAAAATAGATAAAAACTTTAAAAAAATATTTAAAAAAGATGTGAAATTAATAATATACATCCTTGAAACCTGATTTACTCTCTTCTCTCTTCTTTTTACAGTGAGAAAACAAAAATCCAAGTTTATACAGTTAGTTTGTAGCAGATTAAATTCTAGAAAGAGGGTCTCCTACATCCTAGGCCACTGTTCTTTCAACATTGTGCCTTTAGGGTGGATACTTAAAAAAATGATTGGTTTATGAGTGATGCTAGTGTTTCTTTGCCTGGCCTATCTTAAAGTACTTTAAATACCTTCTAAAGTACTAAGTCCCTTAGTACTGTTCTAACTCGACTCTTAAACCATCTTTTTAAAAAAAAAAAAAATGCTTATTTTATTTATTTTGAGACAGGGGAGGGGCAAAGAGAGAGAGGAAGAGAGAGAATCCTTAGCAGGCTCCATGCTCAGTGTGGAGCCCGAGTCAGGGCTCAATTCCACAAACCGTGAGATCAAGACCTGAGCCAAAATCAAGAGTTGGACGCTTAAGCGACTGAGCCACCCAGGTGTCCCTTAGCTAATCTTTTTAAGATTGTCTTTTCCAGCTTAAGTGAAGGCAGAGGACAACTGATGCCAGAGAAACTGTGATATTTTTAAAAAGAAGTTTAACTAAGGAATCTAAAGGTCCCTTACAGTTTAAAAAGTGAGCAAATTGTGTGCGTGTATTTATGACACATATTGTTATGACGATTTCCGGTTTTCCTGAGGAACAAAGGTGGAGGCCAAACAATTGCATACTTAATGATAGTGTTAAATTCTCCATGCTACTTAAAATCCGTATACTAGCATTGCTATAATCATCAATTCGTAAACCAAATATGAATTGATAGAAAAATTTAAATTCTAGGCCATTCCTCTTGCCTTATTTTTTATTTTAGTATTTCTCCCTATAAAGTATTCTTTAAAATGCTTAAATAATTACTGAATACATTTGGCATTCTTGGTAAACATAGGATTTGTGGTTATGGTATTTCTTACTCTGGAAAGACTTTATTCAGGCACCAACTGCAGTTAGATTATGCAAGTATTCTAATTACTTTGAGCGGAAATGATTCTTTTTCAGAACGTTTTGTAATAGTCCTGCTAAATAACTTAAAGTCATTATTTGGTCCTTCCTGGCCTCTAAGCTTATTCGAAATTGAAAACGTAGCTTTGCGCAGTGGCAGCTTCGTAGCCAATGAGGTTTATCCGAGGCGCGATTATTGCTAATCGAAATTGAAAATGTAATTGGAATTATTCTTCTTTTTCAATATTATTTTTGCTGTAACTCATACCTCTCTCTTCCTCTCTTTCTGTCTCTCTCTCTCTCTACACACACACACACACACACACACACACACGCATATGCACATGGATACACATAACATATTTTATAGAGTTTTATTTATAGTTCTCTCTCCCAGGTATTTTAAATTTTTTTTTAACGTTTACTTATTTTTGAGACAGAGAGAGAGAGAGAGAGAGAGCATGAACGGGGGAAGGGCAGAGAGAGAGGGACACAGAATCTGAAGCAGGCTCCAGGCTCCGAGCCATCAGCCCAGAGCCCGACGCGGGGCTTGAACTCACAGACCACAAGATCGTGACCTGAGCTGAAGTCGGACGCTTAACCGACCAAGCCACCCAGGCGCCCCATCTCCCAGGTATTTTATATATAATACATTTGTGTATCTAAGCAATTTTTTTATACTGATGAAATATCATCATCCAATACTTACAGGCTTATAGAGCCACCACGGAAGAATAAGTGAGCAAGCATTTTGTTATTTTAGAGGGTCAAACTAAGACCAATATCTAGAAATTACTGGAAGCAGATCTCAGCACAACAGAGATTATGGCTTTCTCCCAATCAGAACTATTAAAACATAGAAATGGCTTCTTGGTGAGGAAGTGAGGCCTCTATTAACAGAAGGATTTAAGCAGAGCCTGATTTTATTTGTATTGAGAGAATCCTAATGGGCTTTAGTTGAAGTAGAAGACATCTATAATTCCTCCAAACTCTAGGATTTTAAGATTCTTCTTTAGTTCTGAACCCAAGTCACAAATCCATATTCAGAAATGCAACTATATAACTTTAAAGGATTTGCTAATAATATGTCTGCTCCAACAACGGCTAATTGGGTCCCGATCAGGTCTGACCAGGAATTACTGCCAAAATGTACAATTAAAAATTATACAACTTGGGTGCGGGCTCCAGAGATCAAGTGTTACTTCTGAATCTGCGCTGGTGACTTGAACTAGCTAGTTTCCCTCGGAGCACCGAAGTCTTAAGGCTTTGGGTTGAGAAAGATCGGGGTGTGAATGAGCTAGAGCCTTGCCCTATGAAATGAATGGCTGCAGCCACTAGCTCAGTAAAGCTTAAAGCAAAAGGAAACCTGTTACATTTCTCACAAGATTTAGTGTCACTGTTCATATTTATTGGAAAGTGATAACTGAAAGGTTTATTGAATTCTGAAGTGATTTTTATTTTAATCATTTATATCCTCACCTGCTTTCAAGTGACATATTAGATTATATAGATATTAGATAATATGAGATATTATGATCTTCTGTTCCATAATGAAACCAAACTTTTGTTTCTGTAAATATACATTAGGAATGGTTATGTCAGCCAAAATGCAAATATGCAATGCAATGGAGTGACAGTCAATTAAAACAACATTTTTTTCCATATAGTAAATGACATAACTAACTTCCATATAGTAAGTAACATTTAAAGGGACACTAGTAAGTGACATTCTTTCCTGTTTCTAGAATCTGGTACTATTCTAGAATAGAAGAAAAGAGTTTCAGGATATAGTTCAGTGTAAGGGGTTCTTTGCAAGACTGGTTTGGGTCCGCAGCTTCTAAGAGGATTCGTTATGATACCTCTATCAGTTGTTTGTTTGTTTGTTTGTTTTAGACTGACTAGAGTTTTTACTACTTTGTATGATGTACTGATAACGTAGCTTTAGAAGTCATACTATTTTATACCATGTAACAAATACAATAAAACTTGTCCTAACAGAACCATACTCTTCCCCTATGGACCAAGTATAGTTTCTACTGAAAGCCAAGGGCATCAGAGCAGGTGTAGTAAAATCATTACACTTTGTTGCTGAGTCTCTTCTCACAAAAGAGGATGTCAATGACATGAGCAAGGAGACACAGCAGGTTTTTCCGGTCCTTACCCATCTGGCTGGGGTGGTACAGAATCCCTGTTTTGACTTGTACACTGGCAGATTTTATTATGCAAGCTGTGTATCTCAGCATTCACCACAACCTTGGGGACAGCCAAGTGTCACTTTATTCCTGAGTTCATGGTGAAGAACTCACTTTAAAACACAGGGAGAGCTGGGTAGTGATGTGGGTTGCATCACGGTCTCTAACCCAATATTTCTTAGATAAGGTCTTTCTAACCAGCTGATTAGATGGTGGCTTTGTGGCATTTGGCGCATTCATTTTCAACAGGATGTATCTGTTTAGTACACCCACCTGGTTCCTGTCAAAGAGATGACCCATTCAGAGAAACAAACAAAAATCTAGAGTTTCCGGGATACAATTGAAAGCAATAGGACTATGTATCCCCTCACCCCCCAAAAGATTGTGTGGTATCTTCTCAGGAAATTCACTTAATATTATAAAGATAAAATGAATTTATCTGACATTTTCAAAGACATGTCATACTTGGGAATTTTCCGAATGTTCTGAACTAAAACAGAAGCTTTTTAATAAATGTTGGTTAAATGAAAAAAAAGGGGGGGGGGAGGGAGTTCCTTAGCTGATGTAAGTTTAGGTTAACAAACTCCTTGAAGACAAGGACTAAAATCCAGTCCACATAATTATTAGGTGGTCTAAAATTGTAGGCTGGCTTGAATCAAAGGAATCTGTCTTGTGTGGAAAGCTCTGCCGGCCCTTCATCTGTGAGCGAGCAGAGTAGTCCACACATGACATATTATTTGCACAATGTCGTGTGAGGCGGGAAAGGCTGACTATGGTCCCATAGCACTTTTTCCCATTAGATGATACTAGAGTGCCACAATAATGCTATACTTGAAACTTAGGCTTTGGAGTTGCCCCATAGGTGAGAATTAAATCTCACAAGTCTTCCTCCAACATTATTCAATCTGAGATACTTGGAGTGAAAGAGAGCACTGTTTGTAATTACACCAGGACAACACAACATCTTGACTATACAAAAAACAGTGTGCTCAATTCTGCTAACCCACCAATGCAGAAGGGCCGTTAGGAGCCCCAGCTTTACCCTGAGGGATTAACTATGTCTTTTGAGGCTGCAAAATAGGTGACAAGATTTGAGATTTGTAGCACAAATATTCTTTATCCCACCTCCTAAATTAGACCCAAACCAAGATCATGGTTGCCCTCCATGGTAATACCTACTCGGCCTCCCTGTTCCTGTATGAAATCACAGCTTTTAGCCAACCCAGAAAACAAAATGTGGTTCGCTGGAAACTCAGATCGGTTTCTTACTCTTTGTTAATGTGTGAGTCACTTAATTGAGAAGCTTGTGCTGTAAAAGGAGGAATGCGGGGATACGAGAGGCAGGACAGCACAGGGAAATGTGTGAGAGTAAAACCAACCTTTCATTACACGCTGTTGAATTTATATCTTTAAGTGTGGTCAATGCAATGTGAACAAAAAGTGTCCTATGGTGTTTACAAGTGGACGAACAAGAGGTATCCATCCTGTCGCTTGACTCCTTTAAAGCAGGGCACAGAATCAGCTTGGTGCTGTTTTGCGGGCACAGTGTATGTCTCTGAGGGGTTACAGAGTAGCTCTTCCTACCACTAAGTAAAGACGACCAGAGTTAGGATTGAGAAGGGTGTCTTCAGTCAGATTTAGGTAGGCTATTAAATTCTGATGATTTTTCTTAAAAGCTAATTCAGACGAAAGGAAGTTATGGGCCTGACCCATCAGGATAAATGGTCCAGAAGCAAGCAACCCTGTGGTTTTGTAGATTTGACTTAAAAATCGAGTCTTATGGGGATACCTGGGTGGCTCAGTCTGTTAAGCGTCTGACTCTTGATTTTGACTCAGGTCGTGATCTCATGGTTTGTGACACTGATTCCCCAGTCGGACTCTGTGCTGTCAGTGTGGAGCCTGTATGGGATTTTCTCTCTCTCTCTCTCTTTCTGCCCCTTCCCTGTGCACTCTCTCTGTTTCTCTCAAAATAAATAAACTTAAAAAAATAAAAATCAAGACTTAAGGGTAAATATTAATAAAGAAAAATGATCAAACTGTGTTAGAATCTGGGGGAAAATACTTAAAGTATACTACATGGAAAGTGAGACTGAAAAAATGGGGAAGTATAATTTGCAAGGAGAGAATTTGGCCTCTTCCCATGGAAAAATCTGATTTGGAGGTTTTTTGTTTTTGCAATTTTCAAAGGGTAAAGCTACCCTTTATGAACTTGTCTGTGTGCCTGGGGCTGGAGCAGCCCCAGACTTTGTATATAATTTAGTGCATATTGGGAGGGGCAGTTTGGCTGGAGCTGGGCTTGAGGAGATTGAGGTAGCTAAGGGATTTGTTTTGAGGCTGTGCTGCCTGGTAGGTGCAGTGTTTTTACTAAGATTTTGTGCTTGTTGGGGTGAGTTTACAAGCATCTTCCTGCTCTATTTCAAGATGCCCCCTTACATGTCGTGTTTTAGATCCAGAACACTTTGAATACCACCCACATGAGGCATGAAAGGGCTACGTATTTCTGCAATCCGTTGCCATGAGCTAATGGCAAATGTCATATCCCAAACTATATGTCTGGACAGTAGAAAGATCTATGTCGGCAAGCAAAATGGATTGATCTTACACTGAGCTGAGCCACCATATCCCCTGCCTTATTTAAAACCAACAGCATTTTATTATAACTTTAAAAAAAATTTATAACTTCTCCTGTAACTTTTGCAATGTCTCATTTTCTCTCTATTCTCACATCCAGTTAATTTAGCAAGCACATACTTCTGATTAATTATTTAAGCAACTAGAAAGTTTTCATGGTTACCCATTTACAGGCATGTTGGGTAGGAATCAAACTACTTTAAGTAAAAAGACAAAATTCGTAAAGTAATTCCATTTTTATAAATGCTTTCATGAGAAATAATTTCATTACCAAACATAAAAGAAAACAACTTTCCACTGATGGAATGGTGGCTTGCCGTGGCTGGATATAAGTTAATATTCCGGGTGTTCCTTAAGCTGCACAGCTTGCTGACCTTATTCTCATCTGGGAAGTTTTGCTGCTACAGACAACTGACATGATGCAGATCCTTGCTCTATCCACTTACTAGGATTTTCTTTTGGAACTGATTCCAAATGGGGTTTTCTTAAGGAATATCTGGTTTTAGGCTGGGTATGCAAAGCATGGAAGGGCAGGACATGGAAGAATCAGGGTCAAACAACTGGTTATAAAATTTAAGAAAGAAATTAGATTGAAATAAACATGGTATCCATCCTCCCTACCCCATTCGAAGTCTTCTTTTCCAGTGAGCAGCCAGAAAAATAGCGACCTCAGGTTAATTAGAAAAAAGTCTCAATGTTGAGTACAATGAGTTTTGGAGTGAGTTTGTCCGATTTCCTGTCTTTTCTATACATTTTTATATTTTTATGGAGATATAATCAGAAATCCTCATGTAGGGAAGTGAAAGTCACTCTGATGTATTGAAACCATATGCAAGTTGTTGCATACTTTACAGCTTTGCTATTCAAAGCATGGTCCCCAAACCAGTAACAGCTTCACCCGGGAGTTTGTTAGAAATGCACGATCTTGTGTCCTGCTGTGGAAACTACTGAATCTGCATTTTAACAAGATCCCTGGGTAATTTGTTTGCACACTAAAATTTCAGAGGTATTGCTTTATAGTGTTCTCTTTGCCCATTCCCGGCCTCCTTTTTGCTTAATCTGCCCATGTACTTAGAAAAGAGTCAGTTGTTTGAACATGGATTGCTTTGTGTATTTGCTGCAATGATTGCTTTTGATGTGGTGCTCTTTCTCTACCAGGTGCAAACTTTTAGGCCACCAGTGCTTGGGGTCCTTAGGAAATGATTATGTGCTATAATCAACTTTGTGGGAGGCACATTTATCTACTCAAACTGTAATTAGGAAGTTGTGTTTAAATAAAATTACACAATACACACCAAACTTTTGTGTGAGATTGTGGAATGTGAAGCTGACCAACTACTAACATTCATCAAAGAAAACCAAAGAGAAATATTCTGTTTCACCACTAGGTGGAAATAGAGTAACTGTGAGCATATTTTTCAGGGCCATGAGCTACTACAGGAGGTAAGCTGAAAGGAACCTAAGAAATCATTTGGTGTAATTCTTACCTCCTTAATTTCAGAGCTGAGAAAACTGAGTTTTGAGAGATATTAAGTGAAACTGCATCTGTCTTACAAATGGTAGGCCTCTACAGCTACAGATGGAAGAGTTGCTGGTAATTCTTGATCCTTCAACCATTTTCATCTATATGAATAATGTGTTATTAGTCCTTCAGCATGACCAGCACAGTCACTTACATTTGTCAGGGTAGGTTTAAGATAAAACTATTTTTCTTTGTCCCTAGATTATATATTTAGCAATATTTATATATTTAGTAATATAATTAATCTCAATCAAGCGGCAATGCTCCCTTTTTGCAATAAAGAGATATACTCAACTATCCCATAGAGTCATGCAAGATTTTAATCAGATTTGTTTTTACAACATGTTTGGTTTTTACATTGCATATTGGGTTCAAGTTAAGTAGCCTAGAACAGAACTTCAGTTAGCAGGTTAAGGAAGTAGTTAATGCTTTTCAGAACTTGAAATCCATTACCATTATTTTTAAGAAAGGAAGGGAATCTGAATTTAGGGCTTGAGGGACATTAGAAACAATCTACTCCAATCTCTTTCTGTATATACATTACAGGTGAGAAACATCAGAGAACAAGGGATTAAGGGTGTCGCCCACAGCCACAAAACAATGACCATGCCCTTCTTTGTTTCATGAGAGACTCTAGCAGGTATTTTGGCCTATATCTTTCTGTTGTTTGTTGGTGTGTGTTAACCACAAAAGGATTATTTCCACTCATTACCTCAAAGAGTGTGTTTAAAAGTTAAGTTTTAGGTAATACTTCTGTGTTCAAAAACTATTTCTTTTTTTTTTTTTAATGTTTATTTCTTTTCTGAGAGAGACAGAGCATGAGCAGGGGAGGGGCAGAGAGAGAGGGAGACACAGAATCCGAAGCAGGCTCCAGGCTCTGAACTGTCAGTGCAGAGCCCAACTGGGGCTCAAACTCACAAACTATGAGATCATGACCTGAGCCAAAGTCTGATGCTTAACCAACTGAGCCACCCAGGCACCCCTAAAAATGATTTCTTAAGTAGTTTTGTATTAAATACCATTTTCCTTTTGATATTTCTGTAACATGGTTGATTATGATAATCTAAATATTAGTATTCCAGGACAGAGTCCTGGTCATTATCACCATGTTCTATACAAAAATGGATAAAACATGTTGAATCAGCACATCAAGCATGTAAGTCCAAACACACAGGAGCCGCCTCTCCAGGAGGCAGGGGCAGCAGACTGTCCTGAGTGTTTGGAAGCCACCATTTGGATCGCTGACTGAGCAAATGGCCTGTTCATCTGCCCTCAGAACTTGAACATCTTCCAGCAGTATAGCCTCAGGTGTGGGACATGTGGGCTCTTAATGGCACAACGATGTGGCCTGAGTCACTCAGTAGTAAAATGGTACCACAAGAAAAACTGGGGTGACCCTACAATGAGGGCAGGGACTTGAAATAAAAGAGATACAGTGCAGGGGAGTAAATGTTGTGAGGCATGTTGGGAAATGACCAATCTCCGATTTCAGTTTGTTGAGGACGTACCTGAACCAGTATCTTGGTGTGGTTCTCTGTGAACTCTGAGCTCCATGAGCAGTCAGCTACAGGCAGCCAGGCACCGTCCTGTTCCACAAGGTCTGCAGTGAGAAGGACTGGACAGGGATCTGTCCACTCTGCAAACATTCGCTGTCTTACGTCCTCTTTCAAACAATTGAAATAACACTTGCAAAAATTTAGTGGAGCTCAGAGTTAATGGATGTAAAGTAACCAGGAAGCAGGGTGCCTGGGTGGCTCACCAGGTTAAGCATCAGGTCATGATCTCCAGGTCTGTGTGAGTTCAAGCCCCACATTGGGCTCTGTTGTGCTGACAGCTCAGCGCCTAGAGCCTGCTTCAGATTCTATGTCTCCCTGTCTCTGCGCCTCTCCCCCCACTCCCTGCTCACTCTCTCTCTCTCTCTTAAAAATAAGCCTTAAAATTTTTTAAGTAAAGAAAAAGTATGGGGAAGCATAGCCTCTAGCACAAGCAGACACGCAATAAATGGACCTTATCTCCATCACGGCAGCTGGGCTCTCTGTGTGGCAACTTTCTTACCTCATCCTAACTCACTCCCACAGGACCTGGGATCACAAAGTCAAATACTGCGACAGGCAGACTTTGAAAAGTAGAACGTTCTACACAACACATACAAGGTGTTATTATAATTAAAGGCAACGAGGAAACGCGCTGGAGTCTCAATTCTTGGGAGCCTGAGGGCAGACTATGAAGGGCTCACTCAGCTAGGAATAGAAACGAGTGACATTCTTGAATGGTTACCTTTAATAGCAATGACAGTCACTTCAATTGAAACTTCTTAAGGAGTTGTAGTTTGTAAACTGAACCTCCTAGGACATCTTCCCCTGCCCTGTGCCTTCTGATAAAATCGTCTAACTCAAATCTAACTCACCCGCCCTGAGGCCCAAACTGGGCATGGGTGGAGGAGACTGGGGGGCGGTGGCCCGAAGAGGGGGAGAACAGATTCTCTCAGGAAGGTATGGGATGTGGGTTAGTCCGCTAAGAGCAGAGACGAGGTGGGTAAAGAACTCTATCGCTCAGCCAAACCACCACCTATCAACCAATTTCTGCCGCCCAAGCCCTGCTCGGGCTAGTGGATTCTTTAGGGTATTTCGAAGAAAAAAGAGTGGCGGCCTGCAGGGAAAACGGTGCGGCCCAACAGGGGTGGGACCGGGCGCCCCGGTGGCCCCTCTGGCTTCCCGGCTATGCGGAGGCGCTGGAACGTGCAGGCGCCGGCGTCCGGGGCGGCGTGGGGCGCGCCGGGCGAGTTGCCGCTTGCAGGAAGCGCCGGGGGGAGCCCCCGCCATCCTACCTCCGTCCCCGGGCAGGTGGAACGGGTTCGCATTTGGCGACCCGGGGAAAGAGGCCCTGGGGGCGTACGGGGGGGGGGGGGGGGGGCGGGGCGGGAGCGGGCGAGGCGCGTCTCTCATTGGCCTCTCGGTGCCGCCCGGCACGCGCCGCTTTTATAAAGCAGCCACGGTTGCCGGCAGGTCGCAAGCCACGCTCCTGACGCCCCGCTCGGCTCCGCTCGCTCTGCACGCCCGTCCGCCAGCGCCCACCATGGCCACCCTTCAGCAGTTGGTAGGAAGATGGCGCTTAGTGGAGAGCAAAGGCTTTGACGAATACATGAAGGAAGTAGGTGAGGCTCCCGACCGTGCGGCGCCTGTAACGTGGCGAGCCTGTGTCTGTTCCTAGGTCCCCTTCAGCGTGCTGAGCCCAGCGGCGGGGCGTGTTCGGCCGCTACCCCCTGTACACCCATGCATCTCCCATCACCGCCGCCCGCCCCCCCCCACCACCACGTGGGCAAGCAGCCCGGAGAGCAGCGAGCGCCTGCCGCCCGCCTGAGGATTCTCGACACGTTCTGTCTCCCGGGCCTCCCGGCTCTGCTTTTCCCTAGCCCACGCGGCAGCCACCCGCACTGCTTCTTGCCCTTGAGCGCGCTCCTCTTCCTCCCACCCCAGGCTTCACTTCTTTCGACCTCCTTCGGGCTGCCCCCGTAACTTTCCCTATTTTTCTCTTCCCGCTACTCCTCCTCCGACCCCCCGCCACCATCCTGCCTCTCCCAGTCGCCCCGTCGTGGCGGCACCCACTCCTTTCGCACCTTGCGCCGGCACTGCCTCATCTTTTGTGGCTAGATGGAGCACGGGTTCCCCCACCCCTACTCTCCTCCACGGGGGCGCGGGGCCGGGGCGCGGTTCCCCGCAGAAGCCCTTTGGAAGGTCCGATTGGGGCTGCCGCTTCAGCTTTCGTTCCGCCCTCGGCTGCCTCTCCCTAAACCTGCCGGGCGCTTGGGTTTGGTACGGGCATCCTCGTCCCCCGCCCTCTTCCCCCCTACCGCGCGGCGCTGAGAGGCGTGGCGCTGGCGACACCGACCTCGTGCTGGCGGTGCTGGCGCTGGCCGCCCTGAGCGCCGCGGTGGGCGGGTGGCCTGTGCCAGGGAAACGGCGAGGCCTGCTGAGCCTGGGGGGGGGGGGGGGTACCCTCCGCTGCCCTGCCCTCTGCGTGTTGAGGGTGAGGGGGTTTTACTGGAAAACCGCAGTCAAGCTGCAGAGCCCTCCTGCGGCTGCTTGCCAGCTGCCTGCCAGATGGGTGTAGCCCTGCAGAAGCCCTGGACTGCTTACAACCTTCCAGGAGTATGAGCCTCTGGAGGAAGATTCGAGTTTTCCCTCTCACTCTGAACTGTACTTGATTCTCTATTATTGTCCTTTTCTAGGCCAGTGGCAACGAGTATGCTCCTTGACACAATGGGTGGATTAGCAAACAAAAATGGACCTTTGTGGCAGGCCACTAGGGAGCTACTGTGGAGTGGGATCGAATCCTATAGTGTGGATCTTATCTGGAAAGGGGCTTCCTTTCTGGTGTAAAAATTACTACAAAGACCCTCTATTGAGACCTAGTCCCCCTGGCACTTCAGAAACACTCCTTCTTAGCCTTTATCCAAGACGATGACAGCTTAAGCTGGTTCTGTGGTGAATCTTGAGTGTATTTATGATACTGTGAGTAAAACTGGAATGCACTATTTTGGTGTATGTGCTGTAAGTCTATCTAGATCAAGAGAACTCTGGAGAAAGCCATTTACTTCATTCATATCCAGGAAATGTGTGTATGTGTTCACTTTTGTGAGGACCACATAATGCCATTTCTCTGCCCATTGAAAGTGAATGTGTTTACTAGATGGCTTATTTCCAGGGTTCTAGAGTCATGAAGGTTGTCAAGGCTCAATTCCTTAGGGGGCAGTCAAGGTGTGGGAAGAGCAGAGCCCTTTGTCCAAAGTGAGAATAAATAATCACTCACTAACAACACAAGGCACCAGCCCCCAAAATGACAAAAGAGAACGCATCAAGAAGACATTGCAAGCCTAGTTGAATTTTTAATCATCAAGCCAGTGATTTTTGCTTAGGTTGTGGTCTCGTCTGTGAAACCAGGGTTTGGCCTAGATCTAAGTTTCCTTGTAAATGTTAACGTTAAGGAGAAATACATAGATTATAAACTCAATATGATATCAATATAGTAATTGAGTTACGCAGCTCTGAAATGTTCACTGTCTTTGAGGGTAAATTTTTCCCAGTTTATTAGCATCATGATTGTGGAGTTAACTCTTAAAAAACTCTTGTGATATTTGAATAGAGTTGATTTGGATTTTGTGTAGTTATTAGTCAAAGATTTATCCAGGGCCTTGGATGTGTCAGACTGTGTGCTAGAGTCCTATAATACAACATTTGGCAGAATTGAGTAGATAGTTTTAGCAATCCAGATTTCTTCCCTGACTTTCTGAAGGCCAGCATAGCATGGTGGCCAAGAGCTGAGATTTAGAGCCAAACTGTCTGTTCTTTTGGTTCCCAGCTCCAACACTTCCTAGCTGAATGAGCTTCGGTAAGTAACTTCAGTGCCTCACTCTTTCCTCTTGTAAAATGGAGACAATGCTACCTCTCACACAGTTGTTGCAAGGCTTCCTATTAATCAATACATGTTAAGTTCTGGCACATGGTAAGCACTGGGTTTGTGTTTACACTTGTTATTGAGAAGTGAATAAGTGAAAATATGTAGAACATAGCAACTGCAGTTGAATTTTACTCTATTTGTTATGTAAACCATAGACTTGGTCTTCCTGTTATTTAACATGGGGTAACATTCTACAGGAGTGGGCATGGCTCTGCGAAAAGTGGGTGCAATGGCCAAACCAGATTGTATCATCTCTTCTGATGGCAAAAACCTCACCATAAAAACTGAGAGCACTCTGAAAACAACACAGTTCTCATGTAACCTGGGAGAGAAGTTTGAAGAAACTACAGCTGATGGCAGAAAAACTCAGGTCAGTCATAACTTAACAAAATCCATTCTAGACTTAAAGTCCATTCTAGACTTCTAGAATGATAGATTGTATTAATAATAGTCTTACTGTTTATGAGCAAAACTTAACGAAAAAGTCAAACTAGTTTATGAACTGAGTTTGACAAATTAGTGAAAGTACCAGCTTCATAACTTAGTGTATTTTGGAAAAATAGTTTAAGAAACATGAGAGAATGAGTGTCTCTTATAGGGGTCTAGATTGAAAAGCATAAACTATATTATGAATAGAGTCGGTATAGTTAATGAAGTGAACCCAGAAAGGAAAAGATGAAAAAATGTTGATTAAGGAAGTTACGAGTCATGGAAACTCTTCTTGTAACATACTTTGGAAGATTAAAAAGTGTTATTTTTGCAGACTGTCTGCACCTTTACAAATGGCGCGTTGGTTCAACATCAGGAATGGGATGGGAAGGAAAGCACAATAACAAGAAAATTGGAAGATGGTAAATTAGTAGTGGTAAGTGCCGATCTCCTTATTAGCACTCATAGTTCACTTAATTGTTCAATATCACTGATCGTGAACATGAGAACTTTAGATTTTGCAAATCAGGGCTTTCGTTTGCCATACACACATCATAAGCAAAATAATGGGTTCTAGCTTTTCAAACCCAGGAATTTTAGAATGTATTTTCTGGGGTGCCTGGATGGCTCAGTCAGTCAGATTTCCAACTCTCGATTTTGGCTCAGGTCATGATCTGATGGTTTGTGAGATGGAGCCCCACTTGGGGCTCTGTACTGGGCATGGAGCCTGCTTAAGATTCCTCTTCTCTTTGCTCCTGCCCCACGTGCATGCGCGCGTTTTCTCTCTCTCTCAAAAAAAAAAACAAACCATTTTCTCCATCTATGAAGTAGATTACAAAGTTTCATAAGATGCTGACCCTAGTATTGAACTACTACCATTGTTCTGGGATGCATGACTAACCTAATTCTTTAATATCGTTCTTCTAGGAGTGCGTCATGAACAATGTCACCTGTACTCGGGTCTATGAAAAAGTAGAGTAAAAATTCCATCATCATTTGGACAGGAATTAGCTGTGAGGATGAACAAGCTCAGTTCAATGAGCAAATCTCCATATGCTTTTTTTTTTTCATCACTGTGTTCAATTATCTTTATCACAAACATTTTACATGCAGCTATTTCAAAGTGTTGATTTAATTAGGATCATCCCTTTGGTTAGTAAATAAATGTGTTTGTGCTATGCCAGTGTTGTATGCTTTTTTAAATTTCATAGGAAATTAGTGGTGAATTTTAATAAGTATGAATTGAATAAATTCTGGAGTAGTCTTAAGGGTCCTAAATTGAGATAAATTTTAGTAATTTATATAGAGAACTACTTCTGTGGCAGATACACTACTAATCATTTAAGCTTGCCCTACACTATTAGAACTTTGTATCAACTCAAAGATCTTAAATTTCTGGCAAAGACTATTCTCGTTAAAAATTGTTACATAATCTTTATAATTTAAATATTAGAATAAAAGTTAAATTACCATCATTGACCAATGATCATACTTTTAACGGTGCATTTATAGCTATTATTCAGGAATTCTGCAACCCAAATTCTCTTAACTAATTTTCTGAGGACGTGCCATGTGCCAGGCAGTGATCTAGCTGTTGAGGCATATCTGGGTACAAGGTCACATCATTGCCCCTCACTGTGAGGAGAAACACCAACTTTGGAAGAACACAATCTGCTCATTAACAAAAGCCATAGAAGTAACAGAGTTCTAAAATGCTGCCTGTGTATCTATGTAAAGAATAACCAGAATTCTGATGAACCCCTGTTCTAGTTCTCAAACCCAAATACAAACATCTGCAGTTCACATTTGGAGAAATAGCTTGTAGACATTGGGCTAAAGGTTTGTATGCATGATAGCCGAGGTAACACTTCAAGGAAGTAGTACCATTATCTCAATTCTGTAAATAAGAAAACAGGTTTCGACTAGCGAATCTGTTAAAGGATATAGGAAGTAGTATTGCTGTATTGGGAACCTACATCTTATAGAGTATACTCCATGTTCAGTCATTCTGCAACACTGTCTCTTACCAGCTTGTATTAAGATCCCGAGTCTATAAAGTCCCTCAAATGTAATAATTGAGACCTGCGAAACCACCCTCCATGCGTTGAAATGTTAGCTGGTAAGAATCTTCAGAATTGCTGAAAGCTTGCAGTCAGGGAAAGAGCTCAGCTCACTGACACTCTAGCCCTGTGCTGTCCAATATGGAGCCCTAAGGGGCGCGGGGTGGCTCAGTTGGTTAAGTGACTCACTCTTGATCTCAGCTCAGGTCATGATCTCATGGTTAAAGAGATAGAGCCCTGAGTTGGGCTCTGTGCTGATGCCTGCTTGGGATTCTCTCTGTCCCTCACTCTCTGCCCCTCTCTCACACTCTTGCTCTCTCTCAAAATAAAAATAAACAAAAAAATATACATGTAGCCATGAGCCACAGATGGATGTTGAGGACTTGAAATGTGGCTCATCTCAGTTGAGATGTGTTGAAAGTGAAATACATATTGGATTTCAGACTTGATACAAAAAAAGGTTAAATTCCTCTTTTTTTAAATATTGATTGCAAATTGAAATAACATTTTGGATATAGTTGGTTACCTAAATATTCTAAATTAAAAAAAAAAAAACTAATTTTGCCTGTTTCTTTTTCTTAAGGTGTCAGGGGAAAATTTTAAATTATGTGTGCTAGCATTTTTGTGTCCGTGTTTTTTTATCGGATGGTGCTGCTCTAAACTTCCTTTTCTATTTGAATTTCCATCTTGCTTATTTTAGTCTTCATGCTAGAGTTCCTCTTCCATCCTCTTTTTCAACTTCGAACAATAGTATACACTTACACAACTCTCTCTGAACCAGACCCTGGACCAAGTACTATAAAAGTTTTGTAGTTCTTAGAACCACCCTAGATTATGTTCATTAACGATTGTTTTCTGCATTTAGATGAAACTAAAGCTCAGAGTCTAGGTAATGGTCCCAAGCCCATACAGTGGATACAAGTCAGAGAACACATAGGAGCGCACGTTTATCTAACTGTAAAGCCTGTGCTTCTAGCCACCCGGCTCTAATGCCTACACTGCCTCAGTTTATGGACTGTGGAGTATTGCTTGCAGGATAGTAGGCTCATGTACCTTACATGGGTACTGTTCACATTTTGGGTGAGAGAATTTTCTACTGTGCTGGCAGATGGCAAGCATCCTACGACTTCACATCCTAAGATCATGGCCACAGAATGCTCATGGCACCCATCAGCCTACCCCAAACATCCCATACACTTCCATATGTCCTATAAGGGTATGTACCATACCTGGTTGAGAACGACTGGATAGAGCAGTGTATCTCAACTCCATGTCACCTGGTGTCAGGTAAGCCCTTCTTTCTGCTAAGCGATCATTTAATGTCACTTGACCCCTTAGCAAAAGATAGAAAGTAGTGCCTTCTTTGAGTATTTTTGTTTTCTTTTAAATGGTCATCTGCTGGAATGTATTCTGGCTAGTTCTACAACACACGGGATCTCTCGGGGACTCACTTTTACCCCAGATCTGTCAGGTCTCCTGTTTTCTATGCTTCAATCCTTTGTTGCTGATAACCTAGTAGACATTTCTTTATAGATGTCATGTTTAATTTCAAACTTGTTTAATCTTCCTAAACTATAATATGATGATGTAAGTGCTTGGGCTTTGGAAGCAGAAAGTCCTGTAATCCAATTCTGGCTCCCTACCCTTTAAGAACTGTGTAACTCGGCAAATTACTTGACTTCTGATCCTTAGTTACCTACCTTCTTTGTAATAAGATACCACATTGTCTGACTCATAGCATTGTTCTAAATATTAAATGAGATAATGTATGTAAAGCACTTAGCCCAAGGTCCAGCACATAGTAAAGACCCAGTGCCTCTCCAGTACTGCTGAATAGAACTTTCTGTGGTGAAACGGGCTATAACATCCGCACTGTCCAATAGAGTGGCCACCAGACACATGTTTGTGGGTATTGAGCACTTGAAATGTAGTGAGTGCAATTGAGGAATTGAATTTTTTATTTTGCTCAAATTTAATCAATTAAAATGTAAATTTAAATACCCATGATGCTAACCTCATGTTTTCCAAAATTGAGTTTCTTAATTTTGATCCCAAACCTCCTCTTGCAGTATTCTCCACCTTAGTACGTGGAAATGGCATTTTTCCAGTTCCCAACATGAAAGCCTAGGAGTAATCTTTAATTCCTTTCTTTTTCATACCAAATCTAATCCGTAAGCAAATTATTTCAACTTTACCCTCAGAATATATTTAGAATTCAGTTACTTTTCACCTCTTCTGCAGATACCATCCTGGTTCAAACACCACCATCTCTCCTCTGCTCTCCTGTTGGCATTTTTATTCTCCCAGAGCTATCATATTAAAAAACAAGGTTAAAGTATATAATCCTCTGTTAAGAAGCCAAAGTCTTGGGGCGCGTGGGTGGCTCAGTCGGTTGAGCATCTGACTTCAGCTCAGGTCATGATCTCATAGATTGTGAGTTCAGGCCCTGCATTGGGCTCTGTGCTGACAGCTCAGAGCCTGGAGCCTGCTTTGGATTCTATGTCTCCCTCTCTCTCTGCCCTCCCCCAACTCAGTCTCTGTCTCTGTCCCTTTCTCTTCTCTGTCTCTCTCTCAAAATATAAATAAACATTAAAAAAAAAAATTAAAAAAAGAAGCCAAAGTCTTTACAGAGGTCCTATCTATTCTTGCCTGTGTCTCCCAACTTCCCAATTCCTCTCCTGATTTCTTCTCCTATCGCTCCCCTCTCACACATTTCCCTTCAGGCACTGACTTTTTTTTTTTTTTTTAATGTTTTTATTTATTTTTGAAAGAGAGAGAGAGAGAGAGAGAGAGAGAGACAGCACAAGTGGGGGAGGGGCAGAGAGAAGGGGAGACACGGAATCTGAAGCAGGCTCCAGGCTCTGAGCTGGCCACAAAATAGAGCCCAATGTGGGGCTCAAACTCAGGGACTGCAAGATCATGACCTAAGCTGAAGTCGGTCTCCCAACCTGCGGAGCCACCCAGGGACCCCAGGCATTTGACTGTTGTTGACACAAGTGTGCTCCTGCCTCAGGATGTTTGCACTTGTTGCCTCTGCCTATAACAGTCTTTCCTAAGGAATCTGCAACCCAGGTTTTTCAGCTTTCTCACCTCCTTCAGGTGTCTTCTCAAATGTTCCCCTAGGAATAAGTCATTCCCAGACCACGCTATATGTAATAGTTATCACGCCTCCCCCATACTCCCTGTTCCCCTACACTGCCCTTGTCCTTACCACCAGCCCCGACTAGCTATATATCTACTTAAAACTTTGGGTGGGGAGGGGGTTATTATCCGTCTCTCCCACTGGAATGTAAGAAGTCCATGAAGAAGGGACTTTGTTTTAACAGCGTTCTCTAGCACTCGATTAGTAAGCAACTTGGCACACAGGAGATACTCAATAAATACTGTTGAGTGATTAAATTCTTTAATTAATGGCTTCTTTGTACTTGTTTAACACATTTTAATATTATTTAAGACCCTTCATGATTTTACTTCAATTTATTTTTGAAACCATATTTCCTGCCCTTCGCCCACACTGTTCAAATTTAATCTGGTCTTTTACTTACACTAGAATAGTGTGCTTGATAATGATAGAATACGGATGAAATAGGGAGTGAGGGATTCCATCATTCTTCTGAACTGGTAGGTCATGACATTCTGCTCTACCAGTAAATAGGCTGGCCAATTTCGATCAACGTGTAAAATTTATCTTACTACAGCTGAGTACGGCCAACAGACAATGTTTATCACACAGAACTTGATCTGAGTTGTTTGTGGAACATGGTGCAGATTAGATATAATTTACTACAAGTAAGATGGATTCATATAAATCAAACCCTCACCGAAGAAAAATATGCAGGCAAGAGATGACTTAACTTTTGGATTAGGTCTTTGAGTGCTACAAGGGCATGAACTGTTTTCTTCAAACACAATCTGAGTGCCTAAGGGTGAATGATTATGTTGAATCACAGCGGTGCAATCAGCCGTGCAATCTTTGTAGGCAATATGAGGTTTAGTTATATGCAAGTAGAATTATGTTGCCTTTATTGTCATTCAGTGGTTTCTTGAGTCTTAATCTCAACTGCTTTCCCCAAATCTGGTGTTTGTGCTATAATTTAAAAAAGGATGGGGTGGGCTGGGTGGCTCAGTTGGTTGAGAGCCCAACTCTAAGTTTTGACTCAGGTCACGACTCAAGGGACGCGAGATCAAGCCCTGCCTGTTGGGCTCGGCCCTGGGGGTGGAGCCTGAGGGTGAAGCCGCTTAACATTCTCTTTCCCTCTCCCTCTGTCCCCTGCCCACCCCGATTGCGCATATGTGCACTCTCTCAGAGTAAAATAATAAAAATACAAGTTTGGGAACCATGTGTTTACTACCTAGATTTTAATGCTGCCTGCGCAACTTTGGTTATTATTCAATTCCTGCGGCTTATTAATCAATGATTATTAGTGCTTGTTGTATTTTAAATTCACTTTTAAGTTTATGAGAATAATGATGGCTTTTTCCTGGGTTTCATGTACTCACTGTTTTCCTTTTCTGGTGTTGTCCTCTTAGAATTCACTGCCCTTTAGTAGGTCATGTGTGATGTGGATTAGTAGGAAGAAATGATGAAGCTGGTAAACTGGTTTAAAGAGCTGCGTGACACATGTTTTGAAATATTGTGAAAGGCAGGGTGGTATGACTTGTCACTGGTCCCACAGCAACTGGAAAATAACTCGAGTCTTATGACATCTGGTCTGTCAGACCAGTCACCAGATCATATGTGAACATTTCCTTGGGATCAAGTCCGTGGGCTCCTCCCATTCGTCCTTCTACTCTGCACACTTTGAAAATGTCTGAGAAGAGAACAATGATACTTCTGGAAGAGTGCTTGCTATGGTGCTGATGTCACATGGTATGGTGAACAAGATAGAGCAGGGTCAGGGGCCTTTCCTTTTTCATGGAACTAACATCGTAGTGTGAGAAGATAGAATCGTGGACAGACAATTGTAACAGATGGCACGGAGCGATAAATGCAGCAAGAAAATAATATTAAAACAGTAGTGTGATAAGCAGTGAGTAGGGTTGAAGCTACTTTATATGGGATGGTCGGGGAAGACCTCTCAGGAAGGGAATGTTTGAACCGAGACTTGAATAATGAGCAGAAAGTAAGCAAGTAAACACCTGGAAACAGTATTTTTATTTCCTCTCTAGGCAGAGAGGTTAGCGACTACAATAGCCCTAAGGGGGGGACAAACCAAGTGACAGAGTGACAGAAGCTTGTTGAAAGTGAAGCCATGAAGGGCACAATATAGTCTAATACTTGGGTAGGAAACAGAGCATGTGGGATCTGGGGTTTATCCGAGGGTCGGAAGAAACCATTGGAGGGTCTCGAGTAGGAAAGGGCAGAAGACAAAAAGATAAAATAATAAACTTAGTTTCACTTTCAGTAATAGAAAACTTGATATTTAGAAAAACCCTCTTACTAAAAACAATGGAAAATACTGGAAAAAATATTTTTAAAAATGTCTTTAATGTGACAAAGAGCTAATAAAATAGTGAGGAATTATTTGTCATGGATCTGGGAAACGAGATTTCAAGCCCAACTGACAGGGCTGGTTTTACCATGGAGCATTTATTTCTGGTTCCAGAAGTGGCTGAGAGGCTGAACTGTGTTTTTGGCAACAAATGAAACAATTGGCTTTTGTCTGATGGTAGGTGAGCTGGCTTCATCTTCTCCCGAATTAGAAAAAGTGTTCCTAATAGTTGAAAATTTGGGGATGAGGATGTTCATCAGAGTGCTATGTACTCTAGCAGAGAATTGGAAGGCATGTAACTTCTAGAAAGTGGGGGATTGCTTAAATAATAATGGTATGAACATATGATAAAATACTAACAGGCATAAACAATAAAAGACTACTAAGATCTTAGGAAAAGCTTCATAATGCACTGGAAAGTGAAAAGAAAATTTGACTGTATTATGTACATGTTGTCCCATTGTGTAACAATATGTGCATATATGTAGAAAAACATAAAAAATGGTAACAGTGGTTATCTCTTGCTATTGGGTGATGTTTAACTTCTTATTTACTTGCTTCTCTAAGAAAAATTTAAAAACATTTTAATATAAATAGCTATATTTATATTTTTAATGATAAATGAATAATATATTAGAAAATACTACAGAAAAAAATACCACAGAAAAGTACAAAGAAGAAAATAAAAGAGCCCTGGAAGTCTCACTTCCATAGAATGTCAATATTAATATTTACTTATGAATATTCAGATAATTCTTTATGCATCTATGTGCATATAGATCCAAAACATTTCATACATGGGATCATACAAACCAATATTCTAGTCTTGCTTTTTAACTCAAATATTTACTTTTTAATTGAAATATAATTGAATATAATATAATTGAATATAACATTCACATTAGTTCTTTAACTTAAGTATTTACTTTTAAATTGAATATAATACAATTGAATATAATGTAACATTATATTAGTTTCAGGTATACAACATAATGATTTGCTATTTGTATACATCACAAAGTGATCATTACAATAAGTCTAGTTACCATCTGTCCTCATACAAAGTTACCAGAAAAATTAAGTTTTTTTCCCTTATGATGAGAACTTTCAAGATCTATTTTCTTAACAACTTTTAAATATATAATACAATGTTATTGACTATAGTCATCATGCTGTACCTTTCATTCCCATGACTTATTAATGACTGGAAGTTTGTACCTTTGGATCCCTTTCACCTATTTCAGCCACACCCCAACATCCCTCCCCACTAGCGACCACCATTCTATTTTCTATATCTTTGAGTTTTGTTTGTTCATGTGTTATGTTTTTAGATTCCACGTTTAAGTGAAATCATATGGTGTTTGCCTTTATCTGACTTATTTCACTTACTATATTACCCACTGGGTCCATCCATGTTGTTGCAAATGGCAAGATTTCATTCTTTTTATGGCAGAATAGTATTCCACTTTACATGTATATCACATCTTCTTTATTCGTTCATCCATTGATAAACACTTAGGTGGTTTCCATATCTTGGCTATTGTAAATAATGTTTCAGTGAATGTGGGGATGCGTATATCTTCAAATTAATGTTTTCATTTTCTTCAGAGAAATACCAAGAAGTGGAATTGCTGGATCATATGGTAGTTCTGTTTTCCCTTTTTTGAGGAATAATCTCCATGGTGGTTGTACCAATCTACACTTCTACCAGTAGGGCTCAAGTGTTCTCTATAACCACAGCCATGTCAGCATTTGTTATTTCTTATATTTTTGATAATAGCTATTCTGACAAGTGTGACATTATATTTCATCGTGATTTTAATTTGCATCTCCCTGATGATTAGTGATGTTGAGCATCTTTTCCTGTGCCTATTTGGCCATGTGCATGTCTTCCTTGGAAAAATGTATATTCAGATCCTCTGTCCATTTGTAATTGGATTATCTGTTTTTTTTTGTTTTGTTTTTGAGTTGAATAAATTCTTTATATATTTTGGCTATTAACCACCTCTCAGATATATGCCTTGCAAATATATTCTCCCACTCAGTAGGTTGCATTTTCATCTGTTGATTGTTTCCTTCCCTGTTCAGAAGCTTTTTAGTTTGATGTAGTCCCACTTACATATTGTTACTTTTGTCACCACTACCTTTGGAGTCAGAGCTGAAAAAATATCATGAAGAGCAATCTCAAGGAGTAGACCCTCTATGATTTCTTCTAGGACTTTTATGGTTTCCAGTCTTCTATGCAGGTGTAACCCATTTTGAGTTGATTTTTTGTATGGTATAAGATTAATGGTCCAGTTTCATTCTTTTGCATGTGGCCCTCCAGTTTTCCCAACACCATTTATTGAAAACATTGTACTTTCCCCATTGTATATATATATTCTTGCATCCTTTGTTGTAAATCAACTGATCATATATGCATGGGTTTATTTGTGGACTCTATTATTCTAATGATCTATGTGTCTGTTTTTATGCGAATACCATACTGTTTTGATTACTATTATCATATAGTTTGAAATTTGGGAGTGTGAGCTCTCCAGCCTTGTTATTCTTTCTCAAGATTGTTTTGGCTATTCAGGATCTTTTGTGGTTCCACACAAATTTTAGAATTGTTTGTTCTATTTCTGTGGAAAAATACCATTGGAATTTTGATAGGGATTGCAATGAATCTACAGATTTCGTTTGGTAAGATGGACATTTTAACAATATTAATCCTTCCAATCCATGAGCACAAAATAGCTTTCCATTTATTAGTGTCTTCTTCAATTTATTTCATCAATGTCTCAGAGTTTTCAGCGTACAGATCTTTTACCTCCTTGCTTAAATTTATTTCTAGATATTTTAGTCTTTTTGATGCACTTATAAATGGGATTATTCTCTTAAATTCTCTTTCTGATAGTTCATTGTTAGTATATAAAAATGCAGGAATGGTGTGGAGGGTGGAGTGCTCACCTGCTGACACTTACAGGCTAGAGTAAGGATAAAAAAACGACGTCCACGCACACCTGCAATCAGCAAGGCAGAGGGAGAGTGTAAAGATGGCTCCCGCCTGTGCCTCCGACCCGGAGAAAGTTCCAACAAGCTTCTGCACCTCCGGCTAATGACTTAAGGTTAGCAAATGAATCTCCTTCACATATGGCCTAGGCATTTTTCAATCTGTTGCTTTTACGCTGGGTCCTGGAGCAAATACGTCTGTGTGTGAGCCTTCTAAGAGTGGAATCTGTCCCCTATGGTATGTTTCTCCTGCACGTGAACCCCACTGGTTTTCAAAGCCAGGTATTTTGGGAGCTACCTCTCTGGGGCAAGGCTAAGGGTTGGGGTGCCTGATGGTGAGCACATACCCTTCCTCCCCAGAGAGAAGTTCAGTATTTGTGAGGCCCCTCCTGGCTTCTTCGGATTGTAGGTTGCTGGGGGGGGGGGGAGGGTTGGGGTTTTTGGAAAGACCTGTCTCGCTTCCTCTGCCAGTCTTGATGTGGCCTTTTTATCATTTGTTGTGGAGAATCTGTTCAGCTGGTTTTCAGGGTTTTTTTCTTTCAGAGAGAATTGCTGCATATGTGGCTCTCTCGATTTGTTGTGTCTGTGGGTGCAGCTGAATTCAGGGTCTTCCTTCCTAAACTACTGACTTGAACCACCCTATCCATGTTGTTTTTTAATTTCATAATATTTAACTTTACTTCAACTCTGTTATTTATTTTATCAATTGCCTAATGATAAACACTGAAGGTTTTTTTTTAAAGTTTTCAGTTATTAACTATGGTTCAATGAACATTTTTATACATTGATGTAATGGAATCTTTTAAAGATATTTAAGAAGTATTTACCCTTCAGCTAGACATAGGCCAGGTATTGCCAGGTTGCAGACAAGGCTGACCTCAAAAAGTTGTAGAATTTAGTAGTACCTGATTAAAGAAATGTCTACCCTACAAAATATTTTGCCTCCAAGAAGCACTTAAACTATTTTAACAAGGAACACATTTTTTCCTTTATACAATTAAATATCTAAAGGTAGGGAAATTCTGATTCTAAAGTCAACCCTCATGGACAAGTTAAAGAATCAATATTTTATTTATGGTGGGACAGTTTGGCTCTTTCTCGTTTGCTGGGCTTTATGCAAGACCATGGTGTTTACCTGGGCACAACTCCAAGGGCCTGTATTCTCATTCTCATCTGTGTGGATGGCCCTGCGAGGTCACGTGAAATATGTTTGGTTATGCCACTGATTTCCTGGTGTTTTGTGTAGTTTGTTTCTTGCTTGGTTGGTGTGTTGGTTTATTACTTTTCTGAAAGAAACACAGGGGAGAAAAACCCCAGTGATATGTTTCAGAATTTCAGAACAGTAGTAATGAAGATAGCATTCACTCAGAAGTTTGAAAAGTTACATATAAGAGAACAAAGATTTCTTTCATGGTTTAGACAGAGTTGGTTTGACAAAGGTTTTCAGTAAATCACACAGCCAAATATAGAAGCAAAGCTTGCTGACTCAGTCTATTGCACTAACCACGAAATTCAGCTTCCTTCCTTAGCCACACAGGGCAGAAACACAGAGGGAGTGGGAAATATGCCACTCTTTCTGGAACAGGCAGACTTCTGGAAAACTGCCAGTTCTGGAGGTTAACCTGTGTAATGCATCATTTTACGAAATGCATACCACACCCAGAAACCTTGGAGAAATCATCATGACACAGATAAGATCATCTCAAAACTTTCTGATTTCATCTTGAAATGAGTAACATGTCAGTAGAAGTTTCTGATGATAAGTTAAATTCTTTATTCTGGAAATAGGAAATAATCCTAGAATCCTAGACAATTTAAATCAGTGTTGATTCTGTATGTTTGGGCAGATTCTGTATGATGGGGAAGTAATGCTATTTCAATTCCACATATCAGGGGCACAAAGACACATTAAAATAAGAAGTAAGACACCAGACCAGAATGAGCCAACACAATGTTAGTGAAGGCAATAAATCTAAGGGATGATTTCATAAAAATGTCATCAGAATATTTGCAAGTAGAGAATCACATTTTGTCTATCATGTCTCTTATTTCATTGTACCTAAGTTTTATAAACTTGCAGTCATTCGTTTTGATCTAGGAGAACTACTTTCTTTATATCAAGAACAAACTTATATACAAATTTCATATCTCATATACAAGTCATGTCTTCCTTATTGTATTAGTTTTGATTAGTTAGCTGATGAGGTCTAAGTGTCCCACCCCATTGTCAGTATGTTCGAGATGGATTGATTAATTGATTCATTCACTTCAGCAAATGTATGTGGGGCCCCCGCAATGTACCAGACATCATGCCAAGGGCTGGGGTATAAAAAACTGGATGAAGGTGGAAAGTTCTTGTCTTTATGGAGCTTAGAGTCAGCAGGGAGAGATGGACAAAACCCAAACTAACGTAGGAGCACCTGGGTGGCTCAGCCAATTAAGCGTCCCACATTTCATTTCAGCCCAGGTCATGATCTCACAGTTCATGAGTTCAAGCCCCACATCAGGGTTCTTTGAAGTTCTGTGCTGACAGTGCAGAGTCTGCTTGGGATTCTCTCTCTCTTTCTCCCTGCTCTTCGTTCGCTCATGCATCAGCGCTTGTTCTCTCCCTCCAAATAAATAAATAAGCAAACATTAAAAAAGCTAGTGTAATAATTATAGATTGACACAATTGCTATAAAGGACGAAAAGGATGCTTGATGAAGAATAACAGCAGGAACCCATAATGGGTAAGGTAGGGACAGCCTCTCTGATGAGGAGAAATTTAAGCTTAATCCTGAAGGAAGAAAAGGAACCAGGCAGGAGACAAAGAGGGGAGAGAATTTTTAGCAAAAAGAGTAAATGGCCAGAGGATGGAAGAAACTTGATGTAAAGCCAGGTGGAGCCCCTGAGGAGGAAGCATTGTGCTGGGGCAGGTGGGTATGGACTGGGTCAAGCTCTGCTGGGAAGTCACATGGAAAGTTTAAAAAGAGGTAGAGACACATATATCTCAATCCTTAGGGCCAGATATATTTTTGAATTCAGAATTTATTTTGCATTAAAAAAATTTTTTTTAATTTATTTCTTTTGAGAGAGAGAGTGTGAGTGGGGTAGGGGCAGAGAGAGAAGGGGAGAGACGGAGAGAGAATCCCAAGCAGGCCTCACGCTGTTGGCACAGAGCCGCACGTGGGACTGGAACCATGGTGGGGCTTGTACTCACAAACTGCAAGATCATGACCCGAGCCTAAATCAAGAGTCAGATGCTCAACCCACTGAGCCACCCAGGTGCCTCCAGAATTTGCTCTGCATTTTAGAATGTTAATATAATGCACAAATGAAACCATAAATTAACCCATATGTTACATAACTCTCCCAGAGGCACTTAGGGGTGGTACCCTATCATCAAACACATTAATATACCTGCAAGGAAACACGAATATTCACACAAAGGCTATGAACATAGTGAACAAAGACTATGTATGGCCCTGCATCAGTTTATCTCAGGCTTTGCTGCCAGATGAGTTCGGCTCCAATTAGATTTTGCCACCAACTAAATTATTTTAAAAAATCAGTTTTCAGAGCTTTGGATTTTGGATTGGTGGATGAGAGATTATGGACCTGTAATTATCCTCCCTTTCCCCAATCATTTGACTAACAGTAATTTATGTATTCAACAAATTATTTTTTTGAAGACTTTTCTATGTGCCAGGTAGTATTTTGAATGTCCAAAAGAAATGACATTAAACATGGAGCGCCTGGGTGGCTCAGTCAGCTAAGCGTCTCACTTCGGCTCAGGTCATGATCTCCCGCCGGTTGGTGAGTTCAAGCCCCGCATCAGGCTCTGTGCTGACAGCTCGGAGCCTGGAGCCTGCTTTGGATTCTGTGTCTCCCTTTCTCTCTGCCTCTCCCCTGCTCACACTCTGTCTCTCTCTGTCTCAAAAATAAATAAAGATTAAAAAAAAAAATAAAGAGTGGGCACCTAACCCACTGAGCCAGCCAGGCACCCCTACAGATATGTAAACTTTAAATGTTAATTTTTTACAGCACAATATTACTTACAACCACAAGACAAACCTGAATAAGCCAGCACAAAGCCTCTCGGTACGTAGGCTCATGTAGAAGAATCTAGTGCCAAGTTCTTGGTTAGAGGGTAGTGAGATGCTGGAATCTGCCGCCGGCTTCCCTGAAACTCCTTTAACGTGATGGTGTCCAAATCCTTTCAGAAATTCCTAATGCTCACCTTTGCCTTTGATAATTAATAGTTTATCTGCCTGTGATGAAATATTTGGTGTATAGCATATAGAGGAAACATAAGCAGAACCAAGAACATATGGATACTTCTGGCTCCAGATCATGAATTTCAGGACTACTCTTCCAGAAGTGCCAGATACTGAGGTGAGAACGTCACATGGTTTCGTTTAGTCCTAAAACCAATGAGGTAGATACAAATATTATTTCCTTTTTAAGAATCAAGGGACAGAGGTTTAAAAGCAGTTTGAAGTGGACACTGGAGCTGTACCAATAAAGAGCGAGGCATGCCTGGGAGTTTCTTTCCCCCCAGCCGGTACCCTGCCCCCAAGGTGGAGAACAAGCAATGACTGACAGGTGTGGGAGTGTGAAAGCTCAGGTCCCTTGCGTCTAGTTAGGACAACTCTGAGATGTAGGTGACACTCCAGAGCTGCCCTGTGGATCAAGCTGAGCCAGCCCTCTGCAGAACTTTGCCTGGGATCACACCTTGTCTTGGTTTCCTCCTCTTCCTGTTCATGCTTCCCCTCCTCTCTTGCCCTCACCCTCTCGCCCAAGTCTCTCCCAAGCACTTCCTTTAACGAAGTGCTTACACAAAAATTCTTGCCTTTGGGTCTGCTTCTAGAGAACACAGAACAGCCCTGCTGAGACCTGGGGAATTCCTGACCTGGGGGAACCATGAGAGATTTAAAAAAAAAAAGAAAATTGATTGTTGTTTAAACTGTGATTTGACGTGCAGCCGTAAGTAGTTAGAACTCCCTCCAATACAGTAGGGACTTCTCCAGCTCTTCCTCAGCTGGAGCTATGGCTAAATTCATCATGATCAGGCAGACACATATTCCAGATTTAAAGTTTCTCTTTTCGCTGTAGGGCCTCAGCTAACACCACTAAGTCCCCACAGAGTGCCTTGTCTGAGAAATATCGCCTTGGGTCAGGGGACACCCTTTATGGTAAATGAGGTATAACAAAGTTTAAGGGACCATGGAACCCACTGATCCTACCGTAACCACCTCTTGAAGGCAAAGCTGAGAGCGGGGTACGATCCTTCAGGATGTGGTTTGTACCATAGAACAAAAGCCATCACTCACTGCTGGGTATACCCAAAGGGAGGAATATGGAGGTTCAGGAACTAGAGGCAGGAATAGGAGTGGCCCTGCTCACCATTATTCCCCGTGACCTACTTCTTGTTCCTCTCGATATGCTTTTATAGCTTCCTTTCACTCTCCCAGCTTGGATGTACTTCCAGCAGCCACAGCTGTGGTTTTTCATGGCCAGACTGAAGGCATTCTACCCACATGTGCACAGGGCTGGATGTTCTTGAGAATTTCTGTTCCCCTCCTTTCCCCACCGCTGCTGCTGGCCTGGGTATGGGACACAAAACATAGCTCCCTTGCCACAAATTAAGACAACTCTGAGGCTGAGCTTGCTTCTGGACCCCCCCCCCCCCCCCCCCCCGCCACAGCCACTTCAAGACAGGCTCAGCGTGAGGTCTCATCCTGGCTCCTTTGACTCTCCTTCTTTGTGCTGTAGAGGACCCTCACCTAACTCACGTTCTAGGGTCACAAACAAAATAAGCGGTGGGATCAGGACCTACAGTTTATTTTATTCATTGTTTATCTGAATTTCAAATTTAACTGGGTGTCCTATATTTTATCTGGTAACTGTGTCAGAACACTAGCACAAGTCTGTCTAATCCCAGTGCCTATGCAATACTTTTAAATTAATAAATCGTTTTGAATCTGTAAATAAATTCAATGCACATATTACAAAATTCAAAAGGTTGTATAGTAAGCAATAAGTCGGCCTGCCACTGCTGTGCCCAGCCACTCAGGTCTCCTTTTTAGAGGCAATCATGGTAACCTGTTTCTTGTTTATCTTTCTGGAAATATTCTTTGTTAATGCAGGAATAATTTTTGTGTGTGCATCTCCGTAGTTTGCTTTATTCGTTTAACAACCTATCTTGGAGATAGGTCCTTGTCAGCACATGTAGCGCTCCTTGTTCTCTTTAATAATTACACATTACTTTAAAAAGGCTCAGTTAATAGTCATCTGGATTGTTTTCAGTTGTTTGCTCTTATAGATAACCCAAGTCCAGGCTACATTGTTTTATTCCATTTAAAGAAATGCCAAAATCTAAGTGCAGTTCAGCAGGCTGAACTGCTAAGTGCTCCTAAAAGGATTGAGAGATGTAGTTTACTTGATAATAAGGTAGAACAAATTTCAGTGGATGCTGTGCGTGCTACCTAACATTTAAAATTATTCTTCCCTCAATTAGTGTGCTAGACTATTTTTAGTGAATATGAATACAGGTCTGCTCCTGATGCTTTACAATAACTCCCCAAGAAGACTAATGACTATTTCCCCATACAAATACCGTTATTACTCACAATAGGAGTGGGAATTCATGGCATTGTATTATTTTCATCTGGAAGTCAGTGCATTTTCTGAGACTAATGGATAGTGAGTGGAATGCCTCCTGCTAAAATCCAGTAAGACAAGAGTGGGTTTTAAAAGCACAGTTTCCGGGATAAGAAGGTCCTGTAAATCTGTACCACTCCTTTCTAGAAAGGCAGCCTCAGAGAAAGTGGAATAGATAGATGCCAGGCAGGTTCCCGGAAGATTGTTTTGCTAGCACGTAACAGAAGGGAAGATCTATTCCAGGGCAAGGGGACACAGGTCCAATTTGCTCCGGGTAGAGCCAAATGATGGGTTTAGGGGTTACAGGAAATTGACAAGAGCACATAGTGTGGCATATTGTCAAACAAGGAAGTTCTTGCTGGCTGAGAAGATGGTGGGAAAATGGGGTGATGGTGTGGTATGCATGAAATTATTATTAAAGACTAATGTTTATTCAGGAAAGCTTTCATTGGGTTAGAAATGCTCCCTGCCCTCAGCGGGAAATTTGATCAACTGTATTTAAGCAACATTTTCCCAGTACAGTTGATCAGAAACTTTTTGTTGTAAAATGCCAAATAATATCTTGTGAAAAACAGGTTGAGAAATTTTTATTGCGAAAATAACATAAAATACTGGACTGATAAATCAACGACTCTGTCTTGCGATGTACAGTCCTTCTATTTGATTTTTATCTCACTTATTGGCACTATCTTAAGAGTATTCCTTTGCCTCTGTGGCCACTTTTTGGCCAGCAAGGTTTGTAACTGCAAAATCAAGGACTCAAGCCTGCCAAATTCATCCACAGGATTTCCCAAGTATCAATGTCTTGTCAACAGATAGACTACTTTAAAATATTACTTTTGTGTGTTATAAAACAGTAGTTTCATTTGATTTACTCTTACCTACTTATTTCTTTAACTTAGTGTAAAGTTGTTCTGTGTCAGAGTCCAAGATTATTTTCTGGAGGTCAAATAAGCCTGCACTAAAAAATGCAATTGTTAAATTTCCTGGGAGCTGATATTATGGTTGTTAACTGGTGGTAGGAGTAGCTTGCCCATTCAAGATAAAATACTAACTTGTTAGCGTGGCATAAAAGGTCGAGTGCTTTTGTTTCTAAGGTGGCTTGGGAATAGTGCACCCAGATCACCACTGGTAATGGAGGTTTAGCAGGACAAATAAAGATAAAACAAGCAACTTGGGCTAATGTCTTACTTTCCAGTTATAAATTGGCCTTAGTTCTTGATATTTTCATAACTGGGTCATTCCACAAACCTACTGGAGAATTGTAACAATGGTTTTGCACTATTTTGTTTGTAGTCACAGCTTAAGTGATTTGCTCTTCCTGTTTTCTATGCCTACACCCTAAGAGAGAGGATTCGTTTACATTAGTTTGTCATCATAACATGCAAAAGTTCTTATTAGGCAGTATCATTCGAAGCTACTGCAAAAGCCATGGGATACCCTCAAGTTCAAGTTCAATTTGGAACTTAGTGCCTCTGGAACTAGCCTAGTTCTCAACTCTGTTAATCACGTGCAGTGTATTAGCATTTTCATCTCCTGATACACATGCCATGGATCCTAGCAAAAGTCTCTCTAAGGAATTTCTTGCCCTTTCTGTCCTTGAAGGTGATATAATGATTGTGGTCATGGGAACCCAGAGATTCCCACCTGCTACTTCAACTGATCTCCCATTGCCCTTCTGTTTTCCTCATGAAAAGTAGGTGACTTGCTTTTCTCCAAATACTCTATGCTTTTAACTTGCCGCCATGTTTTGTACACGTACTTCTCTTCTGCTAGAATGCCGTTCCTTTATCACACAATAAATTCTTCTCAGATTTCCACGTTTGGTTAAAGGGGTAACATTTATACATTATCTTTTCTACACTATCTTTCATGTTCACTATGAGGCTCAAAGAAAACTTCAATAGCCATGAAAAAATTAAGATTAGAGATTAGAATAGTTAGTATATTACTTACAAAATCAGTAGCTTCTATAACATACAATCCTTGAAATATATAATTGTTCAAATAAGTATGATAGAAGTTTCTCTCTCAATATAAAGTCCCAAAGAGGTCAGTGGGCAACTCTCCTCCAACTAGTGATTCAGAGTTTTTGGCTTGTTGTATCTTCTAGATTCACCATCCCTAACACTTTGCTATCTGCAACCACTAATGGAAGAAAAAAAGAAGGGTGAAAAAGATGTAACCACTTTTTAACAGCCATCATCTAGTAGTAATACACATCACTTCCACTCATTTCTATTCATTAGTACAGCTCACGTGGCCCAACCTAAATGTCTCGAGTTTGGGAAGTATGGTGCCTGACTGGGTGACAGTTTGCTGGTGACAACTGCTGTGCAAGGGAAAGCATACATGTTGGTGATGACAGTTCGCTATCTCTGCTACTGTTAATATTCGTATGTTTGCAAATGACATAAATTTCAATTTAAGAGAGCTTAAGCAACATGTTGTTTTAATGAAGTCACTCAGGGGGCTGTTCTGTGATGCCTAGGAACATCTACAGGGATCAGACAACTCTGGGGAACTTCAGATATGGGACCTAGACACAGAATGCCTACATGGTTATCTGTTGTCTTTGTTTTATCTGCTTGTTAACTTTGGTCTTTCACATTGAAGAGCAATCGCTTCCCACATGGTAGGGGTGGGAAGTTAGCCAACTCCAGGCTTACAGTCTCCAAGTTTAGTGACTCCAGGGGAAAGTGAGAATATGTGTTTATCCATTTTGCTATGTAAAAATCCCAGGGTAAGCGGCATCTGGGTGGTTCAGTCAGTTAAACATTTGACTCTTGATTTCAGCTCAGGTCATGTTCTCATGGTCGTGGGGTCAAATCCCATGTCAGGCTCTGGGCTGAGTGTGGAGCCTGCTTGGGATTCTCTCTACCTCTCCCTTTGCTCCTCCCCCTGCCCATGCTTGCTCGCTTACTCTCTCTCTCTCTCCCTTTCTCTCAAAAATAAATAAATAAGCATTAAAAAAAAAAATCCCAGGGACAGACTCTGGCCAATTTGGCTCATATGTTCCCCCTCTTGACCAATTACTGTGGCCACTGCTAAGAAGTGCTCTGATTGGCTAGGCTGGAGTCCTATGTCCTCCACATTTTAGCAGTGGCAGGCATTGTGATAGCAGTTGTATACATGACAAGGTTAAGATCAAACTCTCCAAAGAAAGGTAGGAGCGGATATTACCAAAGAATGGATAAAAATTTTCTGGGTAGGACAAAAATAAATAAATAAATAGATATTTACAGAATATTACGGATGTTTTGTACAAATTAGGAATAATGAATTGAGACTCTGAGATTTTATTCTAAAAATCAGTTTTCTGTATATTTCCCTAACTTCTGTAATAGTAAAATAACTTAAATTTGATAGTAACCTAAAGAAAAACTTTAGTCCTGCCCATATTTATGTTTGTTGCCAAATGTGAAATTTCATTTTATTTGATGTTTTACTTCACCATACCCTGAAACTTTTATAAGGGGCCATAATGTAGGACTGAGACAAAAAGTCCATTTTCCGATTGCACGTGAGTGAGACATAGGATAACCATATGTAGGTTTGCCGATGACAGTCCTGTTTTAGACCCATTGTCTTATGTGAGACAACACATAAAGATGTGAGAAATTTTATAAAAGTATATTAGGAAATAATTTCACTATTTCACTAAATTGCCGCTATTTAACATTGTCTTCCCTGAATTACCTATGTTAAAATATGAATCCAAGGATTTTACAGACTTCTGTGCTGAGCAAAAACAGTGCTTCCTTAGGCGACTTCCTTGGGATATTTAGCCAGGTCTAATGGGATCTCTATAGGACTTTAGATTCCTGTTCCTGGAACCTTTAGCAAAAGTAAAGGTGAAATGGATTGTAGACAAAATAATTGGAGAGAATAAATTTCTAGAAATTAAAATTATGTTGCTTTAGTAAATATTTTTCATTAACTAAATAATACCTATGTGTAGGTGCATATTCTTGACTAGATTCTAGTCTTTATTGTAGGCTAGCTATACTCCCCCCTTTGAGGAATAGGGGATAAAATTTTTATTCTTTGGTTTTATAATGAGCATTATTATATATACTAGGTGCCATTTTCTGGGTACTTGGAATAGTCATGAAAAAAGTGGACAGTGGAGCGCCTGGGTGGCTCAATTGGTTAGCGTCTGACTCTTGATTTCAGCTCAGATCATGACCTCAGGGTCATGAGATGAAGCCCTGCATCACCCTCTGATGGGCATGGACCTTAAGATTCTCTCTCTCCCTCTTCCTCTGTCCCTCCCATGCTCTCTCTAAAATAAATAAATAAATAAATTAATTAATTAATTAATTAAATAAAATTAAAGCAGACATGGGGTGCCTGGGTGGCTCAGTTGGTTAAGCATCCAACTCTTGATTTTGGCCCAGGTCATAATCTCAGGGTGGTGGGATCGAGCCCCACATCAGTCTCAGGGCTGGGCGTGGAGTCTGCTTGAGATTCTCTCCCTCCCTCCACTCCTCCCCCACTCCTCTCTCCAAAAAAAAAAATTAAAAGTGGACAATGTTAATGTCTTCCTAGAATGAGATTTTTGTGGGGGAGACATAATAAACAAATAAGTAAATATATACTACAGTATCAGTTAAAGATATTGGTTCTGAAGAAATACAAGGCTATGTCCTTATCACAAATTACTTTTTTCTCTTTTAGGTTTACTACATGGGTTTCTTTTGCTTACAGCCAAAGGAGTCTTTTTTTTTTAAATTTTTTTAACGTTTATTTATTTTTGAGACAGAGAGAGACAGAGCATGAACGGGGGAGGGGCAGAGAGAGAGGGAGACAGAATCGGAAGCAGGCTCCAGGCTCTGAGCCATCAGCCCAGAGCCCGACGCGGGGCTCGAACTCACGGACTGCGAGATCATGACCTGAGCTGAAGTCGGACACTTACTGACTGAGCCACCCAGGCGCCCCCAAAGGAGTCTTAATAATTATACTCCTATCTAAAAAATTTCTTATTAGCATTCACCAATTATATTTCAAATTGTGTTTTCATACTTTACCAGCTGATCTATTCCAGGAGCTCTCAAAAGTTTATTAGTTACTGAAGGACAATTCCATTTTGCTTTTAAATGTCTATTTTTTATTTTTGAGAATGAGGCAGAGTGTGAGTGGGGAAGGGGCAGAGAAAGAGGGAGACACAGAATCCAAAGCAGGCTCCAGGCTCTGAGCTGTCAGTACAGAGCCTGATGCGGGGCTCAAACTCATGAACTGTGAGATCATGACCTGAGCTGAGGTCAGATGCTTAACCAACTGAGCCACATAGGCACCCCACTGAAGAACAATTTCTGACTAGCATCTAGAAGTGAATTAAGAAGCAATAAACATAATCATAAACCACTTCTCCCATAACATTTTGTCCCCATCTGGGAAAATTTTTCCTCCCATGGTCAATCTAAACATCTCTTTAAAATGCATGTCATCTACCTTTTTAGATTTATTTTTAGCCAGACGACATAAGCAAAGTGTAGCCAGTAGGTTTCTGCACCCTATGCATCCTTGGTCTCACCCCTGTGACACAATTAACATGGAGCCTACCCACTTGGATCTTAGGAAGAGTATGGCCCTGGTTCAGACCAGGATCCTTTCTGGAGAGAGATAGGTAGATCCTAGGGATAAGGGCTCACTGGACCAGTTCGTGGCGACAGCATTGTACATTCCTCTGAAATTTATCTATGTTCAATTTATCCTTTCTTTTTGAACAGAGGTCTGAGAGTATGGATTCTGTGAAAATGTTGCTCAACTTCTAGAATAAACCATAACACTTTAGTTATGTTTGTGGTAAAAGTGGACCTATGATGGGATTAGGTGGTCCTCAGTACTCCCAAGTCTCAGGGTGGATCTCATAGGCAGTGGGCAGTAGTTATAGCATACTTTTGAAGAGTTGAATGGGGATGAGGACTGGGAGAGAATCCAGCTATATATATTTACAAGAGTCTATTACCATAAGAATATGCCCCCCTCATTCTGGAAATAGAACAAGTGCTGTGTAAAACCCACCTAGCATATTTTCCACTGGCTTACATAATACTGCCATCCCAATGGTGTGTGCACTTACATATACCATATGTCATATTACATATCTCTCTCTCACACACACACACATATAAAGTTTATGGCATTTGTGGACCCAGTCCATGCATAACTTAAAACCTTATAATTTTATCTCAAAAATCCATAGGGTAAGTGAAAGAATATGATGGCCAAGATGGCTACAGTGTTGGGTTATGAACTAGATTAGAGGAAAACTTCAGCAAATTGGGAGAAGCATAAAGCAAATAGGAGTACAGAAGTAGGTCAGCTTCTGCTGCTTTAGCTGAAGACTAGGGCCCACACCACTTAATCTGTCTGTAGTCCCAAGTTCTAAATTCCTGTTACTAGTCTTTACTCTTGGTAACATAAGCCATCCAAAATCACTATTTTGAACTTAGTTACTGGTGGTGTAATTGGCTAGATATCTTGAAAGCCTTCCAGATTTTTATCTACATCATCTATATATGCTGGATAAACAACAAAATAAATCATTTTAAATCTATAGTTGAGCCAGTAAGAAAGTAAGTCAAATCTTGAAAGCACAAGAATAAAGCACCTTCAATGGATATATCATCCAGACATAAAATCAATAAGGAAACACTGGACTTAAGTCCATCTGATCCAACATATAGTTTAGCAGACATTTCCAGAATATTCCATCCAATAACAGCAGAATATACATTCCTGTCATGTGCAAATGGAACATTCTCCAGGATACATCATATATTAGGCCATTAAACAAGTCTTAATAAATTTAGGAAGATTTAGATATTATCAAGCCTCTTTCCAACCACAATGGTACGAAACTAGAAATCAATCACAATAAGAACAACAAATATGTTGAAAGTAAACAACATGCTCCTGAGCAACCAATGGATCAAAGAAGAAATCAAAAATAAATTAAAACAAAATATCTTAGGAGAGGGGCACCTGGGTGGCTCAGTTGCTTAAGTGTCTGACTTTGGCTCAGGTCATGATCTCAAGGCTCGTGAGTTTGAGCCCTGCGTTGGGCTCTGTGCTGACAGCTCGGAACCTGCAGCCTGCTTCAGATTCTGTCTCCCTCTTTCTCTGCCCCTCTCATACTTGCACTCTGTTTCTGTCTCCCTTTCTCTCTCTCTCTCTCTCTCTCTCTCTCTCTCTCTCAAATACAAATAAACATTAAAAAGAAAAAAAAAAGGTACACTTAGGAGAAACAAAAACAAAGGGACAGTATACCAAAATTTATGGGATGCAGCAGAAGCGGTTCCAAGAAGAACATTTATAGTAATAAATGCCTACATTAAGGAAAAAGAAAGATCTCAAGTAAATAACCTAACCATAGACCTCAAAAAGCAGGAAAAAGAAAAACAAAATAATCCCAAATTTAGTACAAGGAAGGAAATAACAAAGATAGAGTAAATAAATGACAGAGACAAAAGAGACAATAGAAAGACCAATTAAACTAAGAGTTGTTTTTTTAAAAAGATAAAACAGAAAACCTTTATCTAAATTTATCAATAAAACAGGAGAAAATTATATATAAAAGAAGAGACATTATAATTGATACCAAGCAAATACAAAGAATCATAAGAAGCTATGATATATAATTATATGCCCACAAATTGGACAAACTAGAAAAAAATGGATAGATCCTTAGAAACACACAACCTACCAAGACTAAATTGTGAAGAAATAGAAGATCAGAACAGACTGATTACTAGTAGGAATATTGAAAGGATGCCCACTCTTACCACTTTTGTTCAACATAGTAGGAAAAGTCCTAGCAGAGCCATCAGACAAAATAAAGAACTGAAAGGCATCCATGGGGCACCTGGGTGGCTTAGTCGGTTAAGCGTCCGACTTCAGCTCAGGTCATTATCTCATGGTTCATGAGTTCGAGCCCCGCGTCAGGCTCTGTGCTGACAGCTTGGAGCGTGGAGCCTGCTTCAGATTCTGTGTCTCCCTCTCTCTCTGCCCCAACCCCCCTCACGCTCTGTCTCTCTCTCAAAAATAAATAAACGTTAAAAAAAAATTAAAAGAAAGAAAAGGCATCCAAATTGGAAAGGAAGAAGTATATTATCTCTGTTTGCAGATGACATATTATATATAAAAAACCCTAAAGACTCCAGCAAGTAACTGTTAGAACTAATAAATTCAGTGAAGTTGTAGACTATAAAATCAGTATACAAAGATCTGTTGCATTACTATTCACTAACAGATAATGATCAGAAAGAGAAATAAGAAAACAATGCCATTTACAATTGTATCAACAATAATAAAATACTCAGGAATAAATTTAACCAAGAAGGTGAAAGATCTATACACTGGAATATATAAGATGTTGATGAAAGAAATTGAAGAAGACACAAATAAATGAAAAGATATTTCATGTTCATGGATTGAAAGAATTAATAAAATGTACAAACTATACAGTACAATCTACACTCAATGTAATCACTATAAAAATTCCATTGGCATTTTCCACAGAAATAGAAAAAAGAATTCTAAAATTGCATGGAACCACAAAAACCCTAAATTGTCAAAGCAAGCTTGAGAAAGAACAAGCTAGAAGCATTGTACTTTCTCATTTCAAATTATATTCCAAAACTACCATAATTAAAACATGAAGTATTTTCATAAAAACAGATACATAGATCAATGGAACAGGATAGAGAGCCCAGAAATAAATCCATGCATACATGGTCAATTAATTTATTACAAAGTATCCAGGAATATACAGTGGTTAAAGGGTAGTATTTTCAATAAATGGTGCTGGGAAAACTGAACAGCCACACGCAAAAGAATGAAACTGGACCACTATCTTAAACAATACACAAAAATTAACTCAAAATGGCTTAAAGACTTAAAGGGATTAAAAATGGGTTAAATTAAAAATAAACAAGGGGGACTACATCAAACAAAAAAGCCTCTTTCTAGCAAAAGAAACTATCAATAAAGTTAAAAGGCAACCTATAGAATGGGAGAAAATATTTGCAAACTCTCTTTCAATAAGGGGTTAATATCTATAATCTACAAAGAACTCCTACAACTCAGTTGCAAAAAATAACTCAATTGAAAATGAGCAAAGAACCTGAATAGACATTTTTCCAAAGAAGACATACAAATGGCCAATAAATACACGAAAAGGTGTTTGACATCACTAATTATCAGAGAAATGCAAATCAAAATCTTAATGAGCTATCACCACCTGTTAGCATGGCAGTTATCAAAAAGATGGGATAACACATGTTGGCAAAGATATAGAGAAAAGGAAACCCTTGGGCACTGTTGGTGGAAATATAAATTGACATAGCCCCTATGAAAAACACTAAAAAGTTTCCTGAAAAAATAATAATAGAACTACCACATGATCCAGCAATCCCACTTCTGATAAACAAAGGAAATATACCATTATTTCTAGAGATATCTCTACCCTCATGTTTTTTGCAGCATTATTCACAATAACCAAGATGTGGAAACAACTTAATTGTCGGTCATTAGATGAATGGATAAAGGAAATGTGATATATACAAAATATGTATTGATGTATATAATAACATATTAATATGTAAGTGTAATTATTTATATCAGAAAGAGAATATTATATAGAGAAGAATATTATATATATAAATTAGCCTTAAAAAGAAGGAAATCCTTTCATTTTTGACAACATGGATAGACCTGGAGGCCATAATACTAAGCAAAATAAGTCAGACAGAGAAAAACAAACACTGCTTGATATCATTTATATGTGGAACAGAAAGAAAGAGAGAGAAAGAGGGAAAAGAAAGGGAAGGAACGAAGGAAGGAAGGAAGGAAGGAATGGAGGAAAAAAGAAAGAGAAAAGCTTAACTCATAGAAACAGAGAGTGAAAAAGTAGTTGTCAGGGGCCAGAGTCAGGGAAGTAGAGAGAGGTTGGTAGAAGGTGTACAGACTTTCAGTTATAAGACGAATAAGGTCTGAGAATCTAATATACAACATGGTGACTACAGTTGTTAGTATTGTATAATTGTATTTAGATTGTATAATTGAGATTTGCTAAGACAGAACAGTTATGTTCTCACCAAAAAAAAGTAAAGAAGGTAAATAGATGATAGATGCGTGAATTTATCTGGTGAAGATAATCTTTTCACAATGTTTGTGTAGATCAAAGCATCATATTGCACTCTTTAAATATCTTCCAGTTATACCTTAGTAAAGCTCAGGAAAAAAAAGGGAAAAAAAGTTACATCAGTGTTTCTCAATCTTCTTTTCATTATCACCCCCTAAGGAAACATTTTGGACTTTTTTTTCCCCTAATTGCCCTTACCCCCTATGAAATGTTAATACCACAGATATTCTTTACATTTGTTTATGTTCTGTGGCTCTTCAGAGGGCCATAAACCATTGTAATATCTAAAAAAAAACAAACAAAAAAAAGAATTTACACCCAAGAACCCATTTTTGCAGGAAGGGCATATTGTCCCCTTGGTGAAGCTCTGCTTTCAATGTCGTCATCATTAGTGGAATTAGTAAACAGAGCCCTGAATTTATAGTCACTTGCCGAGTAAGAGGGATTAGAATACTGACTCTACCTTGTACTATCTCTCTTATTTTAGCAAAAGTATTCAATTTCCTTGGATGTCAATTTTCTCATGTATAAAATAAGGTAAAAGAATAAGCAAACAAAGAAACAAGATGGGAAATATTTGCCTAACATCACAGGGTTGTTGTGAGAGTAACTCTTCGTGAGATAAGTTTATTTATCGAGATAGGACTCACCGCAAAAGATTGCCTATCAGCGTTTTTACCAGTCTTGATGACATTAACATAGAAAGCACCTCAAGTGTTTGCACAGTAGTAATAGGAATGTGGCAATATGCTCTGCAGTTCAGTTGAGCATGCAAGCAGATGATAACGGTTTTTAGTGGAATTTGTTGAGACACAAAGGAGTACTCATGCCTATTGGAGGAAAAAGTCACAAAGGGAAATCTTGGAATATTTTCCCTTCAGAAGCTTTGAAAGCAGTAGCAAACATTGCTTGACTCCACTGAGTTATTTGCAGTGAAGGACTGGATTGCAAACCATTCCTTCTAATATTTAATTCATTGCTTTTCTATAATGAATGTAATTATCTTCAGGCAACTTAAGATTTCGATGTAAACTTTTATTTCCAACCATGGTTTATTAAGTATTACACCTAAATTATAAGCTGAGTTGGTCTAAAATAAGTTAATTAAGTTGGTCGTATAAAATCCATTTAACTTTTAACTCTCTACAACTTCTGAAATATACCGTTTGTTGAAAAATAATAACACGTGTAACATTTATTGAGCACACGGGGTATACTAGGCCCTGGACTAGGCGTGTTACAGTCATGGTTTTTGATCCCTATAGCAACACGAAGAGTTAGTAATGCATACTGTATTATTATCTACAGTTATCTACTGTAGCAAAAGTCATTTTATTTACTCCCAGTTCTGGGTGTCACCTAGGCTGTTCTGCCAGTATTGTTTAGGGTCACTCATGTGGATTCAGTTTGTGAGCTGGTCAGCTGGGAGCTATTTGGTCTAGAGAGGATCCTCTAGAATGCTTTGTCTTGGCTCCAGGTGGTCTCTCTTTCTCCAACAGGTCAGCCTGGGCTGTAGGATCCCAAGAAGGCAAGATGGAGGCCGTATGGCTTCCTAAGACCAGACTCAGCACTCACTCAATGTCACTTCCATTGCATTATACTGGTCGCAGCAGAGTCACAAGCCTAGCCCAGATTCAGGGAGTGTGGAAGTAGATTCCACCTCTTGACGGTGCCAAGGCTGCCAAGAATCTGTGGCCATTTTTAAGCCACAGCACATACTCTCACATATGAGCTATTTGTTATTTGTTTGAAGAAATATCCGAGCAAACTCTTATTTACTTATTACTTTTTTACTTTCACCATCTTCAGCATAGCATGACAAAGAGGTAGGGTGAAGAAATAAAAACTTGTAACAATTTCATGCATGTAGTGACCCAAACAGAAGAATAAAATTCTTACTCTTGAAATCTAAATGAGCTCTGAGTTTTAGAGATAAGTTAAACAGACACAGTTGAGGTATAGACACTGCCTCCAAATGTTGCTTGTGTAATGAATTATCCTGTTGAGAGTAGTGAATAAGGTTGGACCCAGACCAGCATGGAGGTTTAGGCAATGCTTGGTGCTCTGGAGTCTTGCTTGCTCCTGATCTGAGACTGTGTGATAGGCCCACTTGTGAATAGAAAACTGCTGGGGAGTGGGGGGCAGTCATTGGGCCTATAGTTCTTGCATTTAAGAAGGTGATAAATCTTTATTCATCAGTTGATGGACATTTGGGATAAAGAAGATGTGACATATATATACAATGGAATACTACTTGGCAACGAAACAGAATGAAATCTTGCCATTTGCAACGATGTGGATGGAACTAGAGTATATTATGCTAAACAAAATAAGTCAGGCAGAGAAAGACAAATATATGAATTCACTCATGGAATTTAAGAAACACAACAGATGAACACAGGGAAAGGGAAAGAAAAATAAGATAAAAACACAGAGGCAGGCAAACCATAAGAGACTCTTAAATACAGAGAACAAACTGAAGGTTGCTGGAGGGAAGGTGGGTGGGGGGATGGGTTAAATGGGTGATGGGCATTAAGGAGGACATTTGATGTGAGGAGCCCTGGGTGTTCTATGTAAGTGATGAATCACCAGTTTCTACTCCTGAAACCAAGACTACACTGTATGGTAATTAACCTGGCTTTAAAAACAATGATAAAATTAAAAAAAAATGAAGGTGGTAATCTGAGATTCAGAACTAAAAATGTAGAGATAACAAGCTAGAAAGTGTTTGGTTTTAACCTCCTTAATTTAGCAGAAGGTAATCAAGTAAGACCTACAGGCCAAGGTGACAAAGTAATGACACTAAAAGCAATAAAAGAAAGGACATGTATGTTCTTGGATCTTTTCTCTCATCCTCATTTCCTCATTTGTGCAGGAGTGCAGGATATGGTGTATGCTTTGACTTTAACGAATCCCCATCCTGCCCTATAACCCGCACCCCCAGCCTTGCTGTATTTGGGGGACTTGTTGAAAGAACGATGATTAAGGCACTTTGCACTCCTGGATATGGGAGGAGGTCTCACTTGCTGAATGTGCCCATGCCTGGGTCCTCTTAAAAGATTTTTATCAATGACATGAATGAAGCCATAGAAAGAGGGCTCTCACATTTACTAAGAACATAAATCTGGGAGGGTGTGACTGACACTACTCGTTGTCTCTGAGTACCTGTTCTCACCCTCTTACTTAATAATATAACTGTTCTTTTTTTTTTTTTTTAATTTTTTTTAACATTTATTTATTTTTGAGACAGAGAGAGAGAGAGCATGAATAGGGGAGGGTCAGAGAAAGAGGGAGACACAGAATCCGAAACAGGCTCCAGGCTCTGAGCTGTCAGCCCAGAGCCCGACGCGGGGCTCAAACCCACGGACTGTGAGATCATGACCTGAGCGAAGTTGGACGCCCAACCGACTGCGCCACCCAGGCGCCCCTGTTCTTTTTATCCTGAACTGTTGCTCAGAATAGAGATAGCATTTTTCAGCCTCTCTTGTAGGTAGTTGTGGCCATGTGGCTATGTTCTAACCAATGGATAAAAGGTACTAGAGGCAAAATTCTGCTCCCTATAAAAAATGATTTCTCAAGGCACCTGGGTGGCCCAGTTGGTTAAATGCCTGACTCTTGATTTCGGCTCAGGTCATGATTTCATGGTAATGGGCTCTATGCTGAACGTGGAACCTACTTGAGCTACTCTCTCCCCCCTCTCCCTCTGCCCCTTCCCCACTCACCTGCATGCACACTCTCTCTCACTCTCTCTCTCAAAATAAATAAATAAACATTAAAAAAATCATTTCTCAAGGGTCTGTACATCAAAGTGTTGCATGGAATGGCACTTTGGGGCGGTCGTCTTAAATCAGAGACCAACTTTTTGGCTCTTTTCTACTTCTTGTTGGCTGGAGAGTGGATATAACAGCTGAATCTCTAGCCTTCATGTTGAACTATGAAATGAAGGAGGTGTTTAGGACAATAAAATCAAGTTGAAGGGTCAGCATCCCTGATGATCGGAAAGTCATCATTCCAGTGCTGAAGTGTTTACCTATGGTCTTTGTTCACATAAGATAGGAATGCATTCCTATGTTGTTTACATTATGGTGTCTTAGTGTCATGTTATTTATAGCCACATCTAATCCTGATTAATCCAGAGACCTTGCTTCTGTGCTGAACAATGAAATCAATATCAAAAAGCTCTTGACAGACTGAAATGAAAGTCAAAACTGTTGTGAAATAAAGATGAAATAAAATGTAAATGGCAAGAAGAACTGGCTAAAGAGTAGTTCATACACAAAAGCCATGAGCGTGTGTTAGGGGAGGGAAGCTGGCAGACATAAAGTTGATGTAGGTGAACAGCCTAATGAGGCTGTTGAAAGCTAATCCTATGGTTAGGTTAAGTTAAATTGTACAGACCAAGAGAGATTAATACTTTGTTTTCAAGTTTATTTATTTATTTTGAGAGAGAGAGAGAGAGAGAGAGAGCATGCAGGAGGGGCAGAGAGAGAGGGGGAGAGAGAGAATCCCAAGCAGGCTCTATGCTGTCAGCACAGAGCCTGACATGGGACTCAAACTCATGAACCATGAGATCATGACCTGAGCCAAAATCAAGAGTTGGATGCTCAACTGACTGAGCCACCCAGGTGCCCAAATACTTTCAATTTCGGTGTTGGCATAGCACTTCTGGAGTATTGTGCTCACTTCTGAGCCCCATATTATTCCCAGTGATAAACTAGAGAGGGTCTAAAGGGCAAACAGCATAGCATAGGGTCTGACAGCCATATCACAGTCAATGGAAGGGACTGTGAAGTATTAGCCTGGAGAGGGGAACGTGTAGGGAAATGTAGGAAAATGTATCTTCAAATATTCAAAGGGTCATTACATAGAAGACAGAGTATGATTGTTTATTTGTTTTTCCCCAGAAGGCATACTTATGATCAGTGAATGAAAAATACTAGAGGCAAAATTCTGTTTTGTAGACGAAATAATTTCTCAATAATTAGGCTGCCTTGAATGAGAATGCACTGCTTTGTGAGGTGTTAGGTTTGATCATTCTAGAATCATGAGTGCTAACCTTTATCCTGTGCGTTCTATGGGGCAAGCACTTTGTTGTTGTTGTTGTTTTTAAGTTTATTTATTTATTTTGAGGGACAGAGTGTGCTGGAGGAGCAGAGGGAGAAAGAGAGAAAGAATCCCAAGCAGGCTCTGCACCGTCAGCACAGAGCTCAGTGCGGGGCTCAAACTCACCAACGGTGAGATCACGACCTGAGCCAAAATCCAGTCAGATGCTTAACCAACTGAGCCACCCAGTCGCCCCTGACGCAAGCACTGTATGTGCTATCTCATTTAGTCCTCACAAACCTGTGAGGCAGATTCTATTTTTATCTGTGTTTTAAAAATTTGCAAGTTGGTCGAGGCTTAGAAAAGTCAAGTGACCTACCCAGCATCACCTGGCTGGTGAGAGGCGGAACCAGGCTTTGATGCCGCCCTGTCCCCCACTCATGGAAGTGGTCAGGCGTGGGCTGGGAGAAGGGGAACGTCAGCGGCAGTACCGTAGAAGTCCTGAGTTAAGCCGCCTCTGGAAGAGTCTCCATTTCTTTATCTTGAAAGCCCTTTCTTAACTTTAGTAGGAGTAATGAGACTCAGTGGGTATAGTGGGAGAAAACGCCACTGGCTTTGTCTCGGGCCCTGTAGGTGAAAAGGGGGAATCATGAAACAGGTAGGGGAATGGATCAAAACATGCAAATGGAAATCTTGACTCTTCTGCTTTCTAGTTTGTGTAGTTTGGGACAAGGCACGCGGTCTGTTTGAACCTTAGTGTCTTCATGAGTAAAATTCAAATAATTACGCACAACTTGCAGGGTTGTTGTGAGAGCTAAACATAAGTAGCTTGGGGCCTATTGCCGGGCAGATGCTCAAAACTGGTCATTAAGTATCACTGACATCTGGCAGGTACTGATGCCCGTATTGCAGCTAGAAAAATTCAGATACTGGGGTTCCTCCAGGATTTAAAGGAGAAATTGAAGCTCAGTTAGACTACGTAATTTTCATAACGCCTTAGTCACTACTTGGCTAGCAATTTAGGACTTTATTCTTTAGGATAAAACTGCATTTCCCAGGCTCACCCAAAATTCGGGTTCTGTTTGTGATTTAGGTTTTATCTCTCAGAGATACTCATGTAAGACTTGAATCCGTGGGAAAAAAAATAAGTGGTAGCAGAGACACGAAGCTGATGGCATGTAAGTGTTGGGGAAACACACAAAAAAAATCTCCTGAAAACTCAGAAAACCTCTCCACATAGGTCTAAAAGAAAGAAAACAGTTTTATTATTGATTAAGCATAAGCTAGAATGCGATATGAATTGCAGACAATCCTCTAAGAGATTGCAAAGACGGAAAGCAATCTGACCGTTTTATATAGCCAAGCAGACACAACCCATGCCTTACGTGTTCTCAAGATAAACAGTAACTCGTCCTTAAGTGAGGCCTGGATGGCACCATTCGCCACGCACAGTTGATCCTAAATTCATCTAGGAATTGGGGCAGGTAGGCACCTGGGTTTGCGCGTTGCCTTTATCCAAAGGGAAACTAATCTCTCGTATCATTATGACAGGAGGTAAGTTTGCAACGTGGAGCCAGGTGCCAGCTGAAATTAGGCTCCTCCCCTTGCATGGAAACTGGAACATAGGGACACTATCTTCCCTGATGATTATATTTCAAAGAATTGGTTTCCAGGTGCTTGAGGAAACATTCCTGGGTTATAAAATTGGCTAGAGGCGTATTTCATTTTTAAAAAGAGTTACACGCATTTTAAAGAAGCAGAGAAGTTACAAGTTTTCTAAAGCAAATGCTCTAAGAAAAGGGAGAGGGAGAAGTGCGTCACCTTTTTCAATAAGAAGAATCAAACTTGTTTTTCCTTATTTTTAATTTGCATTTGGCCTTATACAAGTCTTCATGTGTGCACGGTCTTAACGCCAACAGGTTGGGGTGGTGGCTTCTCCATCCTCTGACCCCAGACAACACCTGCAGGCAATACACTTTCCCTAGAACATGGCCAAGCTGCTGGGCCAACTGAGACTGCATCTTCCTGACTTACTTCCTGATTATGACAGTTAGCAGTCCCCTGGTGGGCCCTTCAGCAGGGTTCATCTGAGGCATCCCGGAGCTTGCTCCTCCTTTTCCAGTGAGTTCGTACGCGCCTAACTCAATATGGTGAGTCCCTTTCTTCTTAAGGGAGTAGTGTCTGTTTTCTACAACTGAACTCCATCTAATATAAAATCTAATAAAAATGATCACCTAATAAGCCACAAATCTGTTTTAGACAAAGTCTCTTTGACAGTATTGGTATAAACAGAAGATGTCTAGAATTCGATACTTGAGATGATTTTGCTAGTGAAATAAATATTCTAACAGGCATAGGTAAATACCTATTAATTTTAGGTTGTTTTATGGATAGTATCAAATAGATGAGATTCAGGTGTGGTTTTAGTTTGGGAAACTTAGCACATTTCCTTGGCAGAGATTTCTTTTTTTCTTTCTGTTTTCATCTTCACATACTAAAACAAATGCAGTTTTTGAGTAAGGTTATCCAAAGCATAAGGAGATTCAAAAATAAAAGGGTTATGGCTAATCTGGGATTTTCCCATTCCCAAGTCTCAAGGAACAATCCTTTTTCATATACTAGTATTTAATTCTTCCCATCCTTATGGACACATCCATCCCTTATCAAGAGGTAAAGGCTAATTCTCTTCCCCTTGAATCTGTGCTGGCCTTATCGCTTGCATCGAGCAACGGAATGTGACGGAAATGACCTCAAAGCCTGATCTAGTCCTTAAGGAGCCTAACAAAGCCTGCCTTTGCTTTCTCGGAAGCCAGACTTTGTTAAAGAAGTCAGACAATTTTGTGGAAGAGAGGCCACTTGGAAAGAGCCCCAGGAATGTGAGGCTGAAGGGCCAGGAGGTAGACCGGCCCTTCCAACCACCCTCTGAGGTGGCAGGCATCGCTAGGAATTCACACATGCTGGCCCTTCCCTGGAAAGCCCTGCACTCTCTTTTCCTAACATCCCTGCTTATCCTTCAAGACTCAGCTCCAGTTTCACTAATTTTAGGTCTCTCGGAGAAGCCTGGAAATGTGATGGCTATTGCCCAATTCTTCTAGCCTAAGGGTAGAGTGGGAGAGATAAAGGAGGCTTCACGTGGAATGTTGAAATCATTTTCTATATATTCATTATTTAGGAAATGATTACTAGTTGCTAGTACTACTAGTATAAAATACTAATACAACCACATACTGGGAACTATATGGAGAGAAGTGCTATATATATTATTATGCAACGAACAGTATATATGAAATTTGTATAGTTAATATTTGAATTACTATGTAGTAATAAAATTAAATAGGCTATGTATGAATAACGACTTTATAATAGTTATTATTATGTGTGGCACTCTACCTATTAATGTAATAGTTATTTACTAAATAATTGTAGTTATTAAGGGATGGATAAAGGGCCAAATATCATAAGGCAATAAATAATACTTGGATAGTTAATCTTACCTTATAATTATATAAAATATCTATTCCCTAGGGCTCAAAGCCAAAACCCATAGATAATCTGCTTCAACTTTGTTTTTTTAAAAAAATTTTTAATGTTTATTTCTGAAAGAGAGAGAGTATGAGCTGGGAAGGGGCAGAGAGAGGGGGACACAGAATCCAAAGCAGGTTCCAGGCTCTGAGCTATCAGCACAGAGCCCACCGCGGGGCTCAAACTCATGAACTATGAGATCGTGACCTGAGCCGAAGCTGGACGTCCAACCCACTGAGCCACTCAGGCGCCCTTCAACTCTTAACTATCATGCTTTCTTAGTGTAGAATTTCAGCCTCCGTTGACTAATCCCTCTAGCTGTGCTGACATTCCTGTGCATTAGCTTAAAGCAGTTTCTATTTAGTGCCCAGGACTTTTGCAAAAATCATACTAACAGTCAATAAAGGAGCAAGATTATGTTAATCTAGACTATCCCACTCTACCATGGTATGTCATAGTAAAGACGTTAAATAATTACCATATAACTGATAAAATATGGAAAGAAAGTTACAAGAAAAACAATATTGTCTCATGAAATCTTATTGGACCATGATGGGGCATCTCAGTGCCCTTGTCTTCCAAGCTGGAAACAGATACTGTGCCTCAAAATGATCATGCTAATTAAAGAAATAATGACATGTCAGTGTAGAATGTTCCTGTTTCTGATTCCTCCCATCTGTACCTAGTTAAGTGTTGATGTTGTCCTCATCATGTACATCTGCCAATCAACACACTCAGTGGCCGCAAAGATATAGGTGAGCTAATGATGCCAATGATCAAGTCCCTTACCAGTACCTCCCACAAACGTGTTCTCTCTCTTTAAAATCCTCTTACTAGAATAAGAAGCAGTAATAGTATAATGTTTTGACTTCCACTAGTTTCCAAGAGTTAGCAGAGAGAGAACCCAGTAAATTAAGGTCCAAAGGTAACTTTTTTCCAGCATCTACTATAAACTGGGCTCTTTGAGTTTTAAGGCACAGAAATTCATTCAAACTAGAGAAGATAAATTGGGAAGGTAGGTGGAAATAATTTAGGGCAGCAGGAAAAAATTTTTTTAAAAAGAAATATTATACACCATGACCAATTAGGAATTATTCCTGAAGTGTAAGGATAGTTCTACATATAAAAATTGATCAAGATAATATGCCATATCAAAAAGGAATGAAGGAAAAAAGAACATATCATTCTCTCAATTGACGCAGAAAAAGCATTTGACAAAACCTGGCACCTCTTTCATGATAAAAACACTCAACAGGACAGATTGAAGGAAGATTCCTCAACATAATAAAGCCCATATATGAAAAATCCACAGCAGACATCATACTCAAGATGGGAAGCCTTTCCTCTAAGATCCAGAACATGGCAAAGAAACACAGAGAACATCTGATTTACAATTTAATGCTTGGTTTAGTAAAAGTTAACAAAAACAATTAATATTATTAGTCTGTGTTAGTAGAGAATAAAGCACCGGCCAATCTTCACCTTTTAACATATTAGCATTCCTAAATAGGCATAAAATCCCCTTAGTGGTAACCAAGTACCGGGCAGGGGAGTGGCCGATCCTGAGCTCTGTCAGTAAGTGGGTGTGCTGTCTGTAGAGAATTTAAAATGATAATGAAATCATCTAAGTGGTCTGCTTTTGAAAATCACCATGTACAGGAAATGTGAACAGACTTCATGATAAAATACCCTACCTGGAAAAAGACTGTTTTTGGTCTGGGTTCTAAACAGTTGTGATGATTGTGGAATTTTAATAATAAATGTAAGTTTCACATTAGTTCATTTTTATTACTTATCCCTTCATAAACATTGAATTCTGGGTGGGAGCTATTTGAAGAACTCTTAGTCATATACCTGATCACCTACCTATCTGCAGATTCAAATATATGTGTTCATTTTGAGGGCAAGGTTGTAATGTTTGAACTCATTTGGGATGGTTTCTCTCTCTACATATCCCTGAGTGTAAATCATGAAAAATGATGTAATTTTTCTTTTTTGTGTCAAAATTAAGGAAATACAAATTTATTTTTTATTATTTTTTTAATGTGTGTTTTTGAGACAGAGAGAGACAGAGCGTGAATGGGGGAGGGGCAGAAAGAGGGAGACACAGAATCTGAAGCAGGCTCCAGGCTCCGAGCTGTCAGCACAGAGTCCGACACGGGGCTTGAACTCACAAACCATAAGATCATGACCTGAGCTGAAGTCAGATGCTCAACCGACTGAGCCACCCATGCGCCCCAAGGAAATGCAAATTAAAGCTATGAGGAGATAACAATAAACCCCACCAGAATATCTAGAATTTAAAGAATGAATAGGGGCGCCTGGGTGGCTCAGTCGGTTAAGCTTCCACCTCTTGATTTTGGCTCAGGTCATGATCTCACGATTCGTAAGATCGAGCCTTGAGTGGGCTCAGCACTATTAGTGCTTGGGATTCTTTCTCTCTCCCTCTCTCGCTGTCCTCCCAGGTGTGCATTCTCTCTCTCTCTCTCTCTCTCTCTCTCTCTCTCTCAAAATCAATAAGTAAACATTAAAAAAATAACTGAGAACATCAAGTGTTGACAAAGATGCAGAGCATTGCTGGTGACCTATACCTCTTTGGGAAAATTGTTTTGTATCTACAAGATTTGAACATATTCATACTCCATGAACCAGCAATTACTCCCCCGAGCAAACATCCAACAGAACTGCGTATGTACACCAAAACACAGTGAAAAATGTTTGAAGCAATATCATTTGTGACTGCCTTGTACTAGAAATATTTCAAACTTCTGTAAAGAGTCGAATGAACCAATCAATTGTGGTAGATTTATACAATGGAATAACACACAGTAATGAAGGAAACGCTGCTGTGCTCGACAACCATAATGAATCTCAAAAATGTAGTGTTGACCCATAGAAGCCTTAGACAAAATGATGCATAGTTTACAATTCCACATATATAAAATACGAAAACTGGAAAAATTCTTCTGTGGCATTAAAACTCAGGGCAATTCAGACAGTTTAAATATGGCCTGGGAGGGGCATGACGATTTTCTGGGCTTCTCAGAATGCTTGGTTTCTTGACCTAGCTTGTGTTTACATGGATGTGTTCCCTTTGTGATAATTCAATAACCTGTACTTTTGTATACCTTCCTGAATGTATAATTCAATAAAAATGTTTATTTAAAAAACATGGCCTGGGCACCTGGATGGCTCAGTTGGTTAAGCGTCCTACTCTTGATTTCAGCTCAGGCCATGATCTCATTGTTGGTGATATTGAGCCCAGGGTGGGGCTCTGTTCTGTGTGTGGAGCCTGCTTGGAATTTGCTCTCTTCCACTCTCTCTGCCTCTCTCTCTCAAAATAAATAAACATTAAAAAAAAAAAAAATAAACATAGCCAACCATTAGGGTATAAACAAAAGATCTCACAGGCACTGCATTTTGGGGATATGATTATACGATCTGATACAGGTGGCATATCCTACAGATAGAAGTCCCCTTAAGAAAATCTGAAGCAAAGAAATCCATATTTACAAGACAAATTAACCAAGAGGAATGTTATTTAAGCAGTATTAAATACACCTTTTAAGAAATAATTCATTCTTTCATTGTGCATGAAAATGTCATGTGATTTTCAAATATTTTATTCCAATACTCAGAATCTATTATGTAATTATTTTTAAGTAAACTAAGTATTCCACCCTACACCTCACCTCTCTCTCTTTTTTTTTTTTTTTTACTGGCATATTTAGTTTATGAGATTCTAATGGAGCATCATCACCATCTTTAGTATCATCATCATTATCCCAGCGCATTTTCATCATGCTTAAGAGTAACAAAGAGCTTTTAGGAAGGCAAGTATTAGACTCACATTCTGCATTAGCAAACAGATTCAGACTGGCTAAGGTTGTTTTCATGTCGCACTCCTCATACGAGGTACAACTGCACCTTAGTCTAGTAGCCTCTCTTCATTAGCTCTTGAATCTGTCAACTTTCTTGATTTCAAGCCACATAGACCTACTCTGTTACCTCAAGTCAAAAAGAGAGGGGAAGGAAGGAAGAAGGAGAGAAAGAAAGAAAGAAAGAAAGGGCAAAGGGAAAGGAAAAGGAAAAGGAAAAGGAAAAGAAATGATGCGGAATCCATCTGGTCTTTGTGTTGTGCTGGGAAGACTCTGAAATCCAAAAAGATTCCTGCTCTGGATTCCACATCCCAGGAACGAGGCTCGATGGGTTGTTTGGGTTTTATGCCCTCTCCCTGACTATCATAAGGGACCGGGAAGGATTTGAATCCCTTCATTCCTGAGAGGAGGCATTTAGCCTTGGAGAATTTCCCAAAAGGGATATTAGAGTTAAGAACTGCCCCTAATGGGATATTAGGGTGCTGCTGATGATCAAGGTGAACGGGAGTCTGAGGGATGATGTAGGTAAGACACAAGGTTATAATCAAATTGACTGCACAGACATTTAAAGTTGCTTTGTAGACTGAACTGATTCTCAGTTGTTTTTTTTTTAATGTTTTTATTTATTTTTGAGACACAGAGAGACACAGCATGAGCAGGGAAGGGGCAGAGAGAGAGGGAGACACAGAATGTGAAGCAGGCTCCAGGCTCTGAGCTGTCAGCACAGAACCCGACGCGGGGCTCGAACTCACGAACCGTGAGATCGTGACCTGAGCCGAAGTCGGACGCCCAACCGACTGAGCCACCCAGGCGCCCCTGATTCTCAGTTTTAACTAGTGAAATACAAAATAAGGTTCATGTCAATTATCTTAAAGATTTAACAGGGTGAAAAGCAAATAGAGCAACAATAACAACAGAAAAGCTAATGGATATCTAAGAGAATATAAAACAGCAGTCAGTAATTCAGGGACTACTGGGTATTTACCCAAAGAATACAAAACCACTAATTCAAAAAGATCTGTGTGTCCCTATGTTTACTGCAACATTATTCACAATAACCAAGATAGGGAAGTAACCTAGGTGTCCACAGACAGAGGAATGGATAAAGAAGATGTGATATATATATTGGAATATTATTCAGCCATAATGAAGGGTGATATCTTGCCATTAGCAACAACAGGGATGGGCCAAGAGTATTACACTAAATGAAATAAGTCGGATAAAGACAAATACCATAGGATTTTCCTCATATGTGGAATCTAAAAAAAAAAAAAAAAAAAACCCCAAATAAATGAATAAGCAACCAAAAAGTAGAATCAGACCTATACATACAGAGAACAAGGTTGGCTTGGGGATGGGCAAAATGGATGAAGAGGGTTGAGAGGTATAGGCTTCTAGTTACAGTATGAGTAAATCACAGGAATAAAAGATACAAGGAACACAGTCCATGATATGGTGATATCATTGCATGGTGACAGATGGTAGCTATACCCGTGGTGAGCACAGCATAACACAGAGAGATGTTGAATCACTATGTTGTACACCTGAAACTAATGTAACATTGTGTGCCAACTATGCTCAAAAAAAAAAAAATAAAAAAACAAACCAAAGCACAATGAAATAATGCAGTGGCCACAAAAGAGGTCAAGGCTGCAGCAGTAGTTTAGGAAAACAGCAGCTGCAATAGTTTAGGAAAACAAGTGGAATTTTAAAAGCATGTATTTGTTTGTACTTAGGGCTGGGAATATGTGAGTCTTTGATATAATTTTCAATATGATCAATATAGTTTTGAATATAATCATGGTTGAGATCATTGTGAATATTATTTTGCTGGAGCTGCCATGACAAAGACAAAGTGGCTGAAACAACAGAAACTTATTATCTCACAGTTCTGGAGACTAAAAACCCAAGATCAAGATGTCACCAGTGTTGGTTCCTCGTTAGGACTTAGAGGGAGAATCTGTTCTTTGCTTCTCTCTCAGCTTCTTTGCCAGCTTTCCTGGCAATCGTTGGCATATCACCTGGATCTCCACCTTCATATGCATATGGTGCTCTCTATGTGTGTGCGTCTGTCTCTGTGTCCAAATCTCCTCTTTATATAAGTACAGAAGTCATGTCCACCCTAATGACCTTTGCATTCTGAGGTACTGGGGGTTAAGGTTTAAACATCTTTTAGGGGGACTTAATTCAACCCATAACAGGGAGGATGCTTGTTATCAATCAAGAGTAATACTTCGTAATTTAGAATATCTTTTTCTGGGGACCAGAAAGCATGTTCAACAATGCTTCATTATTAGGAACAGCTTGGTTTGTGAGAAGGTCAAGGATTTTACTAGGCTCAAATGACAACACCAAGGCTGCAAATACTATGCCCTGAGGTCGGACCTTTATTAATTCTAAGTTCCTAATTTCATGTTTATTGCAAAACATAAAGTTCTTTCATTGAAAAGTATTGGCTTTGCTATTTAACACCTTTGTTTTATTTAGAGAATTCATCCCTTCATTTCAATCTGTTTTCCCAAACTTGAGGATTTTGCTATTGTTAGTAATTTTTGGTCCTTAAGTATGATATTGTTGGTAGGGAGGCTTCATAAGTTTAGAATTTTACAATGACAGCTAACATTTATTAAAGCATTATCTAAAAAAATATTTTTTTTCTTAATGTTTATTTATTTGTGACACAGAGACAGAGCATGAGTGGGGGAGGGGCAGAGAGAGAGGGGAGACAGAATCCGAAGTAGTCTCCAGGCTCTGAGCTGTCAGCACTAAGCCCAACGCAGGGCTGGAACTCACAGACCACGAGATCATGACCTGAGCCGAAGTCGGAAGCTCAACCGACTGAGCCACCCAGGCGCCCCTATTAAAGCATTATTACGTGTGTCAGGAGCAGAGTAAAATCTTTATACAGATTATCTCATTTAATTCTTGAATTATTCTCACTTTACGCATGAGGAAGCTGAGACTGGACAGTTCCATGGAAGTCAAGTTCTGTAGCTATTAATAGTGAGAAAGAATGTGGACTCAGGCTGAGTCTAAAGTCCCACCATCATCATTATACAGGATTGCTAATTAAACAGTTTCAGTAAATTAAGATTACCCCCCAATCTGTCTTTCAGTTCCCTGCTCACAAAGGAGCAAGTTTTATTTATAACCAGAAATTATGTGAAACGCTTGCTGGGTAGTAACAGCCATGTTGCAGTCAACTGCTCTGCATATAATCGTCTGGAGAAGAGCTAGAGAAAAGGCTGAGGGAGGCGAAGTGGGGGCTGGAAGGAAGGAGGGAGTCTATCCTGTCACTGGGAAGTTTTTCAGCACACACAGGACAGCTTGGGAGCGTTCTTGTCCTCTTCTTCCCAGACCCTCAGGAGGGATAGAAGGAATCTAGAAGGAATCTAGGTCTCAAAGGGGTCAGATCCTGGGCCAGTGCCTGAGGCTGACCAGCTGACAGCTGGCTCGGGAAAGTCAGAGGAAATAAGACTCGGTTGGAGTGTAAATATTGTGTTGGAATACTCTTTAGGTACAATCCTTTTATTATAAAATGGGTTATTTTTTCTTTGGACCCAGATTAGCACTTCTCTGGGCTATTTCATGTAAGACATTCGGTGTCGGGAAATGAATGTGTCTCTGCGCTCCATCCGCATCAAATTAAACTTCTGTTGATTTAAGGGGGAGATACGATTGCCTCAAATAAACTTTTATCTACCATGGTTGGCAAGGGATGAAAAAATAACACTGAATCCTTTTCTTTCCAAAGTCTGGAGAGAGTGGGGAGAGGGGGGGCGGGATGTACTAAAGTTTCTTTGGGCAAGCTTCAACTTTGGAGTGTGCCCCAGGTCTTACCCAGGAAATATGACACAACCAGAATGCACGGGCGTGCAAGAAGAAATTAATCTTAACGTCAGGAACGCTTTGCATTTGGAAATTCTCTATTTCAAAAAGCATCAGCTTACAAGAGGCCTGGCTACTTCCTTAAGCATCTTTGCAACCCAGCGTGTGATTTCCCTCCTATTCTAAAAGAAAGATGATTTGCTCTTTATCTCTTTTTCTCCCTGAGTGTGTGCACAGAAATTTCCGTGGCCTTCAGCAGATGGGCTTAAGAGCTATACAAAAAAAAAAAAAAAAAAAAAAAAAAAAATCCTTTATGATCTTTCAAACTTACTCTTTTTTTTTTTTCCTCCTGGAATGTGCTGAGATGTCCAGAGCTGCCTGCTGTGTCAGGGAGTAAAATTGATGACCCAGTTGGATAGTGAATGGAGGATTCTCGACACCAGGTACCGGCCAGCCAACAGGACACAGGCTTGTCCCATGGCAGTAGCGAGTTGCGCTGCAGGCCAATAGCAAGGCTGCAAAATGGCCTGATCCAAACAGGAGCCAGTCCTGACTTCCTGGGCGGCCGGGGCAGTGAGGCAGAAAGCGGCTCTCACTGCTGACACTGCAAGTGCTCTCACAAAGCTCTGCCTGTTGGCTCTGGGCTAGACCTCCCACACCTACAAATAAAACAGAGGGAGATTAACTTGCATTAGAAACCAAGTGAATAACTTCAGAGGTAATTTTTTTTTAAATGCTCGTTTATCTAGATCCTGCTCTTCTTTTATTCAACTTCAAGGTATGCAAATATGACACCTTGTGATACTTCTAGTCCTGTGCAATGTGTGCTAAAATGGCTGCTGGCCTCTGGGTCTAAATCTTAGTTAGCTCTCAATCAATTAGCAGGAAGTATGCAAACAAAGTATAGGTGGAGGGGAGACGTGGCCATGCTGACTGGGGAGGGTGTTATGGATGAGTGTTCGCAAACTGAAACCACCGTTTCTTCCTTTACTCTTGGCCCCGCCCCCTCGGTGATCTTAAGCCTGAAGCAGGTACTTAGTTTCCTGGTAACAACCACCAAGGAGATACAGGGCGGCCTAACCCTGTTTCTTCTGAATTGCCATTTTAACATCTTTAATTTGGAAGTGCCTCTGTCATCTGTTAGGCTAACCGAAAAAGCGTTATACATTTGTGTTGTGATATCAAAAGGCAGGCACTTTGGGATAATTAGATACAAAGTGCTAAATTACTTACAGAGTATCACCGATATTCAGTAAGTGCTGTTGAATTTTCCAACAGAGCCTTTTATTACCTTCACATTATGACTTTACGTCTATTCCAAAAAAAAAAAAAAAAAGGGAAAGGAAAAGGCAAAAGAAAAGACTGAATGTTGGAGTTACTATCGTGCCCCGCTTCTGAACTTAAACTCTTGGAACGATTGCCTTTGCTGCGAATCTTACTAGGTAAGCAAAGTTAACTTCCATGTTCCTGAATTCTCCCTTTGCAAAATGGTATTTAGGCCATCTCATGTTAACCATCTAGTTCAAACCTATTTTGGAAGCCAGTTAAATAGAAGTAAACTTTAAAAGATTAATATTCAGAAAATGATGATCCCTTTACTCCAGAAAATGAGAGTGCTTCGTGTAGCCAAAAGAGCGGCCCTTCTGCTCCTCTCCCCTCTGCATTTATGTTCAGAGTGAGGAAGCGCATTTCTCCTCAGAGGACAGTGCAGAAAACAGCATGAGGAAGTCCTGGGCCAGGGAAACCGTTCATGACAGTGAAGTATGAGTGGGGAAATGTTGGTACTGTTCTCTGTCCCAGCTTCTGACTCCCTGACCCCAGGCAGGAAGGCACTCTCTCTAACTGCACTTCTTTTTTTTTAAACGTCTGTCACAGGGAAAGGCTTCTCCCTTAACTGTGTGTACATGGCATCTCAAAAACAACCATTTCTAAGTTCTCCGTATTCTGAAGGAGAACCGTTCTGATTCCTTCATTCTCTGTGCAGATGCTCCCAATGATTTTATGTCTCGACTCACTTCATGGAGGTCCTAAATATTGGGAAATCTCTTATATAGTGCATGTAAATTAAACCCGTCGAGAGAAATCTCATGCACACAACCTTTGGTACACATTACTCAACACAATTTGCCTTGGGCATGTCAGGGACTGGGATAATGTTGCATTGGGAAATACTGCGCCAATGTGATAAGGACCCACATGCTTTCTCAAGGAGTCCCTGTTTCTAGGTTAGAGATTATAACTAAGTAACTGAATAAAAGGCTGAAAAGACATTAAGGGAAATAAGCTTTCAGGGTATTTGTAGAGAATGATTCTTTACAAACTCCTATAAAATTAGCTATTATGTTCATAATGATTTCATGAAGGATGTGATCTCTGGCAACATATGTTTCAGAAATGCAGCTGCCAGGGTGCCTGGGTGGCTCAGTTGGTTGAGCGTCCTTTTCGTGTCTCGTCATGATCTCATGGTTGTGGGGTGATGGGATTGAGCCCCACGTTGGGCTCTGCCCTGGGCACGGTGCCTGCTTGGGATTCTCTCTCTCCCTCTTTCTCTGCCCCTCCCCCAATTGCACTCGTGATCTCTCACTCCCCTCTCTAAAAACAAAAAAAGGAAGAGAAGAGAAGAGAGGAGAAGAACAACTGCCTTAGCCGAATCAGCTGGCTAGGCCCTCAGCAGCTATTTTTTTTTTAATGTGCCTCCAACCATAAGAATTTGCCATGGTTAGTAATTATAAATCATAAGACATTAGTAAAATTGGAGCAATGGTAAGAAATGACCCATAAGCTAGCTTTTATGTTGTGAAAATAAGGAGATTTTAAAGCTTAATCTTATCTGTGTGTCAGTCGTAGCGCATATAAGTACAAATGACTCAGATAAAGCAGCAAGCCACAAGGACTCACTCGGTCATGAGTAACATGTATAACTCAACCCCAGGGTTTCACTTCTAAGTTTGAGATCAGGTTTCTTGAAGGAAGTGTGGTCAGGTCAGATATACCAAGGGTAAGAAAGAAAGTCAACTTGGGAAGGGGGTGCTTTTTATAGGCAAGAGGGTTGCTACCATTATTATTAAGCATCATGCATGATTCCTAGCACTTTGCATGTCTGATTCTACATACTCATCTCAGTAACTCTATGAAGTTGGTACAATTATCTCTATGCCTCAGATGCCTACCATCGGGGAAGTTAGGTAAATTTTGCAAAGTCTCACAAACCATAAATGCCTCCGGAGAGTCCCAGACCATTCTGATTCCAGATCCCTGAGCGCATGCTTCTGTTGCCCCTCCTCTGGGTGGACGTCAAAGGCCCTCAGTAAAGGGGAAATGAGATCCCAGTATGGCTGCCCAGCCTATGTGTGAATGGATAGAGGGAAAAAATCTCACGGCTGGGCTCTAGAAAACACACGAATTCTACTCACCCATCTTTAAACCAACCCAGTCCCTGCAAGAAACCACTGTTATGCTGAGTGTTAGCCCACCCAGGCCCTGGAATTCATGCAAACTCCAATTTCATCCTATTCCACTGACTTTGTTTAGCATCTCATCTCTGGCTCCCAGTCACCGCCTTTCACCTCCTTACGTTCTTGGCTTCTGTCACACCTTTCCAGTTTCTCCTCCATTTACTCCCTTGGAAGGGATTCTGTGACTCTGGTTTTTGTGTTTCAGCTTCTGCCTTTCACTCTTACATGGGGCAGGCCTGCTCATCACACAGATCTCTGTCATGGGAAGGATACCACACTATGTTCAGAAGAGTTTGTTTCTGTTAATGTTTATTTCTTTATTTTCAGAGAGAGAGGGAGAAAGAGAGCATATGCGCACGAGCAAGGGAGGAGCAGAGAGAGAGAGGGAGAAAAAGCACCCCAAGCAGGATTTGCATTGTCAGCACAGAGCCCAGCTCAGGGCTCAATCTTACAAACAGAGGTCACAATCTGAGCCAAAATCAAGAGTTGTGTACCTAATTGCCTGAGCCACCCAGGCGCTCCTGGAAAAGAATATATTTTTAATTTGTTTATTTTTGAGAGACAGAGCACAAGCAGGGGAGGGGCAGAGAGAGAGGGAGACACAGAATCCGAAGGAGGCTCCAGGCTCTGAGCTGTCAGCAGACAGCCAATGTGGGGTTTGAACCCATGAACCGTGAGATCATGACCTGAGCCAAAGTCAAACACTTAACCAACTGAGCCACCCAGATGTCCTGAAAAGTATATTTAAATCATTAGTAACCCTATTTGGACACTTTTTAAGAAGTTGTTAAGCCGTTACATTTAAACCTGGTAAAATCATTTTATTTAATTTTATTAATTTTATTATTTTTTGGTAAATCAGTAAATTTGTTTGTTTTTTTGTCAGTTTGATCATTTGGCAACTAATTCTTTCCTCATTTCCTGACTAACAGCTGGGGAGTGACGGCTGAACAAGGCTCAGCCCAGCGGCTTCCTTCCTAATGTTAGGCTATACTTCCTGGAAGAACAGGAGGAATTCCTGAGAGTCAGACCCTAGGGACAATGTGGCACTGTAAGGCACACAAAGAGGCATTCCATCAGGTGGCGGGAAGGAGTAGGTCTAATTGCCTACAGTCCAGTAGGCTCTGAATATTCTTGTTATTTTAGGACGACTCCCACGACGCTTCCCAGGAATGGGGCTGCAGCGCGTCCCCCTCCAGGTCATTCAGAAAGAGGCAGAATTTAGAGGCATTTAAATCACTGAGTTCCCTTTCCTTACAGGGGTCCTAGATGAGCGTGCCAAGAAGTAACAGTTTAAAAGGAATGGCTTAACAACTTGTATAAAAATGTCCAAATATAGTTATGATGGTTACATACATTTTTCTGAGCGCAATTAACATTTCACATTCAAACATTTCAAGGTGCCTCAGTGGCTCAGTCAAGTGCCCAAGGTGGCTCAGTCAGTTAAGCGTCTGGCTCAAGTCGTGATCTCATGGTTTGTGAGACTGAGCCCTGGATCAGGCTCTGTGCTGACAGCGCTGTGTTTTCTTGGCATTCTCTCTCTCTCAGCCCCACCCCCCCCGCCCCCCCCACCCGCAGCTCTGCTCCTTCCGGCTCATATGCTCTCTCTCAAAATAAATAAATAAAAGTATATATATTTAGCATTTCAAGTGGAAAAATTTCAGTTTATATTTATTTTTGTTTCATAATTTTAAACATCTTGCTGAATCACTACATTGTACACCCGAAACTAATGTAACACTATATGTTAACTACACTGGAATTAAATTTAAAAAAAAATTAAAACATCATTCTCATTTTACTAACATTTTAGCATCTAAATTTTCATATTTCTCGGGTTTCTAAGTAGTTTTCTTATCTTTCCCTTATAATTTTACATCATGATTAAATATCAAATTAATTTAAATAGCAGATTAATCACAAATCATCCAATCCATTAAAGTATCCTTGCTTCCTTCCTGTTGATTTGAGAAGTTTTATATTTTTAAGTTCCCTTCTAAGTATCCTTGCTTTCTTCCTGTTGATTTGAGAAGTTTTATATTTTTAAGTTGAAACTTTTTGCAAATTGCTACCCAATTTTCTGTTTCTGAAATTCTTGTTAGAAACCAAAATATCAGAAAAAAAAAAAAAATAGAAAAGAAAGAAACCAAAATGTCAGCATTTTATCTCTGATAGGACTCTTGGATAATTCTGATTTATTTCAGATGACCTGTAAATTAAATTTAAATTTTTAATTTAATGAAAATTCAACTGAATGCTAATTATAAATGAATTCTAAGTAAAATTTGAATTTTCTGAGTTTTAAAATTTAAATTAGCTAAAAATCACTTGCTAAAAATCTAAATTAAGTTTGACATGCCATTTGAGGAATTGGTAAAATAATCCTAAATGTGGTTAAATTTTCAAAAAATAGTCACATACAGAATGGCAAAATCGTTGATGGAAAATGTGGTTCATATTGGTACTTTTAGTGAATTTGGGACTTGCTACCATTTTAACATTCAATTAGGATTGTTTTATCAGGTGGCCCCCAAGTTTAGTTTGGCCAATATACAAAAGAATATATTTGATTAAGTGTAATTAAAATCAAATATTAGTATTAAAACTGGTGAAAATTGCAGTTTGTAAATTTTGGTCTTTCTACAAATTGATTATTTCAAGAACTGATTTTTAGTGGATTTGCCTACCTTTGTCTCTTAAGACTCTGTAGTTAAAAATACAAACAAAAGCATCAATAACAATGGCAACATCTATTCTAAACAGACAGTGAGCCAGTGCTGTCTGTGCCAGGTACTCTGCGGAAGTTGTCTTCCTTGAACCCACACAACTTTTTGAATTAGGTATTATTATTACCATTTTATACAGAAGGGATCTGAGGATCAAAAAGGTTAGTAACGTGGGGCGCCTGGGTGGCTCAATCGGTTAAGTGTCAGACTTCAGCTCAGGTCATGATCTCACAGTTCATGAGTTCAAGCCCCGCGTTGGGCTCCGTGCTGACCACTCAGAGCCTGGAGCCTGCTTCGGATTCTGTGTCTCCCTCTCTCTCTGCCTCTCCTCCGCTTGTGTTCTGTCTCTCTCAAAAATAAACAAACATTAAAAAAAAAAAAGTAATGTAAATTGCCCAGAGGAGGCAGAATTAGGACTGCTTGTCTCAAGGGCCAAGTTGCCTCGTGTAGCTGCCAAGCTGTGAAATGAAAGATGGAAGCTGCCCACCTCTGTCCTAGATCTACAGAGCGGACATGAGGAAAGAGGTTGCTCCCATTTCACTGCCTGGATGGAAAGAGCTCAGCATCTCCACAGATTGCAGCATTTGGGGCAAATAGCAAGTGGGCTGGGAAGATGGACAGCCCACTGTTCAGGGAGTAGGAGCAGCAGCAGAGATGACACAGGTGATGGGTCTGGTCCAGGCACCCAGTTGGCGGCGGGGCCAGGCGGCGGCATCTGTTGGCGGTGGCTGCAGCTTCACCTTCAGCACAGCCGGCTGACCGCTGTTGCCTGGCTCCACAGTACGGTTCTCCATTTCCTCCTGTCAGACCATTATGCCTCTCAGATACAAAGGAATGGGCTGTTGCTCTTAATGCAGCCTGGCACTTGTTGCTCTCTGGAATAATGCCAGTCGGCCCTGCATGGGCTGATACGAGAAGATTTCTTGTATTATAACCTCAAAGCTTGAAACTGAAGAGCATGTGCAAATTCAGCTCAAGGGATCCCGCTATAAGGGTCATCAGAACAAGAGGGATGGAACGGTTCTGTCGTCTAGCAAACTTTTTTGGGGTAGATTGGAATGAGATGTGTAAGGGCTAAGCTATTGTACGAACCTCAGCTCATTATTCATTCCAGCTGGCAAATACCCCTCTTCCTCCTCCCTTTTCTGCCCCTTCTATAACTTTCACTAACCAGCCTGGAGTGGTTATCCTGAGTTTTTCTACTCCAGTGACAGATCTGGGTGTAACCCGTGATTGCCACATACTCTAGCATACCTGCCCACATACATGCTGCTTCCTCTTTCCATTGTAGCTTCAGGAGGAATGGGGCTTGAGAAGGAAGAGATGGGCAACTTGGAAGATTTCCTTTTCTTTCTGCTTGGGATGACATGATACCTTATCAGGTTATTTTTCTTATCCAATCCCTCATCTCCTATCCTTCTCAGATTTAATGTCTCTAGTTAGTGAGATGTCAAGTTTATATACATAATATACATAAGCCTATTTTTTTTAAATTTACAGTTCGTGGTTTTTAATACATTTTCAAGTTTGTACAACCATCACCACTATCTAATAACAGAACATTATCAGAACCCTATAAAGAAACTATTTCTGGGTGGCTCGGTTGTTTGAGCATCTGACTTTTGGTTTCAGCTCAGGTCATGATCTCTTGGTTTCGTGGGTTCGAGCCCCACAAAGGGCTCTGTCTATGCTGACAGCACAGAGCCTGCTTGGGATTCTGTCTCTCCCTCTCTCTCAGCCCTTATCCCACTTGTGCTGTCTCTGTTTCTCTCAAAAATAAATAAATAAATTTTAAAAAATAAAAAATAAAAAAATAAAAAAAGGGATGTCTGGATGGCTCAGTCAGTTAAGCATCCGACTTCAGCTCAGGTCATGATCTCAGGGTTCGAGGATTTGGGCCCTGCTTCAGGCTCTGTGCTGACAGCTCAGAGCCTGGAGCCTGCTTCGGATTCTGTGTCTCCCTCTCTTTCTCTGCCCCTCCCTTACTCATGTTCTCTCTCTCCTTCAAAAATACACATTAAAAAAATTTTTTTTAAGTAAAAAAAGAAACTCTGTTTCTCTAAATTCACATTCACGTCCCTTCCCAAGCCCCTGGCAACTTCTCATCTACTTTCCGCCCCTATAGATTTGCCTATTCTGGACACTTCATAAAAATAGAATCACAATATATGACCTTTTGTATCTGGCTTCTTTTACTTAACATGATGTGGGAAGCAGAAAGGAGGAAGGGATGAGACGGCAACAGGGGTGCCCGAGCTCATTCATAAGGAGTACTAGAGATGCTGTCAGAGAAAACTTCCACTTACATGTCATTGGCCAAAACATGGTCATGATCCTATGACCACACCAAACAACAAGGGAGACTGTGATATAAAAATGAAAAAAAAAAATTACAGTTAGTGACTACAAGACCAGAAATGAGATGGTGTTGCTTAAAAGGAGATATAAGAAAACATCTCGATTAATTGCATGTAAGTGCACAAAGTGTGATTTGTACAGGCAACACTAAGCTAGGAAGCTGCCTTCCACATGTAAGAACAAAATACTAGGAGAAGAAAGGATATCCTGAAATATTCAAGGAAGCTTCCTTGTACTATTGACCTGAGAAATGACAATAGGGGTTGTAAGGAAGAGAGACTTTAAATGTTTGTGAACTATTTTTATTTTGTCAAAATTCCTTGGGTGAATAAAAGAAATCTATATAAATGATGGAGATCTCTGATCCATTTAGGAAATGGAAAACAATGTCCAACGGTAAGAGTTAGACAGATCCAAATTGATACAGAAGTGTTGGAAAATTCCACAACCTCCTGAATAGGAGTAAGTAACAGTATGTCAGTGGAACACTGAGGTAGAATGATTTAATCAAAACAGTCATCAAATTTTTACCCCTATACCCAGGGGAGCAGTCTTTCACAGGTGTTTTATTCATTCATAGATAGAATCACCTAGAAAGGAAATAGTTTCTGAGATAAATATGAAGAATTTTAATCTGATTAGAATTACTTATGTATTTTGGTTGGTCTGGGGCATTAGTCTTAGCTATCAGGATGTTCTGCATAAAGTTCTCAGAAATTAATAGGAATTAATACATTAAGTCAGATCTATGATCATCCGGAACAGGCTTATACTCCCTGTTAGGACCACAGGGATGGTTTGTGGGATGGCAATTGAGCTTCTGGCTCTCAACCAGGAAGATTAGAAGCAACTTAGAACTCTTTCTAGTTACTTTCAGAGCCCAGTTTTGTATCTGTCACCCCAGCTTTATATAAGCCTTTTACAAAATTCCGTTATATTTTGACTTGCCACCCATATTTGTTGAGACTGGATTTCACTACATGTTAGGGTCCTGGAAAACCAATGGCTTAACCAAGATAGAACTTCATTTCTTTCAAGTAAAGTTCAGGGGTATGCAATGCAGGGTTGATAAGGTAGCACTGATCCATGGTGTTCTCAGGGACTCAGCCTCATCCTAGTTTACCAGGTTACCTTCACTTGTGTGTGCCCTTACCCTCAGGTACAGACATCACATTTGTGTTCCGGGAAGCAGAAAGGAGGAAGGGATGAGACGGCAACAGGGGTGCCCGAGCTCATTCATAAGGAGTACTAGAGATGCTGTCAGAGAAAACTTCCACTTACCTGTCATTGGCCAAAACATGGTCATGATCCTATGACCACACCAAACAACAAGGGAGACTGGGAAATGCATTTTTAATTTCCTAAACTATCTGCCCAGAAAAAAAAAATGGAGTTTTCCATTTTTGGCACTTTATCTCAATTATGATAAAGGGAGAACAAATACTGGGGGGACAGACTACGTTATTTGCCATGCCACAGTTTGGAAGTCAAGTGTTAGTCTGGGTTGTGTAATGTAATTCTTCCTTCCAATTTCCCTACATTTGAGCTTCAGCATTGCCTCCTGCTTCTAATGTAACTGGCTTTATGTTGGATAAGAAGTAACTTAAAGGTCCCTGAGGGTTCTGGTTATGGAATGGGAACTAGATAGGGGTGCACTAAGTGGAATTAACTCTGTGTAATGAGGTTCCCTCTCAATGTCATGCTTTTTTTTCTTTTAATTTTAGAGAGAGAGTAAGCAGGGGAGAGAGGCAGAGGGAAAGAGAGAGAATCTTAAGCAGGATCACCTTGTCAGCGCCTAGCCTGACATGGGGCTCAATCCCATGACCTACAGTCGGTAGCCTAACTGACTGAGCCACCCAGGCAGCCCAATATGCTATTGTTATTGAATGGTTGCACTCACCGCTCATGTATTCTTCCTGTGATTATCAGCTTTAGTTATTTAACTTTAAACAAATTACCAAATCTAACTATTCACAAATCATCTTTCTGCATTGATTCCTAAACTCTGTTATCCATATTTACACGAAGGTCATCTCTACATCACTGTTAACATTTTGGGTGCTCTCCTTTGGACCTTCTGAAGCATAGATGTTTCTCTTTTGGTAACTGTTAGAACTGAGTGAATAAGCTTTGCCTCAATGGAGACAGAGAAACACTTTGGATAATTAAAATTCACCAATTTGGCCAACTTATGGATCATCCAAAGGAAATATCCTCTGTGGTCCAACAGACGGAAACAGAAAATGTCATTTAAAACATGGGACTATAGCTAATAATATTCCATGTATATTTTAAAGTTGTTAAGAGAGTGGATCTTAAAAGTTTTCATCACAAGAAAAATATGTATGGGATTCATGGGGGTGGTGGTTAGGAGGGTGAGGAAAATGGGTGATGGGCATTGAGAAGGGCCCTTGTTGGGATGAGCACTGGGTGTTGTATGTAAGTGCTGAATCATGGGAACCTACTCCTGAACCCAAGACTACACTGTGTGTTAGCTAACTTGACAATAAATAAATAAATAGTTTTTAAAAGTATGTATGGTTATAGATGTTAATGACGCATTACTGTGATCATTTTGCAGTATACACGCATATCAAATTATGTTGTACATCTGAAGCTAATATAATGTTACATGCCAATTTTATCTCAATCAAAAGTAAATAACATGAAAAATGGGGATATAATTACAGGAGATTTGATACTGAAACATCATAAATGTTGAAGTCTTTCTTCAGGTGCTGATTAAATTAGATCACTAAGTTAGAAAAAAAAACCAGTCCATTAAAACTATATAAATATAAGAATGATAGTTGAGGAACAGAATTATACTTAAATATTATCCATCCAAATCTTTTTATTTTATGGATGAGGTTACTGAGATCCAGGGCAGTGAGCTGGAAACACTCATGAAATTAATTAGAAACTTCTTGGGGGGGAAAATTTCAATTTTTGCCATTATTGAATAATAGTCACCTGTAAACATAAGATTTGGTCAGAATCTCACAAATAATTTAAAATAATGTAAATTACTGGGGCGCCTGGGTGGCTTGGTCGGGTAAGCTTCTGACTTCAGCTCAGGTCATGATCTCATGGTCCGTGAGTTCGAGCCATGCATCAGGCTCTGTGCTGACAGCTCAGAGCCTGGAACCTGTTTCAGATTCTGTGTCTCCCTCTCTCTGACCCTCCCCCGTTCATGCTCTGTCTCTCTCTGTCTCAAAAATAAATAAACGTTAAAAAAAATTAAAAAAATAAAATAAAATAATGTAAATTACTGATAAATGGGAAAAGTTATGAAAGTGAATCTTGGAGCAAATGCCTAAGCTCCTAAAAATGAGGGAAAGACTTATTCATAAAAATGACAGAGTTCGGAGGGTGATATTGACATTTAAATGTAATAGTGTCTTATTTGTGCATTCAAAAGAGCAGTCAGTATTTAAGTGTGGCTATCTAACTACTTAAATTTAAATGCAAAACAAAACAGAAACCTTTCCCCAATCATTTACTTCTTACACTTTCAGCTTTCCATAGTTTGATGGGCAAGATATCAATTTTGTGTGTGAAATCTAATAAGGAAACTCACCAACTTGGCCATCAGGACATCTATAGCTAACAATTATAGGTAATATTTAGTCCCATTTATTTCTCCATTAGCTTCTTGGTTTCAATATATTCTTCCAAAGGAACATTTTAGAAATATTTTGTCGTCTTCTGTTGGTTAGAGAGCATTTTCCTTCTTGTTTTACTTGGGTGATGAAGAAAACGATCACTATGATGTACTTAACAGACCACAGAAAATCTAACCATGAAGCTAAAATAATTGCTGACTTTTTTAACTTAATTTTTAAAGAGAGATCATGAGGAGAGAAGAGAGACAGAAGGAGAGAGGAAGGAAAGGAAGGAAGGAAAGGAAGGAAGAGAGAGAGAAAGAGAGAGAGAAAGAAAGGAAGGAAGGAAGGAAGGAAGGAAGGAAGGAAGGATGAGAAAGAGAGAGAAAGAGTCTTAAGCAGGCCCCATGCTCAGCATGGTCTCTGACTCGGGGCTTGATCTCACCACTGTGAGACTGTGACCTAAGCCTAAACCAAGAGTCTGACACTCTACCCACTAAGCCATCCAGGCACCCCCAAAATTGCTGACTTTTTATCATTTTTGCATCTTCCATAAAATGTGGAAAAAGACAATACTAATTCCTGTCATTGCTTTGTGTCCCTATCAATATGTTCAGAAAACTCAAGCCAGTGCACTAAAGATGTAGTTCCTGGTTCTCTTGAAAGGCTTCTCTGTCAATTTTGCTGCTGTGGCCATTCATCTACCTTAAAATTCCTAAACTGAAATGGAAGAGTTATTGTAAGTTGATATTAAGATATAATAGCCTTTAAAATACATTACCACTTTCTTAACAAATGTTACCAGTATTGGAAAATAAAAGAAGAAACAAAAAAAAAAAAAAATAAGAACAGAAGAACGTTCTGTAGGATCTGTGGTTGGTTTGCTCATTCCTTCTCTCTCCCTGTTTTTTCCTTCCTTCCTTTCTTCCTTGTTTCCTTCCTTCCCTCCCTCCCTTTCCTTCCTTCCCTCCCTTTCCTTTCCTTTCCTTTCCTTTCCTGTGGACTCACTTAAAAGACAGCAAATGCTGTGGCGAAAAAAGAAACAAAAATGAGTGCTAGCTGGTTTTTAAAGTATAATTTCTTGCTTAATTGAAGACTGGTATCAATTGAACGAATTCTAAAGTACAGGGCGATCTTCATGCCGTTGAATCCAGGGGAAGAAGCTGAGTTATATTGGTTTTTGCAATAGTTATGTGTGGAGATGGCTTATTTCACTTTCTCTTGATATCTTCGTCCCAGAATTCCTGTGAGAACTCAGACATTATTAAAATCCAGTCTATTACACATAGATGAAAAATCACAAAATCTCTACTATCAACTAGGTTTGGGGTATGTGTGTTTCATTATAAGCATCTTGGACTCAGCACCTTTCCAGCCACTTTGGGTAAAGCCCTTTTAGCTGGATTACTCACTGACTTTATACACAAAAATGCAAGAAACCTGACATTCTTGGTGGATAACTTCGATTAATTATCCCCTCTAAACTTGTCCTCCCTCATTGGATCTGTTCTAACAGGTGTCTTTGTCTTTATTATTTATGAATGGGATTATATGGCATCATAGATATTGAGTCAGTCTCCCTCTCCCTCTCCCTCTCCCTCTCCCTCTCCCTCTCCCTCTCCCTCTCCCTCTCCCTCTCCCTCTCCCTCCCCCTCCCCCTCTCCCTCCCCCTTTCCCCCTCCCTCCCTCTTTCTGGAGCATGAATTATTGCCAAATAAGGAATTATCAAATCATAGTAATTGTTTCAAGTCTCAGAGATGTTTCACCCTGAGCTAACTTGTTTCTTTCTTTGTGCCTTACACAAAAGAGGAAATAGCCCAGAAGGTCTCAGACTTGAATTGCTTCTTTGAACCACATGGAGAGCAGCCTCTTTAAGTTGAAAAATACATGAAACTTTTAACTGAAGTTTGCCCTCACTGATAAACACATGATTCTTCCTTTTTCCTTTGTGGGGGTTGCCTGCTTAGATAAATCCTTCTTTGTTGTATTGGTTTTAATGACTAATTTTTGCTTGAATTTTTTTCTCTCTTAAAAATACTCAATGCACATGATAAAAACTTCAAGCATTATAAAGTGTATATAGTTAGTTTCCTTCTACCCCCTGAAACCCAGACCTCTAGCTCGTCCCTTGAGAGGGATGTGTCTAATGCTTCCTGCCACATGGAGAAAATTTTCCATTTCTTCACTGTGGATTAAAAACTCTCATGATCTCTCCCCCATCTCTTTTCTTCATTTTTTTCTTCCTCCTCCAGGCATATACCTCTGCTCCAGCCATACCTCTGCTATCTAATTTCTTTCTTTTTTAAACTTTATTGAGCTATCTTTGACACATAAAAATTAAAAATAATTAAGGTGTACAACTTGATCTTTTTTAAGTAAGCTCTACCCTCAACATGGGGCTTGAACACACAACTCCGAGATCAAGAGCTGAGCCAGCCTGGCACTCCTTGATGTTTTGATATATGTATACAGTGTGAAAAGATCACCACAATCAAGCTAAATAACGCATCAATCACCTCTACATAGTAACCTGAAACTTTGTACCCTTTGAAAGTTTGTGCTCCTCATTTCTTTCACCCCTGGCAGCAGCCATTCTACTGTCTGCTTCCGCGAATTTGACTATTTTAGATTCCACATGTAAGTGAGATCATGCAGTGCTTGCCTGTCTCTGTCTGGCTTATTTTACTTAGCATAATGCTATCCAGCTTCCAGATGAGTCCTGGGTGTTTGCTCCTGGGGTTCTCTGCCCCTTGGGTCTTTGCTCTTGTGGGGAGTCAGTCTTCCATTCTCCTGCAACCCTTGCTCAGCCTCCCATGCCCTGTTCAGGTTTTCATTATCATTTCCTTAGATTCACCTCACATATATGTCTCCACTGCTAAAGTGTAAGATCTGAGAGGGAAGTTGAGAAACGCGGACTCTGGCTCTAAACTCAGCTCAGTCATTAACTGTATCCCAGAGAAAGACAGAAAACCTCTCAGTGCCCTGGTTTTCTCAACTGCTACATTTTTTTGCACCTCATCCTTACACAAGGGCCATACTAATCTTCTCTGTATCATTCCAATTTTAGTTTGTGTGCTGAGAATGGAGCACTCAGTTGCTACATTTTTTTTAAACAAGTAGACAAGTGTTACAAGACTGGAGAAGAAAGCAGTAACTCATGCTGTCTCTGTGTTGTTAAAGTAGGGAGACATATTCTCTCTTCCCTATATAAATGAAAATAAATACTTCAAGTAAATATTAATATTGTCCCCTAAGAAATAAAAGCTTAGGGGCGCCTGGGTGGCTCTGTTTGGTTAAGTGTTTAACTCTTGATTTCAGCTCGGGTCATGATCTCAAAGTTCCTGAGTTTGAGCCCCATCAGACTCCCTGCTGGCAGTCTTGAAATTCTGTCTGTCTGTCTCTCTCTCTCTCAAAATAAATAAACTTAAGAAATATAAGTCTAGTGGGAAAAAAAAGGATATGTTTATTGAAATATATGAGCTAAACACTGGGAATTACAAATCTAAGTTATTAATATGAAATCTCAAGTTTCATGAAATGTTTAATGGACTCTATTGGTATTCCTTCAGGTTAAATAAAATCCTTTAAAATTTCTTAAAGTATTGTTTATAGCATAAGCTATGTCTTATGCACTCTCAAGAAGGATTATGAAAAGCTTGTGACCTTATTTGAACAGTTAAAATACTCAGTACATAATCACCAAGATGCCCTTCTAGGAAAGAATTTCATTTAAACCCAGTTAAAGTAGACTTTAATATTCATAAGAGGATAGAATTATTATCTGGATAAATCTTTCATGCAGACTGTTGTGAGAAGAATTAAATAAAGCCCAGGAGAATAATATTTTAATGGAAAAAATTTTTTTTCAAAAACTAGAAATAGAAATACTTTAACCTTTCAGGTCATGGAAATGAGCTTATAAAATCCTCAGACCACAAATATTAAGATACAGCCACAGTATAAGAAGAAATAAAAAGAATCATTAAAGTTTTTATGCAAATAACTTTGAAAACCTGGATAAAATATATTTTGAAAAATATAATTTACCAAAATTCATCCAAAAGATTAAAAAAAAATGTCTAAGCAGATAGCTTTCCAAAGAAGAAATGGAAAACGTACACAAGTTGCTTTCGTTCTTTCGAATGTTTTCCCAGAGAATTCTATAAAACCTTTAGAGGACATAGAATTCCAATGTTATTTAAATTGTTTTAGATCATAGGAAAAAGAGGAGGTCCCTAAGTGCATTTTATGAAGCAAGTATAACATTTAATATTATAAACCATTAAGTCATCATTTGATAGTTCCAAGGAGAAATCGCATATGATCATCATGATTAATCCTGGAAAAAAGCACGGAGTTAGTATCATATTTTGTGGGAAAACTCAAGAAACATTCCATTGGCACCAGGAAAAATTAAATAATGCCCACTGTCACATTAAGGTGTAACATTGGGCTAAAATAGGAACGATTAAGCTTTTAAGAAAATAAAAAGAAATTAGAGGTTCGATATTAAAAGGAGTTGAGATTATCATAACTGAAAATATTATTTCATACTTAAACATTGCAATATAATTAAACTGTAAAATTACTTCAAACAAAAGAAAATTTAGTGACATAGTTGGGCACAAAATAATGATAAATCAGAGCTTTAGGTACACTACAAGAGGAGATAAAAAAAACAGATTCCACTGCAATGCAATAAAAATAATAAATAAGAGAAATTAGGAGCCCCTGGGTGGCTCGTTGAGCGTCCAACTCTTCATTTCAGCTCAGGTCATGATTCCTGGGTCATGGGATCCAGCCCTATGTCAGGATCCACACTGAGCATGATGCCTGCTTAAGATTCTTTCTCTCTCCCTTTTTGCCCCTGCTTGTGTGCTTTCTCTCTCTCTCTCTCTCTCTCTCTCTCTCTCTCTCAAATAAATAAATAAATAAAATTAAAAATAAATAAGAACAATTAAAAAGCAATATGAAAAAGCTGTATGTGTAAACATTTTAAATACTCCTGAAGGCCCAAAATAATACATGAATACCTGAGAAAATATACCATGTTCTTTGATAGACATTTTCATCACCAGTGTCGTTTCTTTACCATGATCCAAATGAAAATGCCAACTGCTTTCTTTTGTTGTCTTTAGTTTTTTAGGTATTTTTTTAATGAAAGGGTAAGACATAGGGTAATTCTCTAGTTCATTTTGAAAAATAAACATACTTCATGCATATATCAAGGTAAATTACTCCAAATGAGTCAGTGTTTAAATGCAAAAAATAAAACAATAAAAATAATATATAAAACCTTGAGTAAACTCCTATAAAGAAGGAAAGGCCTTTCTAATTATAGACTCAAATCCTTAAGCCATAAAACAAAAGAGTGTAAAATTCAACCACATTAAAAAAATAACTTCTGCACGAGGCAAAAATATTATGAACAAATAAAAACTAGGAAATATGGCTTATAATTCATATTACAAAGGAAAGGCTCACCCTTCTCTTATATAAAAATATCCTTGAAAAAAATAAGAAAATGCTAAACAAATATGAAGAAAATAGGCAGAGGGTATGTACAGACAGTTCAGCATATACATATATATGTATATGCTGAATATAACCTTTAGATTTGTAAAAAGATGTTCAGCTGCACTCATAATAAGAAAAATGCTAATTCAAACATCACCACACTTGTGGTTTCAAAACATGGCCCCAGAATTATCCAGCACTCCTCCCATGAACAGGTGCACTTTCCCTTGAGTCCAATGTCTGTAACTTTCTGACCAACAGACTCCAGCCTATATGTTGTGATGGTTTGGTAGCTTGCACTACCCGTCTCTTTCTCTGAAACCCAACCACCATGCTATGAGGAAGCACAAGTCCCCCACTGGACAGGAACCAATAGCTAGTACCAGCTTGCCAGTCATGTGAGTATACCAACTTGGAACAAGACCCTTGAGCTTTAGTTGAGCTGCCCCAGCTAACACTGCATGGAGAAGAGATGAGTTGCCTTTACTAAGTTCTGCTGAAATTGAAGATTTATGAGCAAATTAAATGACTGTTTCATTTTGAGCTAATTCAGGATGATCTTTTGAAATTGGTAAGGAAGAAGACGCCATGATACTGTGTACATAAAACCCTAAAAACTCCACCAAAAAAATAAATAAATGAATTTATTTATTACTAAATTCAATAAATCAGGTCACAGGATACAAAATCAATATAAAGAAATCCATTGCATTTTTATATACTAATAATGAAGTGGCAGAAAGATAAATTAAGAAAATGGTCCTATTTGCAATTTTACCAAAAATAATAAAATACCTAAGAATAAATTTAACCAGGGAGGTGAAAGACTTGTCCTTTGAAACTATAAATGTTGATGAAAGAAATTGCAGATGACACACATAAATGGAAGATGTTCCATGCTCATGGATTGGAAGAACAAATACTGTTAAAATGTCGATTCTACCCAAAGCAATCTGCAAATTCAATGGAATCCCTATCAAAATACCAATAGCTTTTTTTTTTTTGTACAGAACTAGGACAAACAATCCAAAAATTTGTGCGGAAACACAAAAGACCCCAAATAGCTACAGCAGTCTTGAAAAAGAACAACAAAACTGGAAGTATCCAGATTTCAAAATATACTACAAAGCTGTAGTAATCAAAACAGTACTGGCACAAAAATAGACACATAGATCAGTGGAACGGAAGAGAGAACCCAGAAATAAACCCACTCTTATATGGTCAATTGAATTTTGACAAAAGAGACAAGAATATGCAATGGAAAAAAGATGGTCTCTTTTACAAATGCTGTTGTGAAAACTGGACAGTTACATGAACAAGAATGAAACTGGACCACTTTCTTAAACCATACCCAAAAATAAACCAAAATGGGTTAAAGTCCTAAATGTTAGACCTGAAACCATAAAAATCCTAGAAGAGAGGACAGGAAGTAATGTTTCTCACATCAGCTGAAGGACATTTTTCTAGATATGTCCCATGAGGCAAGAGAAACAAAACCAAAAATAAACTATTGGGACTACATCAAAATAAAAAGCTTCTGCATGGCAAAGGAAACAACAAAACAAAAAAGCCAACCTACCGAATGGGAGAAGGTATTTGCAAATGACATATCTGATAAAGGGTTAGTATCCAAAATATATAAAGGACTTCTATAACTCCATACCCCCAAACCAAATAATCAAATTTAAAAATGGGCAGAAGACATGAACAGACATTTGTCTAAGGAAGACACCCAGATGGTCAATAGACACATGAAAAGGTGCTCAACATCATTCATCATCAGGAAAATGCAAATCAAGACTACAATGAGACATCACCTCACACCTGTGAGAATGGCTAGAATCTAAAACACAAGAAACAATAAGTGTTGGTAATGATGTAGAGAAAAAGGAACTCTGGGGCACTGTTGGCGGGAATGCAAACTGGTGCAGCCACTGTAGAAAATGGCATGGAGGTTGCTCAAAAAATTAAAAATAGAATTACCCTATGATCCAGTAAATTGCACTACTGGGTATTTACTCAAAGAATACAAAAACAACAATTTGAAAGGATATATGTACCTCTATGTTTATTTAAACATTATTTACAATAGCCAAATTATGGAAGCACCCCAAGTGTCCATCAATAGATGAGTGAATAAGGAAGATGTGATATGTACACACACACACACACACACACTACTCAGAATATTACTCAGCCATAAAAAGAATGAAATCTTGCCATATCCAACATGGATGAATCTAGAGGTTATACTATCAAGTGAAATAAGTCACAGAAAGAAAACTACTATATGATTTCACTCATATGTAGAATTTAAGAAACAAAACAAAGAAAGAAAAAAAGAGACAAACCTAAAAACAGACCCTTAAATATAGAGAACAAACAAACACCATAGGGGAGGTGAGTGGGGGAATGGGTGAAGCAGATGATGGGGAATAAGAGTGCGCTTATCGAGATGAGCACTGAACAATGTATAGAATTATTGAATCACTATATTGTACACCTTGAACTAATGTAACACTGTATGTTAATTATACTGGAATTAAAATAAAAAATAAATATGTTAAAAAAGAGAGCTTGATAAAATAATGTCGCAAATTGAAAAAAAGATACTTTTCTTTCATTTTATTTTATCATCCAGAGTTTAGATATGAAAATAGCTATGGTTTGCACTTTCTTCTGGAGAGCATTATAGGGATAAAGTAAAATAACAAATGGGAAGGTGTTTTGAAGACAAGTAAATGCAAAGTATTATCACAGCAATTGTAAATAAAAAAGTAAAAGAGAGCATTGTTCTGCTTATAGATGTCAGTCTGAGAACATGCATTTACAGTAAAAATGATGGAGTAAGAATACCTGCCAACATGGGATGTAGAGAAATTTCAAGAAAATAGGAAGCAAGTGGAGGAATAGGAACTGACTGAAGGAGGAGAGATACCACTAGGTAGCATATAATCAAAATACAGCCAGAAAGGTTGCTGACCATCCCCACAGATCTCTGGACTGTCTCAGGGTTTGGACTTCCCACATACATTACTTCCTCTCCAGGCCAGGAGTGAAGCACTCTTCTATAAAGATAACAATGCCCTCCAAATAAAGCCCACCCCATTCAGGCATTTAAGTGTCTGTGGTGAGCTGACTGGACAAATGTCTGATAATTGACAAGTCCCACCCACATATCCAGGACTCCCAATCAGCTTTCTGTTGCCTCAGTCTAAAAAACAGATGACTATTGATGTCATCAATGTGGCAAGCACTCAATAAATATTTCCTAATATTTATTGCATTTGGTAAGTATTTTAATAACAAAACCAGTAATAATATTACTATTTTCAATTGGAAAGATGTTTTATTATACACCAAAGTAAACAGAGTTGTGTAAATACAAATACACAAATAGAAAATAATAGAAATAATACAAGGACTAGAAAAGGATTTTTTAAAAATTCTCAATGGTATCCTTAGAACATTTCACCAGAAATTTTCATCCATTAAAAATAAAGAGAGGGGCAGAGCAATTAGAGACCTGGGAAGGTGGCAGCATAGGAGGACACTGGGCTCACCGTGTCCTGCTGATCGCTTAGATTCCACCCACATCTGCCTAAATAACCCAGAAAACTGCCAGAAGACTAGCAGAATGGACTCTCTGGAGCCAAGCCTAGACAAGAGGCCCACGGAAGAGGGTCGGAAGGGCAGAGAGGCGGTGCGCGCTACACAGACTGGCGGGAGGGAGCCGGGGCGGTGAAGGGACAGCCAGCCCACCCGGCAAGGCAGAGCCCCCAAGTCTGGCTTGCAAAAGTGGAGGGGCCAGATGGAGTGAGTTCTGACAGCCAGCGGGACTTAACATCTGGAATGTCATAAGTCAACAGCTCTGCTCGGAGAGTGGCAGGGTGAGAGAACACCGGGAGGGAGATTTGTTGAACCCTGGAGGACAGAGCTCAGCTTGGCGGGGAACAAAGGTGCTGACCATCGCCATCTTCCTCTCCCATCCCCCAACTGAAATTCCAAAGGGAACGGTTCCTATCACTGAACTTGCTTGCACCACACAAACCCTCAATGATGTGCTTCTGTGGATCCATCCCTCCGACAGGTCTGCCTCCCTCCTGGTGCTGCAGGGCCCCTCCTGCAGGGGACCACCTTCAGCAAAGGGAGCTAAGCCTGCCCCTCCCGCCCCTGTGCACCTTGTGGATCCACCCTGGCTAATACGCCTTTGGCCAGATCCCATCAAAGCAGCACCACAAGCCTGGCAGTGTGCAAGTAGCCCGGACAGGGGCCACACCACTCCGCAATGAGTCCTGCCCCTGGGAGAGGGGAAGATAAGGTACACACCAGTCTGACTGTGGCGCCAGTGGTGGGCTGGGGACAGACATCGGGTCTGACTGTGGCCCCACCCACCAATGCAAGTTATTCAAGACAGCACAGGGGAAGTGCCCTGCAGTTCTGCACCACTCCAGGGACTATCCAAAATGGCAAAACGGAAGAATTCTCCTCAAAAGAAACTCCAGGAAGTAGCAACAGCTAACGGATTGATCAAAAATGATTTAAGCAATATAATGGAACAAGAATTTAGAAAAATAGTTATAAAATTAAACGCTGGGCTTGAAAAAAGCATAGAGGACAGCAGAGAATCTATTGCTACAGAGATCAAGGGACTAATAAATAGTCATGAGGAGCTAAATAATGCTATAAATGAGGTACAAAATTAAATGGAGGTGGCCATAGCACGGATTGAAGAGGTAGAGGCGAGACTAGGTGAATTAGAAGATAAAATTATGGAAAAAGAGGAAGCTGAGAAAAAGATAAAAAAAATCCAGGAGTATGAGGGGAGAATTAGAGAACTAAGTGATGCAATCAAACGGAACAATATCCGTATAATAGGAATTCCAGAAGAGGAAGAGAGAGAGAAAGGGGCTGAAGGTGTACTTGAACAAATCATAGCTGAGAACTTCCCTGACCTGGGGAAAGAAAAAGGCATTGAAATCCAAGAAGCACAGAGAACTCCCTTCAGACGTAACTTGAATCGATCTTCTGCATGACATATCATAGTGAAACTGGCAAAGTACAAGGATAAAGAGAAAATTCTGAAAGCAGCTTGGGATAAACAGGCTTTAACTGACAAAGGTAGACACATAAGAATAGTAGCAGACCTATCTACTGAAACTTGGCAGGCCAGAAAGGATTGGCAGGAAATCTTCAATGTGATGAACAGAAAAAATATGCAGCCGAGAATCCTTTATCCAGCAAGTCTGTCATTCAGAATAGAAGGAGAGATAAAGGTTTTCCCAAACAAACAAAAACTGAAGGAATTCATCACTAAACCAGCCCTACAAGAGATCCTAAGGGGGATTCTGTGAGTGAAATGTTGCAAGGACTATAAACTACCAGAGACATCACTACAAGCATGAAACCTACAGACATCACAACTCTAAACCCATATCTTTCAATAATAACACTGAATGTAAATGGACTAAATGCTCCAACCAAAAGACATAGGGTATCAGAATGGATTTAAAAAAACAAGACCCATCTATTTGCTGTCTACAAGAGACTCATTTTAGACCTGAGGACACCTTCAGATTGACAGTGAGGGGATGGAGAGCTATTTAGCATGCTACTGGAACTCAAAATAAAGCTGGAGTAGCCATACTTATATCAGACAACCTAGACTTTAAATTAAAGGCTGTAACAAGAGATGAAGAAGGGCATTATATAATAATTACAGGGTCTATCCATCAGGAAGAGCTAACAATTATAAATGTCTATTCGCCGAATATGGGAGCCCCCAAATACATAAAACAATCACAAACATAAGCAACCTTATTGATAAGAATGTGGCAATTGCAGGGGACTTTAATACCCCACTTATAACAATGGATAGATCATCTAGACACAGGATCAATAAAGAAATAAGGGCCCTGAATGATACACTGGACCAGATGGACTTGACAGATATATTTAGAACTCTGTATCTCAAAGCAACAGAATATACTTTATTCTCAAGTGCACATGGAACATTCTCCAAGATAGATCACATACTGGGTCACAAAACAGCCCTTCATAAGTATAAAAGAATTGAGATCATACCAAGCACACTTTCAGACCACGATGCTATGAAACTTGAAATCAACCACAGGAAAAAGTCTAGAAAACCTCCAAAAACATGAGGTTAAAGAGCACCCTACTACAGAATGAATGGGTCAACCAGGCAATTAGAGAAGAAATTAAGAAATATATGGAAACAAACGAAAATGAAAATACAATCCAAACACTTTGGGATGCAGCAAAGGCAGTCCCGAGAGGAAAATACATTACAATCCAGGCCTATCTCAAGAAACAAGAAAACTCTGAAATACAAAATCTAACAGCACACCTAAAGGAAACAGAAGCAGAATAGCAAAGACACCCCAAACCCAGCAGAGGAAGAGAAATAATAAAGATCGGAGAAGTAAACAATATAGAATCTAAAAAAACTGTAGAGCAGATCAATGAAACCAAGAGTTGCTTTTTGAAAAAATAAACAAAATTGATAAATCTAGCCAGGCTCTCAAGAAGGGAGAGGACCCAAATAGATAAAATCATGAATGAAAATGGAATTATTACAACCAATCCCTCAGAAATACAAGAACTTATCAGGGAATACTATGAAAAATTATATGCCAACAAACTGGAAAACCTGGAAGAAATGGACAAATTCCTAAACACCCACCCACTCCCAAAACTCAAATAGGAAGAAATAGAAAAGTTAAACCGACCCATAACCAGTGAAGAATTGAATCAGTTCTCAAAAATCTCCAAACAAATAAGAGTCCGGGACCAGATGGCTTCCCTGGGGAATTCTACCAGACATTTAAAGCAGAGATAATACCTATCCTTCTCAAGCTGTTCCAAAAAATAGAAAGGGAAAGAAAACATTCAGACTCATTCTATGAAGCCAGCATTACTTCGATTCCCAAACCAGAGACCCAGCAAAAAAAAGAGAACTACAGGCCGATATCCCTGATGAATATGGATACAAAAATTCTCAACAAGATTCTAGCAAATAGAATTCAACAGCATATAAAAAGAATTATTGATCAAAAAGAATTATTGATCCCACCATGATCAAGTGGGATTCATTCCTGGGCTGTAGGGCTGGTTCAACATTCACAAATCAATCAGTGTGATACATCACATTAATAAAAGAAAAAGATAAGAACCATATGATCCTGTCAATCAATGCAGAAAAAGCATTTGACAAAATTCAGCATCCTTTCTTAATAAAAAACCTCGAGAAAGTCGGAATAGACGGAACATACTTAAACATCATAAAAGCCAATTTATGAAAAGCCCACAACTAATATCATCCTTAATGGGGAAAAACTGAGAGCTTTCCCCCTGAGATCAGGAACACAACAGGGATGTCCACTCTCACCACTGTTTTAACATAGTGTTGGAAGTTCTAGCATCAGCAATCAGACAACAAAAGGAAACCAAAGGCATCAAATTGGCAAAGATGAAGTCAAGCTTTCACTTTTTGCAGATGACGTGATATTATGCATGGAAAACCCGGTAGACTCCACCAAAAGTCTGCTAGAACTGATACATGAATTCAGCAAAGTTGCAGGATACAAAATCAATGTACAGAAATCAGTTGCATTCTTATACACTAATAATGAAGCAACAGAAAGACAAATAAAGAAACTGACCCCATTCACAGTTGCACCAGAAATCATAAAATACCTAGGAATAAACCTAACCAAAGATGTAAAAGATCTGTATGCTGAAAACTATAGAAAGCTTATGAAGGAAATTGAAGACGATATAAAAAAATGGAAAAACATTCCATGCTCGTGGATTGGAAGAATAAATATTGTTAAAATGTCAATATTACCCAAAGCTCTCTACACATTCAATGCAATCCCAATCAAATTGCACCAGCATTCTTCTCGAAGCTAGAACAAGCAATCCTAAAATTTGTACACAACCACAAAAGACCCCGAATAGCCAAAGTAATATTGAAGAAGACCAAAGCGGGAGGCATCACAATCCAAGACTTTAGCCTCTACTACAAAGCTATAATCATCAAGACAGCATGGTATTGGCACAAAAACAGACACATAGACCAATGGAATAGAATAGAGACTCCAGAATTGGACCCACAAAAGTATGGCCAACTAATCTTTGACAAAGCAGGAAAGAATATCCAATGGTTTGGAGAACTGTACAGCAACAGGCAAAAGGATGAAACTAGACCACTTTCTTACACCATTCACAAAAATATACTCAAATGAATAAAGGACCTGAATGTGAGACAGGAAACCATCAAAACCCCAAAGGAGAAAGCAAGGAAAAACCTCTTTGACCTCAGCTGCAGCAATTTCTTATTCGACACATCTCCAAAGGCAAGGGAATTAAAAACAAAAATGAACTATTGGGACCTCATGAAGATAAAAATCTTCTGCACTGCAAAGGAAACAACAAAACTAACAGGCAACCGAGAAAATGGGAAAAGATATTTGCAAATGGCATATCAGACAAAGGGCTAGTATCCAAAATCTATAAAGAACTCACCAAACTCCATACCTGAAAAGCAAATAATCCAGTGAAGAAATGGGGAGAAAACATGAATAGACACTTCTCTAAAGAAGACATTCAGATGGCCAACAGGCACATGAAAAGATGCTCAATGTCGCTCCTCATCAGGGAAATACAAATCAAAACCACACTCAGATACCACCTGATGCCCATCAGAGTGGCTGAAATGAACTGATCAGAAGATTACAGATGCTGGAGAGGATGTGGAGAAACGGGAACCCTCTTGCACTGTTGGTGGGAATGCAAATTGGTGCAGCCGCTCTGGAAAATAGTGTGGATTTCCTCAAAAAATTAAAAATAGATCTACCCTATGACCCAGCAATAGCACTGCTAGGAATTTACCCAAGGGATACAGGAGCGCTGATGCATAGGGGCACTTGTGCCCCAATGTTTATAGCAGCACTTTCAACAATTGCCAAATTATGGAAAGAGCCTAAATGTCCACCAACTGATGAATGGATAAAGAAATTGTGGTTTATATATACAATGGGATACTACTTGGCAATGAGAAAGAATGAAATATGTCCTTTTGTAGCAACATGGATGGAACTGGAGAGTGTTATGCTAAGTGAAATAAGTCATACAGAGAAAGACAGATACCATATGTTTTCACTCTTATGTGGATCCTGAGAAACTTAACAGAAGACCATGGGGGAGAGGAAGGAAAAAAAAGTTAGGGAGGGAGCCAAACCATAAGAGACTCTTAAAAACTGAGAATAAACTGAGGGTTAATGGTGGATGGGAGGGAGTGGAAAGGGGGCGATGGGCATTGAGGAGGGCACCTGTTGGGATGAGCACTGGGTGTTGTATGGAAACCAATTTGACAATAAATTTCATATTAAAAAATAAATAAAAAGAAAAAGAGAAGAAATAGCATGCTAATAATTATCTGGAAACAAGAAAGACCTGTTTGATAATTTTTCCCACATGCACAAAAATCTATGGATCAGTAGAAATTCAAATTGAAAAAATGTTCTAGAAAGTATTGTAAAAAGATTAAGAATGATAAAATAGAGGGGGAATATTTAGTTATGGAATATCAATATATGACCTCCAACAGATAACTAATGAAATTCCTTAAAGAGAGAATAGTAAAATTGAAAAGGAGAAATTATCAAAGATCAACCACAGTGGTTCTCAAGGTGTTATCCAGGGAACTCTGAGGTCCTACATTTTCTTCATATTAACCAACAAACAAACAGACATGTCTCAACAGAGTAGGAAGTCAATAGATAGCATAAAAATTGAAAAATCTAGAATTGGCTGCATAAGGTTATTTAGAGATAATAGCCTTTAGAGAATTAACTACTACAGGAAACAGGTAAATAGTTAAAGGGATTGTCTGTGGAGATGAGAGAGGGGACAGAAAAGATTAGTCAAGGAGCCTCTATTTTAAATTACACTATTTAACAGCTTCAAAGGGACATGCACCCTAATGTTTATAGCAGCATTATCAACAACAGCCAAGCTATGGAGACAGCCCAAATGTCCATCAACTGATGAATGGATAAGGAAGGTGTGGCGTATATGTGTGTGTGTATACACATATATATGTGTGTATATATATACACACATATATATGTGTATACACACACACATATACGCCACACCTTCCTTATCCATTCATATGTGTGTGTGTGTGTGTGTGTGTATACTTTTATATATACACACACATATGTATATATATAATGGAATATTACTCAGCCATCAAAAAGAATGGAACTTTGCCATTTACAACAATGTGGATGGAACTAGAGTGTATTATGCTAAGCAAAATAAGTCAATCAAAGAAAGACAAATACCATTTGATTTCACTCATATGTGGAATTTTAAAAACGAAACAGATGAACAAAAGGGGGGGGGGGAAGACAGGGGAAACAAACCATGAAAGACTCTTAAATATAGAGAACAAAATGAGGGTTGATAGAGGAAGATGGGTGGGGGATGGGTTAGATGGGTGATGGGTATTGGGAGGGCACCTGTTATGATGAGCACTGGGTGTTGTATGTAAGTGATGAATCACTGAATTATGCTCCTGAAACCAATATTGTACTGTATGTTCACTAACTAGAATTTAAATAAAAATTTGGAGAAAAAAAACAACAAAAAACCCCCAAATATTTGTGAAACACAGGTTAACTTTTACACTTAGGGCAACTCAAAGATTTTTATAGAAAATTAAATATTTCTTTTTTTAAAACAAAAAAAATAAAGTTCAGTATTTAGGTAGCTCAGTTAATAGAAGGATCACAATCAAGAAACTTCTCACAGTTTCACATTAAGAGGCTGAAGGTTGGTCCTTCCTAAGGCTTAGAGGTGAGAATTATTGACATCACCTTGGTCTGCAGATGGGTACTTCTGGCACATTCCCCTCTGTGCAGCTGTAAAATGAAGTCTGTGTTTGAGGAACACCGTGTGTGCTCTCTTCTTCAGTATTAAACTGCTGAGTAACTTAACTCACCACTAAATCTTTTTGTTCTAGCTTTCTTTCCTCGCTCTCCTTCTCTTCAGTTCCTTGTTCTGTTATCCCATTATAACTCCTAACTCGAAACTCACCAGTGACATTTTTGTTGAGAGTTTCATGTACTTCTGAAGAAAAACACTGGAGCAGTTTGTACTGAATCAAATTCTTGGAATCTCTTGCCCTAGTTTGTACTGGAATATTTGGGGAAGTCCAGGGGTATCTCCAGAACAGCAAAGCTTTTCAGAGTGGGCTTTGTCTTCTAAAAGGAGATGTTAAGTGATGACCTTAAGTGATGGACACTCTGGAATGATGAAAGTGGAATAGAGACACCGGAGACCCTCATGCCCCTGTCCAGACACATTGGTCCACTGTTTGGACCTATGGGTATCAGCCATCCTTGATATATTATAATGCCCTTGAAGGGGAAGGAAGACAAATTTCTTTTGCAGAACAGCATGGGAATTGCAGTGTGACCAATCATCTTGGTGTGTAAGAATAGCCTGGGACTATCCCAGTTTTAACACTGAAAGTCCTGTATCCTGGGAAGCCTCTCAGTCCCAGCAACACTGGGATGGTTGGCCACATTATGGTTAGGATGTCTAGTACAAAGCCACTGCCTAGAATAAAATCCCAGCTCCACCACCTACCTACTAGCTGCCTGACTTTGTCAAAATTGCTTAATCCTACTCTTTCTCATTTGCCTTATATGAAAATGGGGATAACATTAGTACTTAACTGCTGGGGTTGTGCCAAAAAACAACTTAGTACATATAAAGAACTCAAAATGGTGCCTAGCATGTGGCAACGTGGCAAGTACTCAGTAACTATTCCCTAATATTTATTGCATTTGGTAAATATTTTTAATAACAAAACAAGTAATAAGATTACTATTTTCAACTGGAATGATGCTTTATTATGCACCAAAGTAAACAGAGTTGTGTAAATAATATTTCTTTTGGAGGTTGATAAGGCCAAATAGGCCCAATGGGTGTTTTGAGATGTCAGCTAAATCAAAATCAAACATTCTCATGGCTAACACTATAAACTCTGTAGAAACAACTGTCAGGAGAAGCAGCACCCTTTATTCATCTGAGTTGTAGACAAAGCATTAATCAATAGGTGATATTAAAACAGCCCAATAATGAAAATTACTTTCGCATCTGATTTTAAGATGTGAGAGCATGTTCATGCCAATGGAATTGAAATGGACCTCAGGTATTTACTGTTGACAGGAGAAGTAATAAAATGTGGAATGCAGTGACACAGGGCCTGGTATCATTAAGTTTGGATTGTTCTAGTATTTAGGCAAATTCATACTCTTCCTGAAATTGAGGGGTTATAAAAAATATACTGTAGGTACACACTTCTTTTTATTAGTTTTGTTTCTTTGCTATTCAACATCTGAACATCCTTTCTCTTTTGTTTCTTCTCTGTTCAACATCTGAACATCCTTCCTCTCTTTTGGTAATCCCCAGCATGTGGGCATTGGTCCCACTCTGGACGTGAAGAGGCCAAACACTGTTTCCTCCTGCCCTGTTGTAGTGATTGCATATATGCTATCAAACCTCAGCAGAGGTACACAGGCTTACATAGAAGGCTTTTTAAAACATAGATTGCTGGACCCCACCTCCTGAGGGGTTGAGAATTTACATTTCTAACAAGTTTCCAGGAAATATCGATGCTGCCAGTTAGGAATCACACTTTAAGAACAAGTCAGTTAGAATGTGAACACGTGCTGGGGCGCCTGGGTGGCTCAGTCGGTTAAGCATCTGACTTCAGCTCAGGTCATGATCTCACAGTGTGTGGGCCTGAGCCCTGTGTCGGGCTCTGCGCTGACAGTTCAGAGCCTGGAGCCTGCTTCAGATTCTGTGTTCTCCTCTCTCTCTGCTCCTCCCCTGCTCACTCTGTCTCTCTCTGTCTCTCAAAAATGAATAAATGTTAAAAATTTTTTTTAAATTTTTTAAAATTTGTTTAAAAATTTTATTTTTGAGAGAAAGAGAGACAGAGTGTGAGTGGGAGAGGGGCAGAGAGAGAGGGAGACACAGAATCTGAAGCAGGCTCTAGGCTCTGAGCTGTCAGTGCAGAGCCCGACATAGGGCTCGAACCGACGAACTGGGAGATCATGACCTGAGCTGAAGTTGGACGCTTAACCGACTGAGCCACTCAGGTGCACCCCCCCAATTTTTTTTTTAAATAATGTGAACATATGACTTAGGTCAAAGAGATGCCTCTGATTGGGACTTGAGACACAAGGTCAGCTGCGAAATTTTCTGTGAATAGAGCAGGCATATCAGGAATCCAACTCTGGCAACACCAAGTGGTCAACAGCAGTTATCAGAGTTGGTAAGAAGATAGTTCCTATGAGTGACCTTGGCTGTCTAGCCTTTCTTGATTCTTGCCTGTTTGCTGCAGCCTAATTCTCTCACTTTTCTGTCAGTTCTGTGAGCTACTCTGCCTTTCAGTGAATTATCCTTTTGGGTAAGTTCACCATGGTCAGTTTCTGTTGGATGCATCTAGAAACACTGAGTGAAAAAGCAAGGCTATCAATGAGTAACAGGGATTTGAACTACTGTCAATCGTGGCAAGTGATAATTGACTATAACTGACTAAGTGCATTGATAGAAGAATGCTCTGAACGCTACATGAGCACAGAGGAGAGAAGGTGACCCAACTAAATGGTGGGCAATGGTGGGATGGGAGCTTATGTGGAGAGGAGGTTCAAGACAGGAAATAGGATGAAACTGGAAACATAAGTAGGAATGAGGTATTGGAGAACGTGTGTAACCTACAAAGTGAATTTAGACATTATTTGACAATATTTAATGTCAACATTTCCCAAACTTCTCTGATGGTATGAATCCCTCTGAAGATTCTAGGGTCAGGACACAAAATCTAAATGTTTTATGGTTTTTATGATCAAGCATGCTCAAGAAATACTGCCACAGATAATGGGAATCATTCAAGAATTTTTAGTATGGAAGTAACATGGCTTTCTAGAATATCCTCTAAGAGCATGAGGAGATAGGTTTGAGGAGTAGAAGATGGGAAACAGGCAGACCAGTTAGGATGTTGCCCCAGTTATTGGGACATGAAATTATATGGGTCTCAACAAATGCAGTCCCCAAGAAGGAAAGGATTCAAAACATACTAGAAAACACAGTCCTTGTTGATGGAATAATATTCAGTAGGTGATGGAATTCAGGGTGAGAGAGGAATAGTCTATCAGCACCACTCCCAGGACTTAGATTTAGGTCATGGATTGATATGTAAACGTTGCTTTTTAAAATGTAGGTAGGGGCGCCTGGGTGGCGCAGTCGGTTAAACGTCCGACTTCAGCCAGGTCACGATCTCGCGGTCCGTGAGTTCGAGCCCCGCGTCAGGCTCTGGGCTGATGGCTCGGAGCCTGGAGCCTGTTTCCGATTCTGTGTCTCCCTCTCTCTCTGACCCTCCCCCGTTCATGCTCTGTCTCTCTCTGTCCCAAAAAAATAAATAAAAAACGTTGAAAAAAAAATTAAAAAAAAAATGTTGTAGGTAAAACTAAGGTGCAAGATTGAGCAGCAGAGTTGAAAAAAAAAATTAAAAAAAAAAATGTTGTAGGTAAAACTAAGGTGCAAGATTGAGCAGCAGAGAAAGACAGGGCTTAGGAAAGGCATCAGGTTCTTTTCTGGTAATAGTGATAGTTTTAAAAGATTTTTTAATGGTTATTTTTATTTTTGAGAGAGACAGAGCATGAATGGGGGAGGGTCAGAGAGAGAGAGAGGGAGACACAGAATCCGAAGCAGGCTTCAGGCTCTGAGCTGTCAGCACAGAGCACAGTAAGATCATGACCTGAGCCGAAGGGACACTCAACTGACTGAGCCACCCAAGTGCCCCATTGGTAATAGTGATCGTTTTAGAAGGAGAGAGTGCTGGGATCGTGGACATTGTTGCATCAGTATTTCTACGGAATTTTACGATCTTCTTTCTCATTATTGCTCTTCATTTCATGTTTTAGTCACAGCTCTGATTTGGTACTGATGCATGTTAATTGTTTTTCCTTGAAAGTTCTTCTAACTTGGGACACCTGGGTGGCTCAGTCGGTTAAGCATCCAACTCTTGGTTTCTGCTCAGGTCATGATCTCACAACTCATGGGTTCAAGCCCTGCATCGAGCTCTGTGGTGGCCGCACAGAGCCTGCTTGCTTGGGATTCTCTGTTCCTCTCTCCCTGCCCCTCCCGTGCTCAGTCTCTCTCACAAATAAATAAATAAACTTAAAAAGCCAAAAGCAAAGTAAGTCCTTTTAACTCAAGAGATTCAAACTTCTTTCTAAAATCCAACCCAGAAGAGTGAATAATTAGGTGCTAGTTAACTTAGTCTTCCTATATCTTTTGATATAAATAAATAGTATCTAGGGAATAGCAAAAGCAGTCTAAGCATACCTTTATGGGGCTATGTCTCCCTTGACCTTCATAATCTTTCAGAGCAGATTTCATTCTTCAACATACAGTAACTGATACTCATACATACATAAATGTATGAAATTTCATACATAATAAATGATACATAAATATACATAAATAAATTTATAAATAAATAAATAAATATAGTTTATATATAATTATATAATTATAATATTGTTATATATAATTATATTATTATATAATAATTATATATAAATTATATAAATATAAATATTTATAAATATAAAATAATTTATAAATAAATACATAAATTTATACATTCATAAATATATGAAATAGTAAAATATGAACACTGATTGTCCATGGATTGTACTTATTTAAAGCTCATAATATCCCTTTAAGGTTATTATTATGATTATTCCAAATTCACAAATGAAGAAACTGTGACTCAGTGAATTTAAGAAACTTGTCCAGGGCCACGCAGTAACCACATTTTATAACCAGCTTTCAAATCCTCATCTGATTTCTACCAGGAGGAAGAGAAACAATGATCTGAGAAGATTTGCATGCACATCTTCTTGGTAGCCAGCGCACTGCATAGCTTAGCACGTGGCCTTGAGGGATGCTCCCCAGTCCAGATATTAACTAAAACAGTACCCAGAATTTTTTTCATAGAGCTAGAAAGGACTTGGAAAAAATTATTTCTAAATCAGCTATTACATGTTTGCTACAAAGAGGAATATTGCTACACACCCATTTCACATTGCCATCAAACCCTAAGTCCCTGATTGAAATTTCAAATAATGGCTTCGTTTTGACATTTCTGACTGAGAAAGCCGTGAGGTTACCTGGCATCCTCCCCTTGGCTCCCGGGTCCAGTGCTTCTTTTCTCCCTGTACTCTTCCGTCATCTTCCCCACTCAACTCACACCTGGCCTCTGTGCTTCTGACGCACTTGCTGTAACCTCCACAAACTTAAGGAAATTTTGCTCCTTTCGATCCATTCTACCTATTTCTGCCAATGCCTTCCCCCTCCCCTGCTCCTCAATGTTAATTTGGTCACGTTATGCTTCTCCTTGGAAACCTTCAGCATCAATTTAATGCTTAAAGTATAAACTCTTTAACATGGCTTGATAGTGACAGATTAACCCATCAACTGAGAAATATTTACGATTGTTTCGTCTTAGTTTTTCTTAAAATATCCTACAAGAAAGACAGATGTCAAATATTCTCCTTAATTTTTAAATTGAAGACACAGAAGTGAATTGCTTTCCAAATATATCCAGGAATTAGATAATGGAACCAAAGGCAAATTATATTTCTTAGTCCCTCATTTTGCCTCAAAAACAGGCTTTTTTTAGTCATTTTTTAAAAATCATTTTGACACGTACAATAAATCACTCTCACATAGGCCACACATTCCCACGTGGATACTCATATACAATTTGTGGTTTTTTTCTAAAGTGTCCCTTTTCTATGCCATTCATGAAAACCTACCAGAGCATGCAGTGAGGGAGACGTAGTGTCCGGGATAAGAGTGCAAGATTTCCAGATACACAGGTGGGTTTCTGTCCAGGCTCTGAGACCTGTGGTTATAAGACTCTGGGGCAAATTGTTCAACCTCTTCAAGGCCTAATTTTCTTATATTTCAAGTGAAAGTAAATAAAATGTAGATCTTAGAGATTAAATGAGAAGGCAGTGAGATGTTTGTAAAGTTCTTAGCACATCTGACACCTAGTAAGTGTTCAATGAATGGTCCTCTTCAAATTGTGTTGATCTAGTTTACTTAGAAATGATTTGTCAGGGGCTTCGAACTCTACTTTGGTAATAAATTCCCTGCAACACAATCTCCTCATAGATCATGACATGGCCATGTGTGATGGTACCGCTTTCTACATAATGCAGCTTTAAAAGAGTTAGGGGGTTGGGGGTATCATCTGAGTTTGCTCCTGTAGTCTGGCCTCCTCCAGACTCAGGGGAGCCTGGAAAGTGATGCAGAGCACAGTGAGGATGTCTCCCTCACTGCATCCTCTAGGGCCCCTCTGCCCTAGAGCCCACAGACTGTAAAAACAGAAATGTGCAAAAGACTTTGAGGGTGAAGCTCTGCAGTGAATGGTCCTTTTTCAATAAAACTTTTGAAAAGAACGTTCTCTTTTATTAGGACTTCATTACGGGTTAATAAATATTATATAAGCATCTAAGAAATTCCTGTATTTGCTTATATCATTACTGAAACGTCACTGATTCTGGAATTAATAAGAACAATACTGAAAACTGTTAACAGTCAAACATTTGGCATCATCTAGATGCGGATTCGAGCCTCTTGTTCCTCACTTACTAACCGTATACCCTTGAGAAAATTACTTGACTTCTCTGAATCTCTTCCCATAGCTGTACAGCGGGAGTAATAACAGCACTTACTTCAAAGGCAGGTAGTTTGAGAACTAAATGAGACAATAGATGTAAAATGTTTAGTATGTACCCAGCACGTCCAATGAACTCAAACAATAAAAACTCTCATCTTTTTCTCATTTGAAATCACTTTTCTGGTTTCCTATTTGATCTCATTTGGAAATATTCTTATGTTTATTCTCCATTTTATCTCCATACTACACTCACTGTTTCTGATCTCTTGTGTTCAGAGAAACTGTGTCTACAGCAAAGAAACCTCAACTGTGGGATGAAATGGAGTTGGAAGGATGACAGAGGACTTAGTGTTTGGATTTCTGGGAAGAGCCTTCACTGGAACATTAGTCAGGAAATGTTACCAACACTATTCATCATGCTAGACAGAGATCTGACCAAATGGAAGGGACCACGGGGCCGGTTCTCAATTCAGGGTTCTCATTAACATCATGAGGAACAGACAAGCTCATTGTGTTCTGAGAACCTTCTGGTTTGTACGAGAGAAAGATTCTCTGAGCAGTGCCTCTTGAGCCTTCCTGCCATGCCTGGGAATGTCAGCAGGTTGTTTGGCATGACTCTAAGCCATCCATCTGCCCACATGATTTATCTTAGCCTTTGTAATGGTATGGATTTAACAATAACATGGGGATGTTTCTCGGTGAGACAAATGGTGAGAGCAAATTAGCAGTACCAAGCAGTTTATAATGTATCTCGTACATATGGGAAAATCCTATGGAGATTTTAATCATCGATTCAAATTGAAATGGATTTAATTTATCACCAAGAATGACTCACTACTCCCCTTTTCTAAAATAATTAATGCTGTCCTCATTTTCAGTAGAACTGAGTGGCTGTCTTTTGTTCAGCTTACCTCACAAAGCAATTGCAGACCTAATCAGTACCTAGAAGAATCCAGCCAGATGCTAGAAAACTCAGTGATGTTGCAGGATATCGGACACAAAACTTGTGACTTCTGGGACCATCAGGAAAGTTGTCAAGAGATGTAACAATAGAATGTGGCTTAAACTACTACTCAGGACCATGCCTTTTCAGTGTTTCCTAACACATTCATCTTTTCCCTTTCACGTATATCCTTCCAACTGGCTCAGAAAAATACACACAAACCTTCACCCTAATATTTACATATTTACTATATTTCTTGATCCCTTCTTCAATTTCTTCCTTTGCTTTATAAAAAAAGGTAAGCTTTAGGCAGCAGCTCCCTATAATAGTAACTTCTGCCTCTGATATCTAAACTTATTACCAGATAATTATGCATTAATTAGTAGCTCAGGAAACTAGAAACTTGATCTATAAAAAGTTACCCTCTTGAGTTAATAAAGATTATATAGTGCATAAGAATTGCAATGAAGCTGAAGAAATACTTGTTGTTTCCTTAGAATGGTTGTCTATTGTCATTCCCTAAACTGTAAGCCAAGTGAAGGTGGGGATTGTGTCTACTTTTTTACCATTGTATTGTCAACACTTAAAGTAGTGCCCAGTTTGCGGCAAGCACTCAATAAATATTTGCAAATGAGTAATCTCATGGAGCACCTGCTACATGTCAAGCATTGAGTTAGGTCCTCAATAGGATGAAGCCTCAATATTGAAGGTGTTCACAGCATACAAAGAGCTATGGGAATAGAGATGAAGAGCAATGACCTCTGCTTCTGAGGTGGTAAGTAGAAGACACAAGAAATAATACGAGGAGAATTTGAATTTGAAGCTCCACCTGGACAAGGAAGCAGGATTTCCCCCAGATAAAGTGGGAGGGTGAGGAGAATATCCTAGGCAAAGGCAATGGGCTTGATAGTGCATTTGGGAACCATAAGTGAAAAGTGTGGTTCCAGTGTAGGCTATATGTGAAGGGGTGAGGTAAACAAAGCCTTGGAAGGTGACCAAAGAGTTTGAACTTCATCCAGTAGAGGGAGCCATTTAGGACTTTTCACATAGAATGAGAATTCTGGGCTCAAAGTGAATGACTGGATGAACTGAGAAGCTGAAGCAAGGCACCGTGTTTGGTAGGTATTTCAAACGTGTTTGAGGGAGCAGAGGAGGGCCTGAATAAGAAGCCAGTTGTTAGGATTGATTGGACAGGATAGTTATAGACAACAGTGTGGAGGTAGAGCTAAAAAAAATTCAACTACTAATTGAAGGGTAGAAAGGAGGCAACTCCATTATTCAAAGGTTTCTCTATGGAGTGATGCACATAGTCAGGTGACATTTATCAGACAGTAAATGGAAGAGTAGAAACAGCTTCTGGGAAAATGATGAGCCCAGTTTAGAACATGTTTATTGATGGTGCCAGCTTTGATAATTTCGTGATGATAAATTGCAAGCCATTGGAACGTGGGTTCAGATCTCAGAAGAAATGTCTATCTATGCAAGGAACATTTCAGGAGTGATTTGTTTTATAGGTGACAGTTGAACTCTTTGATGAGATCACCATGGTAGAATGTGCCAGATGAAAAGACAAGAAGACTAAAGACTGAATGAATCTTGAGGAATGTCTCTGTTTAAGGAGGAATAGAGAAGGGAGAATGAATGAAAAAGCAAAGAAGAAATTGTCAGGGAAAAAAGTAGCGTGCATTAATAGAAACAGGAAATTTCACAAAAGTGGGAAAATCAGCGGTGTCAAATGTTGAAGAAGCCCAAAGACTTAATAATAGAATGAGTCTGTTATTGAAAACTTCCTTGGCTACTTAGGAAACTATAGCTAATTGGCGACTGTGGAATTCAAATTACTGGGAGTTTAGAAGTAGCTATGAGATGAGGAATGAAGGTATTGAGCTCTTTATTCTATGACGATTTTAGCTATGAAAGGAAAGAAAGACCATTGAGAGCCTGATGAGGTAGCAATGTCTGAGGTTTTATTAAGATCACAGAGAAAATTATCTAGGAAAAATAGTCATCTGAGAGGAAAGAATTGCCAACTCCCAGAGAGAAAACATTATTCACAGAGCAAGCCAGAGGAAAGAAAGAAGTGAAGTCTATTGCATGGGCTTTCAAATGATTAAATTCATTCTCTCACTGTGTTCAGATGTGGAAATGGTGAGTTCTCTGAGGTCCAGAAGCAGTAAAACTTTTCTAGGGAATACTAATTAGATCATAATTATAAAAGAACCATGCCGCTTTAAGGATTTTTTTAGGACTGAAATTTCAGGATACGTGGGAATGTGCTCAGTTTTTCCTGAACTGAGAAGTCGGCAGCCAGGACTGTCCTGAAGGTTGGCAGAATGAGCATCTGTGCTTTGACTGATTTTCCCTAACCTTCACCGTGGTCACTCCATTTCTTAGACTAAATAAAGTAATCATGTATAATACAGTCCATTCAATGTCGATCTGCAGTAGAATGAAGCTAATTCCTGGTTATAGTGTGGCTGTAGAAAAAAAAATTACTCATGTGTAATGGGCATAGTGTGGGCTGATTGATTAAAAATCCTGAACACATTTCTTCCTGGTCAGTGAACTGAGTTTGGCATGGTAATACTGGAGAACAAATGAAACTGTGTTTGAAAAATTAAGCATTGGACCAATAAATGCATTCATCAAGCTTGCAGCTGGTGTTGAAGTACAGAGTATCTTCCCTCCAACTTCTTCCTAGGAAAAGTGAGCAAAGAGAAGTTGATGATATTTGCATTCAGTTAATGTGTTTGGCTGTAGGGGGCTCATGAACTCAAAGACACTAATAGCTTTGGCAACAACCAGATAAAGATTGGGTTTGGACAGAGTTATCTGATGGGCTTCACTCTGGATTAGGCTTGCTTTTCAGAGCAAACCCTTTGAGTTCTCATGAAATAGAGTGCATCTCATGGTGCTTCTCTTAAGTGAAGCTCTTTGTAAAAAGTAATGACTTTCAGTAATTAAAATACCGGATGAATATCAAAACCATCAGGGCAGCAACTTGTACAAACAGAACAGGGGAGCCTAAGAAGGTACACGTTTTTCCACTTCTAAGCCAAAGGGAGAGTTTCAGATTTATAAGAATTAAAACCCTTGGCTGTTTGCACAAGCTCGGTGTTGCCTAAGTTGCTAAGTAAAGAATGTCCTAAAGGATAAAAGGAAGAAAAGAGTGGCTAGCTAAGTAAAATATTTTGAATTTGTTTAAAAAGTGAGGGGAAGGGAGAGCCTGAGTGGCTAATTCAGTTAAGTGTCTGACTCTTGGTTTCAGCTCAGGTCATGATCTCACAGGTTGTATGTTCAAGTTCCGTGTTGGGCTCTGTGCTAACAAGACAGAGCCTGCTTGGGTTCTCTCTCCCCCTGTCTCTCTGCCCCTTCCCCACCATGCTCGTGCTCTCTCTCTCTCTCTCTCTCACACACACACACACACACACACACATGCACACACACACAATAAATAAACTTTAAAGAAAAAGAGGGGATGTCAGTATTTCTGAAAGTAACCAGAGGGGGGAAAATCATTAAGTAGAAAATAATACTGAGTCTTTAGTGTTCTTATGTTTTTGTTGTTGTTTTTTGTGCAGGATACATTATACAGGGTTGGCCTCTAATTTCAGACTCTATGGAGCACGGCTTGTTTGTTTTTTAAGTTTACTTATTTATTCTGAAAGTGAGAAAGAGAGCTCATGCATGCAAATGGGGGAGGGGCAGAGAGAGAGAGGGAGAGGGAGAGATCCTGATGGGTGGATCCTATCAGCCCTATGTGAGGCTTGATCGCATGACCCATGAGATCATGGCTTGAGCCAAAATCAAGAGCCAGACGCTTGATCAACTGAGCCACCCAGGCACCCAGAAGCATGGCTTGTTAGTTACAGCAAGATGCGGGACTCAAATTTGCACCTGAAACTTGACTCTCATCCATAAAGATGAACAGAGCTGTTCAGGAAGAACTAAAGATCTAAGTGAAAAGCAAAACAGGGTATTAAGGCAATAAGAACACCCAGATATTTAAGGGTTGTGTCCTCTTTATCTTTTTGCCCCTAGGGTATTTCATAATTCTCAGTCTATATGGAATTCACTGAAAAAATGATTTGCTGGCTAAATGAAGACCAGGTAATGATGATGATACAAATAAGTCCACTACAATGATGGGGAAATCCAGGAATCGATGTGCTCAGAAATTCATGAAGATGGAATTAGGGAAAAGTCTATTAGCAGGCAATGGAAAAAAAAAACCTAAGCAGGGGTTCAGGGTCAGGATCTAAGTCCTAAGAAAACAGGACTAGTTCTAGAGGTGCCGATATTGAAAAAAAGTTGCCCAAACAAGATCCAGGTCTAGGCAATAAGACAAAAGGCCTACATAACTAAATCATGCATTCATTAAACAATTGATTGTTGAGTTACTCTCTCTGTGACAGGTACACTACTAGATCCCAGGAATAAAGCCAAAAAGACAGAGATCCCTGTTCTCATAGAGCTAATAAGAGGAGACAAGAAATAAAATAGGCAAGAAAAATACACAGTATGCTAGCTGAAGCTAAATACTTTAAAGAAAAATAAAGCAAGAAGTGTGGATAGTAAGCATTGGAAGAGATTGTGATTTTTTTTTTTTAATGTTTATTTACTTTTGAGAGAGAGAGACAGAGTGCGAGTGGGGAAGGGGCAGAGAGAGAGCGAGGCACAGAATCCGAAGCAGGTTCCGGGCTCTGAGCTGTCAGCACACAGCCCGATGCAGGACTCGAACTCACAGACCACGAGTTCATGACCTGAGCCAAAGTCGTATGCTTAGCCGAGGCACCCAGACACCCCAGGAAGAGGTTGTGATTTTTAATAGGGTGGTCAAGGAAGGCATTAACTAAAGTGACATTTGAATAGAGACAATGAAAATAAAAGTTAATGGAGGGATCCACGTCCATATCTGAGGGAGGAGTAAGCCCAGGGGAAGGAGACAGAGGGAACATCAGGTGCAAAGGCTTTGGGACTCTGAGGCTGGAGGAGATCAGGAATTTTCTAGAAAGCAGGGAGGCTTATTTGGCTTGAGGGAAACTATCAAGTGGGAAAGTAGTAGGACATAAGATCAGAGAGGCAAGGGGAGTACCAGATGGGTCACATCACATAGGACTTTGTGAAATTGGACTAGATGTGTTGAAATCTTGTGTCTCCAAGATCAGAACTCTTCCTCAAGACCAAGATCAGGTTGAGCCTACTGGGATCCTCCAAATGAAAAGCACTTCTCTCAGGGGTGAAGAGGCTGAGAACCGGGTGGATCCCATCAGCTAATTTTCAGGGGGAGAAATGCGCAAGAAGCAATATATGTCATCAACAACCTCCTCTTCTGGGGACCTTTCCCGCTGCCCTCTGCCAGTCCTCAAAGGAACACATTCTATGTCCTATTTCTGTAGAAAACTAAAGCATTAGCTTTACTGGCTTAATATCAAGCAAGGGTTATTTAAATTATAACCTGGGAAGACTAAACTATCCTCAGTATTTAAAGAAACCTAATGATGGAGTGAGAAACTTTGGAGTGCACAGGTTATCTTTATTGGGAACTCCCTGTGTGAACCGTAACTAATGTCTGAACAAAGCTCCCCTTTTTAGAGCCTTTCCCTTTCTGTGTATATAGGTATATGTAGTTCATTATATACACACAGTTAACTGTATTGGTTGAAATTCCTAGTATAATTTAACCTTTAAATAAAGGTAACAAAAGCAAGATGAAGTCTACATTTAAGAAATGTAGGTGATCTCCAAACTCCTAATTCTGTGTTGTCCACCACTCACTGCTATCCATTTACTGAACCAGTTGCCAGGCAAACCCGATCCCTACATAACGGCTAGAGAAAGGACAAAGGAAGCTTACAAAACTGGATACCCAATGGAGGTATTTATAGAATAACTTCTGTTTGTGTAAAGTTGCTGGGTTTGTTCATTCTTAATTATTTCAAAATCCTGATCACCCTCGCTTCCATCAGGGATACATTCCCGTATGATAAACAGCAAGGGAGCGGTATAGATGATACAAGTTGTTTTGTTCTTCCCCCCACCCCCTGGGGAAAACAATACCTCTTGAGCTGGGGAAGACTCAAAACTCTCTAGGAATTAAGTTGTATCCTATTTCATATTCATCATAAGCCAAATTCAGGCTTCCGTGAGTCCAAATCTAGTTGTTCAGGCACTGCTTAGCACAGCTAGTTTATCAAACCGGGTATTGTGCGGCCTAAATAGAAACAAAAAGCTTTTTGATTTGGGCAGTTCTCATGAGACCTCATTGAATTTATTGTGATATTTCTCTTTATACAGAAAAGGACCAGATTAGTATCTGATAATAGATCAGCACATTTATAAATGCTGAATGCTGAGCTGTGGGCAACATGTGATTGGATATAGAATTTGTAATTATTTTGCTTTATTGAGCTTGCTGCAAAGACAGAGAGGGGTAATGAGGCACTGATCTCTCCCTCAGGGGCCTGGGATAACAGTGACAGGCAGAGGTAGGCCAGTCCCCCGGGGGGTGCAAACCAGACCTACAGGGGGCTATAGTCAAGCAATTGCCGAGAGGTTGTACAGGCAGGTGTTAGCACTAAATGTGCAGATTCAGAGTGGAAGACGGAGTATGGAGAACACAGGTGCCCTGGTGGATTTATCTGTCCTTGAGCTGACAGGTGTCCCCATCACTCCTGGGGCAAGATATCAATATAGTAAGAGAGATGGTGGCGAAGATGAAGCCACAGTTGGGGAAGAAAGAGGAGATGTGGGAATTGTTTAGGTTTCAAGTGTCAAGGTGACTGACTCTGAGTATTTACCTGAATGATGAGGCTGAAAATCGGGGAGAGTTAAGAGATCAAGAGACAAAGTGTTAGTTATTGCGAGGCAAGAGGAGGTTCACTACCCTGGAGGTGTTATACCAACCAACAGTGTATAAAGTAACACTTTTTGGCTATTAGCTGTAAAACCAAACCGAAATAAGACACACACACATCTACAAATTTTTTAGTGAGGTGTCATACACGTAAAGAATGATACATGACACATGTCATAAGTATCAACGTGAGGAATATTTCCAAATTGAAGCACTCATGTAACCAGTATCCAGACCAAAAAACATTACCAGGATACTCCCTTGGGCCCCCTTCCAGTCATTTTAACTCCCAGTGGAAACCACTATCCTGGCTTCTAATAGTGCCTATTTGTTTTTTATTTATTTTTATTTTTTCAACGTTTTTTATTTATTTTTGGGACAGAGAGAGACAGAGCATGAACGGGGGAGGGGCAGAGAGAGAGGGAGACACAGAATCGGAAACAGGCTCCAGGCTCCGAGCCATCAGCCCAGAGCCTGACACGGGGCTCGAACTCACGGACCACGAGATCGTGACCTGGCTGAAGTCGGACGCTTAACCGACTGCGCCACCCAGGCGCCCCTAATAGTGCCTATTTGTTTTACTGGTTTGGTCTCCAGTATAAATGGTATTGGGCAGTATACAATCTTTTGTACTTGGCTTCTTTCACTCAATATTATCCTTGTGAGATTCATCCATATTGTTGCATGTTGTTTATTCTTGTTGCTGTAGAGTATTCCATCATATGAATATATCGCAATTTTTATGCCCATTCTACTCTTTAGGGACCTTTGGGTGGTTTCTAATCTTTAATGATTATTAATAGAGCTTTCATGAGCATTCTAGTATATTCTTTTAGTGAATATATGTATGTGTTTCTGTTGGGTGTATACCCGGAAGTGGAATTACTAAGTCATAGGAAAGGGTATGTTCAGCTTTGGTAAATACTGCCAGTTTTCTAAAGTGTGGTTATACCAATTTTTGTCTGTTTTTTTAAATGTAGGTGGCCCAATAATTTCCACTTAGCCCTTAACTGAAGTACTTCCTTTCTTCCTACTTGTCTTAAAGTGCCTATGTTTTGAGTAACAGCAAGGCTTTCTGCCAAGTCCCGAGAAGTGAAGACTATAGAATAAAAGAAGGGGGGAGATTAGGGAATATGCCTGAGCATTAAAAAAAAAATACATGAAATCATCATACAAAACTGGGACCCCAAGTCTCTTTAGCTTTTATTCTCTATCCGAGTACGAGCCCCTATTTAACTCTTATGACCACTCAAGAATTTGAGCCTAGTTCTCACATTCCCCAAAGTTCCCAACTTCTTCAGGTTCCTGCAGCAAGTCATAGAAGATGGACCTCAGAGGGGCACCTGGGTGGCTCTATCAGTTGAATGTCTGACTTCGGCTCAGGTCATCATGATCCCATGGTTTGTGAGGTCAAGCCCTGTGTTGGGCTCTGTGCTGACAGCTCAAAGCCTTGATCCTCCTTCAGATTCTGTGTCTCCCTCTCTCTCTGTCCTTCCCCTGCTCATGTTCTATCTCTCTCTCTCAAAATAAATAAACATTGGGGCACCTGGGTGGCTCAGTCGGTTAGGCATCCGACCTCGGCTCAGGTCATGATCTCGCGGTCTGCGAGTTCGAGCCCCGCGTCAGGCTCTGTGCTGACAGCTCAGAGCCTGGAGCCTGTTTCAGATGCTGTGTCTCCCTCTCTCTCTGCCCTTCCCCTATTCACACTCTGTCTCTCTCTGTCTCAAAAAAATAAATAAACGTTAAAAATAAATAAATAAATAAACATTAAAAAATGTATTTAAAGAAGATGGACCTCAGAGCCCTTTGTGCACTAAGAGTTGGACCTGTAGCATCTGAAGCCTGCCTTCTTTTCATATTTTTTTTCAAGTGTTAGGTGACTGGGGTTGAATTTTACAGTTGGGATAGTGACATGTTTAATAAGCCTTTTAGGGCTGTCTGTAATTTAACTTGCAGGTACATCACATTACACTTATAAGAAAAGCAATTTCAATAACTGACTATTTTTTAAGTATGGGGAATCCAGATGGATAATAAATTGAGAACCCTTTGTGTTTGTACATCCAAACTCAGTATTCTTCGTTTCAAATAATTAGAAACCACAGGATGAATTAATGGTCTGTTGGAGGCTGGCTAATGTGGGCCAGTTGTATGAAAAGCACAGTGATCAGAAGTGAAAACACATTGTAGGAGCATTCAGAAAAGAAAGCAGTGTTGACAATGTCTCTGCAATTGGCTGTACAACCAGTGGCCAAAATCAGCACCTAGGCTATTCTCTGATTATAGAGACTTATCTATTAGCCCTCTACACTTAATCCATTTCTCACAGAGAACAGAGTCCCAAATGTAGGGTCTGCAACTGTTTTTCTGGAGAAGGCAGTCCCTTATGACACTGAGTAATGCATGCCTTTCCCAAGGCTAGAGCTCCCTGCTGAATATGAGGATAGTACAAATCCCAGATTTGCTTGATAAACCTCAGAGTATTAAAGAGACAACTACTATATTAAACGTTCATTTTACTAAAACCTCCACTGCTATAGCCACTATTGTATTACCCTAGTGTTTGAAAGTAGATTTATACAACTCAATTAACTACTGACCTCCAACTATTTAAAAAAATATCACTAAACTGAACTAGTCAAATGTGTCCACATTGGACAAACCCCTAACCACTTCCAGTTCGTTGGAGAAGACTGCTGACTGGCAATCTGTATGTGCTTGGGAACAAATGCTTGAAATAATATAATCTTATGTTAAATTTTACATAGTGTTTACATAGTGTGTTTACATATTAGTTCTAATTATACCCATTTATTTATCTTGCCTTAAAAGATACCCTCTGGGAGTAGGATTCTAGGAAGATTGTAGGTTAGGAGGCATCAGGTGTCCATGTTCCCACCCAGACAATAACTCTGGCAGGGTATGTCTAATGTAACTATTTTGGAACTCTGGGGTCTATTGAAGGCTTAACTCGGCAGCAGTTACCCAGACCCAACCCTCAGCCCCCAACCCAGACTATCCCTGTGTTCCTGGCACATCTTCCATGTCGATTTCAGGGGCCAGAATGGGAAATAAGACCTTGCCCTCCAAATACAGGGACTCTGATTGCTAATTGCTCCTTCTGATGTTAGAGGTATAGTCACAGAGGCCGGCAGCCATTGTTGTTGCACCTCCCCCAGTTGTTGCAAGCCCCACCCGTCAGGCTGAAGTGGCTTCCAGGGGATTTAAAGTGCCAGAACCTTCCTCCCCAACCCTTTCATTTTTCTCTTTTCTCCTTTTGGGAGCCAGATATGAAAAATATTCAAAAGCAACTGTATATATGGAGGAAGTCAGAAAGTCACCACTTATGCCCAAAGAAAGGCATAGGCTCAGAAAAAAAACTTGAAAAGACCTTAAATTTACTTAGGCTGATCCTTGGCACAGAGACACCCTACAGCACTGTAAATAAAACAACCACAAATAACAAATCCTGTAAAAGGGGAGAAATCTGATTTCCAGAGTTACCAGTTGATTAGATTCAAGTGTTCAGTTTTCAGCAAAAAATCACAAGGCATCCAAAGATACAAGAAAGTATGTCTCTTTCAAAGAAAAAAAAAATCAACAGAAACTGTCCCTGAGAAAAACTTGTTGGCAGATTTACTAGATACTAAATAAAGTTGTTTTCTAAAAACTATATAAAAGATTCTCAAAGAACTAGGGAAGACATGCAGAAAGTAAAGAAAATCTGTGTATGAACAAAATGGAAATATCAATAAAAAGAAAATCTAAGACGAATCCAAAAAGAAATTCTGTAAACTAACTGAATTGAAATGAAATGAAATAAATGAGAACTCCACTAGAGTAATTCATAGGTATTTTGAGCAGGTTGAAGAAAGAACCAGTGAGCTTGAAGATGGGACAGTAGCAATTATCGAGTCTGAGGAATAGAAAGACAAATGATTGGGGGTGCCTGGGTGGCTCAGTCAGTTAAGTGTCCGACTTCGGCTCAGGTCATGATCTCGCAGTTTGTGAGTTTGAGCCCCACATCGGGCTCTGTGCTGACAGCTCAGAGCCTGGACCTTGCTTCAGATTCTGTGTCTTGCTCTCTCTCTGCCCCTCCCCAACTTGTGCTCTGTCTCTGTCTATCAAAAATAAATAAAATGTGAAAAAAAATTTTTTTTTAAAAAAGAAAGACAAATGATTGAAGAAAAGTGAACAGAGCCTAAGGGACCTGTGGGACACCTTCAAGTGGACCAACATATGCATCTTGGGAGTCCTGAGAAGAGGAAAGGGAGAGAGAAAGAGGCAGAGAGAAATTTGAAGAAATAATGGATGAAAAATTCCCAAGTTTGATGAAATGTATGAATATAAATGTCTAATAATCTCAACAAACTCCAAGTAAGTTGAACTAAAAGAGACCCACACTAAAACACATTATAATCAAACTGTCAAAAGTCAAACACAAAGAGAGAATCATAAAACCAGCAAGAAAGAAGTGACTCTTCAGATACTAGGGATTCTTAATAAGATAATTAACATATTTCTCATCAGAAACTTTGGAAGCCAGAAGACAATGGGTTGATATACTTAAAGTGCCAAAAGGAAAAAATAAACTGTCCACTAAGAATCGTATACCTATCAAAACTGTCCTTCAAGACTGAAGGAGAAATTAAAATATTCCTAGATATATAAAAACTGAGGAGGTTTGTTACCACTAGACTTGACCTGCAAAAAATGCTCAAGGGAGAAATAAAAAGACACTAGACTATAACTTGAAGCTGCATCAAGAAATAAAGATTGAAGTAAAGGTTCACAATGGGCAATTATAAAAGCTAGTATTATTGTAACTTTGGCTTGTAACTTTACATTTTGTTTTTTACGTAATTTAACAGGCTAATGCACTAACAAATATTAGTCTACGTTTTTGGACACACAGTATGTATAAATGTAATCTTGTGACATCAACAACTGAAAGGTTGGGGATGGAACTATAAAGAAGCAGAGTTTTTGTATGTTATTGAACTGAAGCTAGTATAAATTCAGATTAGACTGTTATAGCATTAGGATGTTAAATGCATCCACAAAGAAAGTGGATATAGAATAGACACTGAAGGAAATGAGAAGAGAATTAAATATTTCTCTACAAAAAATCAACTAATTATAAAAGAAGACAGTGATGCAGGAAATGTGGAGAAAATGCTACAAGGCATGTAGAAAACAAATAGCAAAATGGCAGAAGTTGCTTCTTGTCAGTAATTACTTTAAATGTAAATGGATCAAACTCCAATTAAAAAAGATAGGAATGGATTAAAATAAATAACGTTATTCGATTGTATGTTGTCCACAAGAAATTCACTTTAGATCCAAGGAAACAAATAGGTTAAAATGAAATCATATGAAAAGATATTTTGTGCAAGTGATAAACAAAAGAGAGAGAGAGATGCAGTGGAACATTAAAAACAAGAAACGTTTGATATATGCTACCACATGGAATCTTAAGGACAATATGCTAAGTGAAAAAAGCTAATCAGAAAAAGATAAATATCATATAATGAGGTACTTATATAAGTACTTACAGTACTTATATGAGGTACTTAGAGTAATCAAAAATCAGAGGCAGAAAGTAGAATTATGGTTGCAGGAAGTAGAATTATGCAGGGAGGAATGGCGAGTTATTATTTAATGAGTATAGAGTTTCACTTTTGTAAGACGACAAGAGGACATGAGTTCTGGAGATGAATGGTCATAATGTTGCATGACAGTGTGGATGTACATAATGCCACTGAACTGTCCATTTTAAAAATGGTTAAGATGGTAAATTTAACATTATATGTACTTTACCACAATAAAAAAATGGAAAGGAAAGATACTCTGCTTTTTTTTTCAACTTTTAAACAATGAATATAAGTAGGCTTTCTGTGGATAAATTGGTGTCGTACTGGAGTCAACATGGTTTTAGTGGTAGACGTAGCAGCAGTTTGAATAGATTGTGTACTGACCCCAAGATAAATTTATATAGCTTTTATGAACATATTTCGTTATCAGCTTCTTGAATGAATATTTTGCTCTTTCCCATAAATTGTGAAGGCCCAGGGGGAAAATAGTTTATATTCCTGGTTAACTATAGCTCTCCTGATGTGACATTTTCTTGCTTCTTGAAAAAAATTGGTTAAAATGTGCTTCTAAAAATCAACCACAGACTTTTACTGTGTACTCTATATGTAAAGAATGGAATTAAGGAAATAACCAGAGACAGAATCCTTGACCTTGGGAAACTTATATTGAGCTGGTGTATGGTTTTTAATCAGGGGTCTTCAATTTCAGTGACAGAAAGCCAATTCGAGCAGACTTAAAGAAAATAGGGAATTGATTGTCCAGCTGTCTATGGGCATTCTCACTGGCTTGACTGCTGATTTCTAGCACCCGTGACTCTTTGCCTGCAGGCTCTTTTGGCCTTTTACAGGAAAGGGTACAAGTGTCCTAGCATTAAGAACTAGGAGCATTCATCAGCCAGTGACAGAAGTTGGTGAATAAACATGCCAGTGCCCCCTTTTTCTCAAGCAGGTTAACTGAGGCATGTGTTCTATATTGGGTCCCAGAGTGCCTTGGTAGGATGAATTCCAGTTGCCCCAAGTGACAGCTTGCTTAATGCACACTTTAGGGGCAGCTGAGTGGTTCAGTAGGTGAAGCGTCCAACTCTTGATTTCAACTCAGGTCATGATCTCACAGTTTGTGGGTTCAAGCCCCATGTTGGGCTCCACACTGACTGTGTGGAGCCTGCTTGGGATTCTCTCTCTCCCTCTCTCTCTGCCTTTGCCCTGCTCACACTCTCTCTCACTCTCACTCTCATTCTCTTTCAAAATAAATAAAATAAACTTTATAATGCACACTTTATTGGCTTTTTTCTCTTCCTTACCTCACTTCTCTATTCTCCAATTAGTATTTTCTGGAGTCAATCCATGAATAAATCATTTACTATCATATTACTATAATACCTATCTCAGAAGACTACTTCTGGGTGAACTCACACTGCAATAATTAGCTTTTCTAAGTGAGAAGTCCAGTTGTAAACTTCAGACACCACTGGATCCAGGGCTTAAATGATGTCATTGAGAGTATATTTCTCTTATTTGGCTCTTCAGTCCTTTATCCTAGCTTCATCCTTACCCACTGACTTCCATTAAGGGGACTAAATGGTTTCCAAAAGCCCAGATGTAGACCATATTCTCTCAACAGCACCAACCCCAAAGAGTTATTCCTTCTTTTTTCTGATGGGCATGAATTCATTGACCTGAGATTAGTCCCTACCTAACTCTAATTTAATCATAAGGAGGAAATGGATGAAATACACTGACTGGATTATACCTGGGTGAGTGTCTTACTGTGGAACCAGAATAGGGTCAAGCCAATGCACAATGCATTCCTGCAAATGGAGAGATTGCTTTTCCAAGGGAAAACCAGGTTGTTATTTACAGAAAAAAGATAATGGATGATAGAAAGATAAAAATGACAGAGAAGCAAGATATTTATATTTAATGACAAAGTACAAAGCAAATGTGGATCCCAAAAATGTGACCTTAACAGGGAGGGTTATTACCCAGGGTTTGGGAATGGCACCAGGCTGGGGAAAGGGAGAGAGTGCTAATTCTTAGTAAGCAATTGCTAAAGACTGAATTGTATACTTCCCTGCTGACCACCAATGCATATTTTGAAATCCTAACTCAATGGTATTTGCATATGGGGCCTTTGGGATGTAATTAGGTTTAGATAAGTTTCAGAGGTTGAGGCCCTGATTATGTGATTGATGCTTTTATAAGAAGAGACCCCAGAGTCCTTGCTTTCTCTCTCTCTCTCTTTCTCTCTCTCTCTCTCAATCTCACTCTCACTCTCTCTCAATGTTTAGAATACGTTTAAGGATAGTACTTGTGTGATTGAGATTTGGAATCCATAAAAAACTTTGAGGTATTTCTTATCCCTCCCTGTCCTATGTATGGAATTGAAAAAACTAAAAGCTGTTTCCTCTAACAACCTGATGACTCCCTTTTGGTGCCTGTCCTTCTTAATTGGACACAGCACTATCTATGCTGAAAGAAAAGTGTCATGGTATGAATGTTTGTGTAACCCCCAAATCCGTGTGTTTAAATCCTACCCCCCAAGATGATGGTATTAGAAGATGAGGCCTTTGTGAGGTGATTAAGTTATGAGGGCAGAGCTCTCAGGGATAACATTAGTGTCTTCATAAAAAAAGGCCTTAGAAAGCCCCCTTGCCCATTTTGCCATGTGAGAACACAGTGAGATGATATTGGGCTATGTGTAAGGGGGCTCTCACCAAATACCAAATCTGCCTCTGCCGTGATCTTGGACTTCCAGCTTCCAGAACTGTAAGAAATAAATGTTTCTTGTTTATAAGCCACCCAGTTTATGGGGTTTGTAATAGCAGTCTGAACACACTGAGACTGAAAGTATATCAAATTTTCTACCATCAGAAACTTTGATCGTCCCTTACCTGTTAAATGGAGAATCTAACAACACCTGATAAATTCATTGTAATGGACATATGAAATTACCTTATGTATTTGTAGCTCATTTTCATAAAACTATTGTCGTGCCTTGTATCTAAAAACAGGGAGGGACGCCTGGGTGGCTCAGTTGGTTAAGCGTCCAACTTCAGCTCAGGTCGTGATCTCGCAGTCTGTGAGTTTGGGCCCTGCATCAAGCTCTGTACTGACAGCTCAGAGCCTGGAGCCTGCTTCGGATTCTGTGTCTCCCTTCAGATTCTGTGTGCCCCTCCCCGACTTGTGCTCACCTCTCTCTCTCTCTCCAAAAATAAATATGGCTAAATGTTAAAAAAAAGAAACATTAAAAACAGGGATAATTATTAAAAACACAAATAGAAAATCTGTTTCTTTTTTTTTTTTTTTTTTTTTTTTTTTTACTAGGCAAAGAACTTTATTAATGTTGTTTCAAACTTTATTCCCAGGCTTCTTCAGCTTAATTAGCTGCAAAGAATGAATTGTGTATAAGCAAAAACTGAAAAGAGCTGCAGTGTCCAAGGGGCTTGGGCTTAAAAATATTAGAGATCTAGATTTTATCAGATCCATGAACAAAATTTTTAAAAAGCAGTCATAATATAAAATAGCAGCTCCCAGTAACTTCTTCAAGTTTTATCTTCTTCAGAAGTTGACTCAATTCAGTTTGCTTCATTCTTGGAAGCTTCATCAAAATTCTCCACAAGATCTGGAACTTCATCATCATCATCCTCTCTGGTAGCAAGTGGTGCCTTTCCATCCACAGATTGTTTGGGCAGAGCTTCAGCCAGCCTTCTTAAACTAGTCAGACTGTCTGCACCAAGTTGGTTTAAGACACTGGGTAACATTTCTGTCAGCTGCTTTGTCTCAGCATGGCCTGTAATGGTGAAAGTGTTCGCAGCCAGGGATGCCTGAACTTTAGGGTTGTTAAAGTGGATCACTGTTCCTTGGTTTGTGAACATATTCACTTCTTCAATACCAGAGATATTGTTTACTCCTAACTTCTTTAAGGAGAACTGAAGTTTTTTATCATCTGCTGTAGCTGTTCTATGAACCACCTTCTTCTTTCGGCGAGCAGTTCCTTTCCCACCAATGCGCACTTGTGCTTGCAGTTTGGCGAGTTTCTCCTGGTTCATGATAGTTTCTTTCATCTTGTTGGAGCGGAAATGGGACCGCGCGGGGGACTAGGGTAGGCGCTCAGGGGGTCTCGGGTGGACCAGCTGAGATTAGGCGCACACACGCGGGGACGCAAGATGGCAGCTAGAGGGACTAGAAAATCTGTTTCAAGGAAAAAAGTAGACATAAAGCTTGCTTACTAAAAGAGTTAAAATAATTGCTGTGATTTGAATTCAAATTTCACTTTGAAATTCTTGGCTGTCAGGGCAAAGGGGGAAGACAGTAAAGATTTAATACAATATTTGTCAATTATCAAAATGATCTTAAGGGAGATTGTATGTCTGGGTGTTTGTGAATATGTGTGTGCTTATGATTCCTAAGCCCTGAGTCAGCTTTACAGGCTAAGTATTCTGCTGAGCAACTGGGCAATGTTATTGTTTTTGTTTGTTTTTCATCAGTTTTTGCAAGTTCTGTTTTATTTTATATATTTAAACTACCATCCTGCATTATTTCTGAGCCATAGTCCCACTCTTGTACAGCCCATACACATCTACATTAATGTGGTTGATTGCTTGGTGTCTTTCCACAGATACAGAAATGTGCGGTATTTGTCTATTTTGTTAGGGGAAAAGGTAATTTGAACCAAGTATTAGAGATAGCCAATCTGTTTAGATCCAAAGAGAGACATTAGAGTAATCAGAAAAATGGATACTTGTGGTCTAAGTACCAGTTAGTACCATTTTATTCATATAAGCCTTTTTTGTTTTTAAGCATAGACCAGCTAAAAAGTCATAACAGAAGATTATAAAATCTCAAATTACAGTCTGGAGCATTGATCTTTTCTCCCAGTATTTCTATGTAATTTCTCTCTGTGTGTATAAGGAGGGCAAAATGTGTATTAGAAAAGGAAAAGATCTGGAATTGGACAGACCTGGATTCAAATCATGTCTGTCATTTATAAATTGCATGAATTTAGGATCTATAACGTTCTCAGATTTCTGAGCCTCAGTATCCTGACTTGTAAGAATGGTTTGACACCTCTCACAAATTTGTGAGGATTAAATGAAATGATGAATTTATAACATCTGTTAGTGCACAGCTCAATAAATATATTTTTTAAATGTTTGTTTATTTTGAGAGACAGAGCAATGGGAGAGGGGGCAAGAGAGAGAAAAAGAAAGAAAGAATTACAAGCAGGTCTCAAGCTCAGCATGGAGCCTGATGCAGGGCTTGATTCCAGGACTGCGAGATCGAGACCTGAGCCTATATCATGAGTTGCATGCTTAACTGACTGACACCCAAGTGCCCCTCAATAAACATTTTTAAATTAATAAATGAACGAGTCCTTCCAGAATATACTTACGATGATGGCAATGGTGATTTTTTAAGACACAAATATTGGCTGAAGAACAGAAACAAGTGAAGAATGCTAATTAAATAATACAAGTTCAGCAGATTCACAGGAATTTGGTTAATCCTCAGAAATTGTTTTAAGCAAGGAGAGACTATAAGAAGCCTACATTAACTCAAAATGCTAGTAGTGTTCCACTCGTCAAAACTGTCTGACAATTCACTTTCTACTTGGCAACAATTAAAGGGAAATAGAATGATTAATAGAATTAGAAGAATGATTAATTTTGCTCAAATACACAATCATAAAGAAAGTTTCCTCCATATTTCTTTGTGGGAACATAATGTAACCTTTTGCTTCCCTGTGTCTCTTGGGCATTGAAAATATGTTGTTGGTGGCTCCGGGCCATTTTACTTTATTCCTTACAGGGAAGAAATGCAACCTAGGAAATTTTCTCAAGAATTCTGGCCTTTCTTTAATTAGCTAAAACATACTTGTGGTTTATTTCTTCTCAAATATCTGATACATATATTAGGCAAATCCATTGCTTTAAGAAGAAAGGAACAAAGCCATTCAGAAAAGTCTGACAGTAAAAAATTAAAAGCTACCCAGACAAATACAAAAAACAAACAAACAAAAAAAAGAAAGCAAAGGTTATCATATTTATATCAGTCAAATCTGAATGTAAAGCAAAATGAATTAAATACGGCAATGGAGGGAATTTTGTAGTGGTAAACATTATGATCTACAATGAAGAATATGTATGCAACAATTAACATAGCATTACATAAATCCTAAGTTTAAAACTACCAGAACTGCATGGGGAAATGGAAACACAATAGCAATAAGGCACATGACCAATCAACTTATCAAAAAACAAATAAGGATATGAAAAACCTCAGTCCATGAAACAATGACAAAAGTTGACCATCAATTTTGCTACAAAGAAAATCACCATAAATTCCCAAACATAGAAAGAGCACAGAGAACATTCTTTGATCAGATTGTAATAAAATAAGAAATTAGTCACAAAACAACAAAAGAAACAATAGTACAATAAGTCCCATACTCTGAAAATCAATATAAAACTCAGATAAATGGAGAAATCAAAACCCACATTAAAGAATCTCTTTTTAAATACAATTAATAAACCCATATGCACATGAAGGATAGGATAATTCTAAAGTATTTAGGGAAAAATTGTCTTAAAAATTATGTTGATAAACAAATTAAAATGAACCAATGAATGATGTAGCCAATTCAAGAAATTTTAAAAATAAAATAAACAGAAAAAAGTGATTAATAATAAATGAGAAATTAATAGAATACTTGAAAATGGGAAAATGAACAAGTCGAAGCTCTGGTTATTTCCAAAAATAAGACAAACTAGTAGTTAACATGTTCAAAAGTTAGATTAAAATGCATAACATAAATAAAAATGGTGGGGCGCCCGGGTGGCTCAGTTGGTTGAGCGTCAGACTCTTGATTTTGGCTCTAGTAGTAATCCCAGGGTTGTGGGATTGAGCCCCGTTCCAGGGTCCACACTTAGCGTGGAGCCTGCTTGAGATTCTCTCTCTGTCTGTCTCTCTCTCTCTCCCTGCCCTTCTCCCCTGCTCGTGCTCTCTTTCTCTTTCAAAAGAAAGAAAAAAAAAAGGAGGAAAGAAAAAAAAATGGAAATATAATCACAAACACAAAGAAATATCATTAGAGATATGCTTAATATATATGCTTATTATTTTATGAAAATACAATTTTAAATCTGAATTAAGTTGGTAAACAAGGAAAGTAGAAACTACTAAAACTGGACCCCATAAAAAAAGAAAATCTAAAAGACCAGTTATACAAAATAGAGGAAATTGTCAAAAAGTTATGCCTTGCTTCACATGCCTCTCATCCACAAAATATTATTAGGTCCAGACATTTAAGAAACAGATATCTCCAAAGATATGAAAACTGTTTTTGGAATATGGAAAAAGATGGAAAACCTCCAAAATCTTTTAATAAAGTCAACATAATACTTATAACCTGATAAAGAAACATCTGAGTAATCTTTAAAGATCTAAATTATCTGGGGCGCCTGGGTGGCTCAGTCAGTTGAGCGTCCGACTTCGGCTCAGGTCATGATCTCACAGCTTGTGAGTTCGAGCTCCACGACAGGCTCTGTGCTGACAGCTCAGAGCCTGGAGCCTGCTTCAACTTCTGTGCCTCCCTGTCTCTCTGCCCCAACCCAGTCACATTCTGTCTCTGTCTCTCTCAAAAATAAATAAACATTAAAAATTTTTTTTCATAAAAAAAGATCTAAATAATCTAATAGTTATTAAATGAAAATAGTATTTACAAGTCTTCCATAGGATTTCCCATAAGGAAAAATTTCAGTTTCAAATAGTTCCACTGGCATGTCTACCAACTATTCAAGAAGCACATGATAGACATCTAATAAAAACATGTGTAGAGAATGAGAAAGAGAACATTTCCCAAATTGTGAGATTAGCATATCCTTTACACAAAACCCCCAAACAGTACAGGAAATATGTATTTTAGATCAACCTCAGTCATGAATTCAAGTGTATAACCTTAAACCATTTAAAAATAGCAACGTGTCTTTCTCTGTGTAAGCAACGTCTTGCTCTGTGTGTATAGGAAACACCCCTACCCTCCATCATCACGCTTGTCCAAAGTTCGCGTTAGACTGCTTCACTTTTATGAAAGATCTACATCAATGCTTGTTTGCCCTAAATGAGCAAAGTCGAAAGAGGACTTTATGCTTTTTCTAAAAAAGGTAAAGAGTGAAAATAGCCTTCAGCCTTTGGTTTGCAGCAAGCTATTGTAGGGAGAACACCTGAGCAACTGAGCATGCCCCACCAATCTCCTTTCCTGGGAACTAAGCATCTCAACATCAAGCTGCAATAGCTTTGAACTAGGTCTGTGGCATCTGTGCTTTATCTTGATTTATTTTTTGCATGCTTTAGCAAGATGTGCAGAAAAGCCTAAGACAGGTTATTTTGGTGGTCTAGGAACGCTAAGCATTTTTCCATATAAATTACTTATAATTGCTTCTTTGATGTACACCATTTTGGCTTATGAAGGTTTCATAGGAACTCTCTATTTTCAGATAGCAGGGGAAACCTATATACACATATACATGCAATTGACCCTTTAACAATTTGGGGGTTAGGGGCATCAAACACTGTGCAGTCAAAACTCTGTGTATAATGTTTGACTCCTAAAAATTTAAGTACTAATAGCTGACTGTTGACTACATAAACAAGTGATATTGATAACATAAACAACACATTTTGTATGTTATATATATTATATAATGTATTATAACAATAAAATGAACTAGAAATAAGAAAGTGTTATTAAGAAAATCACAAGAAAGAAAATACATTTACAGTACTAGACGTATTTATTGAAACAGTTCAACTGTAAGCGGACCTGCACAGTTTAAACCCATGTTGTTCAAGAACCAACTGTATTTAAAGCATCACTGACAAGTTGGGTTCATCCAAGGAATGCAAAGTTGGTTTAATGTTAGAAAATTGATATAATTCACATGCTAATAGATGATCATATCATCACATGCAAAAAATATGTTTGTTAAATTCAAACATAAAATGATTTTAAAAAAGAAGAAGAAAGAAAGAGCTCTTAGTAAACCAGGAATGGGGAAAAACTTTCTTAGCCAACCTGTAGCCAACACCATAAATAATGGCGACACATTGAAAACATTTCTTTTAAGATCAAGAGTAAAAGCAAGGATACCTTCTATCAATCCTTTTCCTCAACATTCCCTTCTAGATACCTCAGACAATGCAGAATGATAAGAAAAAGATATTAACAAATACCCAGATTAGAAAGGATGATGTGATAGACAGTCTGATAGTCTATGAGACCATGCAATATCTTGTCCTGGGTCGACTCTGACTTCATTTCTCTGTGTTCTGCCCAACCTTGCTGCTCTCTTGCCGTCTCTCAAAGAAACCAATGAAGCTCCTGCCTCAGAGCATTTGCACTTGCTGTTCTCTCTGCTTACAGCACTCCTCCAAAGTTCTCTGTGTGACTCATTCCTTCAGATCCTTGCAGAAGAGTCTATTTCTCAGGTTGGCCTTCTATGACCACCCTATTTAAAAATTAAACCCTTCTCTCTTCCTCTTCCTTCTAGCATTCCCCTTCTGTCTTTCTTAATTTCTCCAAAGCACTTCTTACCATCTAACAGCTGTATGTTTTGTTTATTGTCTGTCTCTCCCTAACAGAACATAAACTCTACTTCAGCAGGGATTTATCTTTTCTTTTTCACTCACTATTGAATCCCCTAGGTCTTGAAGGGTGTCTGGAACACGGAGGCATTTAATCCATATTTAATAAATAAATGAGTAAAATCTATCTGGAAAATTCTGAAGATTCTATTATTAGAATGAATAAGAGTTTAGAAAAGTTGCTTAAAACAAAATTAATATGGAAAGTTACTTGAATCACTCTATAAAACAAATCAGCTAGAAAATAGAATTTGAGGGGCACCTGGGTGGCTCAGTCGGTTGAGCGTCTGGCTTTGGCTCAGGTCATGATCTCACGGTTTGTGAGTTTGAGCCCTGCGTCGGACTCTGTGCTGACAGCTCAGAGCCTGGAGCCTGCTTCAGATTCTGTGTCTCCCTCTCTCTCTGCTCCTTCCCCGACTCATGCTCGCTCTCTCTCTCTCTCAAAAATAAATAAACATTAAAAAAATTAAAAAATAAAATTTGAAAAAAGTATTTTTTATAAAAGTAACAACAAATTTTAGGGCTTTTAAGGTAAAAACTGTAAACTATTGTTAAAGGCATAAAAGATAGAAATAAATGGATTAATATATCCTTGGAATGAAACTCAATGTGATAGATTTCACATTCCCCCAAACTGATCTTCAGATTTGAAGCAATTCCGGTAAAAAATTCCAATAGGATTCTTTTCAAAGAAATATGATAAGGTGGTTTTAAAATATAAATGGAAAACAAAAGGGCTATGAATGACCATTCCTAACCAACAAGAAGAAGACTGAGGAGTTTCCTTATCAAAAACCACTATACAACTATTGTAATTAAGACAGTATGATATCAGTTAAATAAAGGAGAGGCAAATAGAAAAATAGAACTGAGGAGAGCTCACATTTATGTAGAAAACAGATTTATGATGTAGTGGCTAAGGTAGATTAGCGAACCAAGGATGTAATTAATTTTAATGTAGTTGAATCTATCAATATTTTTCTGATAATATTTGTACTTCTGGTTTCTAGGTAAAGAAATCCTTTAAGATTGTAATAACAAAGGTAGTCTCCTAAATTATTTTCTAAAAGCTTTATAGTTTTCCTTATATTTATATCTTCAGTCTATTTGAAACAGATTTTGTGCATGATATAAGGTAGGGATCCATTTTTAATTTGTTTATTTATTTATTTTTTTGCCTCACTGATTTGCAATGCCCATTCGGTTATGATTAAAGTTTCCACATATATGTGGGTCTGTTCCCTGGACTCTCTATTCTGGTTTATGTAAATATGAATGACAATGGACCTACAGGGTTTTACACTAAGTGAAATAAGTCAGAGAAAGACAAATACTATATGGTTCACTTATATGTGTAACCTAAAAAACAAAACAAATAAAATAGAAATAGACTTATAAATACAGAGAACAAACTGGTGGTTGCCAGAGGCGGGTAGGATGAGAGAATGTGCAAAATAGGTGAATAGAGGTATTCACCCGTTGCTGGAGAGAATGTAAACTAATAAAACTGTTTTTAGAATAGTTTGGCATTGCCTAGTAAATTTGAACTTTCTGACCCATCAATTCAATTCCAAGATACATTCTTCAGAAGAACCCTTGCACATGTATCCCAAGAGGCATATACAAGAATGTTCACATCAGCATTGTTTATTAACTAAAAGCCTGGAAATAAACCAAATATCTGTCCCCAATAGCCTGACTAAATATGTTATATTCGTATCATAGAAGATACACAGCAGCCGTGAAAGGGAATCATCTCCATTTACATGAAGCAACATAGAGAAATCTCAAAAATGCATAATGAGTGAAAGAAGTCATCAAAGAATATATAAAGTATGAAGAATAGATTATTTAGGGATAGGTACAGAAGTGATAAAACTATAAAGAAAGGAAAGGGGATAATTAATTTTTAAATGCAGAATGATGGTTCTCTTTGGGTGCTTGGGATGAGAGGGAGATGAGATCAAGGGGTTTTTAACCTGCCTTGTGAGAACATGGGTTTTTTTTTTAATTATTTATTCTTTAAACTGTACTTATAAATTATGATTTTTCATATATATGTAATATGTTTTACAATAACAGCACTTTAAAAAGAAATGACTAGGGACATCTGGGTGGCTCGGTTGGTTAGGCATCCAACTCTTGATTTTGGCTTGGGTCGTCATTTCACGGTTCGTGAGTTTGAGCCCCACATCAGGCTCTGTGCTGACGGTGTGGAGCCTGCTTGGGATTCTCTCTCCCTCTCTCTCTTTCCCTCCCATTTGCTCTCTTCCTCACTCTCTCTCAAAATAAATAAAATAAACTTAAAATAAAAAAGGAAATGACTATAATACAATATGATAGATGTTACCTAAGAATTATTTTTTAAAAGGTAGCATGGAAGGAGCTTAGAATAATTGAACAGTTACTATAAAAGAAAATCAAGGTTTGCAGTGGGCATGTTCAGCCAGCAACCAGGGCAAAGGGAGTTGGATGGCTTTGTGGTCAGTGCCAGGACACCCAGAAGGCCAATGACCCTCTGTACTCAGAGAACAACAGACTGGACAGAGGACAAAACAACCCAGGTAGTCCTAATGATGCTCTGACAATTTAGTACCTAATTCTTGTGTGTGTGGCCTTCATTAGGACAAGAATTTATCCTTCTAAGTGCACTCATTATTAAACTATCACTTTCTTTATTTTAACATAATTTTAAAACAAGCAAAAAGTCTCATGTTTGCAGAATCATTTCCATTGGTTACATTTTTGGTTGATGGCTTTAGAGCAAGCTACCTTAAACTTTTCCATAAAATATCTCCAAAGTATAAATTTGTTCTTTCTCCACAAACTGTGGAGAATCTTGATCTTTTTTGTTAACACAAAGTTACTTCCTCATCATCCCTAAATTTAGTCATCTATTTGTGGTCTCAGCTTGGTTTAGTCCTTACAGTAAGTAACTTCAGCTGCTACCCATTCCTTGAGATTACAGCAAATCTTGTTTGGTCTGTATCAGAAGAATATTTGATTGAAAGAGTCCCTTCTCAAATTAAAAAAAAAAAGTTAAAAAAAATCTCCATTGTTTTTCTCTCTCCAGGGACAGGTTAAATTTGGTAGTGGGTTAGATTTTTTGCAAATAATCTGTGTGCCTCAACACTATCAGTGAAGAAATGCACTTAGTGCTGCTCTTACTAGTTTTTCCAGGTCAGCTTCTCCAGCATTCTCTAGTGCCTTGCCCTCAAGAAGACCATACGACGTGGTAGTTCTGTCTCCCTCTGTCCTAGCGTCCTGTCACTCTCAACCAAATCATTTGGTACAAGGCTGTAAATCTGGCTTCACTCAGCTTCCACCCACTGTCTGCGGGAAGAGCCCCATTGTATTGGACCACATTTCTGAACCATGAGTTCTAATGACACTGCAGCCATCCTGGTGAGCAACAGCTTCAGGCGGTTGTTGATGTTTTCTCCATTTCACTCCAAAGCTGGCTACAGAGGCTGTGTACTGCCAGCTCCTTAGAGCTCCTTTTTTCTGAATTTACTTAGTCCTAGCCTCTTTTCGGGAACTCTTTTGGGATACAATGGGCAGAGTAAACAACAAGGAATGGAACTAAGCCCACATTCTGATTCTGAGAAAACCCCTCCCCTGTGGCAAGAGTTCAAGCATGGGGGTGGGGTAGAGAGGAGAAAGAAAGAAGCAAATTGTTCTACCAGCTCTCTGCAATGTTGAAGAAAATTAGATATTAGCAGAAATAGAGATTCCTTTAGCACATTTGGTCCACATAAACACACACTTCTTTTTCAGTTGAAGATTCAGGCTATTTCTTCAAGGCAGATTAACTGATGTGTTTACTGAATCTCCAGCATCCATACTTAGCCACTTACAATATAGTCTTTGTAACATGGGCATCATCACTCTCCCAGGGAAATCTGTAAGGAAAGTTTGAATTGATCAAGTGATAAAGATCCACTCTGAAAAAGGACAACTTCTCATGATTTCCTTCACTGGATGCTGAAAACATGAATAGGTGATTTTAGTCTCTGGAGCTATTGGCAAATAGCCTATGTTGGAAGAATTTAAGGAATAATCGATGCACGGTTAGCAGAAGTCACATAATGCTGCTGGTAGAAATACACTAAAAAAAGGTCTCTGATATTGTGTTGCTAGGAATCCTATCAAAAATTATTCTGAACGAATGTGATGAGAAAAATGTAAACCAGACATGAAAAACAAAGTCATTCCATTGGTAGGTCCTATAAGAAATCTAGAGAAGTCTAAATAAAATCAGGCAATGAATGCAATGAAAAATGAAATTTATCCAATTCGTAAGAAACAAGCCACAAACTTCCACGTACAAATCTTAGAATATGGAAGTCAGTGCCCAGCTTTCTTAAAGCTAAGTTTTTAAGCTATTAAAACAATAAAATACTGGTTTATTAACTTATATTCTATTAAATCAAAAAAACAAAATTATTTACCATTTACCTTAAATGAGCAAAACCAATATCACAATTATTAGCACATGGTAGTATATGGAATACCTTAAAGATTCTTGTTTTTCTTTTAAATGTTTATTTATTTTTGAGAGAGAGAAAGTGCATGGAAGGGCAGAGAGAGAGAGGGAAAAAGAATATCTCAAGCTGGCCCTGTAGAGAACCCAACGTGGGGTTCGATCTCACGAACCATGAGATCATGACTGGAGCTGAAATCAAGAGTTGGATATTCAACTGACGAAGCCCCCCAGGCACCCCAAAGATTTCTGTTTTAAAGGGTTCTTAATTTTCTTTTCATTTAATTTTCTTGAAAATTTTTATTTGGGGGAAAATATAAGTCAGGAAATGCTTAGGAGACATTTACTGAGTGGCACTATATTCTCCTAGTCAAATGAAATAATTCAAAGAGAAACTCATAGGTTTCACTGCTAGATTAGACAGTGAGGTTAAGGGGGCAGGAAAATGGGGTAGAAAGGAATGGATGTGGTTTGGAAAGAGAGGGGACAGTGGGAAGGATGGGCTTGGAGATGCAAATTTTAGGAATCGATTATCATTTTCGAAGGTTATTTAAACTCATAAGAAGCTGATCAAGAACTGGATGAGCCCCCAGTACAATTATATTACCAGTTCTTTCCCAAACTTCCCTTCTCCTTTGATAAATTATGGTATGCATGGTCTTTTTACATTTTACTATTTTTGAACAATAACAAAAAACACTGGGGGTGTGGTTTGATTCTGCAGCTGCAGGAGTATTGTTCTCACCCACTTGATGTGATGATGGAGACCGAGTTCAACTGCCGTGATGATGATGACATCTGGCAGGCAGCTTTAGAGAGATCTCTGGGGTATGCGTGACACAGGACATGTTTTTCTGAGCCAAAGGGAAGCGAGTCAAGGTTTTGTTACCTCACCTTTTGAAAAATAGCCTTTAGTGGATACAGAGAGTGACTCGAGCTAAAAGAATGTATTCTGAAAGAGCTATGGGCTGTTTTATTACAAGCCACAGAGTAGAGGCAGGGCAGTCAATACAGGGAAACAGACAACCTGACTTGAGGCATTGCTGTTAAAAAAAAAACCCAAATGAAACGGAAATACTTTCTGGTGTCGCTGTAAGATGCGACAGATGAAGGAAATCTTAAAAGTGCTTAATAAGGTGTAGGAGCTTGAGGATTTTTGTACACTTGGGAAAGCAATGTTGATCAAAATGGTAGGAAAAGAAGGACCCCAAACTTCTTCCATGTTTCCTACATTTATTTCTGGCACTTGAATGGAAATCAGCCAATCCACAGTTATAACCCCCTTTGAATTGAGACACTCCAGATAGAGTGGGCAGGAGCAAGAGCCCCCCTCACACATGGGACTGCTAAATGGATTTTTAAATGCCAGAAATCTCATCTTCCCCAATATTAGTGTTAATAATTAATTGGATAGGTTCATCATCTCTGTACAGCCATTTGATCCACTCTAATCAGTTTATCACAAGAGAGTACTGTCTAGGAGTAAACAGGTCATGATCAAGGCCTGTTGTAGGGGGGTAGGCCCTGGACCGAAGGGTGATCTCAATGCATGCCTGGGAAGAGAACAGTAGATCCAGAGGGGAGTGGGGTGGGGTGGGGGTAATCCTTGAGTGCTACCAGAATTGTTTTGCATAGTTCCCGTTCTTCCGCTGCTCTTTAGTAAATGTAGAGTTTTAGAATTCTGTATTATTCCAGTCCTTTTTTTGGGGGGTGGGGTGGGGGTTATAGACATTGATTTTTCTTTTTTAAAAAATTTATTAAACTATAATTGACAGGCAATGTTACATTAGTTTCAGATGTACAACGTAGTGATTCAAGATCTCTGCACATTATACTTTGCTCACTAGTGAAGCCACCATCTGTTCCCACACAAAGCTATTACATTATCATTGATTATATTCCTTATGCTGTGACTTTTATTCTCATGACTTTTCATACCATAACTGGAAGCCTGTATCTCCCACCCCCTTTCACGCATTTTGCCCATCCCCCAGCCACCTCCCTTCTGGCAACCATCAGCTTGTTCTCTGTAAGTATAGTTCTAATTCTGCTTTTTGTTGGTTTATTCATTTGTTTTTTTCAGACTCCACGATAGGAGTAAAATCATATGGCATTTGTCTTTCTCACTCCGACTTATTTCACTTAGATAAGACCCCCCTAGGTCCATCCATGCTGTTGTAAATGGCACGATTTCATTCTTTTTTATGGCTGCATAAATTCCATTATATCTATATCTATACCTATGTCTATATGTATAGATATGTATCACAGCTTCCTTATCCATTCATCTATTGATGGACACAGGTTGTTCCATATCTTGGCTACTGTAAATAATGCTGAAATGAACATAGGGGTGCATATAGTTTTTCAAATTAGTGTTTTCATTTTCTTTGGGCAGATACCTACCAGTGGAATTACTGAGTCATATTGTTTTTCTATTTTTAATTTTTTGAGAAACTTCCTACTGTTTTCCACAGTGGCTATACCAATTTACATTCCCACCAACAGTGTAAAAGGGTTCCTTTTTCTCCACATCCTCAGCAACACTTGTTATTTTCTACCTCTTTTATTTTAGCCACTCTGACAAGCATAATGTGATATCTGATTCTGGCTTTTATTTGCATCTCCCTGATGGTTAGTGATATTGAACATCTTTTCATATGTCTATTTGCTTTCTGTATGTCTTCTTTGAGAAAAATGTCCATTCAGGTCCTCTGCCCATTTTTGATCAGTTATTTGTATTTTTCGTGTGGAGTTGTATGTTTTTTGTATATTTTGGATAATAACCCCTTATCTAATACATCACTTGCAAATATCCCATTCCGTAGGTTGTCTTTTAAATTTGTTAATGGCTTCCTTCGCTTTATTTTTATGTAGTCTCAAGAGTTTATTTTTGTTTTTGATTCCCGTGTCTTAGGAGACATATCTACAAAAATGTTGCAAAGGCTGATGTTGGAGAAATTATTGCCTGTATTCTCTTTTTTTATGGTTTCAGGTGTCACATTTAGGTCTTTAATCCATTTTCAGTTTATTTTTGTGGAAGGTGTTAGAAAGGGGTGCAGTTTCATTCTTTTGCAGACAACTGTCTAGTTTTCCCAGCAACATTTATTGAAAAGACTACGTTTTTCCCATGTATCTTCATTCCTCCTTTGTCAAAGATTAACTGACTATATACTTGTGGCTTTATTTCTGGGCGCTCTGTTCTGTTGACCTATGTGTCTATTTTTGTGCTAGTACCATACTGTTTGGATTACCACAGCTTTGTAGTATATCTTGAAATCTGAAATTGTGATACCCTTAGCTTTGTTTTTCTTTCTTAAGATTGCTGTGACTATTTAGGGTCTTTTGTTGTTCCATACAATTTTAGAATTACTTGTTCTACTGTTGCAAAACAAAAAATGCTATTGGCATTTTGATAAGCATTACGCTGAATTTGTACGTTGCTTTCAGTAGTATGGACATTTTAACAATATTAATTCTTCTAATCCATGAGCATGGAATATTGTTCCCTTTGTGTCCTCTTTAATTTCTTTCATCATTGTTTTATAGTTTTCAGAGTAGAGGTCTTTCACCTCTTTGGTTAACTTTATTCCTAGTTATTTTGGGGGGCACAACTGTAAATGGAGTTGTTTTCTTAATTTCTTTATGCTGCTTCATTATTAGCATATATAAACATTACCATATATTACTCCAGTCTTAGAAAAAGTAATTTCTCATCAAGTTTTATTCCTGGGAAATGAAATCCAGGCACTATCAGGGAGGATAGTAAAGAAATCACAGTGCTATTTTAGCTCCTAAAAAAGCATTCCTGAGCTTGAGGTTCCGTTCAGATAAGAAGTGGCCAAGAGCCAGTTCATTGGTTCTATGCTAGAAACCCCCAGGTCATGGAAAGACTCCAGAAATGACAGTTTCTTCCGGTACATTACCAAGTATGGGCTCCACCCTCTTTCTGTTAAAATGGTTTAGTTACTGGGGGGAAAAAAAAGAACAAAAAAAGGTAAGGTGAGAAGCATTTTCTTGCCTTCTCCCTAGGCCTTAAATGTGCACCTAAAGTGGAGACAGGGTGTGAAAGTCCCCCAGGTGGAAGCATTACAGTGGACCTCAATGGCGAAGAAGTAAACAGGTGCATAGGTGAGGTACTGAAATGGTATTGAGAATGTTATGAGGATAAGAATATATATGTGTGGGGGCGCCTAGGTGGCTCAGTTGGTTAAGTGGCTGACTTCGGCTCAGGTCATGATCTCGCGGTCCGTGAGTTCAAGCCCCACGTCAGGCTCTGTGCTGACAGCTCAGAGCCTGGAGCCCGTTTCAGATTCTGTGTCTCCCTCTCTCTGACCCTCCCCCGTTCATGCTCTGCTTCTCTCTGTCTCAAAAATAAATAAACGTTAAAAAAAAAAATTAAAAAAAAAAGAATATATATGTGTGTATACACACACACACACACATGCGCACATACACACACACACACATATATATATATATATATATATATATATATATATATATATATATATACATATGTCTACATATGCTCTTTCATCAGTTTCTCAAATAGAACCATGATCGAAGGAAGGTTAAGAACTATCATCGAAGATCTAAAATTTTGAGCAGGCGACTGTTCTGAGGAGAAAGGACTGTAAAGGGAAAAGTTGTAATATACACATTGGATAATGTCATCTGGTGCAACGCTGCATAAAATGACACTAGAATGTACAGTCATCATTATTTGTAGCATGTTACCAACATGCACTGTCCCTTGGCTCCTGTGTGGTATATGCAGCTACATGTTAATGTAATTTGCATAATTTGGGGCATTTAGGGGAATGGATGCTGATCTAATGCCTTACTTAAGGGCACTTCTCTAGGAGTTAGGAATGTTCTTAAAGATGGTGAGGTCTGAATAGTGTGATTTAAGGGAAGAACTTTTGATGAAATAAAAATTTCTATTCCTTTCATGTTAATGATTGCCCTTCTAATACCTAGCACTAAAATGTGAATGAATCATAGTTTCTAGCCATTTAACTCCTCTCAGACTTGTTTATTTGTGTTGGTTTTGATATTAAAATAGAGCTGGTAGAGTGTTAGCAGAAGGTGCACTGAGGATATTGGTCAGGTCCTGAATAAAGACACTTATGATTCCATCCTCCCATCTTTCCCCCCATAGTGTAGCATTTAATATTCTAAGATAACATTTCATGATTATTATAACTTTTAACTGAGGTTAAATAAGAAAATAATGTGAAGACAGATATGAAATTACTTATTATCTAGGCTTGTAAAAACACTTAATAAAATAGAAAATACCAATGGCTTACTTTTCATTTACATTGCTTCTCATTTAAAAGGGAAAGATAAAAATTTTAGGAGTGAACAATTACTTAGTAATGTAAGTTTTATTAAAAGTAATAATTTCTAATCAAATTGTTCTATACATGTGAAATAAAACATTCTGTGGGCAGTGTGGATATTAGATATTTACTTCAAAATATGCAAATTTGAAAAGAGAACTAATTTTATCCAGAAAGTCAATTTGACGTATTGAATTTTGTTGACTAATTTGATAGATAAACCAGAAGAATTAAAAATAGTATTTTGAACATTTCACCATAATGATATTTTTTATTCATTTATTAAAAGCATCATTAATGCTGAATGGATATTTTTAACAGTAGTATTTAATAAACATCTCTTTATCGGGGCACCTGGGTGGTTCAGTCGGCTGAGCGACCGACTTCAGCTCAGGTCATGATCTCACAGTTTTTGAGTTCGAGCCCTGCATCGGGCTCTGTGCTGACAGCTCAGAGCCTGGAGCCTGCTTCAGATTCTGTGTCTCCCTCTCTCTCCCGTCCCTCCCCCCCCCCCCACCCGCTCACACACTCTCTCTCTCAAAAGTAAATAAACATTAAAAAAAATTAAAAAATAATGCCGAATGGATATTTTTAACACTAGTATTTAACAAACATGTCTTAATCAGAAAATATAGCTTAGTTTTTTCCAACCCCTTCTATCAAAAACTTAAATACCTAAATACTGAGTAGATAAAAGTGTTTACTCAGCAGTTACTGCATGATGATGATGATGTGCACTATGCTTAAATGGCAAAATACCTTAACTATTTATTTTCCCAAGATAAATGTGTTTTCCCGATAATTTTTCTTTTAAAGAAAAGCCACAGGTAGGCCTATCAAAAGATAAGCAAGGAGCCAATTATGACCACTATTGTTACTGTGTTTGGCCCTCAAATTGTACCTTATGTACAGAATGAATAGATGCTAAAAAAGTAACACGTTATTAAAGAACAGGGATTGCATCGCTGAGATGACATTAAGATAAAGTTAGTAAAGCTTCAAGAGTCGAATAAAATGCCTCTTGTCTAGTAAAAAGCAGCAGATAGTTTCTAAAGGTCTTCTAAGCTTTGCATGATCAGGGTCATACCTAAGAGAAAACTACATACTTGCAGCTTCAAATATATGAATAATTATAGGTAGTGCTTTAAATTTTACAGAGTTCTTTCAACCACGTTATTGGATTTAACCCTTGCAACAAGACTTAGGCATTTTTAGGACAGTGTCTATATTTTGTTTGCAGTTGTTTTCGCCGTGTCTTCACTGTGCCTGGCACAAAGTAAGCACTCCACAAATTTCTGAATAGATGAATGAAAGAAAGATAAAGTGATTGGTCAACCATCAGTGTGTAGAGAAACTTGGGTTCACTCTTGGGCTTCTGATTCCAAATCCCTTGTTCCTTTCATAATTTTAGCTTTCTTTTTCCCTACTGAGAAATAGTCAAATCTTTGTTGTACATGTTTTCCTTTTTTTTTTTTTTCGGGTTTCAAAACAAAATCTTATGTGTTCTCCAGACCTCATAACCTCTTTTATTATTTAATAGTGAAATTAGGTAGTCTAAATCGGGTGGGGGCAAATTTTTTCTATAAAAGGCCAGTTAGTAAATATTTTCAACCCTTTGTGCCATATGGTCTTTGCCGCAGTTCTTCACCTCTGCCATTGTGGGATGAAAATAATCATACGCGACAAGAAAATGATTGGGCGTGGCTGTGTTCCAATAAAACTTCATTTATGAACACTAATATTTTAATTTTATATAATTTTCTGAGTTGAGTCACAAAACATTCTTCTTCTTTTGATTCTTAAAAACAATTTAAAAGTATAGAAGCTCTTCTTGGCTTGTGGGACCAGCAAAAACAGGCAGTTGGCTAGATTTGTCTCACAGTTCTGAGTTTGCCAATTCCTGGTTTAAATAATTATGGGAAGAAGAGCTCAACTTCCCTGTGTAGAAGTTAAATAAAATCAGTCTGATCATTCTTACATTGGGGAATTCGTGTATCAAGGAAAAGGATATTTATTTTTATTTTCTCCGTGGCTTCTATTTAATGCTACCTAACTGGGAGCACTTTGTGAAGTTCTTGGTGCAACATTATTTCATTTGGAGTACTGAGTGACAAACGGTGGCAGGGTGATCATGAGAAAAAGAATTTTCAAAGTACACTTCTGTCCATTTCTACAGTTTGGTGATTTGAACTTGGTTCAGGATTATGTCAATGTTGAATCTGCCCAGGACTTCATGAAAGGAACTGCTGAAGATTCAAAAGGAAGCTTTTCTAACTGAAAACACAAATTATTTAAAAAAAATACTTTTTGTTTAAAAACTAATGTGTCTATCCTGGCATATTTACAATCAGCAACAGGAACCAACCTCAAAAACTAAAACAGGCTCTAGGGAAAACACAGAAATCATGCTCTATGTGTACAGGGAAACGAGGAGTGAATTCAATGAAAAAGATACAAAATGCTTCCAAGGGGAAGTAGAAGGAGTGGGGGGGTATTTCTAAAGTTAAAGGGACAAGAAGATGAGGCTTACCTGATGCAGAAAGAAGGTTGCCTTCTTTCTCCTTGGCTGTGTGTTGCATTTTACTGTTGGAAGTGCTTGTTAACATGCTGATGCCCTGTCAGAGCCTGACGATAATCTGTCATATTTTGTAAGAAATTGCATGAAAATGAAAACTGAGGATAAGAATCTCTGCATTCATTCATTCACAGTTCTCTGTGGTTAGAGGGAAGCTGAAGAGAGTGCGAAAGTTAAAGTCACAATCATTTCATTATGAGGTCCTGATTTTTTGTCAACTTCAGGTATGCTTTCTTTTTTAAAAAATGTTTATTTCTTTATTTTAAGAGAGAGGGGGTGGAAGGTAAGAGAAAGAGAGAGAGAGTGGAGAGAGGGAATCACAGGCAGATTCTATGCTCAACTTGGAGCCCAAAGCAGGACTCGATCCTTCGACCCATGAGATCATGACCTGAGCCAAAATCAAGAGTTGGAGGCTTAACTGACTGAGCCACCCAGGTGACCCTCAGATATTTTTTCAATCCCATTCTTTCACAGTAACTCTCAAGGAGTATAAGTTTCTCTCATCTTGGTGAGAAAAATTAGAATCTGAAAATACTGAGGGCTCAGTTTTCAATTAGTTTCCTGGTTCCAGTGAGGACACATCTGTTTGGATTAAACAACTCACTGCTAACTTGACAATTACTTGTCATTCTGATGAGATAAAGAATTTCTCTACATGTGGAATGATAGCACCATGTTCCAGTGAAGACTTGGTTAACCATTCCCATGGGGAGCATACATTTTGTGTGAGAAACCAGCAGACATTCCCTCAAAACTGACTTTGATCTCCTGGAAAGACTGCCATTATTCTAATCCACAAATCAGGGCAGGCTGAGCTCTGTCAAACATTCCTGCCCGTCTGACCTCAAACTTCTGTGGTGGTTTTACTCCATAGGAGGTAAGACATGAAAACATGGTGAGACACAAGTACTTTGAAACACCCAGCAAAGTCTGAAATGCTGCTTGCCGAGTACAAGATTTTTATTTAATTTTTGAGTGTTTACTTGATTCTTGTACGTAAAGCCTCCACCCTTCAGTGTTGATTTTGGAAGTCATATAGATAGTCCAGATTAGTACAGATTTCTTCCTGCTTTTGCAGATGTTCGTTTCTGAAGAATTAATGAGGGTGCATTTCCTGTGTGTGTTGCAGGGGTTTCTGTTTCATCTCCTTTCTCCTTGAACTAAAATAGTGGACTATGACCCGCTGGTTTTGTCTTCTTGAGCAAGTTCTGCATCTCCTCCAGAGAGTCTTCTTGAGTCAAAGAGCATTTACTCCATTTTTGCACAAGCTCTGACAGGGGTTAAAGGAGAAAGATCTGCTTGGAGAATATCCTGTTTGGTGCCCAAAAGGCCGCACACTGGTTCACAGTGACAAAACACACCGGCTTGTGTCAGCCTTACCTTTAATGACTTAGAAATTATTGAGGTATTCGCCAATATCTCTTTCAGCTTTTTCACCTGTAAAATGAGGCTAATTGGACTACATTTCTGTCAGAATAGGCTCGGTTTTGCAGAGATAACAAACATGCCCCAAATTTCAATTGTGTAGGAAGAGCAAAGGTGTTCACATGTCTCTCATGGATTAGCGGGAGATCTTGGGACTGGGTAGTCAACCACGTGGCAAATAGACTTAGTACTTCATTAAATGCTACCCAAAGCAACCAGTACATAATACTAGCATTCAGTTTTCTATTTTTTTTAATTTTTAAATTTTATTTAAATCTAAGTTAGTTAACATATAGTGTAATAATGATTTCCAAAGTAGAATTTAGTGATTCGTCACTTACATATAACACCCAGTGCTCATCCCAGGTGCCCTCTTTAATACCCATCACCCATTTAGCCTTTCCTCCCACCCAATACCCCTCCAGCAACCCTCAGTTTGTTCTGTGTATTTAAGACTCTCTTATGGTTTGCCTCCCTCTCTGTTTTTATCTTATGTTTCCTTCCCTTCCTCTATGTTCCTCTACTGTGTTTCTTAAATTCCACATATGAGTGAAATCATATGATATTTATTTTTCTCTAACTTATTTCACTTAGCATAATATACTCTAGTTCCATCCACATTGTTGCAAATGGCATGATTTCATTCTTTTTTATTGCCAAATAATATTCCATTGTGCATATATATCACATCTTCTTTATCCATTCATCAATCAATGGACATTTGGGCTCTTTCCATGATTTGGCTCTTGTTGCAAGCACTGCTATAAATATTGGGGTGCATGTGCCCCTTAGAATCAGCATTTTTGTATCCTTTGGATAAATACCTAGTAGTGCAGTTGCTGGGTCACAGGGTAGTTCTATTTTTAATTTTTTGAGGAACCTCCATACTGTTTTCCAAAGTGGCTGCACCAGTTTGCATTCCCACCAACAGTGCGAGTGTTCCCCTTTCTCTACATGCTCGCCAACATCTGTTGTTACCTGAGTTGTTAATTTTAGCCATTCTGACCGGTGTTTGGTGGTATCTCATTGTGGTTTTGATTTGTGTTTCTCTGATGATGAGTGATGTTGAGCAATTTTTCATGTTTATGTTAGCCATCTGGATGTCTTCTTTGGAAAAAGTGTCTATTCATGTCTTCTGCACACTTCTTCACTGGACTATTTGTTTTTTGGATGTTGAGTTTTCAAACTTCTTCCCAAGTTTATTGAAGTATATCATATGCTTTCAGTTTAATTCAAGTAAGAATTTACTAAATGTGTTGCCACTGAAAAACACAGAATGCCATCCCTTAGGCCTCCGCTAATAGTTTCCTTATGAAACACTTCCTGGTCCTAAAACCAATGCTACATATTTTAGTGTGGCACGCTACCCTCATTATATATACTAATCTCTATATCCATCAGATTAATATGAATTATGCTGTGATAGTGAATAAGCAACCCAAAAAATTAATGGCTATAAAACAACAAAGGGTTATTTCTCACTCAGGGCATATTCCATTAAGTGCTGGTTGCCTGTTGACTCATTGCAGCCTTCAAGGGTCCAGTTTCAACAAAATGTAACCATTGTGCCAAACACTTGGTCGTGGCTGCACCGATAAGCAAAGAGAACTCTGGAGGTTTTCACACCAGCAATTAAATACACAGCCTGAGAGTGCCACATGTTTCTTTCTATTCAGAACCCCATGGCAAGAAAAAGTCACATATACCCAGCAAAGGGACATGTATGACCAGACAGGGAAACTCTCAAATATTTGATGAAAAGCATTGATGGCTATCATAAGGTGGTCCCTTCTAGTCATAAAATTACATTATTATATTGTTCGGACTATGGTTCCAAGAAATCTTTGGGTGATAAGCCTACACCACAGAATGATAATCATTATGCATGCATTAAACAATTTAACATTTAAAGAAATATTCCTGGATCCGTAAAGGCTGTGTAAGTTTCAGCACCTGAATAAATGTAGGTAGCTAATCATGATTCTCATAGAAAATATACTAACTCTGTTTGCATTCAGCCCATACCTCCCAGCTTACTTCTTTTGTGCCATGGTTTCTCTTGGACAAATGTAGTCAATTCCAGTGAAGCCTGAAGTCAGGGCTAGAAAAGTCACAACACGTTCAGCTGGTTCACGTCCAGTGTGTCGGCTAGCATTGACAGCAGTGAATTTGTCAGCAGCTAATTTTCCACTCACCTCCATTTCCCGAAAGTTCTGAAGAGATTGTTGAGCCAGCACTCACGAACAGAGACATTTTTGGTTTTTTGTTTTTGTTTTTCTTTTTAATGTTTTATTTATTTTTGAGACAGAGAGAGACAGAGCATGAGCAGGGGAGGGGCAGAGAGAGAAGGAAACACAGAATCTGAAGCAGGCTCCGGGCTCTGAGCTGTCAGCACAGAGCCCGACGCGGGGCTTGAACTCACAAACCGCAAGATCATGACCTGAGCCGAAGTCGGACGCTTACCGACTGAGCCACCCAGGTGCCCCGAACAGAGGCATTTTTGTTTGGCAGTGATGTGAGGCATTTTAAACACACTGATTGATGTTCAACCTGGAAAACACTGCACCTTCATTGTACAAAAGTTTCTAAACCCATATTTTTGAAGCCAAAGATGGCTGGTACAATGTGTAGGCAGGAATACTCTCCAGTTCTGTCTTCCCTTTGTCCTGTGTTGCAGGTGAATGGACATGAGCAGGAAATGAGGGAAAATAAATGTCACATTCTGTGATATAACATGCAGATAGTAACAGTTACTGGATTGTAGGTAAAAACAGAAAATTTCTCCCCAAAATGTGTCCCCACAAACTTGTAAACAGAGTAATGCAGTAATCACTCTCAGTAGGATAAAATACAGCCTCAGAATTTGGGGAAAGGAGGGACTGGCTATGATAGAGTGCTTGATGTCCATATGGCCATAGCTGTGACCATTTTGGAATCTTCAAATTACAGAAATCTAACAAGTTCCTGACTTATGATTATATCTGACAGAAATTTAGTGTTCCAGACTAGAAGTTCTAGAGTCATCTTTGATAGCCTGGCTCTGCAGCCTTTCAGCTTTAGAACCTGGGGCAATTATTTAGTCTCTCTGTGCCTCAGTTTCCTGATAAATAAACATGTTTCTACATGCAAAGCACTTAGTCCATAGTAAGTACCAAAACCACATTAGCTTGTGGGTTCAGAAATCATCAATTTCTGAAGAATATGATAGTATCTATAGGCACATTACTTCTAAGTTGTAGAGAAAGAAAGGTTCTCACAGTATATTGATTTGAAGATATCCTTGCAACAGATAATATGTGAGCATTTTCCCTTGCTCCTCCAGAGCTTTCTGCAAAGGTTTAACTTTTAAAAATCTCCATATACTTCTGAAACTTAGAAGTTTTGATCACAAAAAAAAAAAAAAAAAAAAAAAAAAAAAAAAAAAAAAAGCTTAGAATTCTCTGTATCCCAGCATATTCTAGAACACAGAAGTCATGTTTCAAATACTTGTCTCAATATTTTTCTCAACCTTCTTTGGGAGAAAAGAATTTTCCCTTACTGAAGAGTTGCCCTCAACATTTAAAACATCTCATAATGAAGCCCAATCTATCTTAGAATGCTGTCTTCGACCATTTTCCAGTACTTATAAAGTAACTCCATGACTGCATTGGAGATATCTCTCATTCCAAGGTGTATTCAGTTATTCTGTATTTTTGGAAACACCCAGAAAATTCCAGGCAGAATAGAGGCTTTGTGGGGTGGGGGGTGGGGGGTGGGGGTGGGAGGAGAAGCTATTTGAATTTAAAATCAAGTAAATTCTTTTATTTAAAATTTTGGAAAAGATATATAAGAGAATCCTATGCAGACATATTACTTGGAATGTCGATTTGGCAGCTGTAATAAGATGGACATTTAACATTAACTTAATGCTAAAGTCTAAGCCACATGGCAGCTTTCTCCACAAAGTCAGCAATGGAGCTAGTTTCCTTCATGTCCTGGCTCCTTTATCTGTAAGATCTCGCCCTCATCCCTATGGTATAAAATGACTCACTGCCAAGTCCTCATTCCAGACAACAGGAAAGAGTTAAAAGGAAAGGGAAGACACACCCTTTCTTTTAATGACGTCCCTCCTTTAGAGAAGGTGGGCTAGACTCACTCCCATCCCATTGGCCAACGCTCATGTGAAGACAGAAGCCAGCAAATGTCCCCTTTGTCCTTGGACGTCAAGTGCCCAAACTAGAAATATAAAGGAAATCGTACATACTGGAGGAAGAGGAATAGTCTCTGTCTCCTTAGTGGACAAGATGAGAGGCAAAAGCTTTATGCAAATCTGATACCCACAGTATTTTATAAATTCCCCCTTGTCTGTGTGGGTACATTGTGAATTAGAGTTATTCCTCATTCCGTCTGAGGAATCGCCTAGGCTGTGTCTAAACTTCCATAATTGCAAAATGGGGCAATCAAATTAACTACAGGAAGGATCAAGAAATATCTGTTGACTTGATGAAACTTAAATCAGAGTCTAAAAATAAGTGAAATATTCTTTAAAACCAACTCAACTATGGAGTTAACAGAACTTTTAAAAAAAAGTGAATGTTTTCTTCTTCAACAACACTCTTATCCCTTGGAGATAGATGGCTGTTTCTTTTTTAAATTTAGGTTTCAGAATCAAGGGGATTATTTATTTCTCAAATTCAGAAACTACTTCTCAGGCTATAATAGCCATGTTGTGTGATAATGTGTATGTGTAGATTTAAAAAAATGTTGAAAATCTGGGGTTTAGTTTAAAGAATAATAAAGAAAGTGAAACCAGGAAATCTTTAAGACTTGATATTAGGACTAAATAAATAAGGAAAAGTCAAATGTCCATTCATTCATTCAACATATATTTACTAAGCAGCTACTTTGTTCTAGACTAGAAGATGAATATACAAGGATAATAAAGACAGAAAGATTCCTGCCCTCCAGACTTTGCATGCTGCTAGGAGAGACAGGCAATAAACAAACACAGCATGTGATAATAGATAATGATAGATACTATAAAATAAGTAAATCGTATATTCTGATAAATAACAGAGGGCACTACCCTAGGTAAGGTAGTTGAGGAAGGCCTGTTTAAGAAGATGACATTAAAGCAGAGACCAAGAGGAGAAGACACCAAACCTGGAAAGAGGAGAGAGAAGAAAATTTCAGACAGAGAGAACAGAGATGGGGTACAGAAAATATGTTGGCATGTTCAGCATAAATGGCAAGGCTAATAATTAGAGCCAATATATTTGTTTGCAGCATGATTCTCTGAATAGTATCTATGGTAAGAATTTTTACCCACACTGCTTCATGTTCATTGTAGCTTCTATTATTTCTTTTTATAAGTTAAATAATAGAGTTTAAAAATAAACCAGTAAGTATTAAAGTTTGATGGCCAGGAGAGAATATATACAAGTAGAAGCCCCTAGAATGAAGCATTTCAGAAATGAATAGAACAAATTACTGAAATGAAAGGAGTAAAAATACTAGAATATGATTAATTTTAAGCTTATTTGGGAACTCCCGGCTGTTGCCAGTTTTTAATTGTGTGCTCCAAAAACAGATCTCACTTGAATTTTATCGACATGCTGTCGTGCCCATATTTAGCTGGGAATGTGTTTACTTTGTGATTGGAAGAATTATCCATTCCTAGTTCTAGACTTACAGCAAGATTGTTTTCTCCATCTTGAGTATAGGGCTCTTGTCCAGCTTGAATCTCCAGGGAGTGTGCACATCTATATCGGGAAATCCCATCGAGTTGAGCACATTGCTGTGGACTCAGCCCTTCCGTGCTTTCAATGCATCCCCTCACTTACAGAACAGATGCTGGAGATATGATTTGGAATCTTGAGCACCCCGTTTGTGTGCTGACCCTTGCTTTAAATATTGGAGAAAACATTTTGAAAATTGTTTCAAGAAGGTTTGCATTCCCAAATTTACTCAGTAACTTCCTTAATTGCCAAATCGTCGTTCACCCTGAAACTCTCAAAAGGAAAACCTATAGAGATTTGGTGATAAAATTTCTTTCTTCAAAGATGTTCTAATTCTTTTGTCTTTTAATGGATGATCTGCCCAAGATGTACATACCAAACCCCAGGGCACAGAGGCCATGGCTCATGGGGGAAGGCATTCGACTTTTCCTGCAGCTGCCTACATGGTAGGGCTCCTGCTGTGAGCACATGAAGATCGGTGACCAGGACTGGCAGTGGGTTTGGCAGAGAAGCTTTTCTTGGAAAAAACTTGCCTGTCTTTTCCTAATGAGGAAATCCAAAAAAAAAAAAAAAAGAAGTTGACTTTGGAAGCATGGTCTATAAGCATAGGAAAAGTCAGACAAATGCATAAATGCATAAATAAAGGAAATGCAGAAATGTATAAATAAAGCAAATGTGGCTTTTGCCTGAAAGGAAGTATCTACAAAAACCATGATGGTCATATGCTATCTGTTTGACTGATGCAAGTATGCAGACTAGGTGAAAAGGGGTGCCAAACACTTCCCAGGGGGACCGAAGTATTGGGACTACAGCCGGTGAGCTGCCTTGCAACTGGTTCCTGCTGATGTGCTTGTGAGAATCGCTAGCAGGGAAACACTTGCACAGCCCCACTTGCTTTCCTGCCTTCCCTTGCTTATGATTATGTTTAGCTCCTAATCAGGAAGAGGCTGAATATCTTTTAAAAATGTAGTAGATTTTTTTGTATATCCCGGTCATTGGGGGTGAAATCTTAGATAAGGTGGCTACAAATTACGTAATCAGTTTTCCAGCAACTTTTCCCAGTAATTTCTACCTCTATTTTAGGTCCTAAATTTATTCTTCTCCCCTGCCATTCTGTTTTGAGATCTTCTGTCCGATCATCATGGTGCAGTAGCAAAAGGCGCACTAAACTTGGAGTCAGAAAATTAGTTGTGTATAATTTGGAAGATGTCACTTAACACCGATCAGCCATAATTGTCTAATTTGTGAAGTGAGAATTATAACATTTGCCTACCTCTCAAAGATACTGCGAACATCAAGTGGATTTGATGATGAAAAGTATTTTGTAAATTGTAAAGGGTTAAACAAATGTTGGCTATTTCTTAGTCATCTTATTTTGGCTTTGGTGAAGAGGGTTGATTCTAGATTGTGAATTTTTTGGATAACAGTGGAGATGATAGAAATGAAAATATCAAAAGAGATCAATGTCTTGTTTCCCTGTCAACATAACAAAGTATGTCTTTAGGAGGATGTCCTATATACTTTAACGTACACAAGAATCCCGTGGACGATCTTGTCAAATGCAGATTCGAATCCACAGATCTGAATGGAACCCAAGATTCTGCGTTCCTTCAGTCTCCCAAAGGATGCTCATACTGGTGGTCGCTAGACTGTACATTAAGTATCAGCAGATCAAAGAGCATTAGGTAAAGGGAGAAGGTAACACAAGTAAAGGAAGTGATGAAGACAGAGCCTTCTTGTCTGTTGCCCCTTCCTCTTGGTACTATACTGGTGTTAGTATAAGAGTAACATGTTAAGAAATCTTTCTACTAATACGGTTAAGTTTTTGAACGTGGCTTGTTGTTCTTAACCAAGCATATTTCTCGGGAAGTAAATCTAGTGCAAGAGATAATGGAAGAAATTGTGGCCTAACTCAGAACAGGCCAGCCCTGCTCTGAATCTTGTACTTACATGGTAAGACTCCAGGAAAATTCAATTTGTAAAAGAAACAGTCTGTATTCTGCCAACTGGGAACTGATCCAATGATGATAAGATCATTAGCTCCTGTGACCTTAGCTGTATTTAAAGAGTATTCTCTTGGGACCCTAGTATAATATGTCTTGATTGGACATTCGTAAACTAACATCCTTGTCATTCACATTTAGAACCAAATGACTTCCTTCTAGCATTTTCACAGTGATTTGGTAGCCTGCCATGATATTATGCATTGTTCAGAATAATTTTCCATGTTACTGAGGTTGATTCCCCTGATTTACAGCTATTTGTGAAAATTGGCTCTCAAAGGGGTGGAAAAGTCAAGAAGAAAATAACTATTCCAAATAAAGAGCAGATGGTGAGAGTCTTGAAATATTGTTAGAATTCTATAAAGGAATAGGCTTATGATATAAGCTCTTGCTGACCCAATTCAAATGTATAACTATTTCACTTTTCTTATTTGCCATCCAATGATATCTTGATATCTTTGTTAGCTACTAAAATAACCGCCACTGAAAAAGTGCCGTTGTGACTTGTAATAAAGCTACACAGGCATGAACTTTGTTGAGGCGCTGTTCTCTAAAGTTTGCCGCTTACCTAGTCACTCCACTTAGATCAGCAGAATCTTGGTTAAAATTACCTACAGAGGGACATATAGTGAAATGTTTATACCAATAACTGGTGGCATCCTTTAGCTCACTATTTTGTATTTAAAGGAAAAAGAAAATCAGAGAACTAATTTTATTGGGTGAATCTTACGTATAGAATGAGAACTCTAACTTAGTTCTATACTATTGTAGAGTTTTTTAGATCATCAATATGCAGAGTACAAGAAAATAGAAATACTCAATAATTTGGAACTATCATTTATTTTCTATTTCCTTTCGAAGGATTTCTTCAGGCTCTTAGCTAAGTGTGGCTAAAGGGCAGATCTGTGCAGTTGTGCAGCCTATATCCAAACCTGTAGTTGTTACTGGTACCCAAACCCACTTCAAGTTCAACATTAGGCTTTTATTGCTCTGGATTGATCACTTCCATCTATAGGGATTTTTAAAAAGAGTAATGAATTCTCATTCTTTTAATCCATAATTGTTCACAGGCGAAGTACTGAGTCTTTACCAAGTATACTTTTATAGTTTTTTAGCTATCTCTGTTCTTCACCGCACAAAACCTAAAGAATTGCCTTATGCCTCCAAAGTGCATTATGGGATCCTTGCCAACATTTGTTTGCTTGCTGAGATGGCCTCTCCCTTTCAATGTTTCATCTTACTCTGGGTGCCAGTGACTTTGCTGTCACTCTAAATTTGTACTTAAGTAGCTTCTCAGACCAATGTAATTTGGTAAAAACAGAAAAGACCCATACTGAGTGTCATCAGAGTTCCTGTTTTACGAAAAAATGGGGACTGCCAGATACCTTCTTTTACCACAGGAAGCTTTCCCATGTACTTATATATCCCTGACCTTGCCAGATCTGTTTGGTGATGATTAGTGATGAAACTGCCATCAAAGCAAGTAAGAGACAATCCCGAGCATGAAGATCCTTGGACATCCTGGTCTCTGAATAGAGCCAGGCAGACAATTCGCCTCATTTATTAAGCCCTCCTGAGCCACTCAGCAGTTGTAAGGAAAATGTAGATTTATGAGGTTTTATGAATGCCCAGTGATATAATCTCTAATGAGTCTCCTTAGCCCTTCAGGTAAAATTCTTAAACAAGGAGAGTGGATGGCATAAAACAGGACTGTTCAATGTTTATGCTTAAGAAGATCCTATCAAGTACCTTCCTTAAACCTATCTTCAAAGAACAACATGCAACGCATCAAAATTCTGTTTTGGGTTCTCAGGTAACCTCATTCCACATGTTTCTGTCCTCCCCCTCACATCCAATCGTCCTACTCACTGAGGAGTTACATAGCTACTTGAAGGCAGGGTCTTTTCTTATTTATCTTTCTTTAGCAGTGATGTTTGTTGAATGAATGAATGACTGCCCATTGAAGTTGACTTGGATTTGCTGAACAGAGTGCCTGTTTAAAGTGGTGTCTATGCTTCTCTAGTGAAGACATCCAGATGGCCAACAGGCACATGAGAAGATGCTCAACGTCGCTCCTCATCAGGGAAATACAAATCAAAACCACACTCAGATACCACCTCATGCCAGTGAGAGTGGCCAAAATGAACAAATCAGGAGACTATAGATGCTGGCGAGGATGCGGAGAAACGGGAACCCTCTTGCACTGTTGGTGGGAATGCAAACTGGTGCAACCACTGTGGAAGACAGTGTGGAGGTTCCTCAAAAAATTAAAAATAGACCTACCCTATGACCCAGCAATGGCACTGCTAGGAATTTACCCAAGGGATACAGGAGTGCTGATGCATAGGGGCACTTGTACCCCAATGTTTATAGCAGCACTTTCAACAATAGCCAAATTATGGAAAGAGCCTAAATGTCCATCAACTGACGAATGGATAAAGAAATCGTGGTTTATATACACAATGGAGTACTACGTGGCAATGAGAAAGAATGAAATATGGCCTTTTGTAGCAACGTGGATGGAACTGGAGAGTGTTATGCTAAGTGAAATAAGCCATACAGAGAAAGACAGATACCATATGTTTTCACTCTTATGTGGATCCTGAGAAACTTAACAGAAACCCATGGGGGAGGGGAAGAAAAAAAAAAAGAGGTTAGAGAGGGACGGAGCCAAAACATAAGAGACTCTTAAAAACTGAGAACAAAACGAGGGCTGATGGGGGGTGGGAGGGAGGTGAAGGTGGGTGATGGGTATTGAGGAGGGCACCTATTGGCATGAGCACCAGGTGTTGTATGGAAACCAATTTGACAATAAATTTCATATTAAAAAAATAATAATAAAGTGGTGTCTATCATGTTGTTAACTATTACTGTGTAAAAATAATGTATTTTTTTTTTCACTGTATTCACGGAGATCAAGAAATCAGGGTGGGTAGAATTATTCGGTGTTTTTGTGGTTTATGAACCATACTTGTACTTCCTGGAGTAAATGCTGCAAATAATGACAAACCTAATTGAATATTGCATATTGTCTTCTTTCTACTTTCCCCAGGGAGGAGAGCCTCCTTTACCAGAAGAGATTTATGTTTCTTCCTGTTCACGTGGGAGTTACTTCAGTGTTTACCTAGGAGTTATTTCAAACACCTTCTCTCCATTTCTCACTCACTGCCTACTGATAACCAGAGAGTTTTGACTAAAATGAGGAACAGATGCTTCAATTTAGACATTTGCTGACTGTAGAATGGTCTACAAGTGATCTCACACATCTACCAGCTGAATCAGCAAAACAGATATAAATCAGCAGGAAGACTGTATAGATCTCTGATGAATCCTGCAGGAATTCTATATTCAGTGGGTTATAAATACAGTTCACAAATACACAGAGAACTGAAAGAGTTTCCTTCTGTGCTTTTCTGAGTTGTCCCTGTGTCCTCTCCACCCAAATGTGCGCTCACATCAGTAATTCAAAAATCTAAAATCAACATGAATTCTATACAAGGAAAATACAATATGTGCAGTTGGAAATGGTAGATTTAATCTATATTCCATGTTACAAGAGAAATAAATTTTAATCATATTACTAATTCATGGACTCACCTGTCTTTCATGATTTCTAAATAAGAAAATCCCTCGGCTGTCCTGTGGAACCAAGAATTTAACAGGAATCCTGTTAAATCAAGTATTTAGCCATCCCTAGGTTATGCATGTGACTTATCAGACAACAGAGAAGCAGACAGATTTCCTGTTTATAGTTTAACATTCCAGACCGAACCATTTCAAGAGGAAAGAAGGGAAAGTTCGATGTGACGGCATATTATAATGGCATCTCATTGTTTTTCTTTGTCTGTGAAACTCTGACTAAAAAAACTCACCTTATCTAAACTGTGTGAAACCTAGCCATCTGTTTTCAAACTCAGAATGGATGGAGCCTGCATGTACAGGACACTGTGGTCCGAATTGTGAAATGCTTGCTACTCATTCGTGCCCCCATTTATTCAGCAAACATTTATAAAGCCTCTTCTAGGACTCAAACACTGTGGGCTGAACATTTTTTTTAATTAAAAAACTCAAATTTCGAGGGGCGCCTGGGTGGCTCAGTCGGTTAACCGTCTGACTTTGGCTCAGGTCATGATCTCACGGTTCCTGAGTTCGAGTCCTGTGTCGGGCTCTGTGTTGACACCTCAGTGTCTGAAGCCTGCTTCGGACTGTGTCTCCCTCTCTCTCTGCCCTTCCCCAGCTCTCACTCTGTCTCTGTATCTCTCAAAACTAAATAAATGTTAAAAAAAAATTAAAAACAGTATCATTTAAAAATTTTTTTAAAATAAAGTAAAAAATTCAAATTTCTTCACTTGACCTTTCAATCAGAATTAGAGGTTTAAATACATGGCTATATTGCAGTGGAAACACAGTGGAAGGAATTATCAAATTCTCCTTGGAGGCAGGTCAGAGAAGTTTGCATGGGATTGATGTCTCTTGAAGGTGACAAGGAATCTGTTGGATGGGAAACTGTGTGATGCAGAAGGGAAACTAGGTAAATGCTTATCTCTGTCTACATGGAACTTCTAGAAGTTTGGGAAGCAGGCAGCTATTAAAATAGAAAACTCATGTACATAATAAGGCTATTTCAATATTAAATAGCCAATCCTATTAGATATGATGATATAAAATTTAGAAATAAGTGGAATCTTAGGATACCTGAGGGGCTCAATTGGTTAAGCTTCAGGCTCTTGGTTTCAGCTCAGGTCATGATCTCATGGTTTGTGGGCTCAAGCCATGTTTTAGGCTCTGTGCTGAGCCTGCTTAGGATTCTTCCTCTTTTCCACTCTCTCTGCCTACTCCCCACTCATGCTCTCTCTCTCTCTCTCAAAATAAATAAAGTTAAAAAAAAAAAAGAAGTGGAATCTTAAAGATCATCCAAATCAGCCCTTCCTTTTAAAGAGGGAGAAACTGGAGGTTTGCAATGTAAATGAGCTACTGAAGGTCACCCCATGCAGGTCAATAGAACCAGGATTCAAGCCCATGACTTCAGATGCTGAATGACATTCTATTTAACAGCATCTTATCTGATCTGTTTCCCTTTATTAGTGGCATGAATCAGGATTATAATATATTTGACTTCATTCAGATTTTTTAAATATCTAATCATTTAGGAGCCTACTAAATAGGAAAGGTTCTATATTCAGTAATTATTTGGAGTACTTCACACACACACACACACACACACACACCAAAACAAAAATGTAAATGCTGAATAGAAGGATTTACATGTGTCATGTAACAATAGACATAATAACATTTTACATATGAATAATGCATTATACTTTACAAAGTGCTTTCATATGCATATTTTCCCTCCCACATCAGCTGTGTGAAGCAGCCATTACTGCCCCCACTGTACAAATTAGGAAATTGCAAGTGGCAAAGCCAGGGTTCAAATCCATATGTCCCCACTACCCTCGAGGGATTCTTGCTATTATGCTCCCATCCCCTCTCTAACACATGAACTATGCAATAGATGCCCTGCATCTTCCCATATCGGTCAGGAATTTAATTAACAATTGCTGGGACTTAGCACTTCTCAGGAAGCTTTTAATGAACACCAAGCTTTTAATAAACACAAAGTTTAGGACATGGTGTGTCACCTTCAACATTAAACTGTCAAAAGTTCAGAAAAAAGTAAAGCCAATGGATCACTGTTGTAGTAATTAGTAAAAGTTTATTGTGTATACAGCAAGAAATTTGCAAATCGGGAGCACTCGAACAAAAACATGGAATGATGCTCAGAGGCATATTGTTATAAAGCAGTTCACAGAATACGGAGGTGGTAATTGTTTATTCTTCACAGTGACTGGTTACAATATTAGAATTTTCTTAAATGAAAGGCACTTGGTTAGTGGTTACTTCATATCAATTTTGGGGAACAATTTAAGTTTCGCTTATAATCTTCATAGGCACAAGCATAAGCAACCCAAGTCAAGTTAGCCTCACTTGTCTTGCAAAATAAACTAAATTAAGCTTTGTTTGGATGACCAAATTGGTTTTGTTTGCTCAGGGAATTTTCAAGTTTGGTCCCTGTTTGTGTTTGATTGCAGTCTAGCTGAAAGAGATGGGATTGAGATGAATGAAGCATGGTATGATCTCAGATAGGTTTTAATAAAAATCTAAATTTTTAGGTTTGGCTGGCTTTAAATGAAGGCAGTATTCTCCAAATGCCAAATTACATCAAGGAAATCAAAGGCCAGCAGTGATTCATTTTGGAAATCCTAAATCTGAACTCTATCATCAATTTACTCTACATTACTTATCTTATTTAGTGCAATTTGCATGCATTAATAATTTGAAAAAATGCAATTATAAATGAAGAATAAGTGCACTCTAATGCCAAATGCAAGATTGTGCAAAAATTCATGTCCATCTTAAAATCCAACAAGGGAATATTATTTGGTCTCAATGGATGTGAAACTAAGACTTGTCACAGATCTAGTTTTCAAAACTCTTCAACTATAGAGGCATCAATCCTTTGGTGTTGCTGAGATATTCACCTTGCACCAGCAGACCGATTTGAACTGTTGCACAGCAGTTGGTTACTAAAGAGAGGATTTTGGACAGTGCCCGAATTCCAAGCCAGAGATCTGAAAATTTTGCATGCCATCACTGATTTCCCCAATAGACAGCAAAATGTGCAAGATGCTATTTTGAAAATTAGTCCCATACTATATTTTTTTGAGTAATTTGAACTCATTTTCTAAATTATGCTGAAAAATAGTTTCTATTTTGCGAGGGTCGGCATGATTGTATTGCTTTGTTTCCCTGTTGCTCCACATTTTGCTATTTTGAAATCTTCACTTTTCCATATGTCATGGATAATGGCCAGTTGTGTTAACTTCTGTGGAAATAACAAAGATAAGAAGTAGACAGTTGCTTCCCAAACAAAAGACTTGATTATATCTGAGTTGATTTTACCATAGTATTTTCACTACCTCTTGTTACTTAGTGTCACGTTGGGGACATTTGGTACTCTTGACTTTGATTGCCTTTCACTCCATTTTAATTGATAGCAACATGATAATAGCCTACATCAAATTTCCAACTTTGGAAGACTTTGGCACAACGGTTCTCACACTGGCCACACATTGAAATCACCAGAGGTGTTTTAAGAAAACTACTAATGCCTGGGTCTCACCCATTACCCATAGATTATGACTAAGTGGGTATGTGTTACAATCTTGGCAATGGGATGTTTAAAAACTTCCCGATGATTCTAATGTGCAGCCGTATTTAGAGAGGTTCCACCTGGTTTAGAAGGAATATTTTTTAAAGGTAAGCCAGAGCAACTTTTTAAGAAATTACAAAGTAAATCTTTAGTCAAAACTTAGAAATATTACAGTCAAAACTAACACTGTCATTGCTCAAATCTAAGTACCATGCTACTTCTAGGCAGTAGTGTGCTAGTAAGTGGGTCTCTTGATTGTTTTTATGTTGGTGTAAATAATATTCTTAGTAAATTTAGCCAGTTGGTGTGCAAATCAATATCAACAGCTCTGAGATCTTGAGATCTTGTGAATTCTCTTCATTTTGAGGTATAATAAAATGACCTATTTTAACATCATGTTTGTTACTAAGTAAACAACAATAACAAAAGACAGTTCTCTAATGCTTTTCCTGTGCCAAGCACATTACATATACTTACTTATTCCTCACAACTCTTTGAGATATGTTCTATTATTATCCCCAGTTTTACAACGAAGGAACTGAGGGACACGGGGGTTAAGTAACTTGCCCAACGACACATAGCTAGTAAGCAGCAAATTGGAACTTGAACGAGGCAGTCTGATTGCTCTTAGCCACTATGTTATATTGACAAGAGCTTTTTGTTCTATCAAAAAGAATTGAGAATCAAAATTATATTCTGAGACCATGTTTGAGTACTGCGGAGCTCTCGCTCCCTCCCCCACTTCTGGTTGTTTGAAAATCTTTTCCAAATCTAGCAACACGTATCACCTGCTGAGACGATTATTTTGTCTTCTCGTTATCAGTGCAACTGCACCGTTACTGTTATGAAAACAGAAACTGCTCGTGCTTTTTGGACAATAGAGCAATTATATTTATTGAGGAATACATTTTATTGCAAGTCACATTACTACAACCTCTAAAAATAGCACCAGTTTAAAAACTCTCCTTTTTTATGGGTTTCTCTAGCTGGAGCCAAAATAAATAAATAAATAAATAAACACACCTCAGTTATGATGTTTCTCAGACATGTGTTGACCGAATGCCCAGAGACAGAAGAAGACTTGCCAAGGGCAGGTTTGTTTGGTTTTTTTTTTTTTTTTTTTTTAAGGATTTTGTTTGGAAATAACTTTAAACTTGCAGGGAAGTTGCAAGAATCAAACTATTACAAAGAAAACACGTGTAGCTTTTAGTCATATTTTTACCCTGTGTGCTTTATCAATTGCTCTCTTCATGGATGTATGTACTAAATGTGTGCACACACACAAACACACATACTTTTCCTCTGAGTTTTTTTTAAAAAGTACATTGCATATATAATGGCCTATTACCCCCAAATACTTCAGTGTGTATTTCCCAAGAATAAGGATATTTTCTTACATAAACATAGCACACTTCAAACCTAATTTACCATTTGTATTTCAATTGACCAATTAACCTAATATCGTCCTTTGGAGCATTTGTTTTACTTCTAGTACAGGATCTAGTCTAGAATCACTTACTGTATTCAGTCATATTCTGAATGTAACTTAATCTAGAACATTCCACAGAGCCTTTCTTTGTCTTCTATGACAATGATGTTTTTGAAGAATTCAACCAACACCACCCTCCTCTTTTTTTGAGAATGTTCCTCATTTGGAATTTGTCTGATCTTTCCCAGTGATTAGATCCAGATAAGGATTCCAGGCTGAAATACTACCTAAATGATGTTCCTTCTCAGGGTATCAAATTTGAAGGCACATGTTCTTCTGCCCCTCATTGGTAATGTTAGGGGTGATTACCCAGTCAAGGGGTTATCCAATTTTTCCACTGCAAAGTTAAACTTTTTTCCCCTCATAACTAATCATCAGTCTGTGAAGAGATACTTTCTTAAGATAGTTTCTTACCAAATGAATATCCTTCTCCTAATCAAAATCTCCCTCTGGATTTAGCATTCATTGGCAATTCTTGCCTGAGCCAATATTTACAGTGATGGTTGAATAATGATGACTTCCATTTCTAACACTCCTTCCATATTTACCAGTCAGCCAATGGCATTCTTTCTCCCTATTATCATTATGGATTCATAGATCCTTATTTTTACTTCAATGATTTATAAGTTATTATTTTTCTCAATTATTTTTCAAATTGTCCCAGTTTTTACCAAGGGGAGCACCTCCAAGCTGGCTTCCATGTTTTGGTGGCTTGCCTCTATTATTTTTTTTAAACACTTCCTTACTTTCTGGTATAACAAAATATTTCAGGCTCATCTTGTACCTACCCTGACATCCCATTAGAATTAGTTGTTTCTCCAAGGAATCCTCATTCCTTTTAGAGGAAATGATATTAGTCACCAAGGTCTGGGCACTAAGTGGTCTCATTCCTACTGAGGTGTCATTGCTTCTAAGCTCTTTGGGCAGATTGAGCTAGGAAATATATGGGTGTATATACACATACACATAAATATGTGTATATACGCACACATAAATGCATGCAGGTATGCATGTACAATTAATACACATATGCACAAATATACGCATGCCTTAGAAACCATAAATTTACATCTGTTCCAATCCATTCTCACATGATTCTCTCTTGCCTGCCCCCCTCATTCATTATGTTCCTCTTCCACAGTGAAATCCTGGCCCCTAACAACATCAACACACTTCTCATTTGCTCAGTCATACAATACATCTGAAATAGTTTATTACTTGGGCACAGCAGTCACACTTCCTGCCTGTGAAAAATCAAATGGACCCAGTAATTCTATGCCCAGCTATTTATACAAGGAAGGAACTCAGAGGTCCACCAACAGCCTTGTACCAGAATGTTTATAGTAGCTTTATTCATCATGGCGAAAAACTGGATATAGGCCAGTTATCTTAAGAGAAGAATGGATAAGCAACCTGTGATATGTTCATGCAATAGAATACTACTTAGCAATAAAAAGAGCAAACTACTAATGCATGCAACAATATGGATGGATTTCAAAAGCATTATGCTGAGTTTTCAAAGGCAAACAGAAAGAACACATAATGTATGATTCCATTTATATGAAATCCAAGAACAGGCAAAAATAATCTCTAATGGCACACCTTTAGAGATACTACAAGAAACAGACATGTTTCTAATAGAGAGGTGTTGCCAAGGAGGCAAAATAAAGGTTTAGCAACTGGCCTCTCTTCAGACAGAGGCAAATCCTGTCTCTATCACTTTGTGATTTTGCACAAGTTACTCTACACTTGTTTCCTCTTTCATAAAGTGGGAATAATAATAGGATCTACCTGCTAGGGTTGTTGTGTGAAGTTATATTAAATATGGCAACATGACATGTAAATCATCTGATAGAGAGTAAATGAACTTGGCACACAGTACACATATAACATTTGGTAGCTGTTATTATTAGCCTAGGATGTGTGTTCATACATTGTCCTATATGTGTGTACTGCTGGTTACATCGTCGCTAATCAGTGACAACGCTCAGGAAAGCAATGCAGAAATATTTACTAAGAACCCATCAGGTTTTCTATATTCTTTGATTTAGTGATCCCTCTCCTAGAAAAAGTAGTCGGCACAGTCAGATATATACATGAAGGCAATTTTTGCAAAATAATCTGTAATAACTCCAAACTGGGCATAACATAAGAATAGAACAGTTGTATTATAGAACCATAATAAATTATGGCATATCATTAGTTGAAATGTGGAAGAATCCTTGTGAAAGTTACAAAAAGCAGAATGCAAAAAAAGTATGAGCACTGTGGTTACAGATGAGTACTATTACGTCCACATGCACAAAGTGATAGCTCATACTGCGTAGAATGGAAGCAGTTGTTATCCTCTTTTTAAGATTTTTAAGGAGCACCTGGGTGGCACAGTCAGTTAAGCATCAGACATTGGCTCAGCTCATGATCTCTCCGTTCGAGGGTTCAAGTCTCCTTGTGTTGGGCTCTGTGCTGACAGCTCAGAGCCTGGAGCCTGCTTCGGATTCTGTCTCTCTGCCCTTCCCCTGCTCACACTCTCTCTCTCTCTCTCTCAAAAATAAATAAACATTAGAAAAAAAATAAGAAAAAAGATTTTAAGAATTTTCCTGGTTACCTTTTCATTTAAAAAATGTATACTTTTTTGGATTAAAAATAATATTCTTTGTATAAAAACCCAAACATGAAAGAAAAGTATAATGTCAAAACCAAATGATAGAAACCAAATCGCTACTTGCTTTTGGTGGAAATGGGACAGGGCAGGACAGTGATTGGGAAGAGGCATGAGCAAACCTTCTGGGATTAAGGAAAGGCACCACTATCTTGATCAGGATGTGAGTTATATGGGTGCGTGCGTTTGTCACAATGGCTTGAATTCTACCCTTAATATCTGTGCATTTCATTATCCATAAATTACCCCTCAATTTTCAAACAATTGGCTTGAGTAGAGGCTGCCCTTTTCACTGGGATAGAACTCTGACTTAAATCCTTTCCTTGTAGTTTGTCTCACTTCTGATCCTCTTCCCATTATGCTCCTGCTACCCCGATCAATACATTTACTTCCTTTTACTATCCAGTTACTTGCTTTACTTGCACTTCGATGCACAAAGTACAACATAAGTTAGAATTTCACAGATCACTAAATGACGTTATCAAGTATTTAGGTGTGGCCAGTATACATACTTTAATACAGTAAGGAAATGCATGCAAATCGAAAATGTTTCAACAACACTGAATTTTAGATTAATCCTCAGTTTAGACCTTTACCTCTCTGATCTATTAAGACAAAAGCAAAAACAAACAAATTGCAGTGTAGTCGGGCCTTGCCAACAAAAACCGTTGATTTCCAACATCAAATGATCAAATGCCACTTCAATGAGGAAATGATTTTCTCAGACCTTCTCATAAATTCTGGTGCAGACCACGCCCTTCATTTTACATTCCTTAAGAAAAGAGAGAGATTCATTGAGTATCTAAAACTCAAACTAGAAAACGGCAAATTTGCAAATAGCAACAGAAAATAAAAACAAGCTCAGAATATTAAACTTAGAAAGAAATAGAACATCAATGTGTCAGTCTCCAGCAATTCAGAATTATAATAATTGAAATAGGAGAAACAGTTTTGAAGTCAATCTATGTTACTATAGAAGAATTTTCTTAAAGTGGCAGGTTTTTATGCATAATTTGCATGCATTTGACTCTACTAAAAGTGGATTTCAAAACTGTATGCATAGCTGCATCATTTGAGGAACATTTAAAAATACTGATGGCTCCTTCTTCCCCTCCCAGAGATTTGCATTTAATTGATCTGTGTTGGGGCCATATATTGGTATTCGCTCCCCATCTAAATCTATATTGTAGGTAGGGATAAGAATCTCTAAATTACAGGGAAAAAAAAACATTTAAAATTACATGAATTTATGTTCACTGTATGTATTAGTAAGCACAGAAGCAAAAACTTAAATCATTAAAGGCCATCCCATGCAACCCTGGTCATCATTCTTATCTGCTGACTAGAGGGTTTCCTATGAGCTGAGCTTAAATTATTGACCTGGTTTAGTTCAAGTTCTTTGGATTCTTGAAAGCAACACACTTAGCTACAAATATTTTATAATTCAGCTGTTCAGGAATACTTTGCTTTTAAAACTTAGATTTGTTTTTCTCTTTGTGAATCCAAACTGGTGATATTTATGCATACTTTTTTGACGTTACTATTATTTTAGGTGTTATTTCTAAAATAATGAATGGGCTTTGTTATTTCTAAAACCTTGGACCTATACTTGAAGTACTCATCGCTGAGTCTTCATGGTTAAAATATCACCTAATCATTAACTCTGACTTTATTCTTAGACATTCTTATCTATTTGTATTGCAAAGGGAAAAAAAAAGAATATTTCGAAAAAAATATATAACCAGTTTCTCTATTTAAATAGCATTATTTTTGTATTTAGAAGTGAAAATATTCTTACCACTACCATTTTCCCATCCACCAACTTTCTTTTTATTGTTGTCTCTTTGTCATCCCATTTCTGCACTTGATTCAATGAGCCTCTTGACAAGGTTACAGTGCTCTGCAAAGACAAGTTCCCATAATCAAGTTGCTTGGACTTTGGTTGATTAAAGGAGCCGTTCATTCAGTATTGAATTGTTTTCATAATAGATGTCTCATGAGGTACATTCATTTTTCTATTTTTACCTTATTTTATTTTTTTTTAAGTAGGCTCCACTCCCAACATGGGGCTCAAACTCACAATCAAGAGCCTTGTGACTGAGCCAGCCAGGTGCCCCCAAGTCACATTCATTTTCAGTGGAATGAAGTAGGTCTACCCTTTTGAACACTAATAGGAGTAATCCTCTTGAGCCACAGACTGATCCAACTTTGAAGAGAAACATTAAAATTTACCTTTGTTTTCCTGTTGTCAGCTGTGGTTTCTTCAAACTCTTGGCCTAACTTAAAGGAGATCTCTGTATTTTTAAACGTACTTTCAGTTCTTATAGTTATAATATCCCCTTTCTTGCTGATGATCACTCGGGGTTTGGCCAAGTTTCCCAGTTTTCTGGTAGCTAACCCCACACCTGAAAATCAAGATAGTGTTAGAATTATGTTGACCAAGAGATATACCTAGAGAGACTATGAATGGCCACCTTCTTTTATTTTTAAGTTTATTTTTTTATTTTGAGGGAGAGAGAGAGAGAGCACGCGCATGAGTGGGGAGGGGTAGAGAGAGAGTGAAAGAGAGAATCACAAGCAGACTCCTCACTGTCAATGCAAAGCCCAGTGTGGGCTCTAACTCATAAATTGTGAGATCATGACTGAGCAAAAATCAAGAGTTGGATGCTTAACTGACAGAGTAACCCAGGGACCCCTGAATGGCCACCTTTTACGCTCAGTTGTGTCTCAGGTGTGGAGATGGCAGGTACGGTCACTCACTACCAAGGACCTCGTGGTTTAACCACCTCGTGGAAATACATGTCCATAGACTTAAATATCTGAGGTTTTAGTATTACAAAAGTAACGTCTCCAGATTTTAAGTAAAAGCGTTCAGCCTAAATAGTGCAATTTATCCACTTTTACCACATCCAATCCCACAGACTTTGAAAATCACTAATATTTTCTGTGGATCATTCTGGGCATTTTGGTTTTACTTATAAATAGTATAGGTATATTTTAAGTGAAACTGTGACAGATATACACTGTTCTATGATTTTTCCCCTCAGTAATATTGTGGATATAGAAAAGCCCCCACATCCTTAATAGAATCTCATTTCTGAAATTTTTTTTTCTGGCCCTTAAGTTTAGCTGGTAAGAAAAAACTTTCCATTTTTCTTCAAGATCTGTACCATTGCAAATGATCATAGGTAACTGATTTTTTTTTTTAATTTTCTGTATCTGAAAAAGAAAACAAAACTAGATTCCTGTTTTATTACTGTTACTACTAAGGCTATAGAAATACATGGAAAAGAAATGTCAAATGAGAGAATACATGAAGGAAAAACTAGTTTTGCTTATATGTGTATATATGAATTGTTATGTTTCATAATAGATGTCTATGTCTATATATATATATATATATATATATATATATATATATATGATCTCTGCAGTAGAGTCTGAGAATCTATACTTTACCAAACCCCTAGGTGATCTTATGCATTCTAAATTTGAAAATGACATACTTAGGGAGTCCTTCATTGAGACTCTTGTATTTTGCTTCTTCCTCAGATATTAAGTCACGTCCATAAATCTAACCAACCTCGTAGTATGGATCTATCCCGATGGGTTCTCATAGTTTTCTAGGCAACATAACATGATTTTGCTCATTTTACCTAAAAATAGAATCTTTCTCATAAGCTTTCTGAACAGTTAAGTAAAGCTACAGACACTTTGACAAACATGGCAACCTGGGTCATTTGACATCAGTTTCTATTATATTTACACAGCTCTGGAAATTTCCAAAGACTCTTCAAACTTATTGTGCTCATATGGAACATTCTCTTTTTTTTTTTAAGTTTATTATTTATTTCTGAGAGAGAGAGAGAGAGAGAGAGAGAGAGGGAGAAAGAGAGAGAGTAGGGGAGGGGCAGAGAGAGAGAGAGAGGGAGAGAAAGAGAATCCAAAGTGGGGTCTGGGCTGATAGCAGAGAGCCCAATGTGGGGCTCAAACTCACAAACTGCAAGATCATGACCTACGCCAAAGTCGGAAGCTTAACTGACTGAGCCATGCAGGTGCCCCAAACATTCCCTAGAATTAGTATAAAATAAAGCTGATACAACAAATGACTGGATTTTCCATCTTCATCCACTGCTCCAATTCCAGGAAAGTCCGAAATTAGTGTAAATTTCTGGTTTAGCTAAACACTAAAATTTTAGATTGAGGTTTTCTATTCACTTTAGTATATTCAACTGCCTATTTTATGAGCACTTCAGTTGTTATAAAACTAACCTTCAGAAAAGCCAGAGGATGGGTTGACTAAGCCTCTAAGATTTCTTTCCTCTAGGTCTGAAAACAAAGCCCTACTGATATGAAACTACTCTTGAAATCAGTGGAAGTTCCATATATTTAAGCAGCTCTTATTTAGGTTAAAATCTATTAAAATATCCACAAGCAAAATGCAAATAAATTATCTGAATTCCACAATAGAAGACTAATTCCAGAAAAGGATTGTACTTTCCCAGAGTCCTGGAAAAGGAATTAAAAGGAAATAGTCATGCTTTCTCAAAAATGATCTTCTCAACCAGAAAAACAAAAACATTTCTTACCCAGAGCTTTCATGTAATCATCAAAGTTCTCACTGGAGACGAGTTTCCAGGTGCCCAGGAATCTGTTGCTCATTGCGATGGATGAGAATTCAACACAGTTCTAGATGAGATTCAGGAGATTCAAATAAGATGCTGAAGCCTCAGAAGATTCTTTTCAAAGATGTCCAAAGCATGTGACTCTCACAGAGACCCAATGGGGAAAAGCAGTGTCAGGACTCGGCAATGAATCGTCCATTAGGACAAAAGAAAGCCCCACATAATGTTTCCTTTAGTCTCCAAAAAATGTTATAAAGATCAATGAGAGTACTATTTGAACCTTCAAAAAATTTTTTTGGTCAATCTTACATTTTTAAGAAGTGCTTAGTCCTTAATGCTTTGGAAAAGACTCCATGAATTGAATCTTATGCCAAATTGAATTATATGAGCATGAATGAGTGTGTGTGTGTGTGTGTGTGTGTGTGTGTGTGTGTGTGTGTGTGTTTAGGCATCTTGGTCACTCTCAATCCTGAGTCTGCAAAATTAAGAATTCTTATTGAAAGAGAAGAAAGGGAGGAAAATGTCCATGAGTATTGTGATATCCGCCTCAAATATGTAGTGGGAGAGAAATGCAGGGGACCAGTGTGAGGAAGTATTCATAGGTAAGGGAGGCTTGGCATAGTTCACATATCCCAGGCGGGCTGAGTGGGCAGACAATACGGTCAGTCTATTACAACAGAGCACAGAAATTGTATTCATGGATGGACAAGAAGTAGCACCAGAACACGCTCTTAGACCGCAGCAAAGATTTTCATCTAAAAAAACCTTTCAGTCTAAATTAAGCAGGTTCTTAGTTAATATAACAACTTTGAATGTAAAGACTTTAAAATAAATCTTCAGTTTTATAAAGAGAAGGACTTTCTATATAAATAATACTAATGTATATTGAGAGTTTGTTACGGGCCACTGTGCTAACTGCTTGTCAGGGATTATTTCACTGAATTCCCTCAACACCTCCCAGAATTGGGTACTATTATTACATCTATTTTACCAATGAGAAAACTGAAGCTTGGGGAGGTTAGGTAACTTGGAGGTTTGAACTTGCATTGTTCCCCAGCCTGGACTCTGGACCGTTATCTGACACTGCTCCCTTTATACCACATATGCACCAAGGCCTTGGCCAAAGGTCAGATCATACTGACATCCCCATGACTAGATAGAGACATTCATTCTCACCCCCCAAATCAGTAGAGGACAAAGTCAAGAGATGAGTCATCCAGACTACTATGGTACATCAGAGCCTCAGTCTTTGACCCCGGGGAGCAGATATAAAACCACTTCAAATATAAATGTTGCTCTTGGGAATACCTTTTTGCTGTCATGCCTTTTCCTAGTGGTTTTCTAGATTGGCATTAATCCTGATTGTAAGACAACGGATATTACTAGGTTTTATGTATTTGTACACAGGTTGGCACTATTCACAACAGTGGGAAATTCATCATGGGGAAATATCCCATGATCAGTTTGCTCATAACAGGTAGAATTGCTGGCCTCTAGGGTTTAGGTTACAAATGTTATAGCTGTGCCATAACCATTGCACCTATGTGGTTAGAGTCCAGGTTGGGTCAAAAATATGGAATCTTATACAGTGATTCCAAGCCTCACCTTACATTACTCGTGCGTGGATAACTCAAAGTGGAAATGAAATAGTGACTAGAAAACTTCCTGAGCTAATCAGCTAACCCAATCCTAGACCCAAGAGAATATAACTGGAGGAAGGATATTGTACTGGAATAGAAGAAACAGCTATGAAAAAAAGGGCTTTTGATTAGCAAATGTGTTATTTTCTTAACCAAAACACTTAATAAAAATGAATGATGGTATCACTTGTGCCTTCAAAAAAATTTTCGTTACCCTACTTAATTGAGAAGTGAAGCTAAACATTCAACATTTAGGTGTTCTCCCTAAATCTGTGAGACTCTCAAACCATCCCACTTGAGCTGAGCCTTTGTATTCAGAGTGACTGATATAGGAGAGCTATATGAATTTTCAGCAGTTCCTGTGTTGCTTATAGGAATAGCTGTGGATTGAAAATATAAACATTGAGCTATATATTAGCGAGGCTTGTAACTTTGAAGCAATTTTAAACAAAAGAATTTTCTATTTTAGCTTATCAGCAATATACTGACTTCTAGAATTAACCAGATATATTCATACCAAAATAAAATTCTGAGACTCATATGTGAACCAGAGGCACAGATCAAAGCAATTAGAGAAGATCCAAACTAAACCAGGATTAAGATATTAAGTCACTCTTACCTAAGAAAGCTATCAATATCCTAGTGACAAAGAGTGGATAATAAACACCAGAGCCACATTATAACTAGATACACATTTTTATACTTGAACTAAATGTAGTCTGTTTACAGCATGGATTCACCTTTCATAGATTTATTGCCTATGTAAATTCTCAAGAAAGGGGGAGCTACTTGAATCATACACTGAAGAGAATGTCCAGAGGTCCAAACAAAATAGATAAAGAAAGTTTGCTCTAGATAATATGTTAGGTAAATATCTCTCACATATTGTCTTCAAGCTATATCCCATTATATATTTGGGAAAGTGATAACCAATCATCCTATGGTAAATGAACAAAGAATTCATGATCACCCATTTGAGTGCCAAAAATCTGACTCCATTCCTTTCATTCATTTAATTGCAAAAAATATTGAGAGCCTACTAAGTGTTAGGCACTGTTCAAGGTTAAACATCATTGAATAAAATTCCATGCCCTTGTGGAACTTACTTTCTATATTAAAATTAGTACATAGTCTGAAGTTATTTGCAAAATAGCAATACTGGGATCATAACTGGTGGCAAGAAAAATATGTCAAACAATGGGTCACTATAAATAATGGCCATTTTTTAAATGTTCATGTTTTTAATAACTGAGAAAACAAAAAAAGACCTTAGAATTTTCACATCCTCATAATAGGTGAGGAAATTAAACTAACTTTACAACTATAACATCTTAGAAAAGAAGGATGATTTTTTAAAAAATTCTTCAAGGCATCAACACTACACAAAGGCAGAGAAAAATTAAGGGTCTAGGATTTGGGTGAAAAAGGAAAGCCCAGAGGAACAGTCCCAATATTTGGGGCTGCTGCCTTTCTATGATCTCTGAATTCTGCAAAAGGCAAGTGAGAGGCACAAGTCTGAAGAATTTTTATAACTGTGTTACAGAGTTAGGGGAACAATGAGGGAGAGTCCTGGTTCGTCATCATGCTTTGGTTTGGGACATTGAAAGGTTGCAGCATAGGGGAGAAGGTGAATTAAACAGGCTTGTGCTAGCATCAATTCCATTCTCAAAATTAGTTTAGTATGATCGGGACAGCCAGTGAACCTCGCTACCGGCCAGAAGCAAAAGAAGATAATGTCACCATAAGTCTAAATTATTTCTACAATTTTTTCACATACGTTGTCAATCAAAAATAAATAGAACAGAGAGACAGGAAAATACGCTCAAAAAGCAAAAGAAACAAGAGTCAATAGAGATAGATGATTGACAAAGCGGATAAAAAGAAAAACAAACATGTTATAGAAAATATCATCAAGACCAAATTTTTTTGGAAGCGCTTTTCCACTTATTTGTTTGATAATTATTTATTTGTTTGTTTTTCTCTTTTTAAATTTTTTAAATTTATTTTTTAATTTACAAGCAAGTTAGTTAGCATATACTATAGTACTATAGCATAGTACTATAGTGGTATCAGGAGTAGATTCCAGTGATTCATCCCCTATGTACAACGCCCAGCACTTACCCCAACAAGTGTCCTCCCTTATGCCCCTTACCCATTTAGCCCATCCCCCCCCCCACAACCCCTCCAGCAACCCTCAGTTTGTTCTCTGCATTTAAGAGTCTCTCATGTTTTGTCCCCCTCCCTGTTTTTATATTATTTTTGCTTCCCTTCCTTTATGGTCATCTGTTTTGTCTCTTAAATTCTTCATATGAGTGAAGTCATATGATATTTGTCTTTCTCTGCCTGGTTAACTTCGCTTAACATAATACCCTCTAGTTCCATCCAAGTAGTTGCAAATGGCAAGATTTCATTCTTTTTAATTGCCGAGTAATACTCCATTGTGTGTGTGTGTGTGTGTGTGTGTGTGTGTGTGTGTGTGTGTGTGTGTGTATACACCACATCTTCTTTAGCCATTCGTCCATCAATGGACATATTAACTCTTTGCATACTTTGGCTATTGTTGATAGTGCTGCTATAAACATGGGGGTGCATGTGCCCCTTCGAAACAGCACACCTGTATCCCTTGGGTAAATACCTAGTAGTGCAATGGCTTGGTCTAGGGTAGTTCTATTTTTAGTTTTTTCAGAAATCTCCATACGGTTTTCCAGAGTGGCTGCACCAGTTTGCATTCCTACCAACAATGCAAAAGAGATCCTCTTTCTCCGCATCCTCACCAATATCTGTTGTTGCCTGAGTTGCTAATGTGAGCCATTCTCACAGGGGTGAGGTGGTGTCTTATTGTGGTTTTGATTTGTATTTCCCTGATGATGAGTGATGTTGAGCATTTTTTCACCTAAGACCAAAAATTTTTAAGACTAATAAAAATTGGCAAACTTTTAGCAAGATGGACTTAAAAAGAGAGAGGGTAAAAGTTATTAATTGCAGGAATAAAAAAGGATATATCAGTATATCCTATAGGTATTAAAAATTATGGTTATATAACACAGTAATTTAAAAGATCATAAGAAAATAATAGGAGCTACTTCATGCCAATAAACTTTAAGATTTAAAAGAGACAGGGGCGCCTGAGTGGCTCAGACGGTTAAGCGTCCAACTTCTGCTCAGGTCATGATCTCGCGGTCAGTGAGTTCAAGCCCCGCGTCGGGCTCTGTGCTGACACCTCAGAGCCTGGAGCCTGTTTCAGATTCTGTGTCTCCCTCTTTCTCTCTCCTCCCCTGCTCATGCTCTGTCTCTCTCTTCTCAAAAATAAACGTTACAAAAATTTTAAGAGATTTATAAACTCCTTAGAAAACACAATTTACCAAAAATAATACAAGAAGCAAAAAATGTGAATACTCCCAAATCCATTATTATCACTATGGTTAAAATTGCTCTCACAAAGATACTCTGGGCCTGTGAGCTTCACCAATGAATTCTTACAAATATTTCCGAAAAAAATAGCACCAAGCTTACACAAAATCTTCCAGAGAATAGGAAAGAAAGTATTAATTTCCAACTTGCTTTCACCAGGTGTTCGTATGTACTCTTCTCTTTTCCTGGAATGTTTAACCACTCCCATGTGTTTAATCCTTAAATCTCAGCTCAATCATATTTTCCTACCCTTGGGTTGACATCCTTTAGATTTCAATTCAATCATCTTTCTTAACTTCTTCTTGTATAACATCATTTAACAGTTACTGCAATGGCAATTTTTATTAATTTTGGATGTTATTTGATTAATATGTATATCACCCACTGAAGTCTTGATTCCATACAAGCAGGGAAAACATGTGATTTCACTCGTGTAGTATCCCAAGTACATGACACTCAATAAATATTTGTTGACCGACTGAATGAAGAAAATACAAAATTTTCTACTTATAGGGGTTATTATTTGCATTAAATCAGATAATAAATAACATGAAAGCATCTAAAATTGGTGCTTATGATCAATAATATTGTTCTGCTAAACTTCCTTCTCTCCTCTCCCTCCCCTGCCTTTTTTTTCTTGCCTTTTTCACACACACTGGAAGCATGGAGAAAGCAAAGGCGGTGGGGCACGTCTAAGTGTGAAACTTAATGGCAGCACTCATTCCCTCACTGGTCACTCTTTTAGTGGCGCTTTTTTCCGTGTCCAGGATGACAAGACCATAGCACACCACTAGGAAAGTGCACATAAGTTGATTCCAAGACTCATTGGATGTATTCTCACCTGCATGCATGTAGACAATAACTCGACACAAATTTATTGAACTGAGGTAGCACTGGAGAGAACGTGGTGAGTGAAACAGCAACAGTTCCTGCCCATAGGGGCCTTATATCCTAGTTAGGAAGAGAGACATTAAACAAATGGTCAGAGACATATTAGAATATCCAATTATTATTTTCCTTTTTCCCAATTATTATTTTTTATCATTTGCAGATGGAGGTAGTGAGGATATCACTAAAGAGCCAATGAACCATTATTATGTAGGAAGATCCCTTGTGAAATTGTTTAGACACCAGATGCCTTGAGACTGATGATCTCATTTATCTTTAGAACTCAGCCACTAAGGCATCTGGTGCCCCCACCGGAGACAGCTATTTGACAGAAGGTGACAATGGCACTTCAGGCTTGATATCTTCCTATTACATGTTTCAGATAAGTGTTTTTCTCTACATTTAACAATATTGAGATTATAGTTGCTGTCTTAATGCAAATCACTTCTTGTAAGCTCCTTAGTCACCAGTGGATATTCTATCTTTTGGTTGCTATGGTGACAGTTGCTGTGACATTTACACTGCTCAAAGGTGGTTAATAGCTTGTCTTTTGTTGAATGGCAATAAAGAGAGGGAAGTAGTTTCTCATTCCTCCAAACAATGCATTAAGCTTTGTTTTTACTAGACTGTAACGTACATGGCCTCTTGCAAAATCTAGTCTAAGATTTCAAATCATTATTCCTAATAGAACACCTGAGAATTAAAGTTATTCACTGGGGAGGAAATAGAAGATAATTTCTGCATCTCAGCTTCTTTTGTTAGTCATTACAGCATATACTAAGCTGGCCACAGTTTTTTATTCAATTTGCATTTTTTCCTCTTAGTGAGAAAGTGACGTTCACAGCATTAAAGTAGGCTGTACTTTTCAGGCATTAGCATAAAGAGCCATAGGAAATACTTTTTAGGACTTAGCCCATCTGCTCCCTTACAGCTGATGGGAGAAAGGAATCCCTGAAAAATAATTCACTTGCAAAGGATAGTGAGAAGCGTTAGCATGTCTAGCTTTATTTCATAAGGAACAAATATAAACTCATAACAGTTAAGGTGATTTTCTAATCATGTATTACACAGATAGCCTACCTTTTTTCCTACTTTATTTCCTTAATTATGTCTTACAAATGTTTTCAATAATTGAGATGGTATAAAGGCCTTGAGAGAAAGTATTATTTACATACACACACACACACACACACAAACACACACACACACACACACAGGTGGACATACATGCATACACACACTGTATTTTCCCTAAATGTTCAATTTAGAAATCTTAAGAACCTGTAGGTTTGGGATTAGGTTGTTTCCTGATATTTCACCCTAATTTTCCAACTACACAACTCTGTAAAGCAAATAGACTCCATTTTGCAAAGGAGAAAACCAAAATGGTTAAACAGCTCACGCTTGCTCACATAGGTGTCCACGACAGAAGCAGGATTCAATTGGCTCTCACTGCTTCTCCAACCCCATTCATTTCACTTCACTGCAGTGCATCTCTGGGGTAACAGACAAGTCTGATTCTAGCATGGGGCTGGTGTCTAGATGGTTCCTTCCCAGCCTTGTCCGTCTCCAAAACTTACACCGGATCTAGATATCAGACTTTAAAATAGGCAAACCAGGGGTGCCTGGGTGGCTCAGCTGGGTAAGCGTCTGACTTTGGCTGGGGTCATGATCTCCTAGTTCATGGGTTCGAGGCCCCCATTGGGCTCTATGCTGGCATCTCAGAGCCTGGGCCTGCTTTGGATTCTGAGTCTCCCTCCCTCTCTCTCTGCCCATCCCCCACTCACACTCTGTCTCTCTCTGTCAAAAATAAATAAACGTTAAAATTTTTTTTAAAAAACAGGCAAACTATATTTTCCCTAAACGTTCAATTTAGAAATCTTAACCTGTAACTTCAGGATTAGGTTATTTCCTGATATTTCATCCTAATTTTTCCATCTAGATTACTATCTTTGGCATAGTTATTTTTAAGGCCAGTGAAGAAAAGCATGGACTTTTATGTTTATTGCATTTTTGTGCAAAAATTTATGAAAATTAAAACACTAAGAAGGTTCAAAACAAATTATTTTGTCAGTGTTATTTTCCTTTGTGGCTTATAAAAACTACTATTACTTCCTTCATTTCAAACCCTTTTGGAAAGTGAACAAATAATGGCTTTTCATTGCTCAACTCACTGTAATGAAAAGCTCCATTATTTCCAACGCAAGTTAACAAATATGACACACTATTATTTACTTACAGATAGATAATGATAAATCCTGTACAACTTGACAGATACGTTATCATTTACTTACAGATATATGATAACTTTTGAAGGCAAGTCAAATATACCAAGTGACTGATCATGTGAAAGTCCTTAGGAAAGACTAATAATGATTCTTAGTATAAGCATCAGTGACTTTTTTTCTACAGAAATTTTGACGTGCGTTGACTGAGAATAAAAGTAAAAGCAGTAGGGTTTCAGGATGCCAACCTATTTATAACATCAAAAGTTGTGAGCTCTGTGCCTAACATGTTGCTGTTTTCCAACACCTAATTTGGTTTTGAACAGTTGTCAGAGTGAGAATTTGTTGAGTCAATGATTTCCTCAGGAGTAGTATGTTTTATTCTACCTATTAAAGACACAACACGAGGCTTTTGTTTCATTTAAGTTCTTTGTACTTTGAGCTGTGGCATAAAGAGGAGAGAAATGAGTCTTGAAAATTGAGACCTGTAGTATTCTTTTCTTAACTATGCCTCCGTACATCCACAGATGTAAATGAGTAAGTGCCTAGTGCTTTTTAGAGTAGTATCTTCTTCCTAACGGTTGTGGGAAACCCTAATGGTTGTGCTCTGAGGTGTTGCTAAAGTGGCCTGTCATTTGCACGCCCCTTGCAATCAGACTGTGTTCTGATTAAAGAAGGATTGGCCCATGGGGCGCCTGGGTGGTTCAGTCGGTTGAGCGGCCGACTTCGGCTCAGGTCATGATCTCGCGGTCCGTGAGTTCAAGCCCCGCGTCGGGCTCTGTGCTGACAGCTCGGAGCCTGGAGCCTGTTTCAGATTCTGTGTCTCCCTCTCTCTGACCCTCCCCCATTCATGCTCTGTCTCTCTCTGTCTCAAAAATAAATAAAAGGTTAAAAAAAAATTAAAAAAAAAAAAAAAAAAGAAGGATTGGCCCATGTCCCTCTTTGTGCAAGGACACATTGGGGGTTGAGAGTCCCTTTGACCTCTGGGGAGCAAGCGTGGTCACAGTTTGTACACACGTGAGTCCTTTAGGTAGGACAGGCCCAAGTCCTGTGGGAATGCCTGTCAATGCCCACATCCAGCAGCTGTGTGGCCACCACCAAGCCCATCACTTCAGGTGCACAGCTGTGTGCTTAGACGTCTTCAGGGTTTAATATGACAATCCTAGATCCTTTCCTTGGCCTAATTACTTTCCTTGATTTGGTTCCCATGCTTATTCGTTTTATAGATTACCTTTCAATTTCATCCCTACAAAGGCAGCCATACCCCGCAGTTTGCCCCTAGTAGGCAGCCTACCCCATTTTTGCCTGTTGTCCAAGTGTAATTATTGATACAGTCCCTTTCCACTGTAGACAACAAATTACATGGACATTTTACTTTAGCCCATATTAAACCTAACTCTCACGACTTATTGTCGACTGACTGCTATCAGTTTGGAATTTAAGGTACCACATGATATTTACATAATTCTTCCTCTTTTCTCTAAACCCTGAGAGTACTTCCTAGTAACAGTAGTTAATGAAATTATTAAGGGACTTTGTGTAGCTCTAGATATTATATTCTTACCAGGAACTTAGAAATTCAGTACTGGCATTTAATATAAGGTCATTCTGCAAAGACTAAGTTGTAAACAGTGGTGACAGGTGTACTGGCCTGATTATTTTAAATGGGCTTATGGACGAGTGAGACAATAATTGTTTCAAATGTTCTTCTACAATAATTCAACCACAGTGGTCCAGGCTGTGTTTTGTGCTCTATCCATCTATATAAGCAGGGCCAGCCTTCTGCAAAAACAGAAAGTCAGCATGTTGGTTTCCAGCATCTGTACTGCCCAAAGTAGTTCCTAGTGGTTGTATCTGCAGTGTATTATACCCTCTTTGAGGTCACAGGAATTTCAACAGAGCACTCTTTGACAGAATGCCTTAACTTAAATGGAATGGGTCCACTGGAGGGAACCTAAGGACTATAGAAGTCAGGTAGACAGAGGGTAGGGGAACTTTGGTGCTCTTATAATCATATAATAAGCAAGTCGCTTCTTACCTCACCAATTAATCAGCTTGTCCCCAACCCTCACTATCACACAGCTCCAAAACTGCACTTAATTTGATGGTTTTATTGAGCAAATTTATGTTGAACAATTTTTTTAAATCAATGGCCCTGAGGCATATCTTCTTCAAGTCCCAGTTTCTTGTTAGTGAACAAGTTTCCACTGATGTAGAAATTTCCTTCATACCTTTTCATAAATGCGAGTGCTGACAGTTTTATTCATGGTATACTCCTAAAAGCAAAGAGGGATCTATTAGAATTGGTGCATGAAGGTTAAATTTGCTCTACCCCTCCTTCTCCAGACTCTCACATCAGAGTGTAAAACAATTGAGTAACTTGAGAAGCACGCCTCAAATAGGAGTATCGGAAAATTTCAATTTACAGAAAACTCACCACTACCATGTTTCCATCTACAATTTGTCTTTTGATTGTTGTCTCCTTGCCAAGCCATTTTTGGACATGAATCATTGAACCATTGCTTAATGTTACGATGCTCTATAAATGCATAAAGGAATCAGTTAGAAATAGCAATTCACAACATTTTCACCTACAGAAGACTTTTCATCTACTTTTTAATTTCTGTTTTGACATTTTTTTCACCCAAATTCTCCCCTCAATTCTTGTCATAATTTATTATCATCAAACTAGAGAGGTATCAAGTGAGTATTCAGTTAATGCTCTCCTTCCCCGAACGATACCTAAACTCTTTGTGAATAATTGTTCTCTTCTATATGCTCTTTTATACAAAGAGATCAGAAAAAAATAAAAACACGTCAAATTTTTTGGCCTGTTAACCATCAGAATAACTTGCAAAAGGGTTGAATTTAGAGATATGCAATAGTAATTAACAAAACAAGCCCAAAGTGACTTGGTAATTAATCAAATTAGATATGAATGAATTATGCTCAAGTGCTTCCTAGTTTTTTCTGGATTGTGGAACACCAGAAAGACTTATTTAGTTCTTACCTTCACTTTCCGACTGTCTGCTGTGATTTCATCAAATTCTTCCCCAAGTTTGAAGGAGATCTCAGTGTTCTTGAGGGAATTTTCTATTTTGATGTTCACTTCATCCCCATTGGCACTAATACTGATTATCGGCTTTGCTAACCCCACCAGGTTCCGGGCTGCTGCGCTCATTCCTGTAAAGTGGAGAAAGCAATATGCCTTCCTAAGACATTTAGGAAGAAGTGCTAACAACCATGTTGGAAAGCAATTTAAAAAGAATACATACTTCCTCCGTTCAGGTTTTGGGTAATGCGCTGTAATTTCTCCAATGCTCACTGTAATAGCTAGGTTGAGCCAACCAAGCTCATTGAGAAAGTGTGTCAGTAATTACACTTGACATTTTGAAAAGCTAAATTCACTTTTTGAGGCCATTGTGCCTCATCGAAAATCTTGGGGACTCATGCTTCCTCTAAAATGTATAGCTGCATGGTGCCTTTTAGTGAATCAGAACTCATGCGTTACCTTGTGGAGTGTTTCAACAGCTGTGAGGGGGGTATTACTGTCTGCATTTTAAAGATGAGTACACAGCATCCTAGAGAGGGAGAGAGGCTTATTCTAGGTGAGGTGTCTGGTAAGTAGCAGAGCTGAGATTTAAACACAGGTTTTCTAACTGAGAATTTTAGCACGCTTAGAAAAAAAAAAGCAAAACAAGAAATACAATTTTCAAAGTATCTAAACTCCTCGAAAAGATTATGACTTAGGAAGCCCAAGCCCCTCTTTTATTTGCAGATTACATTCAGATCTGGCCAAGAAAAGAAGAAGTAGACAAATGAGTTTGGCTTAGAGCCTGGCCCTGTTCAGGTTGGGGATTGTCCATGGTCAAACTTGATTCCTGTAATAGGTGGGCAGAAGAGCTGAATCTTCTCTCCCTGTACCAATAGCAAACTCGATTTTGCATTCAGACTGTGAAACTGACAAGACACACCTGACTGTGGAGAAGCAGTGTTAGCTGTGGATGACACAAGAGAGAAGAGCGAGGTGGTTATAACCTGGGCTTGACCACTTGTGAGCTCGGGCATGTTGTTTCCCTTCTCTAACCTTCGGCTTTCTCAGTAGCAAAACGTGGACAACTATAGTGCTTGCCTCCTAGCTGTACTAGGAGATTAAGTGAAAGCACTTAGCATGGCAGTGGCACATAGTAGGTGCTCAGCTGTTATTCCCTCTTGTCCTCTGCCTCAGTCCACTCTCAGTCAATCAAGGGCTACTCTTGCCATAAGCCCAAAGTTTCTTAGTTGTCCCCAAATTTAAACTCCAAACAGGTGGGTCTATGAATCCATGAAGAAATAGAGAGGTATGTTTCTCCTATCTCCCTAAGAAAGTTAACACTACACATGAAAAAGGGACAAATGTTACATTATGAACACACTGACTTATTATGCATTGATCACCTCAACCAAATTTAAAGAAGAAAATAAGGTTAAAAAATTTTTGGCTTTATATGCAGTTTATTATTGCAAGGAAGACTTCTCTTAATTAACTATTAAAAATTAATTATTAAATAATTACTGTTCTTCTAGCATTAGTGAAGAATAGTTGAGTTGCTATAGACCTGAGCCGTTATAATTGATGTTTATGAACTTGACTATAGAGCTAAAGAATGGATAGGGTATAGACTTCTGAGAAATAGCCAATGGAGAGACATTCAATGAGTAAAAATGTTCCGTTTCTCCAATAAAAAATTTGAAATTCTTCAAAATAATGTTTTTAAGTATCTCTCATATATATGAAGACTCTAAAACATTAACCAAGTAGAAATTTCATTTGTTGCTTTTGTTCTTTTGAAGTTATAACTTAAAGCAAAGCTTGAAACAAATTTAGCTGATAAATTTAATTATAGAAATTATTATCTGTAAATTTGAAGCTAAGAAATGCTATTAAATGAAATGATGAAGCTGGGGAGAAACTCTATCCAGGGGATAGGATGAATATTTTCAAAAAGGATAAATGGACTTAAATATAAAGATAATGACAAGGAAGTATATGTGAGCTTAGTATTCCAAAATGAGACAATTATTACTAGTTATTTAAAAAAACAGGGCACCTGGGTGGCTCAGTTGGTTAAGCATCCACCTGTGGCCCAGGTCATGACCTCATAGTTCATGAGAAGCACAGAGCTTGCTTGAGATTCCCTCTCCCCCTCCCCCCCCCCCCGCCCCTGTCCTGCTCATTCTTTCTCTCTCAAAATATATATACTTTTTAAAATCAAAAGTAGATACATGAACTTTGTTAATCTTACATGACTATTTCCTAAGATCACAAAAAAGAGAATTATAGGAAAATTTATTGTGAAATGCAAAGCTGACCATATAACAAAATGTGTTGCCAGTTTCTAAATCTTGTAATGGTATTTCTCACCTAGTTGTTTCATGTATTCCTCAAAGTTTTCACTGGAGATCAGCTTCCAGGTTCCCAAGAAGGGCTCAATCATGATGGGAAGCTTGTTGAGAAGAGGCACTCACAACCAAAAGCGAAAGAAACTCAGGGAATACAGTGCTGCCAGTATCTTAATTTAAAAGGCATCTTCATCACGTGACTTCTGAAATAACCAATGAGCAGCAACAAGACCAAACATTCTAGGCACCAGCATGACTCATTTTATTCACCCCCAAATTAAGAAATGGAAAATCAACATGTAAAGCTGAATTTAAGTCAATGATTATAGCTTCTAGGAAAGAGACTTACACCCCCAAGTCACTTGATAAGTATTATTTCTGGAATGGAGATAATTTTCAATAGCCCTTTGAAATTTGAATGCTGAGTCAACTCTTTAGGAATATCCCAACAAATGTCCAATAAACACCTGACTAAGGTGGTTTCCCCACCTGAGAGGAGAAGCACACCCTTGCTTGATCCACCTCAGCTCTTTTTTGTTTGGACACATCATGGTTCCAGGGTACCCTCTTCATTAAAATAATAGTCTCTCCTCCCTTCCTTGCAGGGTTGATGAATTGATATCAGTTAATGTAACTGAGATGTCTTCAGTTTCTCGGAGGGAGGCATAGAGTATTATTAATATTATCATTGTTCATCAAGAGTGATTGCCACTGAAAGAAAGGTAACAATTACCATTGAATGGTGTTTTGTGACTTAAGCCCTAAAAAGGAGGTGGAGCTAATGCTTGGAAAATTCATCTTTTAGGCTTACCAAGTAATCTTGATATTAAAAGATACCACTTGGAAAAAAAAATAAAAGATACCACTTGAAATTGTGAAGAGAAGTTTTAGAGAGAAAAATGGCATTTTGATATCTGCATTCTAAAAGAGAAAGGCAGTAGATTATTTAAATCTCTGTACAGTTATTTCTGTAACCTAAGTAATATGGACTTGGCAATTTTGCCTTTACTAAAAAGGATTAGATTCAGAAGCTCTAGATTTCTATCACGACTTTTAATTCCAGTTGTTTTGAACAAGACCAGAAAATTAGGCACCAGAAGAAGAATATTCATACTATTATCTGCCTGTGTCAAATAATTCTTCAAAGAAATATTTATTTAAATCATCTGTTTGTGGAAAAAACAAATTTTTAAGAAGGTAGACATTTTGGCACCATAATGTTATAATTTAAGTGGAATAAAGAATTTCTTTTGATGACAACATACAAAGAAGAAATTTACAATGCAGTCTTTTTATAGATATAACAGTCATTAAAATATTTGGAGGACAAAACAGGGGAAGCAAAAACGCTAGACTCACTTTCAGGAAACCAAGACCTGTCCCCAAAATAAGTGCCTTAACAGTTGAAAATATACTCGGAGATGATATTCAAATAAAGAACAAGTGATCAAACCTTGCTTTACTGGTTCTAGATGTGTGCTTACATTCTCTGCTTGAAAGATAGTAACATAACATGGCGATGCATGTTGGCCCATGGGGCAGTGTGACATTAGTGTCATCTTTCTTGTTCCAATTTCCCTACCATTGATTGATTCAGGAATCAATCCTGTGGCCCATATAGAACTCAGTTGTCCCATGAGACCAAAGGAAAAGTAAAATTTTTGGCTTCCATAAAATTCCCTTACCCCTAAGGGAAAGAGCCAGAGAGATGGTTTCTCTTCTCCTCTGCACATTTTGCTTTTTTGTATATGTGGGGCTGCTGCATCCATTGTGTTACCAACTCAGAGATGCAGCCAAAACTGAAGATGACAGAGTGCAAAGTGGGGAGGAACGAAGGCCATTTAATTTCTGGAATTTTATATATGTGAATTAATAAATTTCATCATTATTTGAACAATCGTGTGTCTGAGTTTTTGTTACTCGCAACTTAAGCCTTCGTAATTGATATGCCTCAGTAAATAGCTTTACCTAAATGATTAGCTTCAAATCTCAAAACAACCAATTGCATGTATCATCTGATGTTGGCCTTGTGTACAACAACTATCGTCTTTTCAGGTCCAATTCAAACATCTCCTTCTCTGTGAAACTGGCTCAGAGCTAGTTGATTCCTATTACGTAATACAACTGTACTTTACCAGAAGTATATTAGAAAACATTTCTCATGGTATTACAACTAGTTATCTTCCAGCTGTCCCCTGAGTTATTTCATAAGCGCCTCAAGCAAAGAAAATATTTCTTACTCACCTCAATATCCCTAAGACAGTAGCTGGTATACCGTAGGTGCTCAATAAATGTTTTATAAATGAATGACAAAAGGAATAAGCAGTGTTTATTTCTTTTAAACTGGCAATTCCCCTCATTACTGATCTTAATCTAACAGTGACTGTAAGCAAGCTTGTAATATACATTGTTCTCTCCAGACCGGCCGATGTGACAGGTCTTTCATTACGGTCATCAGATGATAGAGGGATTCCCAGACTCCCTTGGTCTTTGCTCCGTGTCTCATTATTACCATGTGAGTCTCTCTTCTCAACTGAGAATGTGCTCTGCTGCCACCACCACTTGCCTTTGGCTTTTGTGTTTGATTTTAAAAGCAAACCCCGGGGCGCCCGGGTGGCTCAGTCGGTTAGGCAGCCGACTTCGGCTCGGGTCATGATCTCGCGGTCCGTGAGTTCGAGCCCCGCGTCAGGCTCTGTGCTGACCGCTCAGAGCCTGGAGCCTGTTTCGGATTCTGTGTCTCCCTCTCTCTGACCCTCCCCCGTTCATGCTTTGTCTCTCTCTGTCTCAAAAATAAAAACGTTAAAAAAAAAAAAAAAAAATTAAAAGCAAACCCCACCCCCAAAAGACACCATTCCCTCAAGTAAAAAAATGTTCAAGTGAGGCTGTTCATAATTGTTAATTCTAGTAAAGGAATCAGGATAGAGCAATTTGTTTTCGAACATTTACACATCTTGTTTTCATGATAGCTTCAATGCTCATTTCTTCATTATCTCATTTCTGTATGTTTCTCCAATATCTCATTTTCCATAGTAACTTTTTTCTTGTGACATTTTAGAGGTAAAGGAGTCTTTAATAAATTTTAATTTTGAGATGCTACATTCCCTATTGGTGAGGAACAGTGGTAAAAATAAAAATATACTGGAAGCCATGAAAGTATTCAGGAATATGTCTGGTAATTTACTGCTATATATATATATATATATACATATATATATATATATATATATATATATATATATGTATATATATATATATATATATATATATACATATACATATATATACATATATATATACTTATATATAATACTTTATATATACTATATATATATATATATATATATATATATATATATACTTATATATAATACTTTAGCTGGAGCCACAGTAGATTTATTTTCTAATTTTTTATTGTGGCAAAATACATGTGTCATAAAATTAACTATCTTGACCATTTTAAGTGTACAATTCAGTGGCATTAAGTACATATTATTGCGCTACCTCACCACCATCTACTTCCAGAACTCTTTTCATCTTGCAAAACTGAAGCTCCATACCTACTAAACAAGAACCCGATTTTCCCAGTCTCTTAGCCATTGGCAACCACTATTCTACTTTCTGTCTGTACCATTTCAACTACTCTAAATAACTCACATAAGTAGAATCATACAGTATTTGTTTTTATGGTGACTGGTGTATTTCACTTACCATGCACTTCTTAAGTTTCTTCCATGTTGTACCATGTGTCAGAATTTCCTTCCTTTTTAATGCCTAATAATATTCCATTGTATGTAAATACCACATGTTGTTTATCTATATGCCAATGGACCTTAAGTTGCTTCTCCATTTTAATTATTGTGACTAATGCTGCTATGAATATGGGTGCACAAATATCTCTTTAAGACCCTGTTTTCAGTTTGTGGCGGTGGGGGTGGGGGTGGTGGAGGTGGAGTATATACTTAGGAGCAGAATTGCTGTATCCCATGATAATTACATTTTTAATTTTTTGAGGACCTGTCTTCCTGTTTTCTACAGCAGCTGTATCATTTACATACCTATCAATGGTGCAGAAGCATTCCAATTTCTTGACATTTTCACAGACATGTTATTTGGTTTGTTTTTTTGATAGTAGCCATCTTAATGGATGTGATGTGGAATCTCATTGTAATTTTGATTTACATATCACTAATGATTAGTAGTGTTAAACTTCTTTTCATGTAGTGGACATTTGTATACTTCTTTGGAAAAATGTCTTTTCAAGTCCTTTGCTCCTGTTTGAATCAGGTTGTTTGTTTTATTTGTTATTGAGTTTTAAGAGCTCTCTATATATTGTAGATATTAATTTCTTATCAGATATATGATTTGCAAATATTTTCTCACAAAAGTAAGTTGTCTTTTCACTCTATTGATAGTATATATCAACACAAAAGATACACACAGATTTTTTTAAAACATTTATTTTTGAGAGAGAGGGAGACAGTGTGAGTGGGGGAGGGGCAGAGAGAGAGGGAGACACAGAATCTGAAGCAGGCTCCATCCAGGCTCCGAGCTGTCAGCACAGAGCTTGATGTGGGACTCCAACCCGTGAACCCTGAGATCGTGACCTGAGCCACCCAGGTGCCCCCACACAGATTTTTAATTTTCATGAAGTCCAATTTTTCTATTCTTTTGTTTCCTGTGCCATTGTTTTCGTGTTTCAGAAATCATGGTCAAATCCAATGTCATGGAACTTTTTCCCTATGTTTTTTTCTAAGAATTTTATATTTCTGGGGAGCTTGGGTGGCTCAGTCGGTTAAGTGTCTGATTCGGCTCAGGTCATGATCTCCCAGTTTGTGAGTTTGGGCCCCGGTCAGGCTCGGTGCTGACAGCTCAGAGCCTGAAGCCTGCTTTGCATTCTGTGTCTCCCTCTCTCTCTGCCCCTCTCTCACTTGTGCTCTGCCTCTCTCTCTCTCTTTCAAAAATAAATTTTAAAATGTAAAAAAAAAATTTTTTTTAAAAAGACATATTTAGGTCATGGATTCATTTGAGTTCTTTTTGCAGATGGTGTTAGGTAAGGGTCCAACTTTATCCTTTTGCCCATAATACCTAATTTTTCCAGCACCATTTTCTGAAGACAGTCCTTTACCCATTGAATGACCTTGGTACATTAACTGAAAATTATTTGACCATTTATGTGAGGGTTTATTTCTGGACTCTATTCTGTTCCATTGGTTTATATGTCTGTCTCTACTAGCAAGTTTGATTATAATAATAGCTTTGTAGTGAATTTTGAAATCAGGAAGCATGAGTAATCCAATTTTATTCTTCTTTTTCAGAATTGTTTTGGCTTTTTGTGGTCCCTTTAGATTCCATATGAATTTCAGAATGGGTTTTCTATTTCTCCAAAAAATGTCATTGGGATTTTGATTGGGAGTCCATCAAATCTGTAGATAACTCTGGGTAGTATGACATCCTAACTATATTAAGTCTTCGAATCTGTGAATATGGGATATCTTTCCATTTATTTATGTCTACTAAAAATTTCTTTTAGAAATGTTTGCAATTTTAAATGTATGAAACTTTTAGCAAAAGCTGATTCCTTTAATTAAGTTAATTAAGTTAATTTCTAAGTATTTTATTCTTTTTGCTGCTATTGTAAATGGAAATGTTTTCTTAATTTACTTCTCAGGTTGTTCATCGTTAGTATATAGAAACACAACTGCTTTTTGTGAATTGATGATATATCCTGCCGCTTTGCTGAATTCATTTATTCTAATAGGTTTTTTTTTTTTTTCAGGTGAGTGGAATCTTTAGGGTTTTCTTCATATAAGATTATACCATCTGTGACCAGAAATAATTTTTCTTCTTCCTTTGTTAGTTTGGATGGCTTTTTTGTTTTCTTGACTGACTACTCTGGTTAGTACTTCCTGTAACATATTCAATACAAATGGCAGAAGCTGACATCTCTATCTTGTTCCTGATTATACAGGAAAAACTTTCAGGTTTCACTATTAAGTGTTATGTCCTCTATGGAGTTTTCACACAGGGTTTTTGTTACATTGAAGTAGTTTCCTACTATTCCTAGTTTGTGGAATGTTTTTACATGAAGGAGTTTTGAATTTTCTCAAATTCTTTCTCTGTATCAATTGAGATGACCATATGTTTTTTCCCCGTTCATTGTGATAATATGGTAGATTATATTGACCAATTTTTGCATGTTGAATCATCCTTGCATTCCCCAATAAATTCCAATTGGTCATGATGTATAATCCTTCTAATATGCTGCTGAATTCTGCTTGCTAGCATTTTGTTGAGGATTTTACATCACGATTCATATGGGATATTGCTCTGTAATTTTTTTCAACTATCTTTGTCTGAGTTTGATATTAATGATATCATATGCATAAAATGAATTAGAGAGTCTTCTTTTTTCTTTAATTTTTTTTGGAAGAGTTTGAGAAGGATTGGCATTAGTTCTTCTTCAATTTGGTAGAGTTCACCAGTGAAACCATTAAGCCCAGGACTTTTTTTTTTTTTTAATCAGATATTTGGTTCCCGGTTACTCCTTACTAGTTACAGGTCTGTTCAGATTTGCTATTTCTTCATGCTTCAGTCTTAGCAGGAATTTGTTCATTTCATCTAGGTTACCCTATTTGTTGGTGCACAGCTGCTCAGAGTATTCTCTTGTAATCCTTTCTATTTCTGTAGAGTCAGTAGTAATGTCCTAGTTTCATTACTGATTTTAGTAATTTGAGTTTTCTCTCTTTTTTTCTTAGTGAGTCTACCTAAAGCTTGTCAATTTTGTTCATCTTTTGAAGAACCAACTTTTCATTTTGTTCATTTTCTTTTTCATTTTTCTATTTTCTATTTCATTCATCTCTGCTCTCATCTTTATTATTTCCTTCTGCTAGCTTTGGGTTCAGTGTTTTCTTGTTTTTCAAGTTTCTTGAGTTGTAAAGTTAGATTGTGGATTCGAGAACTTCTCTCTTCTTCTTCTTTTAATATAAGCATTTTTAACTATAAATTTCCCACTTAGCACTACTTTCACTGTGTCCTGTAAGTTTTGGTATGTTGTGTTCCAGCTTTCATTCATCACTAAGTGTTTTCTAATTTCTCTTGTTATTTCTTTTTTGATCCATTGGTTGTTGTTTAATTGCCAAAAATTTGTGAATTTTCCAGTTTTCCTTCTGTTATTGATTTCTTCATCCGATTATGTTTGAATAAGGTATTTTGCATATATCTTTTTAAATTTACTGAGGCTTAATTTTATCCTTTCTATCCTGAAGAAAGTTCCATGTACACATGAGAAAAATATGTATTCTGTGGTTTTTGAGTGTTCTATACATGTCTGTTACATCCAGTTGATTTATTGTGTTTTCTAAGTCTACCATTTCCTTACGTATGTTCTGTCTGGTTGTTCCATCCTTTATTGAGAGTGAGATTTTGAATTATCCAACTATTATTGTAGAACTGTCTATTTCTCTCTTTAATTCTGTCACATTTTTTTATTGAGATATAAAAATTCTGTCATTTTTTGCCTTATGTATTTTGATGGTCTTTTACTAGGTATATAAATGTTTATAATTATATGTTCTTACTGTATTGAAACTTTCATTTAAATATATAATAAGTCTATTTTGTCTTTTGTTGGTATAGCCACCTCTGCTCTCTTGGTTACTATTTGTATGGAATATCTTCTGCTATCCTTTGATTTTCAACCTATTTGTATATTTGGATCTAAAGTTAGTCTCTTGTAGATAGCATATAGTTAGACTTGTTTTTTTTTTATTCTTTCTCTTTATTCAATTTTTCTTTCGACTAGAGTATTTAATCAATTTATATTTAAAATTATTAGTGATAAGGAGGGATTTACTTCTGTCATTTTGCTATTTATTTTTCATGTGCTTTGTAGCTTTTTTTGTCCCACATTTCCTGATTTACTATTTTCTTTTTTGTTTAGCTGATTTTTTGTAATGAAACATTAAAATTCCTTTCTCATTTCCTTATATATATTTTCTATAGCTACTTTCTTTTTGGTTACCATGGGGATTACATTCAAGACCCTAATGTTATAACTAATTCTAATGTGAATTTATGCAAGCTTAACTTCAAAAACATACAAAAATCTGCTTGGTATTTGCCAAGTTGTTCTACTGTAAAACTAATTAATAAGCAATTAATTACAATTATCTTCCAAGGCCTAACTCAAATACATCTTCTTTGTTGAAAATTTGACTACTCCAGGACCTGTTGGTCCTGCTTGCCATTGGCTCCCTTCAGTCCGTAGCCTATACCACATAATTTAGTATATAATGAATTTCTTCCCCTATATTGTGTCTTTATTCATTCTGTTAAAATGTATTGAGGGATTACCATGTTTCAGGCACTGTGCTAGATTCTAGGTATCCATGTAAGTGACCTGCTCTAGAGGCAGTGACAACCTAGTGAACGGGAAAGAGAAATGAGAGTGTGGTAATATCTTGTTATAGTAGGAACACATACATTTTTCTGTGATCATGGGGAGGAAAGTTTTAATCCTTTCTAGATTTGAGGGGTAAGGGTAAAGGAAAGAGAAGGAACTATTAGGACAGTTTTCCCAGGTAATGTGATGGTATTCATGCTATTTCTCTACTACATTAAGGACATGAATATGAGGTTGTCATTCTTTCTGTGCTCCATACACCACATTTAGCACAAAGAAGACAGCATACTTATTCATTCAAGAATCATTTATTAAGCTCTGACTCTCCTGTTCACTGTACCAGGGTCTGGGAACCTAGCTACAAATTTGACATCATCCTTGCCTTTGAGATGCTCTCAATAAGTGATTTTTGTGTGTGTGTTGCCTAACATTTTCTGTTTGTTTGACTACATGTAAATCCTTTTAATGTATTCTGCATTGGGATAGGGCTGGTGTGTGAATTAATGGATGGATCCATAATTGGATGTAAGGTCAATATTGTGTTTTTCACTAACTAGAGAGATGTTCACCGATAAGCTATACAAGGGCTGTGCCTTACTCCTTCACCCAGCCATTTCCTGTACTCATACAGCCTGGCTAGGAGTGCTATAAACACACTGCTTAAAAGCTGAACCCTAAAGATAAAAAAAAAAACATCACCACCTGACAACCATTTTGGAGGCTTACATGTTCCAACTCAATGACTTTACAATCTATTTTTCTTCTTAGCAGCAATGCACCTGTAAGAATTTTTGCAAGTCCCTCAGAAACCCTCAAGTAAGTCTCACATACAAGTGATAATCCCTTTCTCTTTTTCTGCAAATAAGAGAACAAGTTTGTGAAAAACCATATTTTATATGATAATATTAAATTCAAGTAATTTACGTGAAAAATAAAATAATTCATAAATTTTTGTACTTTGTTATTGGTAGTAACATACTTTGGCATACCACACAGTGGTCAAGTCACAATAATAACTTGGGTGAAAATCACTATTCTAAACAAGAGGCTAGGTCACCCGCTCAAAATTGATGCATAACTTGCAAAAAATTTTAAAAATTTAAGTCAGCAAAAATTTAAAGTAAAAATTTAAGCCAATAATGCTATGGGATTTGGAAGAAGTATTTATAAGCCAGAAATTGTAATTCAATGATAGCAGTGACAGGAATTAAAGAAAAGAAAGGATATGCTGGCCTATTGTGTCATCCGATTCTCACAGTTTCTAAAGACTGAGTGAATGGCTTTTTGAACTATTCATATCTTCTTCAAGATATAGATGGACTCTATACCCATACATCTGTTTTTCTGAGAAGTATCTGCTTGGCCCTATCTCTCTTCCTTTAAGAGTAGAACCTTCTTCTTTTATTTATTTTTTATTTTTTTAAATGTTTATTTATTTTTGAGAGAGTGAGACAGAGTGTGAGTGGGGGAGGGTCAGAGAGAGGGAGACAGAATCAGAAACAGGCTCCAGGCTCCAAGCTGTCAGCACAGAGACCAATGCAAGGCTCGAACTCATGGACCACGAGATCATGACCTGAGCTGAAGTCAGACACCCAACCGACTGAGCCATCCAGGCACCCCTAAGAGTAGAACCTTCTCTATGTTTCTGTATATGTGTTGGTAGAAGTAATGTTAGACAATGGAAAATTATGTGACCTTCAAAGAAGTCCCAGGCAAGATAAATTGGAGAACTGATACTCAAAGATATCTTTTGTATTGTGGCCTTAGTTTTATGAAAATATAGAAGGAAGAAACCAGCTTATCTAGCAAATATACATTAGACTGGATCTTCTTACTCTATGCTTCCATACTGTCTGAAAAATAAGAATTAAACTTGAAAGTACATTTTGAAAATAACTAGATCCACAAATACTCATACCTAATGAAGTGGTACGTAATGCAACTTTGTAAAGAATTAGCACAGAGGAACCATTAAGGGATGAGGAATGTTCAGGACAAAGGAAGGGAAAGTTCTAGACAGAAAGAAGCAGGATACACACACACACACACACACACACACACACACACACAACTAGAGGCAAAACAGAGTATGAAAATTGCTTGGGATGATTGAAGCAATAGCAAGAAGTATAAGACAACGAGAGCAATGATAAAACTAAACAGATGAGAAAAGACAAGCATCAGACAAAATATACATTCCACGCTATGGAGATTGGACCTTCTCTGGATGCAATGGGAGCCATTTGCAAATGTTTTAATCAGTGAGTGTCCAGGTCAGGTTTCCATTGTGCAAATACCATTTTTTAAATATACAGGGCTTGGAAAACAGAAGAGAGAATTGACAGTAAAAGAGGGAGATTTATTAGGAGAACTCTGAAGCAATTAAAGAAAAAAATGTTTGGAGGTATTGGCAATGGGAATGAGAAAAGCAAACATTAAAGAAATTTTAAGTTAATAGAATTAACATGATTTTCAAAAAGTAAAATAGATACTGTGGAGGGAGGAAGAAGACATATTCAAGGATGATTTAAGATTTATGGAAAAAGTAATTAGACAAAACATGCTGATACTCACTGAGCTTTGGAAAATAGGATGAAGAACAAGTTGTAGGTAGTGGGTGGAAGGGGGCAACAATGATAAATTTAGCACAGAATATGTTGACTTGAAGTGCCTGGGACATCCACTTGACTACCTTCAAGTCTTTCTTTTTTTCCAGTTCTCCCTTATTATTGGATTATCTCATCACCATTTGTGAATTAAGTTACCACTAGGATACTGATAGCTTCTAGACCTATATCCCATCCTGGGTTGCTCTCTTGAATTTCAGATACTATGTCTATTCCCTATTTAACTTTGTAGACTTACACTCTAAACCTAAGTTTCCTCATCTATGAACAGGAATACTAAAATCTTCTTATAGGATTATTTTGAGCATGCAAAGTGCCTGGCACCAAAGTAAGTGCTTAATCAATATTGGTTTCTCAAGAATTTTCCTAATCAGTCTGTACAAGTCTTCTCCTTTTGAGGTCTTCAATCCTCCAGTGAGCCCAAAGTAAGAGTCTGACTCTGTTTTTGCAAAGAAAGTAAATTCTTATCATCAGGAACTTACTTTACCTCTTCTGGCCCCTTCGTATCTTAGTGTTGTGCATAAAATAAGTACTCAACAAATAATGGAGTTATTCTTAAAGGAAACATCACAAACAGAATTATATCAATTGCAGCACATTAATAGACTTCGGCTGACTATAAGATATAAGTATATAGTATGGAAATTGTAATCTATTTACGTGAAACTCCAATAATATCTCGAACAGCTGCAAAATTTCCACAAAAGGCAGAAGAAACCTCCTCCCTCCCTCCTTCCCTCTTTCTCTCTCTCCTTCCCTCTCTCTCCCCAACACATACACACACACACACACACACACACACACACACACACACACACCCCTCTATCTAGGAAACCTCATTATCATTTTTGTCTATTTGGGGGGGGGGGGGAGTGGGAATTCCATGGAGATTTTATCTGAATAAAAAGTTCCAGAACATATTCAATACTTCATTTAATAAAAAAGTTCCACTAGGAGGAAAAAGAAAGATTTGGAAACCACTATAAGAACATTTGCATCATTACTCATTACAAAGTTGTCATGTCTTTTAAGGAAAGAACATTATGGGATTATTTGCACTTAATCTTTGAGAGATTCCAGAGATAGCTTGGTTTACCAATAATTTTTCAGATTAAAAATTATATTCTAGAAATAGTGTCTACAACATGTATTGCTGGTCTTCCTCTCAATGCTCCAGAATAGGTAGGTGTGAAATGGCAGGACTTGGCCCAGCTGTCTGTGGGCCACTTCACTACATTCAAAACTACCTTAGATATTTCTGAGGTAGTTACTTGACTGTAGGCATGCTACAGAAGGACTGCGTATTCAATAATAGCAAATTTATCATCTACCTAAGAAAATGGAAAATTCATGAATATTTTTTACCTTGGATTATTATGAAAAATCATATTATACCAGCAATAAAGCAAAAATACAATTTTCTCTTTCCTTCATTGGGTTATGAGTAAAAAATTATCCCACACAAAGAAAAACTCATTACATCACCTTCTAAACCTAAGAAGTTTTATTTAATGAACATACCCACATTGAATAAAATCAGTTTGGGGGGAAATTAGTTGCTTGCTAATTAGTAGAAAATAACAATATATGTTTGGACAATATATCCAACAGACTGTCATAGAGTTCGATGCAAACTTCAGCTCAATGTCCCTTGGTTTATGCTCTCTCATAAATTCTGGTAGAGGTGACGCCTTTCATGATACATTCCTAGACACACACAAAAAAACTCTTGGTCAATCATGGGACTAAACTATGGGTTTATTTATTTTACCTGTAATATTGGGAAGGAAACAGTATTTATTTGAAAACATTTGTTCTGGGCTCCTATATATACCTGGTAATGTAATAAGTTAGGAAGATAAAAAGACCAAGAAAACACAAGTCTTCCCCTCAAGGAACTTTACAATCTATATAGTGTGTGAGCAATACAAGCAGAAATGCATAATACAATATGGTGTGTGCTGAGAGCAGTCAGAGAATGCTTCTTGAGGGACAGCATGCCTCGACTGAGCTTAAAAGCATGAAGGACAATTGCCAGAGTGAAACCATAATGCCAATGGAATCACTTTTTTTTCTACATAAGCCAGCATGATTAGGTAGAATGGTGAGTATAAGATGACCAAGCAGCAGAGCCTAGAATTAAGCAACTAGAGGATACTCACCACGACCAGTTTATCATCCACTCGTTTTCTCTTTATGGTGGTTGATTTTCCATCCCACTTCTGCACCTGTACCAGGGCACCCCCATCTAAGGTTATGATGCTCTGTGAGCATAATAAAAAATGATTACCATTTGTATAAGGTAGAGGAAAATAAAATAAAAAAGACATCACCTTTGAATGAAGGAATATTTTGAGGTCACTAGTAATTCTAAATTGTAAGAATATATTAAAACGAAAAAAATGAGTGGTAAAAACAACAGCATATAAATGATACATTATGATCAGAATACTATACAAACACATATTTGAAATAATACTGTGAGAAAATATAGGCAATAAATTTATGTTGAGATGATACTCATAGGTGATCTTTTCCTTTCTTCTTCCACTCTTTCATAAACATTCTCTGAAATGTTATTTTTATTTCACTTCAAATACTCTATATATTGTATGACAAATAAAATTTATTAATCACTTTTTTGAAGAATAAATACAACTTTATAGAAAGGAGAAGATTCACCAAATACATATCTAAGAGAACATGGCTTAGGTCTAGGAAGTCAGGGATCTTTGACCTGTGATAAAATAGTTTCCCTCCTTTTACACAAAATGACTTCTTCTTGGCAGCAGTCTTTTATTTGTTGATTTTTTTAATTTATGTTTGAGAGAGCACAAGAGGCAGGGAGAGAGGGAGACACAGAATCTGAAGCAGGCTCTAGTCTCTGAGCTATCAGCACAGAGCCCAACGCAAGGCTTGAACTCATGAACCGTGAGATCATGACCTGAGCTGAAGCTGGATGCTTAACTGACTGAGCCACCCAGGCACCCTGGCAACAGTCTTTTAGAAACCAGGCTTTTTATTCTGCTCCAATTCCTTCTTTCTCACCTTGACTTTTCTGTCATCTGCAGTAACTTCATCAAATTCTTCACCCAGTCTGAAGGAAATCTCAGTATTTTTAAAGGTGCTTTCTGATTTAATGGTGATCACATCCCCGTTCACACTGATGATCATGTTGGGTTTGGCCATGCCAGCCACTTTCCTAGTGGCAAAGCCCACTCCTACAGTTGGGAAAAGAAAAAAAATGTCAAGTTTACAATTTTCTTTCACATCTTTAAGTTAGAGCTGTACTGTGTGCGTGTGTGTGTGTGTATGGGTGTAGGTGGGTGGGTGGGTGTGCATAAAAGGAAAAAAAGAACACCAGTGAATTTCTTAAAAACCTCATTTAAATAGCTGCTGCAGATAAGTAAAGCAGACTAATATTTAAAGGAACACATGTCATGATTAAGTGTAAGTCTATTTTACTTTCTTCTGAGTTTCGGACTCCACAGGAGACATACTGTTAATTTTCAAAAAGATCAAATCTTCTAGAATACACACATACATACATATATATGTGTGTGTGTGTGTGTACACACACACACACACACACACACACACACACGTATATTCTCTCTTCCTCTGCCCCTCTCCCCAACTAGTGCTTGCTCTCTTCTCTCTTTCCAAAGAAAATAATAATAACCTGTTTGGGTGTACAAAAGTCGCCCAAACATTTCATAGCATTTGCTGCCAAGTCCTATTTTCTTGGCTTTCCCAAATTACTCTACTATGAAATGAAGATTCTGGTTAATTTATCCAAAAGACAAAATGTTTCCTACATTTATACCATCTAAGAATGGTGATATTATTCCCAGTAAATTGTAGGAACTGTTAAAGAGGGTCTAGTCAATTTTGAAAATGTCAAAATTTAAGAAATCACTATTTTATTAAGTTTAGAAATCAATACTTTTACTCTCAATCGCCTCAGATACAAACCCCTCTTTTAAAAAAGGAACTTCTTTTCTTGTGTCAGGTAAGGGATGAACAATTTGCAACTTCATGTAGACAGTGGGAACTTGCTGTCACTGCATATGTTGCACAGAATTTATGACAGCCATGGATGTGTTGAATTTTTCAACACATGTACATAAGCCTAAGCTGCTGCTTTGATGAAAGGCTACTTATACATGTGAAAGGTTAGAAAGAGGGGGTAAGAAGGAGAGAAATATTGTCCAAAACAAGTGATGCTGAGGCTCTTATTTAGTGCCCTGTCTGAAAAGTAGCCACAGGTGGAAAGATATTGCTTCATCAAGTCCTGGCCCTGTTACAAAATATACCTTTAAATACATGGAGTGAGTCAGTATAATGAAAGGATGCAACATCAAGTATAATTCCAGAATGGCTGACCTTGGGAAAAATCACATTCTCCACTTGCTTTATTCAGTCCTTCTTTGACTGATGAAAGTAATACCTGCTTGCTGATCATCAGTTAGAGCAATTAATTTCAGGAGTTACCCTATTGTCTTTCATTATCATCAGTACTTTATAATTTTAAAACAGTGGTATAAGAATTTAAATGTAAGTATTAAAAGTGCAAAATGTTTCTAAAACTCAATAGCAAAATAGCCTCAAATCCTGACATTTCTGTATCAGCACTAATCAGCATTCTGATTAGTTTATTGAATCACAACTAGTTGATATTCTAGAAAGTTAGATCTCACTTATGCTAAAGTCCCTAATTTCCCTCCTGTCTTTAAACAAAGAAAATAGTAGTAGTTATAGACAAGCAAAAAATATACCATATGATTTAGGAAAAAGATAAAGTCTTAAGATACAGAGATTAAATCTTAACCCCTGTAAAAACCCCTCCTCAAATTGCTATACCTGGATATGACTTTATCATGCACAGGGGTATGAGGAGAGGGGCTCTCAAGGTAGAAGCTGTCTGAGTGAGAACTGGCCTCCGTACCCCAATGCTTCACCACCATAATCATCTAGGGAATATTCACACAACACTGGCAATATTAGTAGAATCCACAAGCTTAAAAGCCTCCATTATCAAGGAGGGGTACATTATACATATAACATTGTCCTTTTGACTTACTTGATGATCCTATAGTATCCCATGTAATTCCTAATCAAAGAAATATTTAACCCCTCAAAGGAACATATTGTCTGAAATTAAGATTTTGGTTCTCATAAAAACAAAAACACAATTTAACAAATTGACAGTGAGAAAATAAAATAATTAGTTAACATATGTTTGCTTAAAAATCACATTAAATAGAGAAATACAGTGTTTTCAGTTTCAAATAAAAATTATTGAATGCTAGGAAATAAATATAGTCTTATTTATTTCATATGCAAGAAAGAATGACAGAAAAACAGGCAAAGAGCCAAGTAACACAAAGATAACCCAGTTCAGCAGTCAAATAAAATCTTGTCATTTCTATAGACTGTAAAAATTCCAGCTAGACCCTTTGTCATATTGGTTCACCTTTAGGAAGCATGCACTGTGACTTTGGTCTAGAATGTTCCTACAAACAAATGATTCTGGCTTGCTACTTGGATAGCCTCTATGTAGAAAGCAGCATTTCCTATCTAACCCATACTCCCAGGGTGAAAATCATGCATTAACCCTATCTCCCCAGAGAAAAAGTTATAAATCCAGTCATCCTACAACGTATTTTCTTACCCACTTCTTTCATGTAATCATCAAAGTTTTCACTGGAGCTAAGTTTCCAGGTACCCACAAATGCATCACACATTTTATGAGCTTTCTAGGGTTATCTTCAAGATGAGAAAAAAGCTGCAGCTGTCAGGAAGGTGCTATGACCTTCTTGAGTCCAGATAAATTCCTTTTAAAGATGCCCAGATCATGTGATTTCAGGAATAACCAATTGGGGATCGATATCAGAGCATTTCCTTTATTACCAGCCTCTGCCTTTTTCCCTCTGAGTCATGTTTTAAATAAAAGTTTCTCAACTCTGCTTCTCCCTGGCAAATGGACATTTGACTTAGAGTACAAATTTTTTTAAGCACTGACAAAATATTTTCAACAGGCAACTTTCCTGTTTTGACAGCTTAATGTTCACTGCATTGAATTTGCCACTATTATTTCCATACATACTTATCCTAGTGTAGAGCAGGTTAATTATCTTGAGATGAACTTTGACCCCCTGGTCTGGAGTTTCTATTAAAATTACAAATATGTGGTTCTTTTGAATTGAGGAACGTAAGAATGACCTTACAGATTCTTTTTTATTTTTTTAATTAAAAAAATTTTTTAATGTTCTTTACTTTTGAGAGAGACACAAAGTGCGAGTCGGGGAGGGCCAGAAAGAGAGGGAGACACAGAATCTGAAGCGGGCTCCAGGCTCTGAGCTGTCAGCGCAGAGCCCGATACGGGGCTCAAACTCATGAATGGTGAAATCAGACCTGAGCCAAAGTTGGACGCTTAACCAACTGAACCGCCCAGGTGCCCCTGACCTCACAGATTCTTAAGTAATTTCAAAGGCTCTTTGAGACCCTACTGTCTCGGGAATTACTTGTCAATTAAAATAAAATAAGTAATAGCATCTTAAAGTACGTCAGATTTCTCGTTTCAATTGTCTTGCATGAATGAAAAAGAAATTATCCATCAAGAATCTGTTGATTTAATTAGTAATGATTTAACCTCACTCCTTCCATCCCCTAAATGAGAGCATAGTGTTTATTTCCATAGAATTGGGGCTTAAAAAATAGGCCCCATTCCAAAATATGCTCCCCATACTGAGAAAATTCATCCAGTTCCTGAACGATGTTATTACAAGCTCTAAATTTATCCAGATCTAAATGGCGTTGCTTTGCTTGAAAATGATCAGAAGTGGTGTTGATGTCACACTATCAAAATTTTATTTCCTTCTTTTACATAGTAATTCATGAGATTTCTTTTCTAGAGTAATTCTGTCTTTCAGTCTCCTCTTAACCTATACCAGAATGGTGAAAGATGTTTGTATGTGCAACAAACACCCATGAACATACCCAGATTTTAGAAAAGAAAAAAAATAAAATATTGCATCAGGATGAATCACTACTCTGTGTGCCCTACAGAGCATATGATTGATTCACAACCCATGTAAGTACCCTGAGGGCTTCCCAGAAATGTCTGAGAGAGAGGATTCTATGAAGGACAGGATTTTCTGTAGGCAAGCAGGTTGCTATGAAGGCCTGATAAAGCCAAGTTACAATAGTAATTTTTAATTGTTGCATGTGTTAATGGCACAGTAATAATGTTCATCCACTCTGGACTATTGCACAGATACAGGGACTGTGGGTGATGTACCATTCCGGGCAGACTTCCTATTATAAATGTGTCTGTTTCCCACTGAATAAGTAAATAAAAACGATCAGTCTTAATACAGTGATAACTTGACAATGTTCTAAATTAATAACAGTTGGCTTTTTTGTTTTGTTTTGGCTTTGGCTTGTCTTTTTAAAGATTTTCTTAGGTATACAACAAAATTGAGAGAAAGGTACAGAGATTTCCCATGTACCCACTGCCCCTACACTTTCATAGCCTCTGCTATGATCAACATCACTCACACTTTTACCAACGATGAACCTACATTGACACACCACAATCACCCAAAGTCTATAGTTCACTTTAGGATTCACTTTTGATGTTGTACATTCTGTGTGTTTGAACAAAGTATAATGACATGTATCCATCATTATAATATCATACAGAGTATTTTCATAGCCCTAAAAATTCTCTGTGCCCTGCCTATTCATCTCTTTCCCACATCCCTTAGTTCCCAACCTGTGTAATCACTGTTATTTTTACTGTCTCCACAGTTCTGCCTTTTCCAGTATGTGGCCTTAGCAGATTGGTTTCTTCTATTTGGTAATACGCATTTAACTTTCCTCCATGTCTTTTCATGGCTTAGTAGCTCATTTCTTGTTAATGCTGAAAAATAGTCCATTGTCTGGACATACTGTAGTTTACTTATTGACTCACCTACTAAAGGACACCTTGGTTGTTTCCAAGTTTGGCAGTTATGAATAAAGCTGCAATATACATCCACATGCAGGTAGAGACCTACACATACATCCACATGTAGAGACCTACGCTTTAGACTCCTTTAGGTAAACACCAAGGAGCATGATACAGTAAGAGTATGTTTTGTTTTATAAGGAACTGCCAAATTTTCAAAGTAGCTGTCCCATTTTGCATTCCCAATAGCAATGAATGAGAATTCTGTTGTTCCATATGCTCACTAGTATTTGGTGATGTCAGTGAGTCTAGATTTTAGCCGTTCTAATTAGGTGTGGAGTGGCATCTCATTGCTGTTTTAGTTTGCATTCTCCTGATGATGTATGATGTGGAGCTTCTTTTCACATGCTTATTTGCCATCTGAATTTCTTATTTGGTGAGCTGTCTGTTAAGGTGTTTGGCTCATTTTTTTAGTTGCGTTGTTTGCTCTCTTATTGTTGAGTTTTAAGGGTTCTTTGTATATTTTGGATAATAGTCCTTTATCAGACATATCTTTTGCAAATCTTTTCTCCAGTCTTTGAATAATGGTTTACTTTTCAAAATATGTGTTAATGCTTTACTTTTAGTAACAAATTGCTTTAGACAGATTTTGAAATGATTATTACATTTGAATATATATCTTGTGTACTTTAACACTGCAATTTAAACATTTTTTTAGAGATGGACTGCCCAATACTAGAGTCTTTAGTCACACACAGTTCTTGAATACTTGAAATGTGTTCACTATGATTCAGAAACTGAATTTTTAATTTTACTTAACTTTAATTAAAATTTAAGAAATGATCCTCATACAGTTATGGGGAAACTTTTAAATATGTGTGGAAGGAACTGAGTATGTGAATCTACTTTTTCAATTATAGAAATGTCTACATTTTATGAAATCTAAGTGTCAATCAAGCATTTCAAAAGAAAATTTAGAATCTGAATTGAGAGGTACCAATATCTCATTAAAAACTTTTACACTGATTGTGTAAACTATGAAATGTTGAAATTATGGCATTTTAGATATATTGAGTTAAATATAATATATTACTAAATTTAGTTAATTTAATGTTTCTTTTTTACTTTCTTAACCTGGCTACTAGAAAATTTTAGATTACATATGTGGCTCACATTCTGTTTCTATTGAGTAGCACTATTTTTATTCAGCACGTGTTTCAGGCACTTAGCTAGCTACTGGGGATTCAGTATGGACAGCCTTACCAGGCAACTGCTTGCTCAGATAGAGCTTACATTCTAGTACTGAGGAAGATAATATCCAAGGAAATCAATAAACCAACATCAGGTAGTGCTGTTTCAGAGGAAACAGAACAAAGTAATCTGACGCAATGACCGCTATGTGGGTTGGCAACACTAGGTGGGGCAGTTCAGGGAGGTCAGCCAAAGGAAGTGGACCATCGAGCTGATGCCTAAAGGATGAGAAGAAAGCAGCCATGGAAAAATGTGACGATAGATGTTCCAGACGCAGGAAATAGCAGGAGTTTTCTGGCTCCATTCTCGCTAATGACAATTTCACCTAAATATGACCACCAAACACTAAACTGTGACAAACATATAGATATATGTTCCTATAAACCAAGACAAAAGTATAGATATATGGTCCTGATGAGCAGAGTCTAAGCTCCGTTAAGGCAGAAACTTTTATCGTGATTATTTACTGGCACATATCAAATAATCAAGTATTCAACAAAATGCTTGAAGGAAATCCCACTTAAGTAAGTTAGTGAGAGTAGAGCAACACTCCTGTAAAATTACCTCAGGAATATTTCTATGGGCCAGTAGTCTCATGTTCCTATGTTAACATGTTTACAGTCTGATCATTACTGGAGAAATGGCATAGTTGAAATTTTCTAGAAACAAAAACAGACTCCTTTACTGATTTCATATAAACAAAAATAGTAGTCTATAGTAAAGGAACTTGGTAACTTAAAGAGCCATGAAAAAATTAACATATAAGAAGATTGTTGGGTCTACATGAAAAAATTTCATGCTCTCAGTTGTGTAGAGTAACAAAATAAGTTTGCCAGAGTTACATGAAGGGATGTTGTCTTTAAAAGCAGCTCAGTTTTAAATAAATGAATAAATGAATGAATGAATGAATGAATAAACAAATAAATAAATAAATGCATACATGCAGCTTAGTTTATGTTCCAACCACATGGATCATCCTGTGGAATGATGGAATATCATCCTGTGGAATAATATTCTATGAACAAGTCCACTAAGTTATGTATCATATAAGACACAGATGTCCTTCAAACAGGAAGCTCTCCAGAAATTATTTCTAAGATTTTTATTTTAATTCCAGTATAGTTAACATACCGTGTTGTATTAGTTTCAGGTGTACAATATAGAGATTCAACAATTCTATACATTACTCAGTGCTCACCACGAGAAGTATAATCTTTAACCCCCATCACCTGTTTCACCCATCCACCTCCACCCACCTCCCTTCTGGTAACCATCAGGTTGTTCTCTATAATTAAGAGTCAGTTTCTTCGTCTGTCTCTCTTACTCTTTTTTTCCCTTTGTTCATTTGTTTTGTTTCATAAACTCCACAAAAGAGTGAAATCATGTAATATTTGTCTTGCTCTGACTGACTTATTTCGCTTAGCATTAAGCTCCATCCACGTTGTTGCAAACTGCAAGATTTCATTCTTTGTTATGGCTGAGTAATAAATAGTCCATTGTATATATTACTACTTCTTTATCCAATCTTCTATCGATGGACACTTGGACTGCTTCCATAATTTGGCTATTGTAAATAATGCTGCAATAAACAAAGGGTTGCATATATCTTTTCAAATTAGTGTTTTTGTAATTTTTTGGTAAATACCCAGAGTTGTGATTTACTGATTCATAGCATAATTCTATTTTTTCATTTTTTGAGCAACCTCCATACTGTTTTCCACAGTGGCTGCACCAGTTTGCATTCCCATCAACAGCGTGCCAGAGTTCCTTTATCTTCACATTCTCACCACTTCTTTCTTGTGTTTTTGATTTTAGCTATTCTAACAGGTGTGTGGTGATATCTCATTATAGTGTTGGTTTGCATTTCCCTGATGATGAGTGGTGTTGAGCATCTTTTCATGTGTCTGTTGGCCATCTGGAGGTCTTCTTTGGAGAAATGTCTGTTCATGTCTTCTGCCCTTTTTTAATTGCCTTATTTGTTTTTTGGGTGTGGAATTGTGTCAGTTCTTTCTGTATTTTGGATGTTAACCCCTTTTCAAATATATCATTAGCAAATATCTTCTCCCATTCAGTAGGTTGTCTTTTGTTTTCTTGTCTCCTTTGCTGTGCAGAAGCTTTTTATTTTGATGTAGTTCCAATAGTTTATTTTTGCTTTTATTTTCCTTGTCTCCAGAGACATACCTAGAAAAATGTTGCTACAGCCAATGTCAGAGACATTGCTGCCTGTGCTCTCATCTAGAATTTTTATGGTATCAGGTTTCACATTTAGGCCTTTAATCCATTTTGAGTTTATTTTTGTGTATAGTTTAAGAAAGTGGTACAGTTTCATCTTTTTGCATGTAGCTATCCAGTTTTCCCAACAGCATTTGTTGAAGAGACTGTTTTATCCCATTGCATATTCTTGCTTATTTTGTCAAAGATTACTTGACCATGTAAGAGTGGGTTTATTTCTGGGCTTTCTATCCTGTTCTATTGATCTATGTGTCTAATTCTGTGTCAGTATCATACTGTTTTGATTATTATAGCTTTGTAGTATAACTTGAAATCTGGAATTGTGGTACCTTCAGCTTTTCCTTTTTCAAGATTGTTTTGCTAATCTGGGTCTTTTGTGGTTCTGTACAAATTTTAGGGTTATTCTAGTTCTCTGGAAAATGCTGTTGGTATTTTGATAGGGATTGCATTAAATCTATAGATTTCCATTTGTTTGTTTCATCTTCAATTTCTTTCATCAGTGTTTTATACTTTACAGAGTACAAGTCTTTCACCTCTTTGACTAACTTTATTCCTAGGTATTTTATTACTTTTGGTGCAATTATAAATAGGATTGTGTTCTTAATTTCTCTTTCTATTGCTTCACTATTGGTGTATAGAAATGCAGCTGATTTATGTACACTGATTTTGTATCCTGAAATTTTACTGAATTTATTTATCAGTTCTAGTAGTCTGTTGGTAGGGTCTTTGGGTTTTTTATATATGGTATCCTGTAATCTGCAAATAGTGGACGTCTTATTTCTTCCTTAGCAATTTGGATGCCTTTCCTTTCTTTTTTTGTCTGATTACTGTGGCTAGGATTTCTAGTAATTTGTTGAATAAAAGTAGTGAGAGTAGACATCCTTATCCTGTAGGAGGAAAGCTCTCAGTTTTTCCACATTGAATATAACATTAGCTGTGGGTTTTTCATAGATGATCTTCATTATGTTGAGGTATATTCCTTCCAAATATAGTTTCTTGAGGCTTTTTAATCATAAATGGATGTTGTACTTTGTCAAATGCTTTTTCTTCATCAGTTGAAATTATCATATGGTTTTTATCCTCTTTTATTGATGTGATGTATAACATTAATTGATTTTCAAATATTGGACCACCCATGCATCCCTGGAATAAATTCCACTCGATTGTGGTGAATGATTTTTTTAATGTATTGTTGGATTTGGTTTGCTAATGTTTTGTTGACAATTTTTACATCTATGTTCATCAAAGATATTGACCTGTAATCCTCTTGTTTTTCTATTATCTTTATCTACTTTGGTATCAGCATCATGCAGCCTTCATTGAATGAATTTGGAAGTTTTCCTTCCTCTTCTATGTTTTGGAATAGTTTGAGAAGAATAGGTATTAGCTTTCTTTAAATGTTTTGGTAGAATTCACCTGTGAAGCCATCTGGTCCTGGACTTGCTTTTGTTAGAAGTTTTTGATTATTAATTCAATTTCATTGCTGGTAATCAGACTGTTCAAATTTTCTATTTCTTCCTGATTCAATTTTGGGAGGTTTTATGTTTCTAGGAATTTATCCATTTTTTGTAGGTTGTCCAATTTGTTGGCTTATGATTTTTCATAATCTCTTATAATCCTTTTTATTTCTGTAGTATTGGTTGTTACTTATCCTCTTTCATTTCTGATTTTGTTTGCAACATCTCTTTTTTTTTATGAGTCTGGCTAAAGTTTTGTCATTTTACTTGATTTTTTTAAAGTTTATTTATAGTGAAAGAGAGCATGCACTAGCAGGGGAGGGGCAGAGAGAGAAGGAGAAAGAGAATCCCAAGCAGGCTCCATGCAGTCAACACAGAGCCTGATGCAGGGCTCAATCCCACCAACTGTGAGATCATGACCTGAGCCGAAATCAGGAATTGGACACTTAACCGACAAAGCCATGTAGATGCCCCTTTTTTGATCTTTTCAAAGAACCATACGCTGTCCAGACATTTAATCCAAAGACCCATACCTCATATTTTATGCATCTACTCTGCAGTGTAACTTAGAATATAAGTAACTGCCTAGTTCTTCCATAAATTACCTTCATCTTAGTTCCTAAGACTTAATCTTGCTGCCTGAATAAGACGATGGAATGTTCCCTCATCAAATAACCGGTATCTTTCACCACAGTGTCAATAGATCGCTATATGAATAGATTGTATAAAATAAGGGGACTAACACTAAAAAGCAATTCAACATTGTAAGACTTGGGGTTCAACATTCTTTGAAGAATGTCTTCCCTGTGTAATGAAGAAAATTCTGATTAACAAAAAATTTAGTGGTCATTCTTTCTTGAAAAGTAGTAGAAATTATACGACTTACATTTTCATATATTGTTTCATTGTTAAACGATCACACTGGCAAAAGTTTTTCACAAAAGCTTTCTTTGGCAAACCTACTATGTCCGCGGCACTGTGGTAGGTGTGGTGAGGGAATATAATAATAAAGAAGATGTGATTTCTGCTTCTCCTTAATGATCTAACTCCATATTCTAGTTGCCAAACTGAGGCCAAAGTAAAATACAAAGCATTTTTAGATGTTTATTTTGACAATCATCTTAATGTAGCTTTTTTTTTTGTACAAGAGGCATCTGTTGCTCTCCCAAGTTTTTTTTCAGTTTTAGCATCTTTCACTAGCGTATAATGTAAACAAGAAAAGTGGTATCTTCATCCCATCCCCAGTCTCTCCTCATTCCTGATCTCCCTCCACCATCCTGAACTTTATTCCATCCATGACTTAAAGTTCCTTGTACTTCACTCGTTCACCAAATATTTGCTGAATTAATGCATTAATAACAAAAGGAATGAAGTTTGGGTTTAGGCTATGTAGTCATGCTTAATGGTTGTGTATGAGTTTTAAATGAACAAAACCATAGGCTCAAATCTGTGCTTTACAAATATGTAGTGGTACTAGGAAGGGTATATTATAAAGGATAAAGTAAGCAGATGTAATTTCCCCTCACAAGGCGCGAGTTATGGGATGATAGGGAGCTGAGCAAGGGTAACAGCAGAGAGATGATGGAAAAGCAGTGGAAGAAAGGGAGAAATGACATAGGAAAGATATAGGAAACTCCATCTGGAGGAGGAGCCTGGTCCCCGTAAACAAGGTACATGGCAGAAAATGTACCTTTGATTATAAAAGGAATTTCCACAGGAATGACTATGCTTTTATTCACAAATATTCAAATAACACCACGAAAATGCACGTACCAGATCATACTCTTTCCCCAGAACCATGGAAAAGGGGTCTTCAGTGACTAAAACCTTGCTTTGCTTTGGAAATGTGGAGACTAGGAATATGGCCCCAGACCCTCAGGGTTGACTGGGGACAGGCCCTCTCTGGTTCAGGCTGATTGCTTTGCACTTTGCTCTACTATGGACAGCTTCCATGGAATGCTTCCCTCTGAACTTTGCCTTTGTTTATTTCTTTTGGAGGAAATGAAGGTATTTTTTCTGACAATTTTTAAGTTGAAGAGGAAATGTAGCCAATCTCAGGATAATAAGGCATAGAGACCAAAGTCATCAGGAGGGGGAGTGTTTTCACAGAATGTGTGTGATAGGTTAGGAAAGGGTTCATGCCAAGCTTCTCCTTTTATTAAAGCAAAGTTCCTATATTAATGTAATATTAATACCAATGTTTGGGGATTTTGTTAAGAGTTTAAATATAAAATTTTGGCAGGATATTAAGGCATATATTATTTGGTTCTCTCCCCCACAGATTATTGGGAAATTTAATATGAGAATTGCTTTATATTTCCTATCCTAGCTTTAATAGACCAAGTAAAGGTTACCTACCCTATTTAGTTTGTGTATCATCCATTGAGTATATATTCACAGTGACTGATCATTGACACTTTGACTTCAAATAGTGTTGGTTTTAGAAACTGTGAGTAAGCCAGTAGACTATGTGCATCAGTTAAAAAGGTGGTGGCTAATTATAGACTTGTGTTGTGGCTTCACGAGTGTTGTGTAACTTCTTCATTTGCCCTCTTATTCATGAAAGGGGCTATTCGTTCATAGAATAGTAGGTACAAGTCAGAACCAACTAAAGAGCTGGCAAAGCACTTTCTGAATGAAAAATGTGTCCTACTTTGTCTTTATTTAATAAAGCAAGCATCATTATGAAGGACTGACTATAGGCAAGTGAAAAAGTGAACCTAGAAAACCAGAAAAGTATGTACAAATGAACCAGTTGTGATATTAGAAGATATCCCTAAGGCGCCCGAGTGGCTCAGTTGAGCCACAGAATCTGGATTTTGGCTCAGGTCATGATCTCACAGTTCATGAGTTCAAGCCCCTCGCTGGGCTCTGTGCTGACAGCATGGGTCCTGCTTGGAATTCTCTCTCTCCCTCTATCTCTGCCCCTCCTCTGCTCACACACATTCTCTCTCTCTCTCTCTCTCTCTCTCTCTCTCTCTCTCTCTCTCTCCCCCTTACTCCCTCTCTCAAAATAAGTAAATACACTTTAAAAATAAAAGAAGGGGTGCCTGGGTGGCTCAGTCGGTTAAGCATCCGACTTTGGCTCAGGTCATGATCTCACAGCTTGTGTGTTCAAGCCCCACGTCGGGCTCTGTGCTGACAGCTCGGAGCCTGGAGCCTGATTCAGATTCTGTGTCTCCCTCTCTCTCTCTGCCCCTCCTCCTCTCACACTCTGTCTGTCTCTCTCTCTCTAAAAAACTAAATAAACATTAAAGAAACTTTTTAAATAAAAATAAAAAAAGATATCACTAAGAAAATGTCCAGGAGGACAGACAGAAACACTTGCACACATGTGCGTGCACACAGACACGCACACACACATACACATACACCAAGCTTGTTCTCTTCTTCACGTTCACTTAACATTAAGTTATTCCCCTTTTAATTCCTGGCTATAAGCTACTTACGGGTGATATATCATCTGTCCTTGGATACCTGAGGATTACCATTCTGTATGTTGTGGAAGTTCTGTATTGTACTGTATTGTTGAATTGAGAGGCAATCATTCAGATCCATTTAAATAACAGATAATATTGTAATATTACTAGAAGTATTTGCATTTGTTAAAAAATAGATCTTGATTAACCCCTTGAAATTATTTTTGACCGAGTCAAGGGTAAATCTTCAGATGTAGGAAATATACAGTAGAACAAAAGAACCCATCTGTCCTCCTCAAGTTGTATTAGTATATAAAGTGCTACTGTGCTTATAAGAACTCTTTTCAACCCACAAGGACTGAGCACATCCTGTCTCTTCCAAACTTCTGTTCATGACCTTACTTTTACCAGTCTCACCCCACTTACATTTTATATGCTTTTAAAAACTGCACACGTATTGTGTGACTTCAATTACATTAATTGAATTCAACGCAAAGAAGATATTCAGCTACATGTTCGTTACATGTCTAATAAGCGCCAGCCACTGTGGTGGATGCCGTGGTATAAAAATGAGTAAGACAAGCAGGGCAGACACATGAGAACCGGGAACTTTTTGGAGAAGAGAGACCGTGCAGTCAGAGTGGCTCTGGCGGACAGTAGGCACAGTTGCTGCTTTAGTAAGCACTTAAGAAATAATGTTTAAAAGAGAGAAGGGAGAGGTCAGGGAGAAGGAGGGAGGAGAAAAAGAATAAAGCAAAGAGAGAGTATGGAAGAGGGAAAAAAGAAAAGAGAAACAGGATGCTCAGGATGAACACTTGGGCCCCCCAGCGTTGTAGACAAAACGAAAACCATGGGGTAGAATGAAAACACCAGGCCCTGGCAGACACCACACTAGGCATGAACTGTGACTTGATGCTACCAGAGAGACAGAACAGGAGCAGCTCAGCCAGAAACAAGTTTGATTACAGGAGCCACTGAGTATTCTTTCTGGGAGGCACTTTTGCTGTGGGACTTCTCCCCAGTGAACTCTGATCGAGTGAGAAAGTACAAATGTCAGGCATCTGTGAACTATATTTGCCATCTGGGTGTGAACTTCCCTCTTGACGAAAATCCTCTCTCACTGGGTGAAATGTGCATTCCTGCACTCGTTCAGTGGCTTGCCAAGATTCTCCAAATCTAGAGATTATTACCCCTGCTACAGGATTCTTGATAACGATTTTATGCTTTAAAGATACTATCATTCCTTATAATTCTGTCACTATTTTTAAATGTTTATTCGGTGAACACCAATATACCTATGACATCTTCATGGCTGCCACATAAGCGGTATTATATAATGAAAATGTCCACAGGTTCTGAATTTAAGACACACTAAAATTCTGTTTCCACTGTTCACTGGCTTGTGGACTTTGGCAATCTAATTAATTTCTGTAGCACTCAGCTTTCTCACGTGTAAAATTGGAAAGCTATATTTTATGGTATTGTTTCAATTTGCAGTCTTGACGTCAAGTGTTTTCCATGTTGCCTAGCATTTCTTTGAATATGTTGCCTAACATGTACCTCACTCAATATGTGGCAGCGAGTAATGGTGGTGGTGGGTGTGATATTAGTAGCAGTAGTGATATAGTATCCCGGATACTTGGGGGATACACACTTGGGGATAGTGAGTCTGGGCTGGAAAGAACTGGTAAATTTTCTCTAATGCAGAATAGCCTTATTCACAGTTATCTTCGATTTTAGAACTCTCAAAAGGTCACGCTTTCTCCAGCAACGATTTTGAAATGCAAGTTTAGTCTTGAGACCGTAGAAATTCATGAAATTCAAAATAAGTTTTCTCGATATTCGTGATTCAGAACAAGAATGTTTTTCTCAAGAGATGATACTATGTGAATGCTCTTCCTCTCACGGTGGAAATTTTCTTCCACAAGTGGAAATATTTTTAATGTTCTTTAAAAATGAATGTATGCTTGGGGCACCTGGGTAGTCAGTTAAGTGTCTGACTTCAGCTTAGGTCATGATCTCATGGTTCACGAGTTCAAGCCCCACATTGAACTCTGTGCTGATAGCTCAGAGTCTGTAGCCTGCTTCCAGTTCTGTGTCTTCCTCTCTCTCTGCCCCTCCCCTGCTCTCATTCTCTCTCTGTCTCTCTCTCTTTCTCTCTCAAAAATAAATAAACATTAAAAAAAATGAATGTATGGTTGGAATGCCTGGATGGCTCAGCCGATTAAGCATCTGACTCTCAATGTTGGCTCAGGTCATGATCTCGCGGTTGTGAGATCAAGCCCCACGTCGGGCTCCATGCTGAGTGTGGAGCTTGCTTGGGATTCTCTCTCTCCCTCTCTCTCTGCCCCTTCCCCACTTGTGTGCTCTCTCTCAAAATAAATAAACATTTGTTTTAAATGAACTTATGCTTGATACAAAAATACAAATAATATGGATATAAAGGAGAAAATAATTGTCCTGTCTGGATCATCACTTTTAATGATTTCATGAGTATCCATTCAGTATTTTTTCTAGGTACATGTAAGCAAACATATGGAATATGAATATGAATTTTTACGAAAGACATTGGATAATATGCCAAGGTTGTGTATACATACTCTTCCATAACTTTCATCTCCACTTCGTAATCTATCACAGTCATCTTTTCATGTCAGTGAATAAAAATACATCTCATTTTTTTAAATTGCTGCCAAGTATTCCATTTGTATGTGTGCTATATTTTAACTAATGACTTCATTAGTTTAACATTTCATTAACATTTTCTTTGTTAAAAATTTTTTAGTAAACATTCTTGTACGTATTAATCTTTGTCTATTTGTGTTGATATTTCTGTAGAGTAAATGCCCAGAGGTAGAGTTGAAGGGCCGGTGGGTATACACATTCTAAATGCTGACACACATTATTGAATTACCCCGTAAAGAGCATAAGCTTTTTTAAACTCCCACCAGTAGTGAATGAGATCACCTATTTCCTTTGCTTGCTTGCTTGCTTGCTTGCTTGCTTGCTTGCTTTCCTTGCTTTCAGTCAGGCTTATCATTTGAAATTGTCAACATGGGCACGAAGTAAATAGATAATAGAACGCAAACTTGACTACTAGAACCCAGAGCCAGAATGCTACCCAGGGCCTGATTTATGGTGGTGAGTAGTCATTCAACATGTATTTGGTGACAGACTGAGCCTGTCTGTCTAACCAAGATCATTAAGGGCCTGGTTTAAGAAAGACGAGTAGATGGAATGAAGAAAAAGTAACATTATATACAAACATTAGTGTTCACAGTCTTCTGCTAAAAAATAAAAATGTATGAGTGAACAGTTTGAAGCAACTTCACTTGACAAGGCTTAGGGAAGATGGTTGAAACTTTCCAAATTCCAATCAGAGAGAAGTGGCGTATACATTTTTTAATCACATGTTTTCATATGCTTTCCAAACAGTGAGGCAGGAGAATTATAGTGACTATGCTTTGGTTATAACTACTCTCTCAAGACCAATCAAGAACTTATAAAATATGCTTTTCCCCTTTTGTGCCTTTTGGGTGCTTGAGAATTTGCACTTACAGTTCCCAATGGAAGTGATTTTCTTTATTTGTAAGTATAGAAAACAGGTTTGAAGTGTTGTATTTTTTTGAGATAGAGTTTCTGTGATTCTAATTCTCTTAGAATGCTTATTGTCTTTAGTGTATAAACATTAGGAAGTGTATTACACATATTAAAGACTGTTGCATGAATGGGTTTATCAGTCAGGGAACTGGGTAGCCAAATCAAATTAAGTGCAAATCTGCAATAAATATATGATAATATCAACACTGTATTTAAATAGCACAGGAGTTCCTCTAATGTGGAAATAGAGCTGGAGAAAAGCTAGCATAAAATCTGATTTAAAATTTAGGAAACTGTGGGTTGTTTCCTAACATTATGATTTCCGTGCCTAAGGGTGCCCATTGGGATCGACTGCCCTTTTCATGACCCTCCCATGGTTGCATACACTGTGAAGCTGCCTCCTGATCATTAGTATTGCACAGAGCAAGGATTCCACCAAGAATAATTGTTTTGCCTTCTTAAAGACATAAGTCATTCTTCTAAGGCATTTCAATGAATATAAATCCTGAAAAACTCCTTTGAACATCTCTATTAAAAATTGCTGCTAGTGGCAGATATTGGTAAATGAAAAACTTCAGGTAGTGTCAGTTTCATCTAAGACAAAGTCAGATTAGTTCTGAGCAGATTAATCATTATTATGTGTGTGAAGAATCATGAATTACTTTGACACTGGTCCTTTCTTTTTAAGGATTTCTTTTTATCTCTTCCCCCCCCCCCCCCGGAGAAATCATTTTGGTAAAAATTTTTGCAGATGTTGTAAATTCATTTATGCACTGAACGCTGGGCTTTTTCAAGCAATCATTGAAGTTTATGTTTTTAATATATGTGTTGTTGTTCCAAGAAATTCCCAAGAATACACTCATGGTCCTCAGAATTTTCTAAATTGTTTATTTCTTAAATCCTCAAAGAAAAGAGTTCTGGTTTCAGGCAAACATCAAATGTGAAATACATTTTATTGTCTTTTTTGCTTTGCCATAATGTGTCTCAGTTTTACAAAATGTGTTTCTTTCTCTCTTTTGGTTTAGCCAGGGGAAAAAAAATTCAGCATCCTTTCAATAATATCAGCAGGCAAGACTATGAGCTTACACATTCCCAGGGATGTCAGAGTGGAATTTCCCTCTGAGTTTCTCCAGGGTTTTGATTCCTGATTGCCCCAACCCTTGGAAGCAGTTATTCTAACTCGTGCTCTTTCCCCTAGTTATCTCGCCAAATTTTGCAAATGTCATTCTTGCTTCCTCCAAAATCACACCCAGGGACATTGTCCTCACTTTTTTCTACATGAATTTTTTCCCCTTGTCCTTTGACATACTTCTGAGTTCCTCGGGACTACAGAACAGACTATTTTAAGTCAAGTCAGTGACACATTCTCAGTTCCTATATCTGTGGTTTTCTTATTCTGATATATGTATTGCCTTTATTCAAAAATAACACTCTATTCAAAAATCACAAAATAGTAGTCTAGAGTGCAACCCAACCATTTCATTGCTGCAGAAATATCTGGAACATAAAACCTTGGTAAACAGATCTTCTTAAAAGTATGGTAATCCTTTTCATTGTTGGGTACTTGCCTAATGACATGATTTGGAAATGCAAGTGAAAAAAATATAAGTATGTAAAAGAAGGCATATGATAATTTCACATGTAATATAGAGGTGCTACTTTTTGATGTTTAAAATTAATTTTGCACCAAAATTTTTTCCCCTCATGGGATATAAGATACACCGGTCCTTAAAAATGTGCTCTTTTTGGGGTGCCTGGATGGCTCAGTCGGTTGAGCATCCAACATCAGCTCTGGTCATAATCTCACAATCCATGAGTTTGAGCCCCGCTTTGGGCTCCATGCTGACAGCTTTGAGGCTGGAGCCTGCTTCAGATTCTGTGTCTCCCTCTCTCTCTGTGCCTCTCTCCTGCTCTCTCTCTCTCTCTCTCTCTCAAACAAAAATAAAAACATTTTTTAAAAATGTAAAAAAAAAGTGCTATTGTTAATTGTCCTTCTCTATTCCTTCAATCACTATAATTTTAAAATAACATCGAAAAAATAATTAGAAAAGTCATATAATTATGCTGTTGTCACTGACCTCTGATGCATTCTTTTTATTTTATGGGAGGAAATAGGTCCCCAATATAGTTTGTACAAAGTTACCTAGATACAACCCAACTAGCATCAAAATGGAGTTCACTTTGTTTTATATGAATGCTCTTTTCCATATTGAAATTATATTTTCCCAGTGTTATTCCATGTTCCCTAAATTATAGTCCAATGAATACCAAGTTACAATAATCACCATCTGTATTGGACACATCTCCTTTGATTTTCTTGATGGTACAGTCTCTTGGCTCCTCTGCCCCAGTCTTCACAGCAAGAAGACAGTAAGTCATAAATAACACTGCATTTCTAGAAGGATTGTAGATGTTAGTGTCAGCATCAAAGACTTTTAAGAATGCAGAGGTTGAGTTCCCTATCATATCCCTATTCAGTTTACGTACCTGTCTAGTCCCTGCAAAAACTAGATGGATCGTGGCCAATTACTATGGACTAGCATCACCTTAACCAGATGACCATATTAAACCGAGTTGATATGCCAACTGTGGTATTGTTAGTGCTGCAAACAGCCACATTCAGAGATCCAGGTGAGTGGGCACTGTCAGCTGGGGCTCCGAGGCAGGTAGCAGGGTCCCAAGGGTAGGCTACTACTTGAGACTTGACCAGGAGGTTGATCAGCACTAACTAAACCCAGCCATTGGGGTAGGACAGCAATTTGCCCACTGGAACTAGTCTACAAAGTAGCATGATTACCAGAATCGAGACACCGACACTGTGGAGCCCGGTACTGTGAGGTCAATAATTTACCCATACAAAATCCAGATTCCTCTGCAAAGCCTCTTATTATTGGGAAGACTTTTAAGCCACGGAGAAACAATTTACCTTTTTTTAAAAATTTTTTTAATGTTTATTTATTTTTGAGAGACAGAGACACAGTGAGAGCAGGGCAGGGGCAAGGGAGGGGCAGAGGGAGACACAGAATCCAAAGCAAGCTCCAGCCTCTTAGCTGGCAGCATAGAGCCCGAGGCAGGGCTTGAGAACTCATGGACCACGACGAGATGGTGACCTGAGCAGAATTTGTATGTTTAACCGACTGAGCCACCCGGGTGCCCCAAAACAATTTACCTTTTACAAAAAAAAAAAAAATCATTTTAGCAACACTATGGAAGCTGGAGCCAGAAAGGGAAAGGGAGGCAGGCAAGCCAGGGAGACCCCCAAAGGCAAGAAGGCCAGTGAGGAGCTGTTAAAATAGATCTGAAGGGAAGAAATGAGCATCTGTGTGGTTCTGTGTTTTTAAACTGGGATTCTCCCAGCCCAATCCTAAGCAAGATTCTCCAGGAATCCCAGCGCTGTCTCTGGCAGCCATCCTCTCCACCCTCACTCTTTCTCTGGTGTTGTCCAGAGGCAGATTGACCTAACATTTGCAAGACCTGGGGAACTGACCCTGTGCAGCCAGCCTCTGAGCCTCTCAAGTGTGTCACAATCTATGCCCTTCTCCCTTTTTGCTAAACCCAGAACAGGGCAGTGTTTCCTCACATGAGGTACACTGGTCATCTGTTTCAGAAGCACCCTGGAGGCTTGTTAAAAATTCCTGTTTCGAATGAAATCTTGCCATTTGCAACTATGCGGATGGAACTGGAGGGTATTATGCTAAGTGAAATGAGTCAGTCAGAGAAAGACAAAAATCATATGACTTCACTCATATGAGGACTTTAAGAGACAAAACAGATGAACATAAGGGAAGGAAACAAAAATAATATAAAAACAGGGAGGGGGACAAAACAAAAGAGACTCATAAATATGGAGAACAAACTGAGAGTTGCTGAGGGGTTGTGGAAGCGGGATGGGTTAAATGGGTAAGAGGCATTAAGGAATCTACTGAAATCATTGCTTCACTATATACTAACTAATTTGGATGTAAATTTTTAAAAATAAAAAATAAAGTTAAAAAAAAATTCCTGTTTCGAGACCCATCCCAGCAATCAGAATCCCTTGCAGTTGAACATCAAATCTGCACTATTTGCAATATCCCCAGGGGATACTGACTTTGAGAACCCCTGCAAGAGACCACTAGGCAAGTAATTCTTAAACTTGACTAATCATCTGACTGGCTTGAGGAACTTTTGTTTTTCAAAGTTTATTTTTAATTTGAGAGAGAGAGAGAGAGAGCACAAGCAGGGGAGAGGCAGAGAGAGGAAGACAGAGAATAACAAGAAGGCTCTACACTGTCAGCAGAGAGCCCAACATGGGGCTCGATCCCACAAACTGTGAAATCATGGCCTCAGCTGAAATCAAGAGTCCAACACTTAACCAACTGATGCCCTAGGCTTGGAAAACTTTTTAAAAAATGGTCTGAGTCACCATCCCTCCAGAAATCTGAAGGTCTAGGATTGAGTAGGAAGTCCTGACACAGCAAAAGCCTTCCCAAGGGTTGGACACTAATCCTATTTGGGAAACATTGCCTATATCACCTTCCTGGGTACTTAAACTTCTGCTGCTAGGATAAATGAAATAATTAGTCACAAGGCCTTCCTGGTATAATTACAAAGGGATAGCTGACTCGCCATTTTATTGAGTTGAATTACTCTTTTTCAAAACAAAGAGACTAAGATGAAAGAGGAAAGGTCGCTCTCACAATTTACTGCTAATAGGAGATGGCCTTGAGAAGGGAGCGCTACCTGTGACCATGGCATTTCTGAACTTGATGCATTACAAAGTGCGAACTATGCAGAAAGCTGCCTGATTCGGGACAAAGAGTTACCTTGGATCTAATCACTTGCATCAGAGCCTTTTCTAGCTCCTATCTCATTTGCCTCCGAAATTTAGGGAACTCCCTTTAACCACGTAATACTTGCGCTTCCAGTTGAGAAAGCAAGGATCATCATGTTTTCACTTGCTCATCAGCCAGGAGGTGTGAAGTTTCTCCGGCATGAAAAAGACCAAATTCAATAATGGACTTGTTTGGGATGGGAAGAAAACGGGGGGGGGGGGAAGGAAGAACTTTGGAATAATTAAATAATAAATAATAATTATAAATTTAAAGATCAAAGTGAAAAAATGGATCGTGTATCTTGTCTACTGTATCAGAACCCAGGTCTAATGACTATAGTAGAGATAGTTTCTGTGACTTAAAATGAGATTTAAAGAGTTAAAGGAGAGAGAAAGTACTACAGAAACAGAACATTGTGCCATTAGTTATCACTAGAAGTGGGTCTGGCCTCACTACTTACTTTTTCTTGGTTTAATGAATGCCCCTGGGATTGCCTGTTAAAGCTCGCTGCTCTGTCAGGAACTCTGTTGAACGTTGGAGGGAAATTTTACTGGTCTCCAAATGATGAAAAGGTGCTCTCAGAAAATTTTTCAAAGGAGTAATGGTAACCTCTGAAAATTTTTGCTTTAATTTACAATGATTGAACAAGTGGGCAGTCTTCCAGCAAGAGATCTTTTAAGAGCTTGCAAGTACAAAAGAGGGTGAGCCTTTTGCCTGCTGTAAAATGTGAGCCTCTTTGTAATCCCTATTGTTTAAGCATTCATGTAAAGAGACTAGCCCAAGAACACCCAAGAACTATCCTTTCTACCTCCAGGAAGGTAAAGAGGAGAATTTATTTGGAAGCATAATAGGGCTGCCAATAATAGGGCTGCCCACCCACTTGGCCTGGAAATTCCAGAAAAGTCTTCAAAAAGAAAAACCCTGCTGCCATCTAGAAGTAGTTAGTCCATTACTGTTAGAGAAGGACCAGTTCATTCAGTCAAGAAAGATTTCACTGAGAACATGTGTCTCGAGCTGAGTATTGCAGGCTAACACAGGTCTGCCAGATACAGGAAGAAGGGAAGAAAAAGCATTCTAAGGAGTGTTAATAGGCAAGTATATGTGGTGATTGTAACGCTTTATTTTTTTAATGTTTATTTATTTATTTTGAGAGAGAGAGAAAGAGAGAGAGAGACAATCCTAAGCAGGCTCCACACTGTCAGCACAGAGCCCGAGGCTCAACCAACTGAGCCACCAGGCACCCTTACATGTGGTGATCTTAAAAATAACAAAGCAAAAAGTATACGTTTTAGTGCCAAAAGTCAAGGGAGGAGGTGGAGGTGAATGCATAAGGCATTGGTGTTGGCAGGGGTGGTCATCTGAGAGGGTGGATGTGGAGCTATAGATCATGTGAAGGCGTTTGTCAGCAAAAGGAAAGTCATGAAGTTGTGAAATCAGATTCAAGTTTCAATGAGGTAATTCAAGTTGCAGAGTGGCCTGGTTTAAGGAGTGGCTAGCAATTGTAACTAGACCATTAGAAGGTGAATGCAGTTAATACTAATTAAAGAAGAATGAAGGACAGGGTGAATTAAGAAGGGGATAAAGGGAGGTGCACCTGGGTGGCACAGTTGGTTGAGCATCCAACGCATGGTTTTGACTCAGGTGATGTTCTCATGGCTTCGTGGGTTCAAGTCCTGCATCGGGTTCTGTGCTGACAGTGTGGAGCCTGCTCGGTCGGGATTCTCTCCCTCCCTCTCTCTGCCCCTTCCCCACTTGTGCTGTCTCTGTCTAAAAAAAAAAAAAATGGGGATAAAGAGCCCCCAGAAGTGAAAGCGATTTGGCCAGGATCACATGGAGAGGATTTCTTGATCTGTAGTCCTATGTTTTTCCATACCCCACTGTCTTTACTACTGTGTCATTGTTTATTGTCATTTGCTTTTTGCAAAAATAAGTGTCCTGTTATGTTCTGTTCCCACATGGCTAATAGCAGCCTCCCTTCTCTAGAATACCATTGCACTAATCACACCCTGATTTTCACTATTTGTAAACCTGGTTTTTGTTTGTTTTTTTTTTTTTGCTTAGTTTGGATACCATTCATTTATTATAAAGGAGGCATGAAAATTATTTACATGATGAAAGATTTCACAGCCTCAGTGGAATGGGCAGCTTCATGTGATGCCATTCAATAATGATTTATTTCAATCTATATACTTTCCGAGAATGTCACCATCTCTAAGTAAGAAATAGCCCTTGTCATCTAGAACTACTTTGGTGCCTCCATATTCTGGCAAAAGAACTTTATCTCCAACTTTCACGCTAACTGGCTGAATCTCTCCACCCTTTCTTTTAGAGCCTGGTTCAACAGTTACTACTGTTGCTTGCAATACTTTTCCTTGAGATTTTTCTGGAAGCATAATGCCTCCTTTGGTAACAGTTTCAGCTGCACTCTTTTCAACTAAAAATCGGTCAAAGAGGGAAGTAAACTTTCTAAACGCCTGTCCTGTCATGACTTCAGACACTGTAATTTTTTGTAAACTTCTTTTACATAGGATTCCTTCACTGCTTCAAACCTAGCTTTGAATGTAGCTGCCTATCACTATGCTTAAGGTCCCAAAAAGTACATTATGTGAAGCCAAACATACATTCTCCTTATCCACCCTATCATGACTTCCACCCTGAGATAAACCACAAAATGCAGAAACTTCAAAAAGACCCGTTACTTCCCCCAAACAACCTGATATTAAAGAAGATATACCAGCAACTCTGTATTTCCTTTCCCGGGCCTCTACCATGGCCTTTTTAAAAGTTTCCCAACGTGTTGTATTTCCCAAGAAGACACACAAGTCCCCAAACAAGTTGGGGCACACAAGTCCCTACAGAGGAAGAGGAAAAATTGAGGTAGCAAAAGTAATAAAACATTCCTGATTCTTTTCAACCTCCTGTTAACTGTTCCATATCTTAATCTTGGAGAAGGGGACAGTCAAGGCTTTGCTTTTTGGTGGCTACACTCTCTGATCAATGTCAGGGACCATAAAATGATAGGAATGAAGAAACTGGAAAGGTATAAGTCTTTTGCCATAGGACTTTTGCCTTCTTGAGAGCAGGGCTGAGGACTCTTTTTCTCTAACTGCTGCAATGGCTTACTTATAGTAGATATACAATAGTAATTAAATAAAGTGATCCTTTTTATAATTTTTCAAAAATCTGTGTTGGTCTTTATAGTTTAAGAGAATTTCCACATAGTTTCCTTTTGTCTTTTCCATAATCATGGAACATAATCAGTAGAAGTCTTATTGGCCCCATCATTTAGCTGATAATTCTAAAATATGGGTTAAAATGTTTATACAAGCACCAATAGGCAGTAAATGGATAGCCAGGACTCAGACCCAGGGTTTTAACTTGGTATTCTACTTCTTCTACATTCTCAGGTCTTCTGCAGGACCCTTATCGTGACAGTTGTATTAAGGATCCTGGACCCACATATATGTCAATTTTTTCAAATTCCCAAGCAGTGATGGCAGGTCTCCATTTTCTGGTTGCGAAAGCATTTTTTTGAGAACTAGGAAAATGGGTAAAAGAATGCCAGTGATGGGATAAACCCTTGTTGTTCATCTATCCAGAGTTGATGAAAACTTATTAGGATTAGTCTTAAAATAGGAATATGGCATAGGGTGTTCCCTGAGTACCTATTATATCAAAGCACCACCACCGCCCAAGTGAGGTTCCCAAATCTGGGGACCCTCTGAAGGTATTACAAAAAATGGACACTCCAGGGCTCACCCCCCCCCCCAACTGAGTCAGACTCCCTGGAATTTGAGTCCCAAAATCTACATGCTTAAAAATACCTCTGGAAGTTTGGAAAAAAAAATCACTGGACTAAGGACTTAGTCACCTCCTTTGACCTCTCCAGATATTTTGGCCTCAGATGTTTTATCTGCAAGATGGGATAATAAGACCTTACTTCCCTAAAGCTAGGAGGCTAGATCTGATTAGTTCTTCCTGTCCTTTATGTTTGTAAAATTTGCAATTCAACTATTTATGTTTCTCATCAATCATACTGATGACTCATTGCTGCCTCCCTATGGTTACACCATTGCCTCCTCCCAGTCCCCTTCTCCAAGCCCTTCTCTCATTTATGATCCATCACCTCCTTGAAACTGTTCCCAACTGCTCCCACCCTGAGTTTACTCACTTCTCTTCTCTGAACCCTTGAAGCATTTGTGATCCCAGCACTCACCTCACCAAGGAAGCCATTGCTTTGTGGTGACAACCTTTCTGTGTTAGGACTCCCAGCTGAGTATGGACTGTCTTTGTTGATGACAGTTATGTTGACCAACACTATGTAAACTATTATTTTAAAACAGTTTTATAATTTCTTTAGTATGCATGTTCAATAATCATGAAATAGGTCTTCTGAAAAATCTGCTATGCACAGATTTCAAGTTCAGTCTCTAATAGATATGAAATCAGGAATTTGGCTTTCGTTACCTAAATGCAGTTAACTCTCCTCCCATGTCTACATCTTTAGACTTTTCAATTCAGGAAGAGTATAAAGCATTTTCTAAAAACAAGATTTTAATTAAACTGCAAAAGAATTTTTTTAAAAAAACCATGTTGAAATAACCAATCTCTGGCTTACAAGGGAAATAAACATGCTGGAAAGATAATGTAGACCATGAAAAGATGGATGTAATCAGCTCTTGCCAAGGTGCCCAGGGATGGATATGAATGCAGTAAGTTATGTTTTGACATTGAAGCATGTAGTATTCAACTTCATCATAAAACACCACCTTCTGTTTAAATCAGGGCTATCGTTAAATTATATCCAAAGCCCCTTTTCAAAAATCCTCTTAATTCAGAATTGCAATAAATAACTAGTCCCTAGTCTTAAAATTGATACAAGATAATGCTTAAATATTATCTAATTGCCAGCTTATAAGTCCTTGTTTATTTTTAATGTGCTCTTCTCTTTTTTAAACTTTTCAACTTTGTGGCATTAAAATTTGAAATTAGAAAGAGAAAACTAATCTCCTGAATTAAATAGGCAATTGCATAGAGAAATTCACTGGAGACTGGTGATGCCAAGGGGGAGCCCAGACTTGTGTGCTCGCATTTTCAGAATGAGCCCCAGTGTCTCTCCAACAGTTCTCTACATGTTGCTGTACTTCTCATTCAAGGTACACAAGTGTGGCAGGCAGAAAGGAATCTCATAAATCTCCCTAAAAGATCACTGCTTTCCAATGGCCCACCATTAACTTAACTTTACCCTTTTCTATAATTGTTTAATAACTAAATATTAATGAAATTTGCAATTGCAAATTATTATTTGATCCCATGATAGGTTTCCTTGACCATCTATGTGATATTGTTTGAGTGTTCTAGAGTATGTTCTGTAGGAAAGGAAACTTGGAAAGGGTGGAGATTGGGGAACAAATAGGGAGCTGAGAAAGCAAGTGACATTAGAAATATTCCATTGGTCATAATTTATCAAATAACTAGAAAACAATCAAAAGGTTACATCTAGCAGCATTGTTCTTTAGGGAGTTTGCTAGAATTCATCATCATAAAAAAGTACTGGAACCAAAGTTTAGTGATGGATGAATCCATCAAGCAATAGCAAATATATCGAAAATCTATGGATCAATGCAGGGAAGCATAATGACCTTCATGGACCACTTTTTGCTTTCATAAGTCCCTCCCATCATAACAATATTAATAGTAATATTATTTTATATAGAGACACCTGGGTGATTCAGTTGGTTAAGTGTCTAATCTATTTCCACTCAGGTCATGATCTCACAGTTGTGAGATCAAGCCCTGCATTGGATTCTGTGCTGGCCATGGAGCCTGCTTAAGATTCTCTCTCTCTCTCTCTCTCTCTCTCTCAATCTCTCTCTCTCTCTCTCCCTCTCTCTCCCTCTCTCTCCCTCTCTCTCCATCCCTCCCCCACTCTTTCTAAAAAAATATTTTATACAATTTTAAATATTTCAATATTTAAGTTTTTCTGTTTTAGGCAAAATTCAATAGATCTTTATGGGCCCTAAAAATGGGCTTTTTTCTGTAATATGAAAAACAAATAAAACATGTGTCTAACCCTAAAAATTCTTCTTTAAAAAAAAGAAGTTCTGTTTCTTATAATTTAAAAGAAATTAAAATATTTTCACGGATCTCTAAAAATATTGTGGGCACATACTCTGTGCTATTGTGCCTGATAAGTTAGCCCTGAATCAATAAAGGCAATAATTGGTTTGAAGTGAAATAGGTCCTTTCCACTCTGAACTTTCATTTGTCAGATTTTACCTGGTACTAAAACCCTCGCCATGATAGGTACTTAGTGGTATAGCTCTAGTCAAGAGAAGTCTGAAATAATATCTTCTCTGTACACCTGCTTATAGGGTTAGTCCTTCTAACTAGTAGGAAGTCTCAAATCCAGTCTAACTTTTATATACTAACCTGAACTGGGAAAGTGTATTTATGGCACTGGACTGAAGCTATTTTCCAATATCCTCTGACTCAACTAACTTGCATACATTCTTAGGATATTTGACCAATAATTATATTTCTCACAGGTCTTAGAGACCTGCTAAAACTTTCAATGACTGATATCAATTAATTGAATTTAGTGACTGAACTAAGAATTGGTGATGATGATGATGGTCATGATAACTGAAATTATTGTCTAAGAAAATGATGTTTTCTTATATATGCTTGTTTATTCAAGAAAGAACTACAACTATGTGAATTTTAGTTTAGTTTCTTCCCCAGAGTTAATATACTTAACTGGCTCTGCTTGTCACTTAATAGTGTTTTTCCTATCCCCAAAAGAGTGAAAAGTCATAAAATAAAAATTTTTTTTTCCAAATACAGTGATCTAACAATAAAGAAATTAACTTCAGAATTAAATTGAGGGGTGCCTTGGTGGCTCAGTAAGTTGAGTCCGACTTTGCCTCAGGTTATGGTCTTACAGTTCATGAGTTCAAGCCCTATGTCAGACTCTGTGCTGGCAGCTCAGAGCCTGGAGCCTGCTTCAAAGTCTGTGTCTCCCTCTCTCTGCCCCTCCCCAGCTCACACTCTCTCTCTCAAAAATAACTAAACAGTAAAAAATTTTTAATTGAAATTGTAAGAAGAATACAATGTATTATAAAGGGCACAGGAGAAAAAAAGAGAGAGAGAGCACAGGGAGTCAAGAAGTTTTAGCCCTGAGGCACCTGGGTGGCTCAGTCAGTTAAGCCTCCAACTCTTGATTTCAGCTCAGGTCATGATCTCATCATTCTTGAGTTTCAGCCCCACATTGGGCTCAACACTTGACAGTGCAGAGTCTGCTTAGGATTCTCTCTCTCTCTCTCTCTCTCTCTCTCTCTCGCTCTCTCTCACTCTCGCTCTCTTCCCCTCCCTGCTTGTATTCTCTTCTTCTCTCAAAATGAAAAAACTTAAAAAAAAAAAAAAAGCTAAGAAAAAAAAAAGTTTTAGCCCTACTTCTGCCCTTTACAGAGATTTTGGGAAATTGAGATGCCTTCTCTGCATTTTAGAAATTGAGAAGAACTAGAGATTTCCCCACACCTTTTCTAATGCTAAAGTTCTGTGAAAGCAACAAAAATTTTATAATCTCTAATCAATAAAAGCACTTATTTCAATACTGTGCTTATTTATGTGTACCTAAATTGCAAACTCTTAAAAATGCAGGTTCCGAGGCCTTGATCCCTGCCCCTACCCACTTCAGATGCTTTTACTTTTATTTTTTTTCTTGGTAGATGTTCTGGTGTTTAATAGGCACCTGCGTTGAGAAATACTAGTCTAGATAATAGAATTATAAGTTTCCATTTTGCCAGAGTTTTAGCCTATGTCCTAATTAACAAAGATCTATGTTGAAAAAATTAATCTCATTAAGATGTCAGGAGGAAAGCAAGGTACTAACTATAGTGACATTGCAAAGGGCTAAGGGAATGAATAAGTTCAACACTAAAGTCACATTACATGGGCAGAAGACCATTCTTAGGAAACAGGATGTAAATGCTAATGGCAATTACAGGTCAATAGAGTAAAAAATAGGAACATTTCTGAAAAATTATTAAAATCTTTCCTGTCTCAAAATTAACCATTAATAGTGGTTAACGTTCATTTTGAAATAGCAAAGATTTTAATTTCATCAAATGGCTTGTGTCTGGAACATCCAGCTATTTATTCTTTTGTCTTGTGGGGTTTTTTTTAGTGTTGAGAGACAGTATTTTTGGAATTCCAGCTCCTTAATAAAAATTACAGCCAGTACTTACATTGTGCCCCCTATTTATCTATCAAGCAATGTCCTAAGAGCTTTATATAGAATAAATGAACTTAATCCTCACAACAATCCTAGGGTTTGGGCACAATCATTATCCTATCTTTGCAGTTGAAGAGATTAAGGCATAGAAAATTTTGGTAACTTGATCATGGTGACTCATCAAGGTGACATGGCACCCCTTGCTAAATTCTCTCAAATTCCTGATTCCCACCTTGCTAACTTGAAACTACAGTGTAGTGCACTTTACATGACTGGCTTTGGATGTAAACCACCACCGCCCCCCCCCCCCCCCACCAACACTACATGCCAGGCACTGAGAAAGAGGAAGATGTGAGGAAGGGGGGATAGAAAAGATAAATTAGAATGTATTTTATGTGCTCATGTAGTTTTCAAACATTGGCTTACATTTGTTACGATCAATTGAAATGTTTTCTATTTGCATGAATTTGTGTTTGGAATGCATGTCTTGCATAACTGTGAAAGAAGGCACAGTAACTATGCTAAGTCAGTATATTCTAAGGGGTGGAATGGGCATAGTGCACTTCTGTGCTCCTCGGAGCTCAGCCAGTATTTGCACATATGAGAAACCTGAAGTCTTTACAGTTGGGGGGCGGGGGGGGGGGGGTAGGCAAAGAGGATAGAGACTCCTGTGAGTGTGGGAGTTAGCTCAGTAGCGGCAGCCCCAGACAAGCCTGCTCCCTGTGTGACCAATGCATTCCATCCCCACGAGACCTTGCAAGACTTGAACTCCTCTAGTGCTAGGAGATAGCTAGGGTTAAAGTAGTCATTTTCCAAGCACCACTTGGTTTTAAAAGGGGGCTCCTGAAGTCAGGAAAACTTTGAAAAGCCAAAGAGGGGGAAATGTTGTCATTTGAGCACTCCTGTTAGGAGACAGCACAAGGTAGTAGGGGAATGAGGAAAGGGTTTCATGATACCTCTCACATAATTTCTCCCAAATCTATCCTAGGCCCTCCTATATTCAAGGCCTAAATGTAATATATGGATCTTACTGTATCTAGTGTCAATCATTTTAAGAATAACTAACTGCTTGCATTTCTTAAAAACACAATTTTCTCTATTCATACATTTTTCTCCTTTATATCTAATAATTAAGGTCAGTGTATATAAGACTTTATGGAATTCATGAGAAGCTGAATGTATCTAAACATAAGAAATTAATAACAAGAAGAGACAAATCACCACTTTACACATATTAGAATAGCCACATTAAAAAGATCTTCTATGCCAAGGAAGGCAAGGATGTGAAGAAACAGAAACCCTCATACACTGTCGGTGGGAATGTTAAATAGTACATCCACTTGGGAAAATAGTTTGACAGTTTCTTTAAAACTTAAGCATGTATTTACCATAAGATTCAGCTATCCCACTCCTACATGTTTACCCGAGAGAAACAAAAGCATCCATGCAAAAGTCTATGCACAAATGTTCATAGCAACTTTATTTGTAAGAGCCAAAAACTCAGGAGAACCCCCAGAGTATATAAATGAGTGGATAAGCAAATTGTGGTATATTCATGCAAGAAACACTAGAAATGACTGATTGTAATAAAGAGAAATGAATGATGGGTGCACATAATTCTGATGAGTGAAAGAAGCCAGAAGGAAAAGAGTAAATAGTATATGACTGCATTTACATAAAACTCTAAAAAATAAAAAGTAATCTATAGTTATGGAAAGTGTATCAGTGATTGCCTTCAGAAGGTAAGGTAGGGAAAGGGAGGGATGGAGTGGGAAGGAATTACCAAGGGAAATGTGGAAACTTTTGGAAGTAATGATACGATCATTATCTTGATTGTAGTGATGGTTTCAAAGGTAAATGCATATGTCAAACATTAAATTATATAATTTAAACATTAGTTTATTCTATGCCAGTATATCTCCATAAAGCAATTATTAAAGAAAAAAAGACCAGTCAGTTTAAAATCTAAACTTTCAAAAATACTAAACAAACATCTAGAAAAAAATAAGAAACAGAAAAATGGAAAATCTGACACTAGATGTATCAAAGTCTGTCAGATAAATCCTGCTACAATAAATGATAGACACAGTAGGTGGAAATGAAGCAAATATGTAATATCTTTCAAGAAGAATTCAAAGGAAGGTTTTCCTGTACAATTAGGTAGAGATAAATGGTGGGAAGAAAAGATAAGAAAGCAAACAACCCTGAAAATCTTGTGAGTCTCTTCCAGTATAGAAAATAAATCTAAAAGATCAGTAGGTCAGAAAGATGGAAGGCTAAACAAACAAACAAACAAAAAAAAGACGTATAGTAAAAGGAAATGTATCAGCTATCAAGGCTATATTAGAAAAAAAAAAAGACATTGTTTAAGAGACCCTTTATACTGTACACAGCACCACCTTGAGGGAAACAATAGGAAATACTATTTCATGTGTAATAAAGCCCAATCCATTCATTGATTGTTCATTTACTTAGGTATACACAACACTATTCTAGATACTTGGGATACAAAAAGGAACAAACAACAACAAAATCCCTACCCTCTTAGAGCTTATTTATCAATCAAAAAAAAAAAGCAGCTTTGTTTTCAAATAATTTATAGTTATATGTAGACTCATTTTATAAACTTTTAAAATTATAGTAAGAATTTAGAGGAAGTCTATGTGTCCAAAGTAAACATAAAAGACCATTGTGTTTGTTTTCTTTTCAAATGAGTTTTTACAGAAGAGGTTTGTATAAATCGGGGTTTTGTTTTGTTTTTGTAACACTTCATAGTCAATTCTAAAATTATTTAAAAAAAAAACAGTATAGTTGAGGCTGAAGTATAGTTTCTTATCCCTTTTTCAAGACTAAGGTCTATATCCCCCTTCCCTAGCTGCCAGGATTATAGGCTTCTAAACGCTCACAGCTATGACCCCATCCTGGGATGACTGTACCCCACATCAAACAGTCATTGGGTTGTGGCTACTCCTTCCTCCTGGGAGGTGTTTAAACATGGACAAGGGAGTTCTCTAGCCAAAAGCAGTTTCCAGTCTTTGTTTCTGTCTGTGCTTCAGTCTAGATAGAGTCTATTGTTATGTCTTCAAGTTAACTCATCTTTTCTTCTGCAGTTTCTAATCTGTTCTTAATCCTATCCAGCAGATATTTATTTCAGATACTATATTTTTCATTTCTAGAAGTTTTATCTCCCATTTATCTCCTCATTATGCTCAGAGTTTCATTACATCCTTAAGCATTTCAGCATATTTATATGTTTTAAATAATCTTAAGGTCCATGTTTACTAATTTCTGCCATGTCTCGCTGTTTATCGAGGGTTTTTTTTTCCCCCTTGGTTATACATTCCATTTCCTGTTTCTTGTAATATTCAATAATTCTTAATTGGCTGCATGGAGATTATGAATGTAATTCAGTTGAGTGCTTACTACATTTTGTCTTCCTTTAAAAAGTACTTAAAAGAAATTTAAGTTACTGGCCGAGCAGCTTGATCTCCCAAAGTCTGTTTTTGAGCTTTGTTAGGGTGCATCTAACCTCACTGGGGATAGTATACACTACTCTAGGGATAGTATAGCCCATGTTCCAAGATAGAGCCCTTCTGGGGTGTCTTCTCAATGCTCTAGTTGAGTATCAAGAATCTCCACTCTGGCTGGTGAGAGCTTAAACAACTCTCTGCCATGTATGAATTCTGAATTGTTCGGACTACGGCCCCCTGGCTATTCTTTTCCTGGCCTCTTAAGTGTCACTCCACTCATGTGCAGCTAAGGATATTGCCAAGAATAAAAGGGACCCTTAGTACAGATTTCTAAAGCTCCTTTTTTTTCTGTAGAGTGATCCCATCCAGAACCCTACCCCACATCTTCCAACTATCTCAAACTCCCTACCTCCTAATCTCTTTCACCTCAATTCAGTGAGGCCAGTGTGCCTTTCTTGTGATCTCTCTCTCTGCGCGTCAATGAGGGAAGTGTCCGTAGGCAGAAAACTGAAAAAATGGTGGGAGGTCACCTCAAGTGTTTCCCTTCTCTAAGGCATTATGGCATTATATATTTCCTGTATTCCAGTTCTTGGAAATAGCTGCTTCATATACTTTGTCCAGTTTTTTAGTCATTTATCTTTCAAGAGTAAGTACAATTCTTGTCACTATACCATGCTAGAAGCAAAGTCCCCAAATCCCTTATTATCTCATCTGCACATATAACATGGCATGGATTCAAGCTCATTTCAATGATGCATACCCTCTAGTTTTTGTAACATTGCTCTTTAAGAACATGTATGTGAGGTTCTAGTGTTGGAGAGGGCATAGCTTTTCCCCTTCAGTCCTTAAGAAGTGGGAATGAGTGGGAACGGAGGTAGGTTCTGGAAATGGAGAATTGAGAAGAGATGTTGATCCCAGTCAGTATCACAAAATGATAACTCTCTATACTTCTATATGTATATAGGAAATAGTAACTCTTTAGGAAACAAACAAAAAAACTAAACAAACAAATGGAAGGTACTATTGCAAGGGAAGAAAGAAACTGGAACCGAAATTCAAAATTATGCCTACCTGAGCTATTCTAAGTCAGCCAAATGTTTGCAAGTCAGGACCTACCAAGACTTTACTATTTTGAAACACATTTTAGACCTCCCTCAAGGGAATGGACAAACTAAAGATTGCCAAATCCAAGATGTTACAACTTGCATGTAACAGTTCCTATGGTCCACATTTGCTAAACTTGTGTTTGGTATTCAAGGGTCACCACAAGCACCCCCACCAAAAAACAAAAGAACAAAAACAAACAAGCAAACAAAAAAACATGGGAAGTTTCAATACTTTCTTATAGGCATTGAAATAATTTTTCTAGACTTCCTGAGATCAAATTACTCTCCCATCCCTTCTGTAGCCTTCTAGTCTTCAGTATCTTTTGAAGCAAAAAGTAACACATAAATAGAAATAATCCTGGCTTTAGCCATAATCCCAGGAGTAATGATGAAAGCCTTACTTTTCTTTCAAAACCCTTTATCCAACTATAGTGTTACTTAGTGACTGAGAGCAAACAAAGCCTTTATAATGAGGTACAGTTGGATCCTGGATGTACCATTAGCATTTCCATAACCTCAAGGGAAATTAACTAACTTCTCTAAGGCTTAAATGTAAATGACGGGGTATGCAGCTTGACACATAGTAGGAATTCTATACCAGTCAGAACAAGAACAATTCTGTACCAGTCAGCCACACAACAGAGAGGTTTTAGCGTAAGGAATTGTTGAAGCTGGTATTGGAGAACTGAAAGAGTTGTACGGAAGTATCAGATTGATAGCAAATTGCAGGACTCAGCTACTATCCCTGTGCCTGCAGGAGCAAAGAGAAAGGGATGGGGCTTTAGCATTAAAACTTGGTCAAGGGTGCCTGGGTGGCTCAGTCAGTTAACTGTTTGACTTCTGCTCAGGTCACAATCTCACTGTTTGTGAGTTCTAGCCCCCACATTGGGCTCACTGCTGTCAGGGCAGAGCCCACTTCAGATCCTGTATCCCCCTCTCTCTCTGCCCCTCCCACACTGGTTCTCTCTCTCTCTCTCTCTCTCAAAACTAAATAAACATTAAAAAAAAAAAAAAAACTTAGTGAAAGTCTTCTGGGAAGCTGGGACTCAGGCTTCTGAGGAGAGGGCATGTGACTGTGCTGGTATTGGTACCCCTCTGAGTATGACTGGGCAATGGCCAAGTTCACCTTCTGTGTTTCCTTTCTCCCACGGATCACTGTTCTTTTCCTTCAAGTCCTGTGTCTTGAAGACCATTGCTTCATGTAATTAGTCCCTTTTTTTTGTTGTTATTTCAGTGAGAGGTAAATCTGGCCCCTGCTGCGCCATCATGTCCAGAAAGGGAAGTCTCTAATGTTTTCTAAATAAGTAAATTAGCCACTTTTTTTAGATCACTTTAGGTTAGTTCTGTCTCACTCTGTTAAGTTTTTTTAGTAAACTTATAAAATCGAACAATTGTTTTGGCATAGTTTGGATGTAATGTCACTTAATGACATGCATCTTTCTAATATCTAATACCGAAAAGTTTTAAATCATCCTTAACTATCTCCTTTTAATTCAATCAGGAAATCCTGTTAACCCTAACTTAGAAATATATTCTACTACTACTTGCCATCTCCTGCTTCTTGCCATCCCCAATGCCATCCCAGGGCAAGCCACCATCACCACAGGCCTGGAATCCTAATTGATCTACTTATATGCCTGTCTCATTCCCTAGCTGCTTTCGTATATTTACTCAAATGTCATATTTTTTGTCTCTATCAGCATGGCCCCAGCAATATTTCTTCAGGCTGCCAACAGCAGTAGGTTCCAGTGGCTGATGTTGATTTCAATTTCCAGTTTTCCAACCCTCTCAGAACCAACCTCATGGTACCACATCAGAGAAACCGGCATCCATCTGAAGCCTCCTTCCCAGTGGTCTGGTCCCAACTCCACAGGGTCTCTCATAAAGGTAGATCTCAGTAGATAGGGAGTGAATTAAAAGTGTCCTCGAGGGCGCCTGGGTGGCTCAGTCGGTTAAGCGTCTGACTTCAACGCAGGTCACAATCTCGCGGTCGGTGAGTTCAAGCCCCACGTCCGGCTCTGGGCTGATGGCTCAGAGCCTGGAGCCTGCTTCCGATTCTGTGTCTCCCTCTCTCTGCCCCTCCCCCGTTCATGCTCTGTCTCTCTCTGTCTCAAAAATAAATAAAACGTGAAAAAAAAAATTTAAAAAAAAAAGTGTCCTCGAGAGTATAGAAAGGTAGATGAAATCATGTGTGGGGTTCTGGGACTTCCTGCACAAATAAAAGAGCTCTGCCTTGATCTGTTGCACACATCTACACACAATTTATTTGGCAAAAGGTCCACTGATTAAAAAAAAAAAGTTTAGAAATTGCTGGTAACCAAAATTAAGTCAATACGTTGTTGCAGAACTTGGCAAAGTGCTCATATCACAAAATAAGGAAGGTATACCTCTTTGCCATAAGGCTCAAATGAGTCTTTCTGTCAGCAAGAGTCATGTTCTCATCTGGTGCTGGACTGGATTAAGTATAGTCACTGAATTCAATGTCCTATCCCGTCAACAATTCTTGTCAAAGTAGTTGTAGGATTGTGACTTCAGTCGTCCTTTGATTTTGTCTGTAGGATTCTGAATGGTCCATGAAGACTAAATCTATAAAACACACCAGTGCTCAATCAGAACTTGGGAAGACTACAAAACAAGACCTTTTCACGTTCCTCATCCTCCGTTCTCTAGTCTCTTAAATGAGAAATTCTATTTTATGATTCTCAGAGCCCTGCCTAGTGCCAAAACCATATTTCCATGACATCTCTGCACTGTGTAAATAGAAAATTTTCCCAAATTCATAATGCATGATGGTATTCTCAACTTTAATTCTGAAACATAGTTCTCATCTATCAGTGCTAACCTAAAACTTATTAGACCTTCTATTTTTCTTAGTCCAACTTCTCAGGTCTCAGATTCTTAGATTTTATTCCTTTTGTTTAGTGCATTGAGCAAGAATTTCCTTGATTTCTATAAATCTCTCTTATATGTGAAATCTAAAAACAAAACAAAACAGATAAACCATAAAAATAAAAACCCAGGGTGCCTGGGTAGCTCAGTGGGTTAAACTTCTGACTTCAACTCAGGTCATGATTTCACGGTTCGTAGGTTCATGCCCTACATTGGGCTCTACGCTGACAGTGTAGAACCTGTTTGGAATTCTTACCTTGTCTTTCTCTCTGCCCCTCCCTGCTCGCTCGCTCTCTCTCTCTCTCTCTCTCTCTTGAAATAAATAAGTAATCGTAACAAAAACTGAACAAGCTCATAGATCTGGAGGATGGACTGGCAGTTGCCAGAGGTGGGGGCAGAGAGTAGGATAAATGGGTGAAGGGGAGTCAAAGTTTAAACAACAACAAAAAAGAAACCTACCTGGTGTCTTAGTCCATTCTGACTGCTATAGTAAACTACCATAGACTGAGTGACTTATAAACAAGAGAAATTTATCACTCATAGTTCTGAAGGCTAGGAAGTCCAAGATCAAAGCACCGGCAAATTTGGTGTCTGGTCATGGTGTCTAGCAGTTCCAGGCTCTCCCCTTTTAGTGGCAAAGGGGTTGCAGCAGCTCCAGCCATCACATCATCTAAGATTCAAGTTCTACACACAGAAACAAGTTTGTTTAAAACAAAAAATAGTATCACCTGTACTATTAAAAATATTTGTCTTTTAATAATTACTTAAGTTTAATTTGAAAAGAAAAAATGAGGGAAACAGAGAGAGGAAAAAGGAACTAGTGAATATACAGAAATATGTAAATATACATACAAATATAAAATACAATACAAATAAGGAAGAAAATATGTATAATTCCTACAGGTCTTATTTCTATAACTTATGGTATGATTGTTCATTGGGGCATTTAGATATCAATTTGGAAAGCATAAGACATTAGATGTGTACTTTATACTTACATCAAAATCAATTCCAAATGTATTAAAAATTTTAATGTAAAATATGGAACCATATGAAAAAATAAGAAAAGAGACATGACTCTTTATACACCTTGGGGAGTGGGGGAATTATTGAGCATGACACCTGAGATATAGGTATCCATTGACTTGTCTGCCCAGCAGCCCATCTCTTCTGAAAAACCTCCCCGACCCTCCTATTACCCTCTCTTTCCCTTCACCTCCCGCATAAACCTGTGGTTTGGATAGGAAATGTCCTCTCCTTCTCTTATTCCATCTTCCTGGCCACAGTGGCTGGTCTACAGATGAGTTCCTCATCCAAGCTGAGCCTACCCATCTGGGTCACCCTGAGATTCTTTGCACCCTTCTCTGTTCATGAAACTGAAGAAATGTACATTCTGGAATGGCCTTTGGAGGCATAAAAAAAAAAAAAAGAAAAATAAAAAGAATCCTGATAAACCTGTCTCATACAGGTGATAGATAAGTCATGGTTTGGCTCTTTTCTACTTCATAAATTTTGAGCTCCAAAAGATATAATTTATAATCATTTAGGGCATGAGAGTTTAGGTAGGGTTCAGATTAGTGGCATTAACTATGCATTATTTATCGTGTTTATTATAACATAGAAAGACTCTAAAAGAAACTTTCATAACTTCATCTTGATTTCTCGAGAGGCATTCTGGCTCGACGGTTAAAGATCATGGACTTGGGGTCACAAAGATCCAGTTTTGAACTCAGACCCTGGTATTGATCAGCTGAGGAAATTCAGCCTCCCTGAGTCTTAGTGTATACTTTTATAAATACTTCACAGAAAATGAAGCATGGATCAAAAGTGCTAGACAGTATCTGGTTCTCAATAGTGACTAAAAAACTAGTGTATTATCATTGTTGTTACCTTATTTTTCATCTCAGATTATTGTCAGCTTGAATTATTCAAATGGAACATTATTTTTCCAAATCTGTCCACTTAGAAAAAATTCAACATTGTTAACTCTGCTGTTTACATAAAACTAAAATATCCCCTTTCTGTAGTGAGCATTTTTCTGATTTCTATTCTAATACTTTTGCCAAATCTACATGAAAGAATGTGATATTTAAAGACCCAAACTTCTCCCATTCTAGGATGAACAGATTGTACCTCTCTAGGAGTAAGTCCACACTCGCTGAATAGTGACTACTGACTCGAACTGAAGGAGTGCAAAGTGCATGGAGGCTGCAGCAGGGAGGTGCACACTCCCTAGGACAGACGTCCTGATAAGGGGTGCAGGAGAGCCCAGGCATGCCTCCTGGGCCAGGCTCCAGTCTTCACTCTTGCTTCTTCTGTCACCCTCGTTGCTAGTTTTCTTCTCTCCTGGGCAAGGCAATTATTCACCAAGAAAGTGGTATTAGCTCTTTCTGTCCAAAAGAAAGCATTTGGTTTTTACACTGTTTATAAATTCCTGATATTAATGTGCCAGTGTGATACTTTTTTCACATATCTCTTCTCTCTTGAGTTGGTCAAGGGCAGGGAATACGACTTAGCTCTCCTTCGATCACCAGTTCTCACACAGTATCTGGTACCTGGTGAATGTGCAGTAAACCCTGAATTACAACATCACTTCAGCGCAGTGCTGTGTCTTGTCCAAGTTGGTTGTATGTTGATTGCCAAACCATACCTGAGGCACACTCCATGTCCAACGGTCATAGCGAGTGATGTTTTATTTGAATAGTTCTCAACCAGGTAAAGGAGATAGGAAGAGGTAGGCATGTGGCTTACTTATCTTCCCTGAAAATCTTTGCCTGCTGCTGTTGCATTTTCATGGGTTTTGTTGGTTGGTTTGAGCACCCAAAGTCTCTAGACTTCATCAAATTGTTGACAGATAATATAATATTAACACCAATATCCCAATGTTATGCTTGCACTTGCTTGTGGAGAATTCCACCCCTTACACAGCCCACACCTGCCCCCAGCCCCAGGTGTTCCAGGGCGTCATCATTGATATCCTGTGTTCTTCTGGTATCTGATGGCTAATCCTTCACCACAAGGCCTCCTGCGCTGGGTTGTACTGCCTACAAGAGTACTGTTACACAAGAACCTAATATCAAAGCCAAGAGCACTGTTTGTGAAGCTCCTATAGCCACCCACCCTTCAGGTATGACAGCAGTGCTGGGGTCCATCTCAGTGGAGGGAATGCTTCTTTTCCATCTCTGTGCAGCAAGCTGTCCCCTGGGTCACTATAGCAAGCTGCTCCTATCCCCAAGCCATACACGGGGCAGCAGGAAAAGAGCTCCCTTGGCCTCTACTGGTGATCCTGTCTGTCCAGTCAAAGCAGCCCAGAGGATTGTTTTTCTATGCTTTCCATTGTTTTCGTCAGAATTTCAGTACACCAAACAATAAACAAGCACTCTCTCACTTCTACCAGGGCTCCAAGATCCCCTGTGTATCAATTCAGGCAAATTAAGCCGTGACAGGTCACAAACTCTGTGTCATTCCCTGGACCAAACTATGGCATCCTGCCACCGTTTTAAGATAAAGGGAAACTTGTTTATTCATTTGTTTGATGTAGTGCTATACTTGATTCATAATTGTACACTGAGAACCTCTTTCTGCTTTTGTTATAGTTGTGAGGTGAATATTCAGGAAACATGGCTTCTGGTTCCAGTTCTTCCTGAAACCATCAGGATAATGTGGAAGTGTCTGTTTCCCCATCCACACAGTGATCGGTCCACAGTTTCTAAAATCCCTCCCTGGCCTAACTACATGAGGTTTGGTGCTAATAAAACTGAATATTCTTGGGGCACCTGGGTGGCTCAGTTGGTTAAGCTTCCAACTTCGACTCAGGCCATGATCTCACGGTTCATGATTTCCAGCCCCGCATCGAGCTCTGTGCTGATGTCTCGGAGCCTGGAGCCTGCTTCGGATTCTGTGCCTCCCTCTCTCTCTCTGTCCCTCCCTCTCTCTCTCTGTCCCTCCCCTGCTCTCACTCTCTCTCTCTCTCAAAAATAAATAAAAACATTTTTAAAAAGTTTAAAAAAAACTGAATATTCTTCTTCATGTTGGCTTGTAGTGTGATGGTGGCACCTACTAGTGTTCCCAGTAAAAATAGTTTGCTAATATATTAGATTGTCAGGTGCTGCTCTACTTCCAAGCCTGTGTATGATTCTTTCATATACGGCTGAGGTATAACTTGTGAGACACACTATGTCCCAACTAGTTTATTAAAAACTGAATTTTTTATCTTTTGACCTTCTTCACCCATTTCTCCCAGTGGATGAAGGGGGCTGAAAGGTAAAAAGAAAAAGAAAGGAACTGCAAACTAACTATAATCCAATGAAATTTTGTTAATTATAAGTTTGATCTAAGTATAAATTTTTATTAGTAACCAAGATAGAGGGGCGCCTGGGTGGCTCAGTCAGTTAAGCCTCTGACTTCGGCTCAGGTCATGATCTTGCAGAGCCTGAGTTCAAGCCCAGTGCCAGGTTCTGTGCTGACAGCTCAGAGCGTGGAGCCTGTTTCTGATTCTGTGTCTCCCTCTCTCTCCACCCCTCCCCTGCTTGTACTCTGTCTCTCTTTCTCTCAAAAAAAAAAATTTTTTTTTAAATTTTTTAAATAACCAAGATAGAAAATAGTTCCTTACATACCAATTCTTGTAAGGTGGGAAAATACTTTAGTACTTCCAATAGTCCTCGTGCAACTGATTTGAAATTGCTGAACACTACTGATTTTAGACAATTGCTCTGGTGTGCACGAAACTGAAAAACCCTGAAAGGCTGACAAAATAAATGGTTGTGTTAGAAAATGCTCAGTGACATTAGCATAGAAGTTTATAACAAAATTTTTCTTTACAGAGTTCTTTTTTTTTTAAGTTTATTGATTTGAGAGAGGCAGGGATGGCATGAGTGGAGGAGGGACAGAAAGAGAGGGAGAGAAAATCCCAAGCAGGCTCCATGCTGATAGAACAGACCCCAACACGGGGCTCAAACTCAGAAACCATGAGATCATAACCTGTGCTGAAACCAAGAGTTGGACACTTAACCAACAGAGCCCCCCAGGCGCCCCTCTTTACAGAGTTCTGTTCATATAAGTGGGTGGTGTAATAATCTAGACATTAAATCACAAATTCTGGACATTTAGGAGGCAGCCCATCTTCGGGGCACTGTGGGTGGCAGGAACCCTGCATGTGCCCGCCCTGCCAACACAATGCCTGAGAGGTGGCAAAGGAGGAGCCCAAGAGGAGGTGGGCGAGGTTGTTGGCTGAACCTACTCCTACAAAAGTGGAAATGAAGCCAAGAAAGGCACCAGGAAAGGATAAATCTTCAGGGAGAAAAGTGCAAACATAAGGGAAAGGGAGAGCAAAGGGAAACAGGCTGAAGTGGCTAACCAAGAAACTAAAGAAGACGTACCTGCAGAAAATGGAGAAGCTAAAAATGAGGAGTCCAGCCTCTGATGAAGCAGGAGAGAAAGGATCAAGACTGATTAGTGTCATATCCCATGTCTTATCAGTGGTCCCTGTCTCCTTTCTTGTGCAATCCAGAGGAATATTGTTATCAACTGTTTTGTAAATGCAAGTTTTTTAGTAGCTCCTTAAAATGTTTAGAAACATTTTTAAGGAAGAGGTAATCCCACCTCATCCCATTTTTTAAGTGTAAATGCTTTTTTGAAAGAGGTGAAATCATTTGCTGGTTGTTTATTTTTCGGTACAACCAGAAACTGGTAGGAAATTGAATATGGGAGGCTTTGAATATCTTGGGTGTCAACCTAACATTCTGTAGGTGGGTAATTCTGATATCCTATAACACCAAGCATACTTAATGGCAATTTGGAGTCAGTTGTTCATTTAACATGTCTTGAACATTTTTTTAAATTTATTTACTTAAATTCAAGTAAGTTAATATACAGTGTAGTATTAGTTTCAGGAGTAGAACCCAGTGATTCATCACTTACATACAACACCCAGTGCTCATCCCAACAAGTGCCTTCCTTAATGCCCATCACCTATTTAGCCCTTTAACCACCCATTTAACCCCCACCCACCTCCCCTCCAGCAACCCTCAGTTTGTCCTCTGTATTTAAAAGTCTCTTATGTTTTGCCTCCCTCTCTGTTTTTATCTTATTTTTCTTTCCCTCCCCCTATGTTTATCTGTTGTGTTTCTTAAGTTCCACATGTGAGTGAAATTATATGATATTTGTGTTTCTCTGACTGACTTATTTTGCTTAGCATAATACATTCTAGTTCCATCCATGTTGTTGCACATGGCAAAATTTCATTCTTTTTTGATCAAGTAATATTCCATTGTGTATATATATACATATCACATCTTCTTTATCCACTCATCAACCAATGGACATTTGGGCTTTTTCCATAGTTTGGCTATTGTTGATAGTGCTGCTATAAGCATTGGGGGACATGTGCCCCTTTAAATCAACATTTTTATATCCTTTAAATAAATACCTAGTAGTGCAATTGCTGGGTCATAGGTAGTTCTATTTTTAATTTTTTGAGGAACCTCCACTCTGTTTTCCAGAGCAGCTGCACCAGTTTGCATTCCCACCAACAGTGTAAAAGAGTTCCCCTTTCTCCACATCCTCCCCAATATCTGTTGTTTCCTGAGTTGTTAATTTTAACCATTCTGACAGGTATGAGGTGGTATCTCACTATGGTTTGGATTTGTCTTTCTCTGATGATGAATGATGTTGGACACCTTTTCATGTGTCTATTAGCCATCTGGATGTCTTCTTTGGAGAAGTGTCTATTCATGGCTTCTCCCCATTTCTTTACTGGATTATTGGTTTTGGGGGGTGTTGAGTTTGATAACTTTTTATACATTTTGGGTACTAACACTTTATCCAGTATGTCATTTGCAAGTATCTTCTCTCATTCTGTCAAACTGCCTTTTAGTTTTGTTGACTGTTTCCTTTGCAGTGCAGAAGCTTTTTATCTTGATGAGGTCTCAATAGTTCATTTTGCTTTTATTTCCTTTGCCTCTGGAGACGTGTCTAATAAGTTGCTTGGCCTTGATCAAAGAGGTTGCTGCCTATTTTCTCCTCTAGGATTTTGATGGGTTTTTTGTCTCACATTTACGTCTTTCATCCATTTTGAATTTATTTTTGTGTATGGTTAAGAAAGTGGTCCAGTTTCATTCTTCTGCATGTAGCTGTCCAGTTTTCCCAGCACCGTTTGCTGAAAAGACTACCTTTTTTTTCCATTAGATACTCTTTTCTGCTTTGTCAAAAATTAGTTGGCCCTACATTTGTGGCTCCATTTCTGGGTTCTCTATTCTGTTGGATTGATCAATGTATCTGTTTTTGTACAAGCACCATACTGTCTTGATGATTATAGTTTTGTAATACAGCTTGAAGTCTGGAATTGTGATTCCTCAATCTTTGGTTTTCTTTTCCAACATTACCTTGGAGATTTGGGGTCTTTTCTTCTTCCATATTAATTTTAAAATTGTCTGTTCTAGCTCTGTGAAGAATGCTGGTGTTATTTTGATAGGTGTTGCATTGAATGTGCAGATAGCTTTAGCAATATTTGTTCTTCTAATCCATGAGCATGGAATGTTTTTCCATTTCTTTGTGTCTTCTTCAATTTCTTTCATAAGTTTCTATATTTTTCAGCATACAGATCCTTTACCTCTTTGGTTAGGTTTATTACTAGGTATCTTAGGGGTTTGGGTGTAATTGTAAATGAGATCAATTCCTTGGTTTCTCTCTCTGTTGCTCCATTATCGTGATATGCAACCGATTTCTGTACATTGCTTTTATATCCTGCAACTTTGCTGAATTCACCTGTCAGTTCCAGCAGTTTTTTGGTGGAGTCTTTCAGGTTTTACACATACAGTATCCTATCATCTGCCAAGAATGAAACCAATGAATGTGATACACAACATTAATAAAAGAAAGGATAAGAACCATACGATCCTCTCAATAGATGCAGAAAAAGCATTTGACAAAATACAGCATCCTTTCTTGGCAAAAACCCTCAAGAAAGTAGGGAATAGAAGGAACATACGTCAACAACATAAAGGCCATATGTGAAAGGCCCACAGCTAATACCATCCCCAATGAGGAAACACTAAGAGCTTTCCCTCTAAGGTCAGGAATACAACAGAGATGCCCACTCTCACCATGGTTGTTCAACATAGTACTAGAAGTCCTAGCCTCAGAAATCAGAAAATAAAGAGAAATAAAAGGCATAAAAATTGGCAAAGAAGAAGTCAAACTTCCACTCTTGGCAAATGACATGTGTTGAACATTTTAAAGTACTTCTATTCCGATGTTGTTTTTGGTAGAATTGTTTCCTAAAAAAGACCACTCCTTGATCTTGGTTCTCCCTGTGAGAATTTTGTATACCTTGTAACATCTTGGTTGTGGTAATCCAGTTTTCCTAGTAACTTTGTTAATGTGCTGTGCAAGATTGAAAATGTGAGTATGTAGTGTATATACTATTAAATTGTTAATTGATGGCATTTAACAATGTAACAGCGCATCAGCCTTGAAGATATGGGTACTTGATATACTGTTAAAGAAAATTTGCCTCCAAATTTTAAACTGGACATCATAGAATAACTTTTAGAAAAGAATCACAACTACATGATTTTTTAGATTATCGGTACATATGTTAAGAATTGTGTACAAATTGAAATGTCTGTACTGATCAACCAACAAACACTCAATTATGAAAGAAAAAATCCTGAGCATTTAGGACAAAATTCTTTCTAAATACAAATCATTATATACTATAATAAGTTAAATCTGAAATCTGAATCATCCCAAAGAGCCTCCAATGCAACTTGATTGTAAACTCTAACAAGGCATAGATTTTTGTGTTTTGTTTTCTGATGTATCTCCAGGCCCTATAAAAAGGGTTTTTTTAGTAAATTAATATTATTTTCCCTATTAGGGCAGGTCATGTTGAATATAAAGGGTTAACATAGTATGTCAAATGAGAAAAAAAAATCAATATGAGGTGACTTTGATTATATTATAGGAACCCTGAATATCACTCTGGTTTCCTATAGCTGCCAATACCAAAGTACCATAGAATACAGGTATACAAAGCTGGGAAACCAAAATTGCCAACATTTGTGCATAGGCTCTCTCGTATTAGCAGTCATAACATTTTACTTTGGAGTTTTATTTAAACAGCCTCAGCAGTCTGTATCACAATTTGGGAGTGCTTAAGAGTTGGAGGCTGAGTTTGTTTGTACTCTCTCATATGTCCGAGTGCAGATAACATTGTTCACGGCACTTTCCTAGAAGACAAACGATGAGATATATCAGTATTGTTGGTGAAACTGACTTTTAGAACCATGCAAACTAAGTACTATCCATAGGAGTTTTGAAAAGAGATCTACATAGAGAACAATAGATACCAACTGTTAGCTGATTTTGCCACATGTGTGTGTGTATGTGTGTGGGGGGGGGGGATGACAAATCACATATTAAATAGGGTATGTGCGGTATATACATATATATTGTAAATATGTAATGTATGTGTATATATATAAACAATACATATACTATAGAAACTTCAGTCTTTATTCAAACATTTTAAATGCCTACATTGAAGCGTTTTTGCGATTTCACATAACCCTACATTTTCAAATAATGACATTGTTACATTGATGTAGTATTTTATGGTTTTTAGAGCACTAATGTATACATAATGGCATTTAATTCTCTCAAAGAAACCATGAAGACATTTCTACATTTTTTTAAGACAAGTGAACTGCATTTGGAAAAGATAAATGACTCATCCAAAGTCATGTAAGTACTGAATGGCAGAGATGGAAATGTACATTTTAGATTCTGAATCTAATATTCTTCCTAATGAACTAAAAACCCATCTGTTTGGTGATTATGCCATTATAAGGGGCAATAAAATCAAGTATCCTTAGTCCTCTACTTACTACTTTGTAAGGAAAATGTACTCTTCATTGTGGAAAGAAAAAATATCCTTATGTGAAGAAATGAAGATAGGTTTGTTTGTTTGTTTGTTTGTTTGTTTGTTTGTTTGTTTTTTACCTCCACACAATTCTTGCATATTCCCTTAGAACTATTTCATATTATGTCCAAAATGGCTTTTTTATTCATTTTTGTGGAATTGGCAGTTTGGGAAGAAGAATCATTGGCATATGTCCCTCCACTGTGTAGGGAGAAAGATGAACTGAGAAGCCATCCTCAGAGAGAGAAGGGTGGACTTAAAAAAGTATACTTGGGAATGAAGCCAACCTGGGTTTTAATCCCAGCACCACCATGTTTTTCTAGCTGAATATCCTTAGGTGAAGTCAGTGGCTGAATCTCAGTTTTCTCACCTGGTAAATGGACTAACAAGTCTTACCTCACAGGATTATTGTGAGGAGTGGATAAATAATATATGAAAACATGCAGACACAACAACCACAGAAATGTTAGTTTTTAATTGTGTCAACTCATCCATACACCAAGTAGATACCACTTAAGCTTTGCATTAGTTTAAATTTCCTTTCCACGTGTTTGGTGTTAAACTGGAAAACAGTGAGAAATTAATCCTAGTATGGAGTGAAGGATTAACAACAACTCGAAATCCCTGCTGAAATCTTTATAGCACAAATGCATGCTTGTTTTGGTTTATGACAAGTCAAAGAAGTAGGCAACACCTTTTTTTATGTTCTTTCGTTTTTTTAGTTCCTCAATCCATGCACATTTTATACGATTTATGATCATACATTTATCTGCCAATGTTTTCCCGCATTCTTACAAAGCAAGAGAAAAAGAAAAATCACATTTACTTCCATCATTTTAGAACAAGACATCTGAGTGATTTTATATAGAGGTGTTACAGATGGTGAAAAAAATAATGACAAACAGCTCACTCACCACCACCATTTTCCCATCCGCCACCTTTCTCTTTATGGTGGTCTCTTTGCCATTCCAGTCCTGAACTTGAATCAGAGAGTCATTATCTAAGTTTACCACACTCTGGAAAACAGACAAAACCAAATTCAGCTCAGATCGTCCCATGTGAACACTAAAATTCTGTGAAGTACCAAATTCTTTTCAGCTTTTGTGATGCTCTCAGGTAGTTTTAGAGTGGTGTTTATAGTTTCATGTATATTTTAAGACTTTGCCAACACTAAATTTGTTGGCTGATTCTTCTCGGGGCGGGGGGGCGGGGGGGAGGAGGCTTTATAAGAGTAAAAATATAATATTGTCTTGAATAATAATTAAAACTTTCTTCTCCCTGAGAAATAAGAGGGGTAGATACCCTGTTTCCTGTCCCCTCACCACCACACACACACAGAAGATTCTTCAACCCCACAACAATGGTGAATATGTACTATAAATTAGAAAGCAATTCCCATTGTGATAAGTCATGAGGGCATGTGGTTAATCTGTCACTGTGGCATAACCTCACCTATACTGGCTAATACACATTTTATTCATTGTGACTTTATGCTTGGTAGGAAACTGCTACAAAGTAGAAAGGCAGAACTTTGTTTCTGAGAGAAGAATCTAAGGAAATAATTCTCAAAATAGGTCAGCTAAGCATCTGCATCAGAATTGTTGTTAGAAATACAGTTTTCAGGTGCCTACACCAGATATCAGAGCCTGTGAGGATGGGACCTACAAAGAGGCATTTCTCATAAGCATCACAGGAGATTTGTATGCATATTAAAATTTAAGATCCTTAGACCTAGATTTTAGCCCAGGTTGATCTAATACAGACTTTAGATGTGTTTGCTATAATTCATGATTTACTTAGAATGATTTTGAATTAGCATTCTTATGAAATTTATCTAAAAGAGTGTTGAAGGCCTCACCTTGGTTTTATGGCCACCTGGTGTATTTTCCTCAAACTCTTCTCCCAGTTTAAAGGAGATCTCATTATTTTTAAAGATGCTTCTGGTTTTTATAGTGATCAGACCTTCCTGTGTGCTGATGGTCACCGTGGGTTTTGCCAGACAGCCAAGTTTCCTTCTGGCTCTTCCTATTCCTAGGAATCAGATAAAAGGACACTATGGTTAAATCCGTCACTGGCTTTGGAAACTCATGTTAGCTGTATAATTCTTTACTAACTAGGTTTGTGAGTTAAACAGATTAAATGCAGCATGAATTCAAGTATCTGAAGCAAGTAGCACCGTTATAAGTTAAAATAGATTATATTTTGCAGAATAAAATTAGTCTCTAGTTTTGGCTGGTGGTCGTCATTTTTCTTTAGTCCTGTAGTTACTGGTCTTGTTGGTTCATGAAGAACCTCTTCGAAAATTTGATTAAAGCTATGAACCATCTCCCTATTTTAAAATGTACTCATTTATACAGACAAAATCTTTTGGCATGAATTATTCAACATCTTTATCTCTTCACTTACATTCTTATATGTACACATATATAGAGTCTGTTTTCTTCCATTACATATTTTGTATTATGCTAAAATACATATAAAATTTACCATTTTCACCATTTTAAAGTGTACAGTTAAGTGGCATTAAGTAAATGTTATACAACCACCACCACTATATATAGGATTTTTTAAAATATAAATCCTCTAGTCTAACAATTATTATTCCACTTACTTTTTCCCCTATCTCTATATCCTGGAGATTTTCTGTGTCAGTCCATATAGGTATAAATTTTTGTTATTGTTACATAATACATAATACTTTATAGAAACACCGTAATATGCCTCATGAACCCACAATGTGAAACACAACAAGTTGTGATATATTAGATAATTATTCCCGAAGATATTCACACCCTAATCCCTGGAACCTGTGCATCACTTTATGTGCTAAAGGGGACTTTGTGGATATGGTTAACTCAAGGATCTCAAAATCAGGAGTTTATCTTGGATCATCCATGTGGAGCCTAAAGATAATCACAATTTCATCGTAAGAAACTTTCCTTATAAGAAAAGGAAAAGAGATGTTAGACTCTAGAAGAGAAGAAGACAATGTGACAATGGTGGCCAGACACTAAGGAGGGCCAGCAGCCACCTGAAACTAGAAAACAAGATCTATTCTGAAGATCCTGTAAAGATTTGGAGCAAATGCTTGCGAAATGATCATTTTTAAAAATAATTATGACCGTTTGCTTTAAATTATTTATGCAAATAATTTGCCATTTAGCATATGGCACGTGTATGTTTTATCTGTGTAAATCCACGGTAAATTACGTGAGGACAGGATTCTGCCGATTATAAACTAATGTTGCATAGAACTGCATCTAGGTTCTGAACCAATGCCGATTGTTTCTATGTGATTGCTTTTATATTTCTATTGGAGGGAGGGGCCCAAGATTAATCTGATATCATACAAAGTGAGTGTCTGTGTTATCAAGTCTCCCATTTTTCCTGGCTACAATACAAAAGTAAAAACGGCTCACCCAGCTCTTTCATATATTCTTCAAAATTTTCGCAAGAAATGGATTTCCATGTTCCTTGGAGCTGATCAACCATTCTAAGTTGATCTTAAGGAAAAATAACATCATTAGGATGAGTGTGTTGTTTTTCCCTGAAATAGTGTTAGAACTTGTTTTTCATACAATTTTGGTGGATAGCACAGAAAAGTCAGGGGAAAATATTAGGAACTCTAGTCCTTGTTATCTTTCCTGAATACAATACAAAGCAGGAAAGCTCTCTCAAATGTAAACTGGTCAAGATGAAAATGAAAACAATTTTTGGCAGGACCAGATATAATTTTCCATCTCTAATTTAGGATTAAAAATAGGTTTACAAATTCTAGTTCCTTCCCTAGGAACTGCCACAAACACACATATACCAGTGCGTAAGGGGTGGAACTAGGCAGCTATGTTTATGCCATAGAATCCCTCTACTGCAGGTCTTTGTCTCTCTTTCTCTGGCAAAGGGTGATCTAGAATAAGCCCATTTCACTTGTTGGGATGAGCACTGGGTGCTGTATGGAAACCAATTTGTCAATAAATTATATTTAAAAAATAGAACAAGCCCATTTTGCAGCCGTTTAGAGATCTTATCACATTCTCATTCTTTGATATTTTGAACTAAAAACCAGAAAGACTTCATAGATGGTATTTGACATTTGAACTAAAAAGTTAAATTTAGTGAGGGCTAGAACAATCATTTTAAGCCATGAACATATTGAGCAAGAGAATGGGACATAGAAAAAAAGGAAAGAAAGAGATTGTGTTCACACACACACACACACACACAGCCTTGTTACTGATGCTTTTCCAGATGCCAGTTCAATTTTCCATGAGCTTAGAGAGTCATCATTGCCATGAGAACACAAATATCTTCTTAGTAAATCCCCCTTAATTTAGGCTAGGTTTTACTCCTTTCAGTCTTGACTGAAACACTCTGATGTCCTCTGATATCTGTAAGGAATCAGAACAGAGGATAAGGGATATAATAGCAAATACACCAACTAGAGAAGAGGAGACTCCAAAGGTTAAAAGACAAGCACAGCCTTACACATGCCATCAGCCCTGAGAACACCGTTATTAATTCTAGGCAATGCTTGATGTCCACATGCTAACACAGAATTAGTAAGAAAAAGTGAAATTATAAAAAATTTTTAAGACAGAAAAGGAGAATAGCATTTTATAACAATTCCAATTAAAATATTAAATATCCAATATCTATAAATATCTGTTAAAGCACTTTCCCAGGTCAATGGTCTTACTGATAATTATTCAACTAACATTTATGAGCACCCAGTATTATATACCTAATATGAGCTAAACAATTTTGCATACACCATTGATTTAATGTCCCAACGATGGTTGAAAAAGATACCATAGTTTGTTTTCCTTTCTTGTGTTAAGGAGTTTACTATTATAATTTTTTTTACGTTAATGTGTACAATTTATATTTATCCCCACTCAGTTGAATAGCATGAGACCAAGGCCAGGAAATGACTTACCATTGAAGGTACTAAAGATACTAAAATTAAGCACTGAAGTTATTAAAATTCCTAGGATTTTTTTAAAGAAAATGTCAAATATGTTGTTTCATGAGTTTGATGCACACTGATCCTCTAACACAAGGAAAATCACCTATTGGAAATCATCTCCTTGATGATTGGGAGCTCATATTGGGAGCTCAGTATAGGTCTCTATTGCTGGCAGGTTAGACTTTCAGAAGTGTCAGTAAATAGAGTCCATGCATGGCCTCTGTCTCTGCCCCTGTGGTTCTCTGTTCATGTGCTCATCATGCCAATTCAAAGACAGCTAAGGTGCATTAGCCTGGTCATGTGTCTACTTGGTTGTTCGCTGCCTATTCTGTGAGAGATGCTTTCTGGTGTCCATTAATATGTGAGTCAAAAATCTTCACACCTTATGCCCGTTCCCTTAAATACATCCACATTCCTTGATGCTTCAATTTTTCAGTCCTGTCCTTCCAGACCTGCAACCAACCCATTAAACTATTCCCTCTACTCATGAGTATGTCTTCATTCTCACCTCAGGCCACTGCTCCATCCACACAGAATGAGTAACAGGCACACCACTCTGAGCTTTGTCCATTGGGACCATTTTTCCTCACCACTATTTTCAAGTCCCCTCCCACTCTGAGTGTAATTAAACCACTGCCCGTTTTGGTTTTCATCCACACAGTAAGCCAACCTGCCCATAAAACATGTTCAAGCTCTTCCTATTCCATAAGCTGGTTAGATGAGCCCCCACATAGTGTAGGAATGATCTGAGGGACGGGTGCTGGTACACCCGTGGTGGGTGATATGAGGATCTGAGTCACCTGCTCATGCAGTTAACTCATATCTTCTGGTCTTGCTTAGCCTTGATCCCACAATTTCAATCTTGTTTTGGAATGTTGCTGGGCCTGCCTGAGTCTATGACTCTGTGGGTCTGACAGAACCTAGCTCATAATGGACAGTTCCAGACACATGGTTACTTGGTTTCTTACAATCAAGAATTCTGCCTCTGCTAGGCTCCGGTGACACACCGGAACACAGGTGATACACATGACACACAGGGACTCTTTTCAAAAAGCTTGTAAGTTTCAGAGCAGCTGGGTGGCTCAGTTGGTTAAGCATCCGACTCTTGATTTCAGATCAGGTCATGATCTCACGGTCATGAGATCAAGTCCACGTGGGGCTCCGCACTAAGTATAGAGCCTGCTTGAGATTCTCTCTCTCACTCTGCCCCTCCCCGGCTTTTGCACCACCCCCCCAAAAGAAAAAAATAAAGCATATAAGTTTCTGTTGCAGACGGCATTGTCTTGCTCCAAAACCCCAGAGGTTTGTTTTGTGATGCCACACTGCATATTTTCTCGTCACTAATCCTCTGCTGGCCTAGGGTTTGCCAGATCATACGATCCAAGGAGCAGGGCTGCTTGTACTGCAATTCTGACTTTCTGCTCCAGTTCTCATTCAAAGCAGGGAGCTATTCCTGTCACTCAATATATGAGCTGGAGCACATTCCTAGATGTGGAATATGTTGCACCAGAAGCCAAAGGAATTTTGTTTCCTTCTTTCTGGTACAAAGGCAAGATGCAGCAATTTGTCTTTTGGAAGAGTTATCCTCACTTGGCCTGACCCAGCTGGATCCCTAAATACTTTACAACGGTGGAAGTTCACTCAGTTGCCATCAAATTAAACTCCTATACACTGTAACACATATGTCTTACCAATGTCTCCGAGTGCTAGCCATTCTTGCTCATTCACCTTATCAACAGGATGTGTAGGACGTCCAGACGGCTCAGATCTCATCTGATCATATTATAACAACAGAAGTTAACGTAGGCCCCAAACAAACCTGTAAATGTATATTGTTCCATGTAAATACAAACAGTTTCTGTTCCTTTCTCTGATCTTTCCTGATTGGGATCAAAAAGAATGTCATACAGTATACCCGAGGCCATATTAATCTGCACCAGCGAAGATAACACATCTAGCATAGTAGCCATAATTGGGGCTATTATTTGAGTTTGCAGTAGCCTACAGTCATTCTCCGAGATTCATTTGGTTTCTGCAAAGGTCAGACTGGTGAATTAAATGGAGCTATGATATGGACCACCTCCCGCTTCATTCTTAAGATCATTTAGAGTAGCATTAATTTCTGCCACACACCCCCCCATCATCACCACCAAATACAGTGGTGTTTGATTCACCATCTTATCTAGGACTGGCAAGGGAATGGGAGATAGAGGGAATGGGACTGTAGAGGTACAGTTTCAGAAGCTTCCACTTCACCTTCTCCACTATGATAGGTCTCATTTGGTTTGAATGAATTCAAGGTGGGTTTCCTTCAACAGCCAAATGTGTCAATTCCAATCATATATTTGGGGACCAGAGACTTGACCCCTGGATGGGTCTACAAACCTCCTGAGCCTTTGAGAGCCAGACTTAGGCAGGATTCTGTTTATTTCAGATCCTGACCCCTCAATGCCTCCACTGTACCATGATATTTCGAAACCCTATAAATCAATGTTAATTCAGACAGAATACCCTCAGAATATTTGGATAGTCCTCTTTCCACAGTGTGAATTTTCTCAAGTAAATATCTTAGGTCTCTTTTGAGGAAAATGGGGGAAACTAACACTGTATGTTTCTGCCGTGGCATTTCAAAGTCTTCCTCCTGTGGACTTGGCCACCTCTTTAGCTATTGGTTTCAGGGTCTACAAACTTGCTAAATTCGAGGATCTGGGCAAAAAGATAAAGACTTTCTATTGAGGCAACCACCCTCCATCTGTTATTCATATGCCTTCTTTTTGTTGATGTATTAAGCAGCACCCTAATTGGCTATTCATCTATTTTGCCTTTAGAGACACAAGGTTCCATTAATCATCTCCACATCTCCCTCCAGGTCAAGCCCCCTTGGCTGCCCTTCAATTCTGCCTATTGCTATGATAATAGAAACCCCCTGGCTTCTGGCAATAAAGTGCTGTCACCTGCCCCTTGTTGCTTCAGAGTCTCATCATTGCCATTGCTATCAATGAACCAACTGATAGAAATAGAAGAGAGAGAGAGGGAGAGACACAGAGAGAGAGAGAGAGTTGATAGATGATAGATATAGATCTCTGTTCTCTTTCTGTAGAAAGGTAATGTGGCTATATTGATCCGTAACAGAAGTACAGATCTTGTAACTTTCCTACAGAAAAAGAGGAGAGCCTTACCATACAAGAGTCTCCAGTGTTTTGACATATTGAACTTTCATTACTTCAGCTAAACAATTTGAAGTGTGATAGAGCTGGACAAGTCCTAGTGGGCACTACGCAGAGATTGACATGCTAGGAAAACCCAGGCCTTCCTCATTTGCTATTCATTGAATAAACATTTGGGTGCCTACTAAACACAAGACCCCCATGCTAGGCTCTGGTATATAATGGGGAATGAAAGAGACTTCCAAAATGTTTCCAACATTATGAGAGAGAATCTGAAATTGTGCTAAATTCCCCAGTATTTCCATATGGATATATATCTGTATAGTAGAAACATAGAGAACTAGTTGGTATTTTAGACCAGAGGTCAGCAAAGCCTGATCTGTGTACTAATTCCAGCCACTACCTGTAGATAAAGTATTATTGGGACACAATCGCACTTATTCCTTCGAATATTATCTAAGGCTGTTTTCGTGCTGCAGTAGCAGAGCTGAGTAGTTGAGACAGATACCACATGGCCCACAAAGCCTAAAATGTTTATTCTCTGGCCCTTTACAGAACAATGTTTGCCAGCCCCCATTTTAGAGTCTCAAGTTTGATTATTTAAAACTCAAGATCATAACAACTGTTGTCGGTAGGCCTCCTTTGCTTGGGACACAAAAGTGGCAGATAACATTTTTTGTCCATAGCTTTCTCATCAAGAAGAGACATTTTTATAATTATGTCATGGATAAGGCCAACAGAAAATGTAATTTAAGAAGCTAAGTAAGCTCTGGCATTTCATAAAAGTCATATGAGAGAGAGATTGTTATCAGTCAAATATAGATGAAATATTTTGAAAGTTGCTGCGAGTGCTGCAAGGCAGAAAGACACAAGCATTAAATTGACTAGGAAAGAAACAGGGTAAAAGAGCTGTCCTGCTGTCTGCCTTTTCCTGAGTCTAACCTCCAGTTGTCTAATGGTCCTGTTTTCACTTTTTGTTAAAATGTTTATTTATTTTAGAGAGAGAGAGAGAGAGAGAGAACGCATGGGGGAGGGAGAGAGAGAGGGAGACAGAGAATCTGAAGCAGGCTGTGCACTGTCAGCACAAAGCCCCAATATGGGGCTTGAACCCAGGAACCGTGAGATCACGACCTGACTGAAGTAGGACACTCAACTGCCTGAGCCACCCAGGCACCCCTAATGGTCCTGTTAAACTCCAAAGCTTTCTTCACAAGCAGCCGTGACTCTCCCACCCTTTTAGTGGCCTTGGTAATGTTAAGCTTTCAGGGTTTGCATGCAGTTCTAATGCACTTAGATTAAAACCATGCTGTAAGAAAAATATCTGTAATGACTTTTTAAAGGAAAATGTATTGGAAATAGGGGAAATCCACTACAAAACTTTAGGTGTAGTGATAAACAGAAAACAGTGATCTAAAGAGTTGCTTCTCTTCTTATATTGGTTGGACTTTGTAGGGTGTTCATGCACTTGGGAAGAGCACAGCTCTCCTTGGCCACCTGCTCCGTGTGTGCGAGTCAAGGACAATGGGGAAAGGCTGGCAACTTGGCCATCTGTGAGGCTCAGCACATTTCTGCATTACCTCCACTGTTCACACGAGCAGCCGGAGGTGAGCAGCAAACAGCAAGCTGGGACTGCATGACTGACTGAGGCACATGGACACCCGCAAGCAATCTCGTGGCATGTGCTCCATACTGATGTTCTTCATGCACTTCTTTAATATTTTCCACTAGGAAGCATAGTGGGTTGAATGGTGTCCCCCCCCCAAAGATATGTCCAAGTTCTAACCCCTGGCACTTATGAACATGGCCTTGTTTGAAAATAGGGTCTTTGCAGATGTAATTGAATTAAGGATCTCAAAATGAGATCATTTTGGATTTAGGGTGTGCCCTAATGGATTTAGGGTGTGCCCTGAATCCAATGACACATAGGGAAGGAGAGAGAGATTTGAAACACAGAGACAGAGGAAAAGGCCATGAGCAGACTGACCAAGACAGAAACTGGAGGGCAGCAGGAAGCCAAGGAATAAATACCAAGTTCAGCCAGCGGCCACTTAAGAGAAAAGCATGGAATGGATTCTTCTTCAGAGCCTCCAGAAGGCTGCCAACACCTTCATTTCATACCTCTGGCCTTCAACACTATAAGATACTAATAAAAATAAATCATAAATTTCTGTCATTTTAAGCTACCAAGTTGTGATCATTTGTTATGGCAGCTCTACAAAACTACTAAATGAAGAAACTCATTTTAAAAAATCTTAGGCCTTTCTATGTTTAAAAGAAGGAGTTTATTTCATTATGTAAAATAACATTTCAACTTATTAAGAATTGTCTTTATTTCACTGGATTCTTTTTCTTGGTCACTTAAAAGTTATCATATTTACCAAGGATAGAGGTAACTTTTATACATAATAATAACAGTAATAATTATGATAATATAATAAAAGGCTGAATTATAATGGATAAATAATAGTATAATTATATAATAAAATTATGTAAATTAATTTTTTTTCAGAAGTTCATGTGAGAAAAACACTTCCTTTGTTCCTCTAGCTTGATATCCTCTCCTCTTCCCCTACCATTTTTCTTTAGAATCATACAATTTCTTTTAGGTGAATACTGAAGGATTTAAGATTTTGATGATAAAATAAATTATTTGATGCTGGTAAATAGCACCCTGTTATGCTTTATTCTGTTTCAGAATTTCAGCAGATTGCTAACTTTAGGCTGGTCTTAGGGTTGAGTGCTGTCTGCTTCTGAGCAATCATGTGCTTCAGACCAATCAAAATAACAAAGATTTCCTAGAGGGATGAGTAAGACGGCAAGGTCAAAGCCAGGCAGGCTGAGGGCTTGTGATTCAGATCCTGCTGGGTTCCCAGGCTCTCCTGCCCTTCTTTTCCCACAGTTACAGCTGTTTGAACACCACCTGCTGCCTTAGCATTGTCCTGAGGCCACCACAGTTACACATTCACCACATTCTTATAAAGTAGCATTAACTCCAGTGGTTGCCAAGCTTGACTTGCATTTGTAAAACTGCCAACTCGTGTCGGCACCCTAGATTTCTCAATCAGAATTGCCAAGGACCAGACCTAGCAATATGGATTTTTAGAATGTCTTCCAGGTGATTCTACTTCTAAGGCTCAGTAAGGATGGGCAAAGGTACTAGACCAGTAGTTCTCAAAGTATGATTCCTGAACCAGCAATATCACCATCATTTGGAAACTGGTTAGAAATGCAAATTCTTGTACTCCTTCCATGCAAGGCTTGCTGAATCAGATACTCTGGGAAAAGAGCCTAGTAACCTGTGTTTTAATAAGCCTTACAGGTGATTCTCGTGTGTGCTTGAGTGTGAGAACCATGGCCCACACTTACACTTACTTCCAAAGAATAGAGTATGGAACAGAAGAAAGAGTGATTTTAGAAGTTTGGTGGACACCAAGTTTTAAGATCATACTTGATATCTTAACCAAGTTAAGTCATACTGACGTCATGTGCCCCCTGACATGACCCAGTGAGAAGACACTTCATCTCTGTGGGTTTCTTTCTAAACACCCATAACCCAAATCTAATCATGAGAAAGCAAGAGACATGTGAAGACAAGATTGAGGGACATTCTTCAAAATCACAAGGTTTGAATAACAAGGAAAAACTGAAACCGTTGCAGATTGGAGGAAACTAAGGAGACAAGATGGCTCAATGCAATGAGATCCCGACTTGGATCCTAGAACAGAAAAAAAGACATCAGTGGAAGAACTGGAGAAGTCTGAACAGTCTACGGTTTAGTGGCCGTATCATAACAACTTTCATTTCTTAATTTTGACAAAGGTATACCATAATATAAGATGTTAATATTAGGGGGAGTTGGATGAATGGTATATAGGAACTCTCTGTACTATATCTGCAACTTCTCTGTAAATCTAAAATTATTCCAAAAAAATTTTAATGTAAAAATAAATTTTAAAAAACAAAAATAAAGTACTGGCCACATATCAACACACCTGAATCACCTGAAAGTTTGTTAGTAATGCAGATTATCAGAACCCACACCAAATCTGCTGAATCAGAACCTGCATTTTTTCAAGAGATCCTTAGGTGAATTGTTTAATGTCCAATAAAATTTGAAAATTTTACCACAAGCTTGATCTTTACAACAAGCCTGAGATTTAGCATCAGGTCAATCTTGTCCAGGCTTGAGACATACACCAGTTTTGATTAAGCAAAACTTATTCTTAAGACCCCAAGCTAAGTTGTCAACTAAATTCAGATAGCTCAGCTTCTGTGTCCCTCTTTAGGGCTCAGTCCTAACATAGTAACACCTTCAAAAAAGTAAGCACCCTATCTTGTGTTTGTGAGACATTTTCTTCCTTAAAAGACAGGAGTCTTGCCTTTGATCCCTAACTCTATGCCTGGGCCCCTGCCACCTTCCACAGACTTCTCTCTTGCTGAAAGTCAACTTGTCTGGCATTTTAAGTACTGCCTCCTACAAGCCTCCTGTGACATCTTTCCATGCACCTCCCATGGTGACTAGTGCTGGGATTTGTACCTGTTGTCACTATAAACTCAAATGCTGTACGCATTTGCCACATTCAACCATGCCTGGAAATATCTAGAGATAGAATGGCATGTGGAGAACTTGCTTTTCTAACAGCTCAACAAAAAGGACAGGACTTCCAGAGACCCTAATGTTAAAAAAAAAAAAAAAAAAAAGAAAAAAGTTCAACAGGATCTGTGATCAGAGGTGATAGGTAGGAGACACTAGAGGCCTAGGAATAAAACTAGGATGGTAAACAATTTCCTCTGTGCCAGGCTTTTTACTTTTGTGTCATTGAAGTATCAGAAACAAGAATCTACCGATTGTATAAAGACAGTTTCTTGATGGGGTATTATTAACAAAATCCAGTTAGAATGGTGAAAATGGACAGTTCCCCAGACATGTTGACATTGATCTTCTTGTCTTGAGGAAAAAGATTAAAGTGAATTGCTAAAGGCTAAAAGTCAGGAGAAATTACTCCTTGAAAATGTGACTGGCCCAGTCTGCCATAAGGGAAACCAGAGCTTCTTGCTGTTTTGGAGGGAAACACAAGGCACTCACCTTGATGCATCGTGGCAAGTGTCATCCTCAGGAAACATCGTCTGAATTGGACCGTGGCACGTGGATTTTTTCAGGAAAGAGGTACGTCAGCACCCAAATCATTTGAGAGCAGCTGAGACAAGCCTGTAATGACCTGAAAGTTAGAACCAACCTGGTGAGTGGGGTGTGGGGAGAAGTTTATGGGATTCCATGCCTCCTCACTGAGCTGTAAAAGAGCTCTGGATGGGGCTAGATGCTCCCACAAGTCTACAGGTGGCAGGTAAGTCATGGATTACTAATATGCAATTCTCTGGGCATGCTGACTGTGCCCAAGTTGCAATAACCTGGAAATCTGCATTTGAGCCAACACACCGTACTCCACAAATGCACCCATTTCTAATGTTTTTGTGTGTCTTATTTCTTTTAATCTTCACTTTTGAAAAACTCTAATTTTGTTGCTGATGAAGTAAGAAGAGATTTTCCCACGTTGTGATCAGGACAGACAGGAGATTATGGTCTTTTACAACATCAGTGACTCAAGCAGTTGCACAACCAAGGGAGGGAGGGAGCAGGGTTACCTGAGAGCATTGACTCCTTGCTGCAGTGGAGAAAGCCAACTGCACCCCAAGGTGCACAGGGTTGACTTCAGTATCAACTGTAGGAAGAAAATCTACTCCAACAAAATAATCTACAGAATAATCTAATATCATCTCCAATTAAGGTATTCAACTTTAGGGTGCCTGGGTGGCTCAGTTGGGTAAACATCCGACTTTAGCTCAGGTCATGGTCTCACAGTTTGTGAGTTCAAGCCCCACATCAGGCTCTGTGCTGACAGCTCAGAACCTGGAGCCCACTTCAGATTCTGTCTTCCTCTCTCTCTCTGCCCCTCCCCTGCTCATGCCCTGTCTCTCTCTCTCTCTCTCTCTCTCTCTCTAAAAAATAAACATTAAAAATTTTTTTAAATAAAGATATTTTGACACTTTAGAGTCTAAAAATTACAATGAAATATTCAGTAATATAAAAATACATATTGTCATAGAAGGCAGAACGTTTACATCTTTGGCTTTGTGGTCATAAATATATGTTATGAAATTAATTAGCTCTAGGCGAGGCGTTATGTGAGTAATTTATTCTCCTCACATTAACATCAACTGTGAAATCTAAAGTGAGTGATGACATTCCAGGAACAATTACATGTGATAATTCTTTAGCAGGTTTGGGCAATGTAGAGTAGCTCTCATAAGGGAAAACATCATCTCACAGTATTTTAATGATGATGATGGCTCTCCTGAAAAAGGAACTTAAGGGAGAATATGGGAGTTTAGTGCCTGGGCCCTGGTTCAAGTCAAAGTGAAAATGAAAAGCAAATACTATTTTGAAATTAATTTAAGGGATTATTGGCAACAGATGAGAAATTATGTTTCAGGGCTGTCTGGAAACAAGCACCAACAATTTTGAAAAGCAATGAGATTTGCTCATTCATTTATTTATGGATGCATAAAATTACACTCTGATCAAAAATATTTAAAAACTGCGTTACAAAATGACTAGAATTAAATGCACTAAGTTAATAGTGAGTGTCTGAGATGATAGAACTATGGGCAAGTTCCTTTTTTCTTTCTTCCTACTTTTCAACAATTTCAACTTGTCTGGAATTGTTCTATAATTAAAAGAATAAACTCCGTTTAAAAAAATAAACCACAGGGGTGCCTGGGTGGCTCAGGTGGTTAAGGATCCAACTTTGGCTCAGGTTGTGATCTCACAGTTCATGAGTTTGAACCCCGAGTTGGGCTCTGTGCTGACAGCTCAGAGCCTGGAACCTGCTTTGGATTCTATGTCTCCTCCCTCTCTGCTCCTGTCCTGCTTGTGTTCTCTCTCCTCTCTCTCTCTCTGTCTCTCTCTCTCTCTCAAGAATAAATAAACATCAAAAAAATTAAAAATAAATAAAAATGAAAATAAAAAATAAGCCACAGAAGGGCAAATACTATGTGATTCTACTCATATGAAGTATCTAAAGTGGTAAAAATCACGAAAACAAATAGGCAGTTGCAGAGGGCTGGGGGATGATGGAGAGTTTCCGTGTTGGGGGAGGTGGGTATAGAGTTGCAGATTTGCAAGATGACAACGTTCCGTGAGTACCCTGAACACGGCCGAACTGTACACTTAAGAATGGTTAAGATGATAAGCTTCGGTATGTGTAAATAACACCATACTCTGTGTAAAATAACAATAATAAAAAGATAACAGTTTAAAAACAAAATACTTTTCATCAACGACATGGGAGACCGACAAGAAATGGCATGGAAGTCAGAAATTAGTCTGATGCAGGCCATGCAAAATATAGGGTACACAGGAAGGGAAAACAGAGATGTGAGTTCAACTTAAGGAGCCAGTGTTTGTAGGATAGCCAGTGTGGGTTTTTTAATGTTTTATGAATTTATTCTTGAGGGGGAGAGATTAAGAGCATGTGTGAGCAGGGGAGGGGCAGAGAGAGAGGGAGAGAGAGAATCCCAAGCAGGCCCTTGAACTCACAAACTGTGAAATCATGACCTGAACAGAAATCAAGAGTCGGACACTTAACTGACTGAGCCACCAGGTACCCCCGAATGCACCCTTTGGCTGACGTGGAAGAGGCCACTCAAGATTAGAGTGCGAAGTAAAAGGAATAGGTGCAGAGATACATGAAAAACTAACATATAAACACAACCAGTGGGGTGAGAAAGGGGGAGTGTCTGAGTTTCCCAAGGCTGCCACAAACTTATTCCCTCAGAGTTCCGGAGGCAAGAGGTCTGAAATCAAGGTGTGGCGAGAACGTGCTCCCTCCACAGGCTCTAGCAGGGAATCCTTCCTTGCCTCTTTAAGTTTCTGGTGGCTCTAGGCTTTTCTAGAAGGAAAGGCCTAGCCTCTTCCTAGCTTTGTGGCCACATCATTCCTCTCTCTGCCTCCATCATCCCATGGCCTTTTCCCCTGCATGCACGTCTTTTCCTCTTCTCTTATAAGGAAATTTGTCATTGTATCTAGAGATCACCTGGATAATCTAGGATGATCTTGGCTCAAAATCTTTAACTACCTCTGCAAAATCCTTTTCCAATAATACCACATTTTCAGGACCCAGGGATTAGGATGTGGATGTATCTGTGGGCAGGTGGGGCGGGGGGACCATTCAACCCACTCTAGGGAAAAGGTCTGAAAATTGTAAGAACTGTGCCCATATAAGATCCATATAGTGAGAGATTCATATATGTGATCCACATAGGATCTCTATATGTGTCAGGCAATGAGAAGACCTACACTGGGAAAAAAAAAAACACTTAAGTTTGTGTACCATACCTCTCCCCAAATTCATTTGGCACTCTCTTCTCCTAGTATGATGTGAAGATGAGTAAGATCCAATCCCAGCCCCCATGAAGTCCAGTGGGGGGAGAAAAGCATATAATCAAAATAATTGTAATGCGTTGTTTAAGTGCCACAATAGAAAAATGTTCAAAGTATTTTAGAAGCCCAGTGAGAGGTAAAAGTAATTTTCTGCAGGATCAAAGAAGATCTTACTAAGTGGAAACTGGCACCCACACATACAAAAGTGGTGGTGGTGGTGGTTATTCTGGGAAGGGATTTCATGAGCAATGGTTTACAGGCCAGGAAGTGTTTATGGATTATCAGGGAAGAGTGAAAAGTTGGGTAACCCCAGAGGGTAAGGTCTAGGGCAAAAACGAATAAGAAGTTATGTAGCAGCCGGAACTGTGGACAGAAAATCTTTATCTTTACCTTCGTGTCCCATTCTAATCAAGATCTGGAAAATTGAAGGGAGTTGCCGGTGTGGGGAAAGAAAGAAGACCGCTAGTTACCACAGAGCTTCTGGGAATCAGTTGGGGCTCTATGAGTTGAGACTGATTCGCTGTGAGCACAGGCTTTCAAAAGATGTCTGAAAGAACAGTGTGGCCTAGATGGCAGGGGGCACTAGAAATAAGGCGCACCCTCAGAAGGAAGGCTGTTGCAGAAAATCCGAGAGGAGGTGGTGAAGAGCGGAAGGGTGCAAAAGCTTCCCAAGATTTCAAATCTAAACAGCTCTGAAAATCTAACATTTAGTAAATAAGTCTGGTGGAGCTCACCCGGTGGTAAGCCTGACCTGAATTAACATAAGGCTGTTTGTAACCCTTACATATCTTCCTTAGAGTCGATACGCACAGTTTGCTAAAGAAATACTGTATTTGATTATGGGGTGTTGTCCCCATGACATATGGCACAGGCCTTGTGTTACCTTTCCCAGACCTGATAAATGTCTAACACCAGATATTTTTTTAGGGCCTAAGGGTTTTAGATAACTAATTTTACACCGATAATGAAACCAGTCTGAATTTGCATTTGAGGTGTTCAAAATGAAAAGTCCTGTGAAGAGCGAGTATACACGAATGAATACAGGCGTGTGGGGGAAAATATTACCCAGTGAACTCGAACCATTTCCACATAGTGTGAATTTTAAATTAAATGCCAGAAAAAGCTGGAAAAAAATTCTCCTCACAGAGGAGCATTCTTAGTTAACTGTAACATGTTGGAACAAATTCCACAGTAAGGCCAAAATTTGAGATCTAATATATGTACTAGCACCGTGTACAGATTTTCTGATATATTTTTCGTCTAAGCAGACCTCTCTGAGAGAATGTCAACAGAGAAGCTCTATGTACTTTATTATCTGTGCTTTATGTTTCCGCCTAGCTATTCTTGAATGGAACCAGCCTGCTGACATGGGTAACCGCCTGTCTTCACACGTCCTCCTGGCATCTCTGAGTATTCTTTTGAAGGCAGGCCCTTGGAGTACAGCATTTTTCCTCTGGCCATTTTACTTGTTCAGACACACTTACAAGAGTTATTTGCAAAAACTCACTTGTTCCCTTCACATTTATTTTCTGAGTAATGTGAATGAGAAGGGAGAAAAAGAAATCAGAATTGCCATGCTTCGTATCCAGAGAGGACAATGGTGGAAGTTGAGAAATTGCCAAGAATTTAGAAATAGAAATCGTCCTTTGCCAGCTCACAAATATTCCCGACACCTGGCCCAGGTTTAATTTCATCAGGTGTGGAAGAACATGGTATCAGAGCACGTGTACGTGTGCACACATACCTCAGATGACTGAAGGAACCACTGAGGTGTTGTTCCTTCCATCCCGCTGGCATTTCTTCCCTCCCCCATTAGTCTTAGCACTACACAATGGTCTGTGAGGTCTCTGGGATTCAATGCAAATCAAACATGTAAGTAAGGTTTGGGACCAGATGAGTTCATTTGATCATATTCCAGTTTCTTAATTGCTATGCATTCATTTTAATGGGAGAGAATGCACATGAATTAAAACTCCTCTTCTTTTTCATTCTGCACGTACTGGCAGAAATATCCTGAATACATAATTGCAACATATCCTGTGATTAACATTAACCGTCTTATCTCTGCCCCAGAGTAGGGCAGTGCAATCCACAAAGCCAACAATTAAAATAAGACAGTGTCACCTTTTAGGCCTAGTTTAAACTACTCAGTAATGTATGCATCACTTAATTTTTTATATCTCGTTAGTTCACTCAATACATATCTCATATGCACTTTGTTATTGTGCTCACAGCATCCCTGCCAGTGTCAGAAATAGGGTGAGGACACAAACTTCTGAAGGGAAGGGAGTTAATATTTGATGAGCACCTACTATGTGCCAAATACCTTATTTTATCTAATTTATTCTCCCAAACTACCCCCATCAATACTATTATCCCAATTTTATAAACATGGGAAACAGAGTGAGAGAAGGGAAAGAACTTTCACAGAGCTCGTATAGTTCAAAAACGGTAAAAACAAGATTCATCCTATCAAATATTTACAGACCACTTGCCATGTGTCTGACACTGCCCTGAGATATACAGTGCTACAAAGCAGACAAAGGTCCTTCCCTCTCATCTCTTTCCACTGTAACTGTGGTCCTCAACCCTGGTGATTCCACTAGAATCACCTGGAGAGCTTCTGTAACATACTGGTGCCAATGTTCACTCCTGGTAAGTAAGTCAGAATCTCTGGAAATGAAGCCTGAGCTTAAGGATTTTTTTTTGAAAGCTCAACCAAGTGATTCTTTTTTAAAAAAAAAAAATTTTCCGACGTTTATTTGTTTTCGAGAGAGAGAGGCAGAGCGCTACCAGGGGAGGGACAGAGAGAGAAGGAGACACAGAACATGAAGCAGGCTTCAGGCTCCGAACTGTCAGCATAGAGCCGAGCTGCAGCACAGAGCCCGACATGGGGCTCGAACCCACGAACCGTGAGATCGTGACCTGAGCCGAAGTCGGACACTCAACCAACTGAGCCACCCAGGCGCCCCTCAACCAAGTGATTCTAAAGTACATCCAGGATTGAGAACCTTTTCCATTTATTAGATTATGCTATATACAAGGTTACCACCCTCAAAAAACTTACCCTGTATAGAAGTTAGAGAAAAATTCATACAAATATAATATACTTGGAAAACAATTTTAAGATCATGCATAAGGAAATTTGAAATTGTGTGGTATATATTTAAATTACTGGGGAGTAGCCTGGATGGCTCAGTTGGTTAAGCATCCGACTTTTGGTTTTCGGCTCAGGTCATGATCTCGTGGTTTCATGAGATCGAGCCATTCACTGGGCTCTGTGCTAACAGCAATTTACTTTTGGAATTGGAATGGTGTCATGGGCTTAACTGTGTCCCCCCAAAATTCACTGAAACTCAAAATTCATTGTTGAAACTCTAACCGTTGTATCTCAAAATGTAACTATAGATGGAGGGGCGCCTTTAATAAGATAATGAAATTAAGATGAAGCCTTAGAGTGAACCCTGAGCCTACCTGACTGGTGTCCTTGTGAAAAGAGGAAACTTGGGCACACAAAGCAACACCAGGGGTGCACAAACATAGAGAAGCGATCACGTGAGCACACAGCAAGATGGCAGCCACCTAGAAACCAAAAGAAGGGAGGCGTCAGGAGAAACCAACCCTGCTGACAGGGTTGATCTTGGGCTTCTGGTCTCCAGAACTACGAGAAAATGAATTTCTGTTGTTTAAGCCACCCAGCCCATAGAGTTTTTTATGGCAGCCCTAGTAAACTGATACAGATGGGTTCATAGAAGTCTAGTATCACAGTAAAGAAAATATGGGGAAACCACTATACTTTTGCATACTTTTGACCAGAGTCATGCTTCTCAAACTTTGGTGTGTATCAGAATCATTTACAGAATTTGGTAAAATGCAGGTACCCACGTCCTATGCTACTTTCACAAGTTTGGCCCACGTGATTCTTTGCTTCTGGTGATTCTGATACACACTACAGTGTGAGAACCATTAGATCAGATAATGGAGGACATCACTGGCAGGTGAATAAGTGGTTGTTACTAGGGACAAATAGAGGCTAAAATGAGTGTGATACATACAGATGGGAGTGATGATATTAAGGAAATCTGCATAATTAGAACAGAAAGCCTGGTGGTTAATTTTATGTGTCAACATAGCTAGGACATGGTGCCCAGATAAATGGTCAAACATTATCCTGGATGTGTCTGAAGGTATTGTTTCACATGAGGTTGACATTTAAATTGGTAAACTTTGAGGAAAATAAATAATGTCAGTGGCCTCACCCAATTGGTTGAAGACCTGAGTAGAACAGTTGGATGTCTCCAAACAAAAAGGAATTCTGCTAGCAGGTGGCCTTTGAGATGACAGATGATAGATAGATAGATAGATAGATAGATAGATAGATAGATAGATAGATAGATATAGATACATAGATGATAGATAGATAGATAGATAGATAGATAGATAGATAGATAGATAGATATAGAAATATACACACATACATGCATACACTTATACTCGCATCTTGTTGGTTCTGTTTTTCTGGAGAACCCTGACTAATACAAGAGTAAGGTGACAGACCTGAAGGGAAGGCCTTGATGAGCAAGCTAGAGTTTGGTCATTATCTGATTGTGACTATAGACATTTTCAGATAAACCAGGTGAGGTTTCAGAGCACAGGTTTTGCCTTTGGCACCTACCAAAAGAACAAACAACAGTATAGAGAATGGGTTAATCCATAGTCCTTTTCTCTTTGATGCCACAGAAAGGGGAGCAGCAATTCAGAAACATGAAACTTGTTAGAGCAATATTTAAAAGGCTGCCAAACTGATTCTTTGTGGTTGTGACAAGGAATCGCCAATATATTACAGGGATAAAGTGGAAGAAAGATGCAACAGGGTGATGATAAATGAGGCCGTGGGCTTTAAATTTTTGATGTAGGTAACAACCCCATGTTCTGGTGTCATCTGCTGAGATTTCTTGAATCTGTTCTCTTGTGATGTAGTAACCATGAAAAATATCCCAGAATAAAACAAATCAAGTTAGACTTCAAGGATTCAAATGAGAACCACTAGGAATTTTATATCCTACCGTTCTAACTTGGCTTTCAAAGACTTCTGCTGACGTGCATCTTGTGTCTCTATTGCTGTTGGAAGGATGGGATAAATGCTACATTATTTGTTTTTAAAATGCTGTTGAAATCATCTGTGCTTGTCGTACCCTTGTTGTAGCTATGTAGTTTTCTCAGTTCTAGACCAGTCTAGACATTCTTTTTAATTTGTCTAAAATTGGTCCATCTCCAGTTTTATTACATCTGTACTGAGAGGCCACCACGCTCTTTCATATATTCTTTCATTCTATTCAACATTTATTAAATAAATATGTATTGAGTACCTACCCTAAGCTCCACACAGTGATAGGTATTTCAAATATAGTGTTCAACAAGACAAAAGATATAATCTTATTATAATCTTTGGTAGCTTATAAAACTATATCTTAAAAGGCAAAAAATAAGGAGAAATGTTCCAAAGGATACTGACCCAAACATCTGATGGGATTGCATTGGCTTGCAAATGGGTTGGGGGTTTCCCTTGTGCATGCTCAATTTCTAGAAATTTCAGGGAGCAGAATTTTCATGAGTGGAGATTCCAATAGACATAAAATTCTTTTCCAGGAGACATGCAATGGGAAAGAATTTAAAGGTTTCCTCCTTCCTCACTCCCACCTTCTCCTCTCTCTCATTTAACAAGTATGTTTGGATCTATACTATGGACAAGGTTGGGCAAGGATATGGTGAGTGAAAACTGTCTTTGCCACCTTAGAGCTTACAATATAGTAGGGAGTAAGGCAGGAATAAAAAAAAGTCATACAGATGAATGCAAACTCTAACAATAAGTGCAATGAATGAAAGGCACATAGAAATGACAGGGGAGGGGCACCTGGGTGGCTTAGTCGGGTTGAGCATCCAACTCTTAATTTCAGCTCAGGTCATGATCTTGTGGTTCATGAGATCGGGCTCTGCATCGCACTCTGTGCTGACAGTTCAGACAGAGCCTGCTTGGGATTCTCTCTCTCTCTCTCTCTCTCTCTGCCCTCCCCTACTCATTCTCTCTCTCAAAATAAATAAACACTTGAAAGAAAGAAAGAAAGGAAGAAAGAAAGAGAGAAAGAGAAAGAGAAAGAAAGAAAGAGAAGGAAAGAAAGAAAGAAAGAAAGAAAGAAAGAAAGAAAGAAAGAAAGAAAGAAAGAAAGAAAGAAAGAAAGAGAGAAATGGCAGGGGACCTTACTTAGCTAGAGAATGAGAGAAGGCTCTATTCTTATTTATGGAAAACCATCAAGTTCTATTCATGCAGTTGCTCAAGAGTAGTCTTCACTTAGTCTCAGTCAGTGTTGGAAATGATTCCTTTCTCTAAAATGCTGTATTAAATACCCCCAAACAGGTGCTTTTTTTATTTTTGTGACCACACAACTCTATTACCAGATTGTGAGGATGGAAATCTTCCCCTTGAGTAGGTAAATAGTGCCTGAGTTGATAGTGGATCCCCCATTAAGCAAAAATAGAGACAACCAAGATGTTCTCGGCTATAATAACATTAAATATCTCCCTTCTGGGTGCAGAATCCAAGTTGTCGCTGTCTATCCATTCCACATGTTTATCTTATGGACTACAACAATGGTTCTCATTGGAATCATCTAGGCACCTCAAATACTGCTGCCTGAGTACCATCCCCCAGAGATTCATATTGGTCCAATATAACTGGGTTTTACAAAGCTCTCCAATTGATTCTATCATGAATCTATGATTAAGAACCACCAGGCAACTATGATCTCTGTCTGCAAATGACTGTTATTATAAAAATAGCCTACATTTTCTGATGTCTGAAATGGTCTTGCCTGTATTCTCAAAGTTTTGCACTCTCCATGTATTTGACTCATAGAAGAGAGTTCCAGCATTCCCAGAATTCAAGAAGCCTTCTAAGTCAATCAAATGTTAGTGGTCACGGTTGCTTAAAACCGTTCAGAGACTAAAAACTTGTTTTAGGAAAGTAGGAAAGGTCTTGAGGCAGAGAACATTTGGGGTACACTGTGAAATACTGTGTTTGGGTCTGGAAATTATCTAAAGACTAGGCCTTGTGATAGCAAGTCTATTGGGGATGTATATTGAAGCTTATTTTGCTCAGACACTCAAAGCAAAATAAAAATTTGCAACTATGATGACTATAAATTTCTGGCTAAAATGCCAGGAAATTACCAGAGGAGAGATGGTGAGGGGGTGATGAGTTAAGTAGGTGATGGGGATTAAGGAGTGCCCTTGTGATGAGCCCCGGGTGTTGTATGGAAGTATTGAAACACTGTATTGTTCACTTAAAACTAATATTACACTGTATGTCAACGAAAATTGAAATAAAGACTTAAAATTAAATAAAACAAAAGGTGTCAAGAACTCAAATGAGCAGTTCAAATTCTATAATCCATGGGAATTGATCTGAGAGAGACAGGAATGCAATATGATCAGGAAAGCTTCCTGAAGATGCAGATCAGATAGGCCTTCACTGGTAAACAGGGTTTTGTCTGGTAGAGAGGAGAGGAGGCAGGGAGTGTGGGAAATATTACATAAAGAGGTAAGAGCATGGAATAATGGTGTGAAGTTGGAAATAAGCATCAGTTTCAAGAAACAGTGAGACAACTGGCCAGCTGAAGTGTAGGTGTGATGTTATAGAAACCTGGGAAAGATGGGGCGCCTCAGTGGCTCAGTTGGTTGAGTGTCCAACTTTGGCTCAGGCCATGATCTCATGGTTCATGAGTTCAAGCCCCAAGCTGGGCTTTGTGCTTACAGCCCATAGCCTGGAGCCTGCTTCTGATTCTGTGGATTCTGTGTCTCCCTCTCTCTCTGCCCTTCTTCCACTCTTGCTCTGTCTCTGTCAAAAAAATAAATAAACATTAAAAAAAAAATCCTGGGAAAAAAATGCATTAGTCCAATGGTACCAGCCTGGGGAGCTCTTTTAATTCCAGGTATAAGCATTTATACTTTAATTTCTAACAATGAGGACCCTGAAGTTCTTCAGCAGGCATAAGATGGCATTTTATGAATATCAACTTGTTGGCAGGTGCAGAGTGGGAGGGGAAGATTAGAGAAAAAGATCAGATAGGATGGTTTGGCAATGACTTACCCGTAAGGTCAAGAGAGTTTGGGTTTTCCTGATGACTGTGCAAAGAAAAACAATGGGATGTATGAAAGAGGTAGTTTGGAATAAGAATCAACAATAATTGGTCATTGACTATATGTAGGTGGCAAAAAAAAAAAAAAAATGAGTCAAAATTATTCTGAGGTTTTAAGCCTGAAGGATTTTTCAAATCCCTGGGAAGTTTTGTAGATGCTGGGATCTTTGGGCTGTTATAACAGGAACAGAATAACCAATTCTGGCAGTTGTCTCTGCAGAAGGATAAACACACCCTTGGTGTATTTCATCCATCTCAGAGTGAGTTTTTCTACACTTTCTTAGAACTAACACTGAAAATATTTTTGCCAGGCCAGATTATCTCATAACAAGAATGGTTTGATGCCCTACCCATAGTCAATGTGGAGAATTCCAAATTATGGAGCAGATTTTCCCTAAAACCTATACATTAAGATGGTACAGTATTCATTTGCTAGGGCTTCCCTAACAAAATATCAGAATGAGTGGCTTAAACAACATAAATTTAGTTTGTCACAGTTCTGGAAGCTGGAAGTCCAAGATAAAGATGTTGGCAGGCTTGCCGACTGTAGTCTTTCCGCTGTGTCTCCATGTGACCTCTCTGTGTGTAAGTATCTTTGGCGATGCTTCCTCTTATAAGGACATCAGTCTGTTCAATCAGGGCCCATCCATATGACTTCATTTAATTATAATCACCTCTTTGAAGGCCGTATCTCTAAATGGAGTCCCATTCTGAGGTTTACCGGAGGCATGGACTTCAGCATATAAATGTTGGGGTGGAGGGACCAGAATTTAGTCCATAATAGGCAGCATGTTCTCTAACCAGAATTCTTTTGGAGATACCTAATATTTAGGAATCAGAAGTTAGGTATTTCTGAGAGGTATGCTGAAAGTCAAGGGAATATCTCGCCTCTTCCACAAAGCAGATGAAATCAATCTATCATTTAAATTTTATGAATGATACAAAATAGAAATGGAAAATGCGTTATGCAACTAAATTATTCTTTTTTATCTCCCTATGATCATTCTACATGTTTTGGGTAAGAGAGGGCAAAAAAGCATTTCCCAGCTCACCAAATCATTTCTGTCTATGTCCATGAAGTTTTCTACCTTCCCTATTCCATATGGGTTGCTGGCCCTCCAAAAATCCATTTCATTCACTTATTTATGTTTTTATTCATTGATTCATGTAACATCAATATGTGAGTGTCTACTCTGGACCCCTCGGGTGCTAGGTCCTAGAATACAATAGAGAACAAGGCGATCAAAAGTCCTGTGATACAGCTCTTATAAGGCACTATGGGACACAGGCAAACAACCAGACATCAGCAGTAATCCGAGGTAAACGCGAGGAGAGGTCTGAAGTGCTAGGGAAGCTCAACACAGAGGCACTTGACCAATCCATGGGATTATTCAGAAAAGGCTCCCCTGAGAAAACGACATTTAAGCAGTACCTGAAGGATGAACATCCAGAATAGCAAGAATAAAAGAAAGCAAGGAGGCGGACTCCAGGCACAGAGAATGACAAGCACAAGTGCTCTGGTGTGAGGAAGAGAGCAAGGCCCTGAGCAGAGCTGGAAGAAGTTCAGAATGAAGGAATAGGTAGTGCAGCTCTTGCAGATCAGGCAAGAAGAAGGGGTCGAGGAAGAAGGTGGGGTTTGAAGGAAATTAGATGGTAACCCCGGGGCACTTGGAAGCTGTTGAAGGGATTTAAATTGAGCAATGATTTGGTCAGATTAGGATTTTAATGAATTCACTCTGGCTTCTACCGTGGGGTGGAGCTGGAGGCAGGATGAAAGGAGACGAGTTTAGAAGGCTTGTTGAAGGAATTTAAAGGAGATAATGCTTGGAACTAAGGAAACCATAGTGAGGTTAAAAAACAAAAAAACTGTGATTTGTGAAAAATTTAAGAATTCTGGGGATCGATGCCTCATTTAGGTTCCCTAGGAGACGGTGATATTCTTTTTTGTCTGTTTTGTTCACTGATATATCCCAAATGCATCCTCTAAGCTTCTTGAGGACAGTAAAGATAATGAGCAGGGAATGCTGGGTTAGCTAGACAGCACTGACTATATTCTCTGACTGGTTATTACAACAATGGAATTCATTTTGAAAGCTTTTGTGTGCCAACTGCTGTACTGGGTGCCTTGCATACACAGTCTTATTTGGTCCTCATGAAAAACGTAAAGAAGAGAAACCAAGAATCAGAGATTTGGGGTACACAGTCCATAAATGGTAGAGGGAAGATTTGAACTCAGGCCTGTCTGATCCCAAAGCCCCATCCTCTTCCCCTTCTGATCTGTTGAAATCCAACCTTATACTCCTCTCTCAATAATAGGCTGGAACATCATTTTTTCTAAGGGGGCACTTTCTACTTGTCCAAGGGCTGGCAAACTAGTCAGCTTGCCTTGCCTCCCTCCTGATTTGCCATCTGCGGGCACTAAGCCTCACCAAGTCCCCAGGGCTGAGGGGAAGAACCAGTCTGAGACAAAATCTCATGTATAGTGGTCCTGTCCCACAGCCTGTTTCTCCTACAGAGTTTGAGGTGGAATGAGGTCAGGGCAAACACTTTCATGTTTTCTTTCTATGAATTGCCTGGATAAATACTCTTCTCTAAAAATATTTAAAAAGTAACAAGAAAAACTGGCACTTGAGGCTTAATTCTGACCAGGAAGAGAAAATTATAGGCTAAAGAAGGTGTCATATGTTCCATGGGAAACAACAACTGCATGGTCTTGATTTTTTAAATAACCAGAGAATATAACCATGAATCAGTTAGTCAAAATGTATTTATCGTCTCCTATTCTGTATCAGATATCGTCCTCTATTCTGTATCAGTTATTGTTCTAGAGCCTGGGTGCACAGGACAAGACAAAGTGTGTGCCATCCCTCAGAAAGCTGATGTTCTAATGCGTGGGGATAAAGAGACAATAAACATAAAAGTTAGACGATACTCCTAGAATTTAGAAAAACAAATTTTAATAATTTTCGGAAGTTTTTAAAATCCAAACTGCTAATACCAGATAAATGGTCCCCATTTTTTTCTCGTCTCTTTTTTTAATTAACAATATAATATTTGGAAGTGGAAACCTGGTTTTAAAGTGAAAATTTATTCAGTAACTGATAAAACTTCTGTGGGAATGATGGAAAGAAGGCAGTAGCATTGGGTAGTTCCCCATCTATTAATGGTTTTGTAAGGTCTTTAATATGTTTAGGAGAGTTATCACAATTTTACTTTTTATTTCTATAACAGTTCTCTTTATTTCCTAGTATCAATTCAATTCAAGCAACATCTTATACCATAGTTAAAATACAACTATTCTATTCAATTCCGCTTGGAATAAACTTTCAAATATTCTTAATAGAAAGTTTTAATAAAAGGACATGAACAAAATAAAAAATATTCGGGAAAAAAAGTATTCGGGAAAATAATTTCACACCTAGAGACCCTGGAGGAGAGAGCTAGCATGCATGGGTGACCAAAGACTCTAGATGTTCTAATTAAAAAAAAAAAAAAAGTACATTTGAATTGTGGAAAATTACTACAGTAAATTCTTAAATAACTTGTGAGCATGCAGGAAATGAAATGGTGACTTCCAAAAGATTAAAGCATTTTGGTAACAAATTGTACTTTTGTAATGAGCAGAATGAAACATCCTAAAACACAGTGCCTTGGTATTTACAACTCATTTCTCAAAATCTTTCACAGTATCTGTGTTAATAAGATTGTTTTTAATTGCATATGTAATACTACAGTTAGCAAGTTGGATTCCCAGTTGCACAGAAACATTGATCAGCAGGTAATGGAAAGCTGACAGGAATACTCTACTCCTTTTCTCTCCGACAATTCTACCAGGAATTTGAATGAAGATATGGAAGGCACATTTTATTAAACATACCAAAGTATGAGGTTTAGGGTGAAAGTTAATGTGTTTGAAAAGAACGGTTAGATTAAAAACATCTTGATTGACTGGAATAGTGGGAAGAGAAGACTGTTGAGCTATCATGATAGAACACTCATTACCATTGCTGCCTTCCTCCTGGGTTTGCTAAAGCCACAATCCAGATCTAACTGAATGCCTATTTTTATACAATAAGCCAATTCATTGCACTGATGGAAAATAATAGGCAATAATCATTGTCTGGAAAGGACTAATTTTAATGCTAAGTGATAAATAGATTTGTTGTTATTGTTTTCTTCAAATGAATGAGAGCATCAAATTTTGAAGTAGGAAGAAATCCCATAGAAATATCATAATTCAGCTTTTCTCTTCAGTTAAGATCTATCGCATACCAGACACGTGGCTAACAAGCCCTTTCTGGAGTTTATTCACGACTACATCTCAGTGTTAAAATGGTGCCTAGAACTTAGTCACAAAAAATATTTGTTGATTGAATGATTTTAGGGTAGGGTAGCTCACTTCTTTCTTTGACACTGCATTTCTGGGGGATACCAATTGCTGAAACTGTCTTCCTTATATTGAGTCAAACTCATTTGTCTGTAACTCCCTATTTATTAGATATAATCATGCTTTCCTGATATGGACAAAATAAACCCAGTTGTCTTCCAAATATTTTAAGATAGCTAACAATTCCCTTTTAAGAATGTGTTACTTTTTCCCAGAAGAAGGTAACTAATGCCTGAACCTTCTTTATATAATATGGTTTCCTATCCCTCAAATCATTCTTATCATTCTCTTCTGTATGTACCTCAAATCTTCAGAGTTTCATGTAATGTGATGCCCTGAATTAATCATATCTCCAGATGGAAGCTAATCTGACCACTATACCACATTATTGTAAAATTGGATTAGCTGTCAGAAAGAAAGCTATGTAAGTGGCAATTATTTTAGTTCAGTCTGAAATCAATTAAAATCTTTAAGTGTTTTCTCAAACTACAAGTAGGTCTGAGCTGACATCTGGGTTACACATGTCCATTAAAAAAAAAAAGATTATATTTTTCTTCTGTTTTCTACACCAAGTCTTTTAATTAGCCAAAGGATAAAAATAAGACATTGGTTATAAGAAAGAGGGCTTATTCTATAATCATTTAAATTTGGTTTTAAAATCTCATACAGGCCTAATCAGATAAATACGTATTGTTCTCTGTACTCAGGCTTGAGACCTGAAAGTGATACCCTGGTACTCATGGCTTAGACTCTCCATGGGCAGGAAGCATGGGGCACTCAGTGAGGGAAGTCCAAGAAGCCAGGTAGGTAAGAAGCCATGGCACACAGCACAACACGATTGCCCAAGTTTCCCTCTAGGCCAAGTGGACCTGAGGATTGCATGAAAGCACTATTGGCAAATAGAGAACCAGTACCTATGACATGCCCCTTGCTACTCTACCCTATGCTCTGAAAGGAGGGAGAATTCTAGAATTCTTTCCCAGATGGGAGGAAGACAAGAAATGTCCACAAAGGCATGTAAGGACACAGCCTTCTGAGCTCTTCTCACACACAGTGAATGGATGAGCTATGTGTCAGAGGGCGATCTCTCCTGTGGAGACCTAAGAGGGTGCATAGTGATTAGAGTAGGAATTCTGGCAATTCATCCTTCAGTAGCTTGAATCGAGCTCTTTGCAACTCTAAGAAGGGTAACAGAGGAAGTTGGGCAAACCCAGTCCACATTCCCCTAAACCCTCTTCCTTTCCTTTTTTCTACAACACAGATCCAGGGCCTGCCTGCCCGTATTCCCTTCCAGGCTGCCAAATGCCAAGACCTGCTCCAGACGAAGGCTGCTTTGGCCAACCAAGACTCATCTGCCCCCAGGGGGTCACATGGCCAAGGTACTTTGGGCATAGAAGGGGCTAGAGGCTGGGTGAGTCCTTCCAAGGGAAAGTACAGAGCAGGAGGACCCCTGGTGGCACAGGGAGTCTCTGTAATGTCCTCACGATTCTGCACTGGTTCCAAACTCACATGCTCCACTCTGCAAAACACACTCTTGGCTTCAGCAGAACCGTTCCTCTTAGAAGGCAGCTTAGCAGGGGCTCCTGGGTGGCTCAGTCAGTTAAGCATCTGACTGCAGCTCAGGTCATAATCTCACAGTTTGTGAGTCTGAGTCCCGTGTTGGTCTCTGTGCTCACAGCTTCGAGCCTGGAACCTGATTCAGATTCTGTCTCCCTCTCTCTCTGCCCCTCCCCTGCTTGCTCTCTCTCTCTCTCTCTCTCTCTCTTTCTCTCTCAAAAATAAATGAACATTAAAAAAATTTTTTTTTTTTTAAGAAGGCAGTATAGCAACCATGTTTTGTTCCTTGGGCATTTCCCTTTGGAATCTTACCTCAACCCACCCCCCATTCCAAGCAGCTTCTCAAAGTATTTCTCACAACACTTAACAATTTTCTCTCTGAAAGGAATTCTAGTATGAGATTTTCTCCATCCTGTAACAGTCCCAGTGATGTTTTATGCCCCTTATAGAGTGGTATCCTGGGAAGTGCCCTTGCTGGCCTACTGATCCCAATTGGGATCAGCAAAGAGTAGACCTTGTCTTCTCTTCATTCATGGGTCTAGGACCCGCTTCTTTTTTCTCAGCCAAGATGATAAGAGGTCTGGTTCAAATGGAGTCAATAGTAATGTGGTGAAAAGGACCTCTTTCCACATCTACCTTGCCAGGTACCATCTCTCTTTGCCCTGTGCCTTGTTTTCTGAAATTATTTAAAAAAAAAAAAGGTAGGGTGAGGGGATTGTTGACCCCCAGAAAGAAATGTCTTGCATGGTAGTATAGACTGTATTGAAAGTTCAGCATCTGATGCTCTGTTCCTGGGAATTCAAGAGAAGCCTGGGTGAGCATTTCAATACCACTGCCACCTACGCTGGGGAGAGAAACTCTGAAAGATTGTAACTTGTCTGCAGCATGAGGCGATCAACCTCTATAGTCTGGTCCAAGAGGAAGCAATTTAATTTCTGAGCTATTGAACCACAATTCACGAATGGAAAGGACTCCTGAATGGTGCAAACGATTCTTTGTAGGAATGCAAGGTTCAGCTATCATTACATATAAAAATGATATGCTGTTTATATATTTGTTCTTTCTCTCCTTCCATTCTCATCCCCAGCCAAACCACCATCCTTTGTTTTTTTAATTCATTCTGAAAAACAAAATCATGAAAAATATTCGCACAACAAAGTCTTTTGTCACTCTCAGCCATGTTTATATAGAGCTGCAGTAATGGTCTTCCAATAAAATGAAATAAAGAAAGAATGCCAACTGAAAGAAATGAAGAAATAACTAATTTGGCATAAAAGCCCCACTGTCTTCCCCTCTAGCAGGCAGTCACTCTTACTCTCTATCTTCCTCATACTTTACTTGTGCTAAGGTAACAGGATTAGGAGATGTCTGCCATACCTCTAAACTTAGCAGAAGATGCTGGAACAAAGCACCAACTAACTACATTGAAAGAAAAAAATCAAATACACATCACCTTTTGATTATGGTCAAGGCATTCCTGGCCTTATTTTCTTTGCCTTAAAAAAGTTGTTTGACATCCTAGGTACTAGGTGGGCCAAACAAAACACATCTGTGGATTGTCTTTGGCCAGACAGATCCAATTTTGCAAAGCCAGACCATCAGCTGTAATGCAGGATGTTGCAGATTTCTTCCATCCCATCTTCTGTGTTCCTTAAGAACTCTGCCACAGACCCAGCGCCAGCTTTTATTAAGATCATTATCTTATTTAATCTCCTTGGCATTTTACAGAAACACACACTTTGAAGGATTAGGTGACTTCCCCCAGAGCACACAGGCCACAGGTGGTAGAGCTAGGACAGAGATGCTGTGACATCAAAGCCCATGCTCTGAATCTTATGTTGTGCTGCTCCTCAGCAGTAAGTGGGGGAAGCAATGGTAATTCTCCTTGATGAAGTGACACTCAGCTGCTATGTCTTCAGGATGTCTCTGTGACCTGGAAGAGCCAAGGGTCATGGGGGGTCCTGCACCTTTCCCAGTATAAGTCTTCCCATCCATGAGTGGATCATGTGCCTTTTCTGAGGACCTTTCATTATCCTTCCCCAGCCCCTGGAAGCAATGAAGTTTGTTGGAAAATCAGCAGAATTTTTTCTTTCTAGCCCACTCTACTTTAGTGGAGGTAAAATCTTAGGGGAGTCATAATTTAGAAATTTCCAAATTTCTGAAATAGAGCAATCATCTCCCACTCTTCCTGAAAGAATCAAATGATAATAGTGTGTATGAACGTACTTCATAAATGGGAAAATATTCTACGTGATATTCTGGCTCAAGTTTAGATAACAAAAGTTGGATCAATGTGCTAGCACATACCCGCTGGCAGAAAGAGAAAGAAAGAAAGAAAGAAAGAAAGAAAGAAAGAAAGAAAGAAAGAAAGAAAGAAAGAAAGAAAGAAAGAAAGAAAGAAAAGAGAGAAAGAAAGAAAGAAAGAAAGAAAGAAAGAAAGAAAGAAAGAAAAGGAAAGGAAAGAAAAGAAACTGCACAAACTAATTTTGTTCCTTTGCTAGTATTGTAGCTATCATTCTAAAACACAGTGGTGTTTAAAATGCTGACTTAACAAAAAAAGGCAGGTTTGGGTAGAAACCAAGATAGTTATCAAGTGGGTTTTGGCCATTTGTGGCTTATTATGTGGTTCTTGAGCATAACCAGAGTAAACTATGATGAGGCCAAATGGAGATGCACAGCATTAAACCCTGGGGCTGCAAGAGCAGACACTTAGAATAAGAAATAGTTTGATTCTACAGTGTTCTGAAGGGAACAGGTGACTCAGCAATTCTGTCTTCATTTCCTCCTTGGTGTGGACCTAGCACTAAAAGAGAGCAAAAGCTGGACCTCTGCCTCCTTTAATCTGTTCTTCCATCAGAGTAAAGAGATTAAACACAGGGAAGTGCTAACTTCAAGACCGAGTAAGGAGTTGCAAGCTATCGCAGCTCAGTCAAAGTCCAATTTATCCCAAGGAGTTTTTAGAATGAAATATGTTCCTTTAACTCTTAATTAAAACAACAAACAAACAACAATAAGCCCTTTGCTAGTCACAGAAAATGTCTATCTGGGTGATAACCAGAATTTTCTTTACTGTTACAAAGTCTTTAAAATTTCCTATCTTACCTGAGGAAGGATTATTCCCTTTTTATAGATGAAAAAACTAAATTTCAGAGAGACTAAGCCACATAGATAGTAACTGGTAGAGATCACACGTGAACACAAACCTTCTTTTTCAAATGACCTTAAGTGTTTTTCTATGCTCTAGCCCTTTTAGATTTCATCAGTGAAATGCTGGGGTCATTTAAAGTCACGGCTTTGAAATCAGTGAAACAACTAACAAACCCAAGGCAACATGGTTAGTTTTCATAAACCATTTATTGCAGATTTCACAGGATAATACCAATTTGAAAGTTTATTTCCTGTTGTTCTCCAACAGTTATTGAACTTGTCACAGTACACGTCCAAAACATTTCTATTATTGTTTTGTAAAAAATTCCATATGACTCTAACGTTGTCTTTTAAATGCTGGAACTAACTTCCCTGTATATGTGCTGTCTCTTGACTCAGAACATAAGGTTTTTTAACAGGGCCATGTTTGGTTGAGAACAGGTTGGGAGGGATGTGGGAGGCAAAGGATTTTGGGTTGAGGTCTGTTCTGGTTAGCTCAGGTGTCTGGAAGAGGGCTCTGAAATGTCCTTGGGAAGCCCTTAATCTCAGATGTGCTGAATTTGGGGGTTAATAATTAAAATTGTACCATGTTTTACACTTGAATATGCCTAAGACGGTATTTGTAAAACATTAGGTGACCCTAATTACATCTTAGAATCATCTACTCTAGGTGCTTACTTCTGAGAAGAAGTAAGAAATATTCCAAAGTTCCCATATCAGACAAACAGGAAAAGGAGCAGGGAATGTTTGATGAGGAATTATGGACAAACTGCCCAACTATGCCTTGAACCACAAATCTGCACGTAGCCCAAAAAGAGCTGATTCAACTGAGAGCTGTCTGATATTAGCGAGCAGAGAGAGAATCAAGAACATGAAATTCCTGCCATGTCAGGCCTCTGGGGCCATTGCAATTACTGTCTCCTGAACAGCCTGAATGCAAGTTCAGACCTCACCCTGCCCTTCCAGCATCTCCCCAGGACAGACAACCACAGACTTTGTTATCTGGCCCCAATCAAACCCCGGATCTGCTAGAGAAGACTTTTCAACACTCCTGTGGATTTCTTCATTGAGAGACCTGATGAGTCCTGGGTATAAGACATTCTACCCTAAAACAAGAGGGCCACACTCTGTTTTCTAAATGAATGCTTCCCCCCTGTAGGTAGGTATCTGCTTGAGTGGCTAGGAATTAGGTGTTCAAATTGGTCAACCAAAAATGGGTTCAATTTAACTGTATTTTTAAATAATATCCTAATGTCCATATCTGTACTCTACTGGAATGTGCAGGAGGGGAATAAAGGAGGCAAATACCAATAAAAAAGAACATAGAGTAAAACAAATTACATATCCAGAATAAGAAAATAAGCAAGCCAATTATAAAATAGGCCAAAAATATGGACATTTCACCAAGAAGCATGAATAAGCACATAAAAAGCTGTTCAGCCAACAGGTAAATACAAGTTATGACCACAGTGAGATACCACTACATACCTGTTAGAATGGCTAAAATTAAAACAACCAACCATTCAGAGTATAGGCAAAATATAGAATAAAGTGATTGAACCTCTTGAGCATGCTGGTGGGGACATAAAGTGGTGCAGCCACTTTGGGAAACACTTGGGAAATTTCTTTGAAAAGCAAAACACATACACCCTCCCCCCAAAATACACTTATTATGGAATCTAGCCATTCCATTCCTAAGTGTTTCTAAGAAAACTGAAAGTGCATGTCCATATAAAAACTTGTACGTTACTATCTAGTAATCTCAAGTGTCAAAAACTGCAAACAATCCGAATGGCCATCAACTAGGTGGATAAAACTGTGGTATATCCATACAATGGACTACTATTCAGCAATAAAAAAAGAATTATAATATTAGTATACACTATGACATGGATGAATCACAATGTCATTAACCTTACAAAATAAGCCAGACAAAGAAAGTATATATACCACATGATTCCATTTATATAACATTCTAGGAAAGGAAAACTAATGTTTCATGACAGAAAGTAGATCAGTAGCTGCCTGGACATAGTTGGTAGGGATGGAAGGAGAAGGGAGAGATAGCAAAGGGGCAGGAGGAAACTTTTGGAGATGATTGATATGTTCATTATCTTGATTGTAGTGATGGTTGCATGAAGGTGTATATGTCAACTCTTCAAATTGTATACTTTAAATATTTACGCTGTTTTTGATTGTCAGTGATACTTCAATATAGCTGTTTTAAAAATACCATGAACACTGGAGTGTTTCCTTTTTCCTTTGCTAATTTTTTACAACAAAGTAATATGTACACATATGTGTGGAAAAGCTATACCAAGGGCCTCATAGTGAACAATAGCAATAGTTTCCATACAAACATCTTTTCAATCCTACTTTTTAAAGTTAACTGTTTTTCGGAGTCTATAGAGAACAAACTGATGCTTACCAGAGGGGAAGTGGTGGTGGGGGTAGGGGGATAGTGGGCAGATGGATGAAATAGTTGACGGGGATTAAGGAATACACTTGTGATGAGCACCGTGTGTTGTATGGAAAAGTTGAATGACTATATTGTACACATGAAACTAATATTACACTGTGTGTCACCTAACTGGAATTTAGATAAAAATTTAAAAACAAAATAAATCTTTCCTCAGCAAATAAATAAATAGTTTTCTCCCCCATACCCAAAGTAAGCTTTTTAACTATCTCTGATTTTAATTCTTTAGTATTTGTTTTTCTAACTTTAAATATCTGACTTAAATTATTACTTTCAGTTTTCCAATATAAGATTCTCTAACGGTCATACTGCCTCTCTCCTTTCTCAACTTCCTATTATTATGCTATTTCTTGTATTTCCTCAATTTCTCAAAATCTTGACATATTTTATTTTGCTTCATAATCACACATATTTTTCTACACAGTTTTTTTTTGTGTTTTTCTTCACCATGTTGTTACTACCATCTCACAATGTATAGTCACATTATCTAATTCTTAGAAACCATTTCTTTATTCTTTATTTCTTTATTCTTAAGACAGTCTTCCTAGAGTCTACTTAATTGACTTTCTGGCTTGCTATCCAATTATCATGCAAAGATTTCTTTTCTTTGCCTCACTAACTATTAGGCTAGTTTCCAATTCTTTTTATCCAATTTCTTTTTCTTGTTTTCTAGAATTATCTTGCTGGATTATGTCCTCAAGTAACTTTTGGAAATGATGCCTGGCACTGAAGTTTCTGAATCCTTCCATATTGAATATGGTCTTTATGCTCTTCCTAGACTTGATTAAATTGACTAGAGTATAGAATTCTAGGTTAATATTATTTTTCTATGAACATTTTACTTTTGAAAAGTCTAATACACTGGTCTGATTTCTTCTTCTATGCAGGCGATCTGTATTTTTTATTTTTTTATCTCAGAAGAAGTTTCTACTTTATGCCTTATCTTTAAGATCTTGAATTTTGGAGGCACCTGGGTGGCTCAGTTTTGCCAACAGCACAGAGCCTGCTTGGGATTCTCTCTCTCCCTCTCTCTCTCTGCCCCTCTCCTGATTGTGAACACAAGTGCACTCTCTCTTTCTCTCTCTCAAAATAAATAAACTTTAAAAAGAAAAAGATACTGAATTTTCATGGAGTTATAACTTGATGGAGGTCATTTTTATTCAATCTGTTCCTCATTTGGTGGATTGCTTCTAAAGGAAGTTTCTTTAGCTCTGAGAGACTATCTCAGTTCTTTTATTATTTCTTTTCCCTTGATTTTCTCCCCCTCCACACCCTTTTAATTTTGTTTCAATTGTTCTCTTTCTGGAATTCTTACTCTTTAACTTGTTGATATTTTGACTTGATCTTCTGTTTTAATTTTCCTTTCTAGATTTTGCTCCTTTTTTCCCCCCATTTTACTCTGCTTGAAAACATTTTGTAACCATAATTCAAGCCCTTCTAAAAATGTAGGGGAAGGGAACAATCATAGAGCTATTTCTAAGAGCTCTTTTTTTGTTTTCTGATTGCCCAATTCTTATTTTGTGAACACCACATCTTCACAGTTCTCTTTAAGGACAAGAAGTAGAGTTCATGGAGTTTAAATTTTCTTTTGTTCTCTAAATTACCAGTTAGTTTCCATTTCTTTTTCTTCGTCTTTAAAACCGTGCATTTTCTTCATATATATAGTGATGTTTGGTTCTTCTTTCGTATTTATATTTTATGTTTACTATTTCAAGGTAACTGGTGTAGGTTTTCTTCTCTGCTGTGTATATATTTTGCTTTCCCACTAGGAAAGGCTCCATGTTAGACTGAATTGGCAGAACACTCCCAAATTGGAGAGAGCTTGGTAATATCTACTGTAGGAGCCTTGATTCACCCCAGACAGTTCCTTAATTCTTTCCTAGAGAAGAATTCTAAGGTCAGAAAAAGGTATATAGAAGAAGAGTGTCAGAGCCGGGAGGCCTGGGTGGCTCAGTTAGTTAAGTGTCCAATTCTTGGTTTCAGCTCAGGTCATGATCTAACGGTTGTGAGAGAATCGGGCTCTGCACAGATGGTGTGGAGCCTGCTTGGGACTCACTCTCTCTCTCTCTCTCTCTCTCTCTCTCTCTCTCTCTCTCTCCCTCCCTCCCTCCCTCCTTCCCTCCCTCCCTCTCCCCCTCTCCCCCACTCATGCACATGTGCACACACACTCTCAAAATAAATAAACTTAAAAAAAGAAAGAGTGTGGAAGCCAATGACAATGTCGTTTTGTAACCAGATTTTTAATTAACCCCTGAATTTTTTTCAACGTTTCATTTTGAAACACTTATAGATTTATAAGAAATTCAAAAATAATGTAGATAATTCCCATGTACACCCCATCCATATCCCCCCAGTGATAACATCTTACATCACATCATAAATGCAAAGAAACTGAGGTGACTGGGTGTTAAGTCCGACTTCAGCTCAGGTCATTATCTCATGGTTCATGAGTTTGAGCCCCACATTGGGCTCTCTGCTGTCAGCACAGAGCCCACTTTGGATCCTCTGTCCTCCTCTCTCTCTCTCTGCCCCTCCCCCACTCTCATTTTTTCTCTCTCTCTCAAAAAAAAAAAAAACATATAAATAAATAAATAAATAAATAAATAAATAAATAAATTCCAAGAAACTGATATTGGTACAATACTATTGATAACATAGATTTAGTCAGATTTTAACAATATTTCATTCTTTTTTAGGCTGCAATGTCCTATGAAATTTTATGATATGTATAGATTAGTGTACCCATCAAAACAAACAGGATACAGAACTGTTCCATCACCACTAAGAAACTCCTTCATGCGACCCGTTTATACTCACCTTCCCATCCCACCCGCAGCCCTAATCCTTAGCAACCACTGCTTTCTTCTTCACCACTATAACTTTGTCACTTCCAGGATGTTATATAAATGGAATCATAGAAAATGTAACTTTGTAAGATTGGCTTTTTTAACCCATTACAATGCCTGAGACTCATCTAGTTATTTGTTTATTAATACTTTGTTCTTTTTTATTGCTAAATAGTGTTCTATTGTATGGATTACCACAGTATGCTTCTCTAGCCACCCACTAAAGTACACTTAGGTGGTTTCCAGTTTTAGGCTATTGCAAATAAAGATGCTATGAACATTTATCTACAGGTTTTCTGTGAACATAAATTTTCATTCCTGTAGGATAAATACCCAGGGATGTGACTGTATAGTCAGATGGTAACTCCGTGTTTAAATTTTTTTTTTTAATTTTTTTTTCAACGTTTTTTATTTATTTTTGGGACAGAGAGAGACAGAGCATGAACGGGGGAGGGGCAGAGAGAGAGGGAGACACAGAATCGGAAACAGGCTCCAGGCTCCGAGCCATCAGCCCAGAGCCCGACGCGGGGCTCGAACTCACGGACCGCAAGATCGCGACCTGGCTGAAGTCGGACGCTTAACCGACTGCGCCACCCAGGCGCCCCTATCTGTGTTTAAATTTTTAAGAAGCTGCCAAACTTTTTCAGAGTGGCTGTACCCTTTTATATTCTCACAAGCGGTATGTGAGAGACTCACTTGCTCTGCATCCCTGTCAGCACTTAGTATTATCAGCATTTTTTATTTTAATCATTCTAATAGGTAGTTAGTACTTGAATTTGCATTTCCCTACTGCCTAATGATCTAGAGCATCTTTTCATATTTGCCATACGTATATCCTCTTTGGCAATGTCTTTGGTCTAATCTGTGCTTGGATTGACTGCCTTCTTTCTGTTGTTTAAAGAGTTCTCTATATATTGTGGATATATATGCTAGAGTTTAAGTAACTGAAGACTTCTTTCTTTTTCTCTCTCTCTCTCTTTTTTTAGATAGAGAGCACGTGCACGAGTGGAGGGAGTGGCGGAGGGGGAAAGGGAGAGAATTTTAGCAGGCTCTGTGCTCAGCACAGAGCTCAACACAGGACTCAGTCCCATGAGCCTGGGATCATGACCTGGGCCAAAATCAAGAGTTGGATGTTGAACTGAATGAGCCACTCTGGCGCCCCTAACTGAAGACTTATTTCTAAAACGGGGAAAAAGAAACAATCTCTAAGAAAATTTTTCAAATTAAAAACATGTTTTTAATTTGTTTTCTAATTTCCTCAGCCAAGACACAAAATATTTAGATTGACAAATATTCCCTGAGAAAATCATCAAATAAAAAATCTCCTTGAAAGCAAACGTCATTTTTTATGCAATTAATTCTTGATTATCATTTGTCTGGCACCTGTTAAGCATTTTTCAGATGAAATATTATATTCTTACTGGAATGTTACCATTCATCTTTAAACACTTTAGTATTATTAATGACCATGTTGTAAATACATTTTGATTGAATTATCTTGAATTAGGATAAAAACAAGATGACTGACAAATGAATGCTTGGAAGTGGAATTTCTTGAGAAATTTCTTTGATAATATGAAGTCAAAGCTTTGAATATATGTTCTTCAACAATAATCTGAAGCTGGGCTTCTATCCTTAAAGAAATGCCTATTATTTTTATTTTTTTTTTGTTTAATATGCTGAAAAAACCTGGAGTAACAGTTGTTTCCTAGAAGCTATTTCACAAAAAGATGTTGAGTGCTCTTCTGAGATAAGGCTGAGATAGAAACGTACTGATTTAAAATGTATTAAAGGGGCACCTGGGTGGCTCAGTTGGTTGGTTAAGCCTCTGACTCTTGATTTCAGCTCAGGTAATGATCTCATGGTTCTTGAGATTAAGCGCCATGTCGGGCTGCATGCTGACAGTACAGAGCCTGCTTGGGATCCTCTCTTTCTCAGTCTGTGTTTCTCTCCCACTTGTGCTCTCTCTATCTCTCTCTCTCTGTCAGAAGAAATAAAAAACAAAAGGGAAACTAAAGCTAAAGTTTTTTTTTTTTAAATTTTTTTAACCTTTATTGATTTTTGAGACAGCAAGAGAGAGCATGAACAGGGGAGGTTCAGAGAGAGAGGGAGACACAGAATCTGAAACAGGCTCCAGGCTCTGAGCTGTCAGCACAGAGTCCGACGCGGGGCTGGAACTCACTGACCGTGAGATCATGACCTGAGCCGAAGTCGGATGCCCAACCGACTGAGCCACCCAGGTGCCCCAAAAGTTTATTTTAAGAAGAAGATTGCAGGCCCCAGACTATCATTTCATCAGAAATCTCTCCCCCCAACACCACCTGCCTTCTCCACAGGTGTTCTCAAAAGGCTACGATCATCTTACATTTCCATTGCTCTACCCTCAGTCCCTCCCCCTGTCCTCAAATCATGGCACTGAAGTCAGTGTTCTGGCCATAGAGGGGCTTCTCCTGGCACGTGCTGACATCACTCTCGCTGGATTTGCTGTAGCCACACAACTGCTCCGTTGTGACAACTGCTGTCTTAAAGTCAAGGAGACAACTTTGTCTGGTCTGGGTCAACCCCTGGTATTGGTAAACACCAGGGGTTCTCAGCAGCGGAGCTATTGACATGTGGACAGGATAATTCTCTGTTTTGGAGGTTGTCTTGTATGGTCTGGGGAAAGAAGAAAATCTTGCCATTTGGGACAACATGGATGGACTTTGAGGGCATTTTGCTATGTGAAATAAGTCAGACTGAGACACACAAATATCACATGCTATCACTTATATGTGGAGCCTAAAAAAGCCAAACTTACAGAAACAGAGAGTAAAATGGTGGTTGCCAGAGGCTAGGGGGTAGAGGAATTAAGGAGATGTTGGTCACAGGGTACAAACTTACAGTTGGGAGATAAATAAGTTCTGAAGATCTAACACACAGCATGTGATAATAGCCAGCAATGCTGTACGATATACTTCAAATTTGCTAAGAGACTAGATGTTAAACTTTCTCACCACAAAAAAGAAATGCTAATTACGTGATGTGATGGAGGTGTTGGACAATGCTATGGTGGGAAGCATACTGCAATATATAAATGTATCAAATCAACACATTGTACATCTTAAACTTACAAAGTATTATATGTTAATTATACCTCAATTTAAAAAAAAAAAAAAAAAACATAAAAAACATTTTCCATACCCTGAAAAAGTAAAGAATAAGCATAGGATAACTTGATTGACCCAAATTCCCAAATTATACTCAAGTTAGGTCCTAAATCTTAGAATTAATCTATTTGCAAATTCTCAGGTTCTGATTACAAGTATGTTTAATTTTTAAAAGAAAAATTTTAATTTTTTAATTTGGTGCTGCTTTATTAGTTCAATATATTAATGCTTCAATTGAAACTAACACAATTATGTATTTTTAGGTAATTTCCAGTTTACTTTTTTTAATTCATAGCGATTCCTAAGGATTAGCCAAAATTGTGAAAATTGACTTTAAAACTTACAATCTTTGGGGGCGCCTGGGTGGCTCCGTCGGTTAAGCGACCGACTTTGGCTCAGGTCATGATCTCATGGTTCGTGAGTTTGAGCCCCACATCGGGCTCTGTGCTGACAGCTTAGAGTCTGGAGCCTGGAACCTGCTTCCGATTCTGTGACTCCCTCTCTCTCTGCCCCTCCCCCGCTCACACTCTGTCTCCGTCTCTCTCAAAAATAAATAAAACATTAAAAAAATAATAAAAAAAAAAACCTTACAATCTTTGGGGCCTGGGGGGCTCAGTCAGTTAAGCGTCTGACTCTTGATTCCAGCTCAGATCATTATCTCACAGTTTGCAAGATGGAGCCCCCATTGGGCTGAGAACTGACAGTGCACAGCCTGCTTGGGATTCTCTGTCTCCCCCTCTCTCTGCCCCCCACCCTCCCACTAGCACGCATTCTCTCTCTCCCTCTCCCTCTCTCTCAAAATAAGTAAGGTTTAAAAAATAAAATACGGGCACCTGGGTGGCTCAGTCGGTTGAGTGTCCAACTTCGGCTCAGGTCATGATCTCACGGTTTGTTAGTTTGAGTCCCTCATCAGGCTCTGTGCTGACAGCTCAGAGCCTGGAGCCTGCTTAGGATTCTCTGTCTCCCTCTCTCTCTGCCCCTCCCCTGCTTGCTCTCTGTCTCTCTCTCTCTCTCTCAAAATACATAAACATTTTAAAAAATAGATTAATTAAAAATACAACTTAAAATCTTTGTTCTGAATATATTATCAGCGAAATGAGCCCATTAAATAAAACCATTTCTTTGATTCCAAAGGCAGTGGTCTATTCAGAACTGCTTTGTTGTGCCCTATATGAGAAGACATTTAATGTTGGCTAAAATATAGACATCACAAGAAAGATGAGAAAGACCAGAATTTAGTCTCCTTTGGTTGTTTTGACTCACCCCAATGAAGAAGTTCATACTTCCCCATCGAGAATCCAGATACTGTTCACAATCTAGTCCTTTGGAGGTTTCTATTGTCCAAGAAAAACAAGGTTTTGTCAACAGCTCCCACATGCATACTGGGTACAAGTCCTGCCTATGCTCACCCTGCCCCATTGTTTCCTTGCAATGGGCTTTTGTGTCCATATTTCTGATTTTGGCTTGAAAGAGAATATGTAGTAAGGCAAGGGACTTTAATAAAATACACAGCAGAATAATTTATAGAGATACTATATTCTTATTTTTCCTGTTGTGTAAGACTCAGGACAGAGCACAATTTTTTTTTCTCTCTTCCTTATGCTTTTTATCCAAGCTTTCATCCTGAAGGCTTCTGTTGTTCACAAGGGAGAAATAGTAGGACTTTTTTTTTTTTTTTTTTTTTTTTTTTTTTGACAGCTTGGCCTGGGAGATACCCTACAGCAAACCTCTAGGACCAGAGCAAGAGAAGATTGATGGGAGGGGACAGATTTGAAAAGGGGTTTGTTTCAAGAGTGGTACAGGCCCAGAGTCTCTTGCTGAATAGAAATGCTGAACTCTAATGGGGGAGCCAACAAGAACAGATAAAGTCTGAGTTGGATACTGGGAATGAGGGAGGAGGCAGCTCAGAAGGGCTCCAATGCCACTACTCAGCCTAGGGGGGCTGGAGCTGCCCACCTGCAGAATCTGGATGAAGGGGAGAGCATTAACTGTGATCAAAAATACCTACTCCCTGGGGCGCCTGAGTAGCTCAGTCGGTTAAGCATCCGATGCTTCATTTCACCTCATGTCATGATCTCACGGGTTCGTGGGTTCGAGTCCCACATCAGGCTCCACGGGGGCAGTGAGGAGCCTGCTGGGGATTTTCTCTCCCACTCTCTCTGCCCCTCCTCCACATGCATGCACACTGTCTTTCTTTCTCTTTTTCTCTCAACATAAATAAATTAATTTTTAAAAATACCTATTCCCAAACGTCCTTAACTGTGAAAATATCCTCCTGCTTAACCCCGAGGAAGGGGAAGGAATTCCAAACCTGACTGGGATTGGAGAAATCAAGCTCACAACCAGATTTAATTTGATTTTGAACAAACAAGGGAATGTGACATTTCTTAGACCCAAGCATTATGCAGCAAATCCCTTGTCACGGCAATGCCTCACCCGCTCCAGTTGCTTAGGGGTTTCAACCAGATGCCTCCAGAGAATATTAGAAGAAAAAAAAACATCTCTTAGCAAAGACTACAGCTTCAAATGTGTAGCTGGAAGAGCTTTCAAACTTGTTTAACAGAATCATACAATTGAATATGTATTTCTGTGATCACGTAGAATGGGACTCATGAGTGTTAAACCTTGCAAATCCCAGGCCACATTAGATAGAAACTGGGTCCTAAGAGAGTTGGGAGGCCATACTTGTTAGGTTCTAAGAACCAAACTGGAGGACCGCTGTGGAACAGCACACATTCTGCAGGAGGATGTGATTTGGTGTGAGCCTCCTGGGGAGAATCAGCTGCGGAGCTATCTGTGGTACTGGATGGGCTAACCGACAATGTCTAGAGACCAAAGTGCAAATGGCAGATGAGTGACACCTGGTTTCAGTTTGAGTCTGAGGGCAGCAAGAGGGAGGAAGGATTCAACTGCAGTCTTTAAGGTGATATTGTTCCTGTTAAAATAGGCTTTTGCAATATACTGGATTTCTGATCCTTAATTTGAAACTTCATGCGACTACATGTGCATACATTTTCCAAATGCTTGAGATAATTCAGTTCTACAAATCTTTACTAGGTATCTGCCATGTGCAATGCATTATACTAAACACATGGGAGAGATACAAGGTGAAGAAGACACAGTCCCATCTCTTTCTTCGCAATAACTTAGTGGGAGAGATGGAAACAAACATAAATCAGTCTCATACAAGAAAGAATAGGTCATCTATTAAAAGAAAGTAATATTAGTAACTAAGATTCATTGAGAGCTTTCTAGGAACCAAGCACTAATATGCACTACAACATTCTAAGGGATGTACTATTATTATCCCCACTGTACAGATGACAGAACTTAAGTCCAAAAAGATTAAGAAACTTGCCCAAGGTCATATAACTAAGAGTAGATCTGGAATTTGAACCCAGAGATATTGACCCCACAGCTCAAGCTGTTAAACGCCAGCTGTGAAATGCAAGTAATGTGTGATAGTAGAATGGGGTAGAAAAATGTTAAGTTGTTTGTAGGGGAGAAATTAGGAACCAATAAAGACTTCTTGATCCTTGTACTTATTAGGAGAAGAGGCAAAATGGGCAAGCTCTGTATTAATTTCATTTTCAAAACCAAATACATTCTTTTTGCTTATTTATACTGTCTATATAAGCCAAAAGGTTATTATATTTAAGAGTCCATTGAAGAAAAGAAATTTGCCATTTAATTGCTTTGGAAATCATACTTTTTCACATATTTTCCCCCATAGATACACATTTTCCTTATCCCTACATTGAAAGTATAATGTTCTTTTTACCATGTTTTATTTTTTTTCCAATATGCTTCTTTTTTTTAGTTTTTATTTAGATTCCAGTTAGTTAACAAAACAGGTGATATGAGTTTTAGGTGTCCAATTTAGTGATTCAACCCTTCCATACAACACGCAGTGCCCTTAATCCCCATCACCTATTTCACCCGTCCCCTTTCCTATGTTTTATTTAGAATAACACAATCTCAGTAGTCAACCTTTATGTCTACAACTAATATAACGTGTATGTAGAATAGCAGTCATTTCTTGCGTTTATATTGCTCTTTTCTCTCAAAAAATCTGAGACCTACATGATGCCCTGATCTTTTCCATTTTGAGGAGACCCTTATCAATAACGTGCTATAATGTGTATTTAATGGAGAGAAGGAGTAAACAAAAAAAGAGTCTGTGACTTTTCTAGAGGTATAGATTACTCTCTAAAGGAGATTCGAATAGAGCACATGACCTTGGAACTCCCAGGTAGCTCAGTGGGTTACGCACCTGACTCTCGATTTTGGCTCAGGTCATGATCTCACGGTTTGTGGGTTCGAGTCCGGTGTCAGGCCCCATGCTAGCAGTGAGAAGCCTGCTTGGGATTTTCTCTTCCTCTTTCTGCCCCTCCCCTCGCCTCTCAAAATAAATAAAGAACCTTAAAAAAAAAACGACCTCACTCCCAGTCTAGGGCTCAAGCGACCTACCACACTAAGTGGCAAAGTAAATGAGGTTTGGCAGAGCTAATGGAATAAACTAGGAACTATGCAAACAGGTCAACACAGGAAATCAGCATACTGTCTCAGAAATCCTCCCTAAGAAATGTGTCATGTGAAGATTATTCACACCCACAGTAGCCACTTTGTAGGCTTTCTCATTCTAAAATGTACATTTCTTCATCTTTGTCACAACAGTATGTTATGCCATTATGTTTCATCATCTGTACAATGATAGAGGTACATTCCTAGAATGTGAGCAAGCAAGGAAGGTAATGAAAAAAATGAAGACCTTCCGTCCGGAAGCCCACGGAAGTCAATCTCCAAGTGTATGTTTCAGTCGGATCAACTCTCATTTGGGGCGTGTCCCAGCTCACCAAAGAGAAACCTGTTAGTGTGAGCTTGCCTTTTCTGATGGCAAGCCCAGCATGTTTATGATTGAACTCAGTCCACAATTGTCTTCAATGGGGGCTGAGTCTGGAGTCACAATAACAGTTCCAAAGACAAGCTGCAGAGCCCTTGGCCACTGATTTTGCAGTCTTCATACAGTTCAGTAATTTTCCTAGGGCCTGGCAGATGAGCAGCTGTGCCTCTGATGGGTCAGTGAAAGTCCTGCCTGATAAGCAGCCATTCCCAGTTTCTAAGATAAGAATGCTTGTTTACCAGAGGCACGTGATCAACTCCTAGGGCGGAGGCCCCTGAAATCCTGTCACTACAGACTTTCTGGCACCAGAGAACTTCAGAAGTCAAGGGTCCAGCACTCAGAGAAAGCCACTCACAACATTAAAGGACCCTTGGGTCTGGGCTCTGTGTTGCTGTGTACTTTGGGGTTCAAGCAACTGCAAATTAGAGAAGTTTCCTGATTTGAGAGTAGGTAGTGAGCTGTGACTTCACAGTCACCACATAGGTAACGGCACCACAGGACAGGAGACAAGAGAAACATGCCTGAGGTGCTGGACTAAGGCACATGGATGGACAGTGGTCATCAAATAATAGTATAACACCTGATGGCCATACTTCTCCACTTCTGAGAAGGACATCTAGACCGTTAAGGAGACTCAGCTGAACACTAACTGAATAGCAAAAGATATTTATCTCCACCCACATGTGCACACACGTGCACACACATGCACATACATGCACACACACACGCGCACACACACTTTACAGATGTGATTCAGGATATTGAGACAGGAGAATACCCTGGATTAACAGAGGGAGTGCTACATGCTGTCACAAGGGTCCTTGTAAGAGAGAGGAAACAGGAGATGTTCACATACACATACAGAGGAAGGTGCTGTGAAAATAAAAATTAGAGTCACGGGGCCACAAGTGGATGAGCACAGCAGAAGCCACCAGAATTCCAACAGAAGCTGGAAGGGGCAAGGAAGGGGTTCTCCCCCAGACCTGCCAGAAGGAACATACGGTGCTGACATTGTAATGTTTGTCCAGTGACATTGATTTCAGACTCTGGCTTCCAGAACTGAGAAAACAAATTCCTATCGCTCTAAATCACCCAGTTTGTGGGAATTTGCTATAGCAGCCACAGGAAAGGGATACATATTATTATCTAATACAAATTTGTCTACACCTACAAAGCCCCACACACATAGTCAGGATTCAGATATAAACAAACCAGTGAATCACAGCTGGGACTAGAATAACACTGACAAAGATGACTGAGTACGTTCCCTAAGAGCACCCAAAAAACATGCTCCTCATGGTTTGATATAAAGATGAATGTTGCAAAAGAATGGCAATGAGTTGTGTCATGTATATTCTACCAATATAGCCTTCTCAATATGCATAAAGATATCTGTGTTTGCTTTTAGCTTATTATCCACACCACCACCCCCCTGGAAATCTCTGTTGGTTGTTTCCTATTAATAACCTTGAAACACTTAGTGCTTAACCCTAACACAGCACTTGAGTTTGGGGGTGAGTTTTATGTTTTTAATTCTTTTTCCTTATCCTATATGTATTGTAGTTAAGATTACGAAGGGTTTTAGGAGACGGAAGGAAAATTGACTTTTGCAAGCTCAGCCTATCAGTTTTAACATCCTCTTCATTGGACATATGAACCAAGTTTCAGAGACCTGCCCCTAACCCTGGCCTCTGACTCCCTCTGTGGTTGCCCTGTTGAGGTCAGTTTGAGGACCATATTAGAATGGTTTGTAACCCTTAAATTGCTATAGCAGTTGTTGAGGTTATTGTGTTTCCGGCTGTTTTCGGGAGATCCTCTCTTCACCCGCCAGTTTGGATGCTAATTTTATCAAACTATGTGAATGCTCTTCCTGTGTCACTCCTAAACTATCATCCTCATTTTGTTCCTTAGTTCCCAAGCTCATAAACTATTTCTCTCTCTCCTGAGCCTCCCTATATGCTTTCTTTTCTCAGAGCCCAGGGGAATTTTTTCAAATATAGTTATAAAATCTCACATTGTAAAGCCCTTAGCCCTCATTACCTAATTGCCTTCCTCCCTTTAACTTAATTACAATCTGTCTCTCCTCAAAGTGTCCTGAAACATGCTCACTCCCAAAACCAGATTCTCGCCTATGCTTCTCATCTCTTTCTGTCTACATTACTCTTTATAGTCTCATCTGTTAGCCATGAGTCCACTTAAACACCTTTTAAACTTTTTTTTCAATTCCACCTTGCTCTATGTCTCGGGATAATGCATCCTAGAAGTCTCTTCCTTACTAAGGAGAAGGGTCAGAAGGCTCATAGAGTCACCCCTGGCTTTTGTCAATGAGAAAACGAGGTTACATCATTCACCCAGGTGTTACAGCAAGTGGCTAAGATCTGGATTTTAGATAGGTCAGCTGACTTAGATTGGAAAAGAAGGATTTGAGAAGAGCACATTTATCTTATCAGTGGATGGACTAGAATGTGAAGGGAGATTCACTCAGACCTCTAAGCCACCATGACTCACAAGAACCCAACAAAGTGCAATTGACAGAGTAATAATGGGAGGCACTAAGGTCGGGTACACAAGAAACCAGGTATGTGCCTTAGAACGCCAATACTCGATTCCTGACTGAACTGGAGTGAATACCATCTTCCCTTTTTCCCCCTAAAATTTGTTTAAAGTAGATAGTTTTAAGAAAAAAATTTGAGGGTTTGAACATAAGTGGTTTTAATTTCTTCTAGTAGCTGTCTCCATGAGTACGGGGTTGGAACTTCCCTTTCTTAATGGATATTGAGTCCCTTCATGATTACTGACCACAGGTGATAACTTCCAATAAATTTTGGTTATCACAGAAGTCTTGTTTCATCTTTTAAAGACTCTTTTCTGTTCATTTTTTAAAATTAAACTGCATATTTAGTTCAAAGCTTTCTCCAATGGCCCCAGACTTGACTAGATCCAACTATATGGTTCCTGTGGTTTCCTTTGGGGGAGGGAGCATGGTTTGCTCTCTACAAAACTTTCACTTTTCTCTCTTTTAGCTGCTAGGTCCTCAGTGTTATGACAAGAATAAACATCTTACTTAACTGGGTGAGGTTACAGGTGTCTCCCTGGTTGACCGTAGTTGCTCACCACGATTATTGCCATTAAGGGTGGACGATAGCTCCAACCTGCCCTGCTCCAGCCAGGCTCAAGCCTTTGAAGCTTTCCTGGGCATTGCTCCTTAAGTTTGGCCACCTCCACTGCTGACCCCTTGCTAGCACATTCATGTGGCTTTCCTTTGCCTACACCTCTTAGCTACTCTTGCTTTGTTTCCAGGCAACTCTATAGGTCTGAATCTCATCTTCCCTCTGCAGCCATCTCCAGGCAGGACCAGTGGGATCCATCGTCCTTACCTCCCAGAAACCCCAAATAGCCCTGACTCCCCTCCTTACCTGGCAATCCCTGTGACGCCAGGTTCACTCCAGTTAACTTTCCCACTGCTTCAAGAGAATGAGACAGATCAACAAGTCCCTGACAAAGCAGACATCTAATTAAGGAGAAAAGTGTCCATTTTCTTTCAGGCGAGGCCAAGCCTTATGAGGATGCTCTTGGCATCTGTGCTTCTCTGGGTTTTGGGGAGCAAAGCATCTGACTCTCTGCAAACTGCACTTCCTAAGACAGGCTGCCTTCTCCCCTCTGAGCAGCATCATACGCCTTGGTGAGAGAGTCAGTCCTGACAGGTGTCTCTCTAGTTAACCTTAGGGGAGGGAGCTGGCTCTAACACAGGTGCCTCCTTGAGTTTGAAATTTGAAGCATAGAATGACTTTCGTTCATAGCTTTAAGTCACTGAAATTGTAACTGACATGAAAAACACGCAACATTGTTATTTATACATACATAATAAAATAAAGGCATTTCTAAAATTGTTCTTATTATGATAAAAATGATTTTCATTTAAGTAGTAGTGTGTCATACCTGAGAGTTCCAGGAAGTCACATCATTGTCATCGTGGAAGGAACCTTGGATTTACCTGTGCGGTGTGCAGAGGCCACATTTGCCGACAGCCGCTCGAGCTTAGAGGATTACCAGGCTCTGTTAGAGATTACCGCTCTATTTATGCTTCTTGCCTCATCATTTCAACATATGTTCAACACAGGTTTTATAGTGGTTTATAAGCTCCATCCATGAATAAGAGATAGCAGCTTTAATGAAAAGCAAAATATTGTAATTCACAAATGATCTGGATCAAGCATGCAAGAAAATATGTGAAGGCTTGCCTGACTGGCTCATTCGGTTACACGTGCAACTCTTGATCTTGGGATTGTGCGTTTTGGGTATACGGATCACTCAAAAATAAAATATTTTAGAAATGTTCAAAAAATCAATATTGGCAAACTTAGATTTCTAAGATAATCAAGTAATGATATTTCCATAATTTTTAGAACATCTTGCTTTGAGTACCCAAAGATTAAGAAATGAGCAGATATGCACCCTTCATAATAGGGCTTGTTCTTTTACAGTTAATGAAATAATGGTTTTCTTTAATTCTTATTCTTCTCTTACAAAGATTGAAAGAGTAGCCGAATCACATGTTAATCAATAGTTTTGCCTACCACTTGATTTTATCTGAGACCCTTTTTTCTTTCTTTCTTCCTTTCTTTCTTTCTTTTCCCTTTCTCTCTTTCCTTTCTTTCTTTCTTTCTTTCAACTATCTGCTTAAATTTAAACCTACAAGCTGCAGCCTCAGGTTCTAGTTATTGTCCCATTAACTCCTTATTTTACAAAGCTTGAGAAAGGCTGACTTGCGGTAAGGAGTATACTCCCCCTAGTGGATAAAGAGAGAGAAGACAGTATTTGATTCCTTCATTTGAGGGTTAATTACCGTTTCAATTTTTGAGCACTCTGTTTTGGGGCTTAGTTTCTCCCTTAAAAGCTCTACTTTGTTGCACCCAAGTTACCAGGGCTCCATCAAGTAGTCTAAGAAACTTTTTGTTGTTTACTCTTATCTCCACTGTTGTCTTTTTTTTTTCCCCATCATGATTATCTTCCTCATTAAAGTTATTCAGCCAACAGACATTTATTAAATGTCTGCCATGTGTCAGGCACAACTCTAGGCACTGGGGATGCAGCAGTGAGTGAAGAAAATGATTCAAAATACTGGCACTGGGAGCTTAAAATAGTATCAGATAGTGTTCATTGTGTGTTTCCCACATGCCAGATTAGTACTTAGGGATTTGTAATTATTATTTAACCGAATCATCCCAACAGCCCTACGAGGAAGCTGAGAGGCAAAGAAATTTGCCCAAGATCACACATAGAGAGAGAAAAGTAAGCAACACTTCCAACACCTTCCCCGACAAGACCCCACAGGAACTCTGAACCTCGTGGCCCTGTTTTGATGTTCATTACAGCATTTTTTTTTAATTGCCTATCTCCTCCAACTAACAGGTATGCTCCATAAGAGCAGGGACTGTGTCTGCTTGTTCATCACCGTAACCCAGAGCCTAAAGCCTGCCACAGCTCTTTTCCAGAGTAATTTGGTTAAGTGGCTTAATGGTAATCATTGAGTTGAAAACTGAACTCAGGACTAATTGACTCCAAAGCCCTTTCTCTAATCGAGAAACTCTAACTTCCATGCGTATCCAAAATGCAGACAGCAACCCCTTACTGGTTGGCTCATTTGAATTATTTTGGAGTTAGATGTCACCGCCAGGTTTTTTAAAGAGGAGGTGAAGATAACGGAGTCTAAAATGAACCGGATCTGATTCTTTAGAAGATTTAAAATCTTCAAACAGATCTTCATTTGCCTCTTCTCCTAAATTTTACAGCCAGAGGAGACAGCAAGAAGCCAAATCAACTCTGGGCCAGGTGGATTCCCCATTTAAGAGCCATTGATGCTTTGCGGTAAAGACCAGAGCGTGGAGAGAGGTGCTGGTGCCGCCCTTTCAGGAGCTACTCCTACTGCGGTGAGTACAACCTATGCATGTATGAACAGATCAATTTGCATGGTATTAGTTATTTATTTTATAGTAGTTATTCCCTCAGTCGTGGTATGCCCTACACCATTATTCGCCACTTGCCAAGTGACTTAAGAGCACGATAGCGATCATTAAAATCTATTAACCTTTCTTTCTGAGTTTGAAAGTAATTAGCAGCCTTCTGGCCTGCGTTGCCTAGGGCAGGATGGTGAATATTGAAAGAGTAATCTTGCCATTTGAAGTGCTTCTGGCTTGAATAAATGTTTGCTCAGTTGCAGCAATGCCCAGGTAATTCCTTGGTAATGAAGCAGGGATCACCTTCCAGCGCGCTAGGGCGAGCAGGAAAAATTAGTAGATGCGGGAATAGCTTGTGGGGTAGATCTCTCTCAGCCTACCTTTTAGGTTTCTACTTTAAAGAGGAATTGCTGGTATCTGTTCCTATTACCCAAGACATAGGAAATGAAACAAACCAAAAGGAGAAAACTGAAAAGTTATTTCAGGCTGGCCGATCTTAAACAACAACAAAAAACAACCCAAGGGAATCCTGAATATCACAAACTAGGAGGCCTTGCCTGTCATCCAACTTTTATTAAGATCGTAGGGATGGTTCTTCCCTCCTTAAGTCTTTTGTGTATGGGGAGTTAGTTCTGTAAAGGCAAGTTTGCCAGTTAATTCATCACAGCTCTTCCTTTGTTGCACCCATATTTTTTTCTCCCCAGTCACATTGTGTTTACAGTTAATAACCACCACCTATTATCTCCAATCTCTTCCTTCTGCCTTTCTGCGGTCCTGTCTTCTCCTTTAGTACAAAACTCCTCCTATAAACCTCTATGCAAAATTCTCTCACATTTTACTAAACCTCCCTTTCCTAACTGTAGGTGGTGATTCCAGCTGCCCTCTGGGCATCTCTACCTGAATTTCCTGCTCTTGCTTGAAGCTCAACATATCCCAAACTGAACTTATCCCCAGATCTGCTCCTGCTTTTTCTAATCATTGCTGAAGCCCTGAGTATGGGTTTTGGATCTGCCCCCCCTCCATGAATTCCTGCTGCCCACAGTCAAGTTGCTCTCACTCTTCTTAGGACTTCTTTGAAGTTCTTTTAGTTGGCCTCCATGCTTTTCAAATACCATTCCTGTAGGCATCCTGCCCATTCGTTTTAGGCACAACTGCGGTCAATCTGCCGCCCAACAACCATGAGTAGCCCATTAACGAATTAGAGAGACGCTCCCCGGCCCAGCTGCACCACCAGAGCTCTCCACCATGGGCCCTTGGACCTACCCTGAATGCCCACCAAACTGGGGATCTCCCCCTCTCCTAAAGCGACTGGTCCTCTCATCTCCAGGAGTTTCCTTACACTGTTTCTTCCTCATGGTATGCCAGTCTCAGTTCCTTCTTCCCCAACTCCATCCATTTCTTAAGGCCTTCAACTCAATTCCAAAGCCAGTTTCCAATTCCTCCTGAAGATCTTTCCCTCCATCTCTTTTTAGCACATTGTTGGTGTTTCTCCCATCATACTTCCCTTATTTTCTTCTTCCTGGTATTGTGGTTATTGATTTACATATCTTATTACACACCCCCACACCCACCTCCACACCCACACACACCCCAACACACACTCCCACACTCACCCTCACACCTATACCCACCCCCCACACCCACCCTCATTCCTATGCCCACCTCCACAACCCACACACCCCATACATCCACACACCCATACACACCCCCACCACATCAACACCCCCACCACACCAACACCCCCACCACACCAACACCCACACACACACTTCCATGCTGCAGGTGGTGCCCTAGTTAGGGAAAAGCAGCAGCTTTGGATCCTAACTCTAACACCCTATATAAGTGGCTTTGGGCAAGTTTCTTATCCATTCTGGACTTAGTTCTCTTGCGGTAATAAGTGAGTAATGGTCAACTTTTCTAATTAAATTAACGTGAGTGTATTAACTGCCAGATGCTCACTAAATGCTGGCTCTTGTTATTAATTCTATCAGCCTTCTTGTCTGCAGATCCCTGCAATGTCTAGCCCATACATTATACAAAATAGGTTCTCAGAATGCTGGTTGTATTGAAGGATCTTGCCTTTAGGTGGATCCTTTTGTTTAATACTTATCTCAAAATTTAGTAGCAGTTTGACAAGCATTGTGTTGACCTACAGAGCACCGATGAACAACTCCCAATCAGATTTATCAGATTCTGGGGTTTTTGGCAGGACCAAAGTGACCCAATTCTTACCCAATTATTATAAAGCTCATCTTGGTATGGTGAAGCCTAACCATCACTTAATGTTTCAGAACAGTTGGAGCTGTATGATAAGTAGATATCCAAAAAGTAAAAACCCAGCAAATGCATTGAAGTCTAACAGCCTCAAGCCAGAGAACTGGCGTCAGTCTACATTAACCCAAAGGCTCCCCGAGGTCATTTAGCTGGTTGTCCCAGAGCTTCCTCCTGGGAATGACTGAGGAGACTAAAACGGGAGATGAATATCTGGTTCTCCCAGCCACAGACACATGATCAGTCATTCAGATAAATAAAGCAGACTGTTAGCCATGTGATAGAATTCCCAGGCTTAGCCCCACTTGCAGTGATTCTCAAAGGCTGGTGGTTTTAGAAAGAAGGGCAGAGAGTGATTTCCCCTCATTGAAACATATCAAAACGACCTATGGGTCCCTTTCCCTTCCAGTAATTCTGGGAATCGCTCTCTAAAGCTCCTATAAATTTATGCCTTTGTTGGGGATTAGTTAGAAGTAAAGGAAGATAAGACAGGGATTAAGATGGAAAAAATTGGGGGCTAAGCAAAAAAGGGCACAACAGACAGAAGGGTAGTCTCATTTAACATCCATCCACAGTACTGTTTCAGACATGAATTCTCTAGCTGGTACATGTACCACAAGTTTAATGAAGAGCATCAAAGAAGTACAATTGCTTTTTGAAAGAGGAATGTAAAAATCATTCACTGATAAGCAGAAAGACAATGGTTCTCTAATTCACATGTATGGCCGCCTCTCCCCTTTCCTGGAACATGAGTGAGCATGTGTGTGTGCTCACACACACGCACACACACACACACACACACACACACACACGAGGCTTTCTTCAGGTCAGCCAAGGGTGCTTATTCTGTACCAATTGCCAAGAATATTTTTTTCTCTACAGAAGCTGAGTGTCATAATTATTTACATATTTGTCTGGCTCTCTGCCTATTTCTTGACATGTTCCAAAAGGAATTTAAGATGGCTTATGTGGTTATGTACTATAACAAGAATTTAAATTGGAAGTGAGGTGAAAGAAGAAATTAAACCAAAGATGCAAGCATAGGGAGACAGGAAAATAATTAAAAAGTATAAAAAAATGATCCATATACCTGCTGCTACCTGTCAGCCATAAATTTGCATTCTAAGCATTCCAGTGGCCTAATTTGAGGAGAAACCTAGTCAATTACATAATTCTCATCTATGAGATTCCCAAATGTGTATGTGCATCTGAATCACCTAATGAGCTTATAAAACTATAATCACCTGGGCCCCACCAATAGAATTTCAAATTCTGTAGATCTGGGGTGAGATCCTGAGAGTTATAATTTTAATGTGTTCTTTTGCTCTCTCGGATAAAAGGAAACCAACTTCTCAGGACAAGAACAATTATTCTTGATATTAAGATCTCCAGGACTTTCTTCTAGGGAGTGACAAAGGAGACCTTGTGAAATCCAAGGAACATTCTTACAGAGATTCAAGATGAGTTTCAGAGGCCCTCAGGTTGATGCTTATAATAACCTTCAAAATAGGTTTTGTCATCCACAGTTATGTGAAAGTAATTATGTTGAGAGTTGATAAAGAGGGAACAAGAAGCATAATGATGTTCTCCAGGAACTTGATTTTTGTTAGTTTGGCTTGACCCACGATAGGAACTAAAAGGATTTTAAATCTACTCAATCCCATTATCTTTACAAGGAGCTAAAAATGAACAAGTTCTTAGGAAATCTGTCAGCAAAGTATGCAAGCCAAAAACGAACAAGTTCTTAGGAAATCTGTCAGCAAAGTATGCAAGCAAAGTATGCAAGCAAGCACGGAGATTTATCTACAACCTAGAATATGAGTTTGAAGAGATGTAGTCTAGCTACTCTTCTCTTAAATTTATTCTTGGGGAATTGTATTGTTCCCAGCTTAAATTGTAGTAGAGGGGGGGAGGCAAAAGGCAGGGGTAGGGAGGGGGTGGGGATGGAAAGAAGTGAGCTCATCCTTATTATGGGCAGACCGAAGTTTGTTTTTAGTGACCCGAAATCACTGAAAGTTCTCATGGTGGTGACGTTCTTGATACACACGAACTTTTCATGATCTTGTAAAGGTTCCTTCATTTCAATTGTGTTGCAAAAGAGACTTAAATTGTACTGTTTTTCCTGTCTCCCATCTTGCCGCCTTGAATCTGAAGTGAATCTGCAAGACCTTGTGGCATTTCATAGACGTTCTCTTTTTTTAAACAAATCAAGAATTGGTTGAGATGCCCTTTTGGTTTTCTAGGAAAGGGACAGTTTGGGCTGGTTTTAGACAATTCATTACTTGCAGGTGTGCATAAAATTACTGCTGTCAAGCCTTGGGTACAAAATGACTGAAGAAGGCTGCTATTAGATATTGAGACCTCACTCATTTGTTCATTAAATACCTATAGAGAGCTTGGTACTTGCCAAGCACTGAGCTAGATGGTAAGAATACAAGAGTAGCCAAGACTGCCTCCATGATGTTTGCAGTCTTATCTTTACAGAAGTGAAAAGAGGTGATTATAACATAGTGTGGCAAATAGTCTGAAGGAGGAAATGCAGAAAAGAGAGGAAACAAAACTATACCTCGGTGGTCAGGGAAGGCTTGGTGGAGGAAATTACATGTAAGCTGAGACCTAATGTGTAGGTAGAAATTAAACATGTAAAGGTAGGTTAAGCATGGGTTGGGATGGAGTTCAAAATGGAAGATGGGAGAGGATGTTCATCCAAAAACCTCCCAGCTCATTGTGAACATTCATGAAACAGAAGAAAGTATGTTGCTGAAGCTGCACATAGTGTATGTACGATTGGGAGTAAAAAACCTGGGAGATAAGGAGGGGGGAGGTGCAGATCTTAAATAACCTTATAATCCATATTAAGGAATCTAGACTGTATCCCAGGAGAACTGGAGAGCCATTGAGCTGGTGATCATTTGTTTGCATTTAGAAAGATTGCTTAAACTAAATCTCTCCAGTCCTATCTTTCATCATGCATAGGGTCAGAGGAAGGATATGAATTGTTTCACACTTGAAATCTAAGGTAGTGAAAAAAATTTAGAATGGAGAATCCCATTGTACCTTGAAAGAGTCCAACACAGGTGTGCCCTATCTTGGCTGCCCCGGGTATGCTAACTTGGAGGTGGCTGGACACCTTTGAGGTCAGGAAGGTGAAGATACTTTGCTGGTTGTGAGATCCTAAATAAATGATCATGTTAATATGCTCCTCTTATATTGTGCCTCACAGACCCCACATCTGTAGTTCCAATATCCAAGCAAACAGAGTCTCTAAGGAGAAGGGAAAATGGGCATATAGAACTAAGTGCCCCCTGCCTTGCAGGTTGGAGATGTAACAAGATCCCTAAGAAAGGTAAGCAGGATATTTGTAAATGTTTCTATCAATGGGACAATTATTTGACAGGGACATTGAAATCTATTAGTGGAAAAGTGTTCTCAAGTAAAACAACAAAGGAAAAATATATCACTTTCTATATGTTTATGATTAATAAACCCCTTTTACAGCTAGAGTTGGAAGAGGACCAAGTCCAGGCCGTAGTATATACAGGGTATTCATGGCTCTGCTTAAAGTAATATGAGTTGAGGGGCAACTGGGTGGCTCAGTGGGTTGAGCATCTGACTTCAGCTCAGGTCATGATCTCACGATTCGTGGGTTCAAGCCCACATCAGGCTCTCCGCTGTCAGCATGGAGCCTGCTTCAGATCCTCTGTTCCTCCATTCTCTCCGCCCCTCCCCTGTTTATTTCTCTCAGAAATAAACATTTAAAAAAAAAGTAATACGAGTTGACCCATAATACAGACTAAGTCAATTTATGGAAAAATTACCCTGGCTTTAATACTATATTGTTAAACTGGAATATTGGCTAATGAGGTTATTCAAAGGAAAAATAAAATGTTTCTGAAATGACAATGCTTAACATGATTTCCTATGTATAGTCTGCCATCTAGTGTTGATTTATGGAAATAAAAAAGCTGGTACAGTAATTTTCAAGTCAGGCTCACCATGTTAAGACATCAAATTATACCATGAGACCCTCTGAGGTTTGTGGAGGTGAGGGAGTGGCTGGGTGAATGCAAGAATAGGCAACTGGTAAGATAGCAGTTACTTGTGGGAAACAGTAGTGTGTAACTAACGGTTCTCAGTTCTGTCTACCCAATGTCATCACCTGGGAAACTTTTAAAAAGTACAGGTGGGTAAGCCACACTGCAGACCTAGAAAATCAGATTCACTCAAGTGGGACCCAGCAATGGCATATTTAAAAACTCCCACATTATTCTAGTATGCAGCCAGGGTAAGGACGACCAGGTAATGGGTTAAAACTATGGGCTCCAGGACACCTGGGTGGCTCAGTCATTGAGCATCTGACTTCGGCTCAGGTCATGATCTCATGATTCGTGAGCTAGAACCCTGCTTTGATTAAATGCAGGTGAGCCCCACTTTCTCTCTCTCTCTCTCTCTCTCTCTCTCTCTCTCTCTCCCCCCCCCCCCCCACCTTCTGTCTCTCTCTCCCCCTCTCCTTCCTTCTCTCTCTCTCTGAGCCCCTCATGGGATTCTCTCTCTCCTCTCTCTCAGTCTGCCCTCACTCACTTGTGCCCTCTCTCTCAAAAAAAAAAAAAGACTGTGATTCCAGCTCCATCACTACATGAGTGTCAGTGCTTAGTTATTATGTAACCTTGAGCAGGGAAATTAGGCTAATGAAGTAACATCTATGTGCCTCAGTAAAATGAGGGTAACAACCGTCCTTGGGTTATTGTGAGGATTAAATATCATAAATGTCAAGTGTTTAGCATACTGCCTAGTACAGAGTATTCAAAACAAATGTTACATATTAATAGTAATTTTATTATTATGTATTACTGTAAAGGAAAATAGTTTGTGAGTTATTTAAGGGAATAAACAACCTAAGGGATATGAACATATAACATATGGCATATTAGAAATTAGAACATATTATATACGGCACATTTCTATTCCTCTTAAACTGGAAGACTTGTGGGATTGAATGCTGATGCCCAGCTCAGCCATACCCCGAGGAGCACATGACTTCTTTGGTGCTTATCTAAAGTGCTGTAGGGCATATGGGGCACCTGGGTGGCTCAGTCAGTTAAGCGTCCAACTTCAGCTCAGGTCATGATCTCCCGGTTCATGAGTTCGAGCCCCATCAGGCTCTGTGCTGACAGCTCAGAGCCTGGAACCTGCTTCGGATTCTCTGTCTCCCTCACTCTCTGCCCCTCCCCTGCTCACACTCTGTGTTCTCTCTCTCTCAAAAAGAAAATGTAAAGTGCTTTATAGCATAGTAAATTATTCTCAGTCATTCCCAGTCTCTGTCATTGGGTTCAAAATGGTCATTTCCCTAACCCGTTTCATTTGTCTTGCTTGGGTCAGATATCATTTCCTAACTTAATCAGGAGCAGAACCACATCTCTACAGATGTTGTGACAGTAGTGAAGTGCTAGGCACTGGCAGTAGTTTGTAAAGAATAGGAAATCACTGTGACTTAGAGTTATCTTTACAATCAGAAAAAAAAAAAGATCTATTATTAGTATAGATGACTTGGGGAAGAAGAAATATCTGAAAAGACTCAGAGGATTCCAGTAAAGAGCAATAGTTTATTTGGCTTGGTATTGGATGGGAATATTAGGTGGGACCACGTTATGAAAAACTTTGGCTAGGATAAATTGGGTATTAGGGGCTAGGGTAAAGGAAACATCAAATGTAACAGGTTCTAACTTGAAAGTGAAAGGAGGTGGGAGTGGGGAGGAAATGCATACATTACAGGAGAGTAGGAGAAAATTCTGAGCAGAAATTAATTTGTTTGGTTAGACGCATGTTGAGCTGGTAAAAGGAGAAGACATTCAGAAGGAAATGTCCAGTAAGTAACCAGAGAATCAGGGTGAGTACTCAGAAGGGAACTGTGGGCCTTGGATCAAGATCGGGGAACCAGTAGAATAGGTGTGAGAGTTGAAGTCCTGAGCATGCATGTGTTTCCTCAGTGACTTGACAGGAGAGCGGACCACGGATGACACGCTATAGAGCAGCATCATTGCCACAGGCAGAGAAGTCAGCAAAGTGCCGAGAAGTGCACAGCGGAGAGAATTTTAAGTGTGATTTTAAAAACACGCAACAAGCAAGGGGAAAGAATTGCAGAGAAGTCAAGTTAAAGGCAGGAAAGATTCAGCTTCTGTAAATTAGGACATCACTGCCAACTGCAAAAAGGCAAAGGGGCGCCTGGAAGGCTCAGTGGGTTGGGCGTCCAACTTCAGCTCAGGTCATGATCTCACGGATCGTGAATTCGAGCCCTGCATTGGGCTTCGTGCTGAAAACTCAGATCCTGGAGTCTGCTTCGGATTCTGTGTCTCCCTCTCTTTCTGCCCCTCCCCTGTTTGTGCTCTATGTCTCTCAAAAAAATGAACAAACATTAAAAAAAAATTTTAAGGGCAAAACTATTGGAATGATATTGGCGGCCAATTGCTTCACATCCTTATCAACTCTCGGTATCACTGAGGGTTTATTTGGTTTCTTTTGGATGTCGCTGGGTTTTGTTTTGTTCTAGTCATTCTTGTGTGTGTAGTGGTATATTATTATTTTAATTTGAATTTCTTGGATAATGCGATATTGAGCATTTTTACATGGGCTTATATTTTGCATATATACTCCTGTGGAGTCTGTGTTCAAATTATTTGTCTATTCTGCAATTATATTTTTCCTTTTTCATTGAAGTATAGTTGATACACAACATTACCTTAGTTTCAGGTATACAACATAGTGATTCAACAAGTCTACACATTATGCTATGCTCACCACAAGAGTAGCCACCATATGTCACCATGTAACACTGTTAAAATACCATTTACTATATTCCCTATGCTGTACATTTTATTCCCATGACTTATTCATTCGTAACTGCAAACCTGTATTTCCCACCTCTGTCTGCCTATTTTACCCATTCCCCCACTCCTCACCCCTGCAACAATCAGTTCTCCACGTTTATGAGTATGTGTCAACGTTTTATTCATTCATTCATTTTGTTTTTTACATTCCACGTACAAGTGAAATCATATAGAATTTGTCTTTCTTTGTCTGACTTATTTCACTTGGCATAATACAAACTAGGTCCATCCGTGTTGTTACAAATGGCAGGATCTCATCCTTTTTATGTCTGTGTGATATTCCATTTCTATATGTACCATATCTTCTTTATCCATTCATCTATCAATAGATACTTAGGTTGCTTTCATATCTTGGCTATTGTAAGTAATGTCACAATAAACATGGGGGTGTATATATCATTTCAAATTTGTGTTTTTGTTTTCTTTAGGTAATTAGCCAGTAGTGGAATTACTGGATCACATGGTAATTCTATTTTTAATTTTTTGAGGAAACTTCATACTGTTTTCATCGGTGGTTGCATTAATTTACATTCCCATCAACAGTGCATGAAGGTTCCTTTTTCTTCACATCCTCACCAACACTTGTTATTTCTTGTCTTTTTGATTCTATAAGCTGATATCTCATTGTGGTTTTGATTTGTATTTTCCTGATTATTAGTGATGTCAAGTATCTTTTCATGTGTTGCTTGAACACCTATATGTCTTCTTGGGAAAAATGTCTATTCAGGTCCTCTGTCCATATTTAATCAGATTATTTGTTGTTGTTTTTTTGTTTGTTTGGTGTGGAGTTTTATATATTCTTTACATATTTTAGGTATTAACCCCTTATCAGTGATATCATTTGTGAATATCTTCTCCCATTCAATAGGTTGCCTTTTCACTTCATTGATGGTTTCCTTTGATGTACAAAAACGCTTATTTTGATATAGTGCCAGTAGTTTATTTTTGCTTTTGTTTGCCTTGCCTTACGATACATATCTAGAAAAATGTTGCTAGGGACAATGTTTAAGAAATTATCGCCTATGTTTTCCTCTAGGAATTTTATGGCTTCATGTGTCACATTTAGATCTTTAATCTATTTTGAGTTTATTCTTGCATATGGTATAAGAAAGTGGTCCAGTTTCATTGTTTTTAATGTAGCTATCCAATTTTCCCAACACTGTTTATTGAAGATACTGTCTTTTTCCCTATTGTATATTCTTGCCTGAGTTGTTGTAGATTAATTGCCCATATAAGTATGGGTTTCTTTATGGGTTCTCTGTTCTTTTCCATTGATCTATGTGTTTATTTTTGTGCCAGTGCCATACTGTTTTGATTACAACTTTGTGATATATGTTGAAATCTGGGATTGTGATATCTCCAGATTTGTTCTTCTTTCTCAAGAATACTTGGGTTATGTGGGCTCTTTTTTGGTTCCATACAAATTTTACAATTATTTGTTCTAGTTCCATGGAAAAGGCTGTTGGTGTTTTGATAGGGATTGCATTGAATCTGTAGATTGTCTTGGGTAGTACGGACATTTGAATAATATTAATTATTCCAATCCATGAGCATGGAATATCTTCCCATTTTGTTTTTGTTGTCTTGAATCTCTTTCATCAGTGTTTTACAGTTTCCCGAGATCTTTTTTCACCTCTTTGATTAAGTTTATTCCTAGGTATTGTATTCTTTTTGGCACAACTGTAAGTGGAATTCTTTTCTTAATTTCTCTTTCTGCTAATTATTAGTGTACCAACATGAAATAGACTTCTGGGGCAGCTGGGTAGCTCAGTTGGTTAAGCATCTGACTCCTGATTTCAGCTCAGATCATGATCTCACAATTTGTGGGATTGAGTCCTGGGTTGGGCTCTGCACTGAAATCACTGAGCCTGCTTGAGATTCTTTCTCTCCCTCTCTCTCTCTGCCCCTCCTCTACTTGCATGCTTTCTCTCTCAAAATAAATACATAAACTTTAAAAAAAATGAAACAGATTTCTGTGTATTAATTTTGTATCCTGTGAGTTTACTGAATTCATTTGCCCATTCTAATAGTATTTTTGGTGCAGTCTTTACAGTGTTCTATGTATAGTATCATGGCATCTGAAAGCAGTGACAGTTTTACTTCCTCTTTACCAATTTTGATGCCTTTTATTCCTTTATCTTGTATGATTGTTGCAGCTAGGATTCTTAGTAGTATGTTGAAGCAAAGTTGTGAGAGTGGGCATTCTTGTCTTGTTCCTGCTCTTAGAGGAAAATCTCTAGTATTTTACCATTGAGTATGATGTTAGCTGTGGGTTTTTCATATGTGGCCTTTATTATGTTGAGGTATATTCCCTGTAAACCCACTTCACTGAGTGGGTTCACTGAGTTGAAATTTGTCACATGCTTTTTCTGCATCTCTTGGAACGATCATTTAATTTTTATTCTTCATTTTGTTGATGTGGTATGTCATGTTGATTGATTTGCAAATATTACACCATCCTTGCATCCCTGGAATAAATCCCAACTGATCATGGTGAATGATCCTTTTAATGTGCTGTTGAATGCAGCTTGCTAATATTTTGTTGAGGATTTTTACATCTATGTTCATCAGAGATACTGACCTGTAGTTTTCTTTTTTTCTAATCTTTGTCTGATTTTGGTATCAGGATAATGCTAGCTTCATAAAAATGAATCTGGAAGCTTTCCTTCAATTTTTTTGGACTAGATTGAGAATAATAGGTAACTGGTATTAACTCTTCTTTAAATGTTTGGTACAATTCACCTATGACTCCATCTGGTCCTACACTCTTTTTGTTGGAATTTTGTTATTGTTGTTTTAAATTCCTGTATAGTTAACATACAGTGTTATATTAGTTTCAAGTGTACAATATAGAAATTCAACAATTCCATACATCACTCAGTGCTCATTACAAGTGGCCTCCTTAATTCCCATCACCTACTGTACCAATCTTCCCACCAACCTCCCCTCTGTTAACCATCAATGTGTTCTCTATAGTTAGGATTCTGTTTCTTCATTTCTATCTCCCCTCCTTTCTTTTTTTCCTTTGCTCATTTGTTTTGTTTCTTAAATTCCACATATGAGTGAAATCATATGGTACTTGTCTCTCTGATTTATTTCACTTAGCATCATACCCTCTAGCTTCATCCACATTGTTGCAATTGGTAAGATTTTATTTTTTATGACTGAATAATATTCTCTTGTGTGTGTGTATATGTCTGTACACACACACACACACACACACACACACACACACACCCCAAATCTTCTTTATCCTTTTGTCTGTCAATGGACCTGTGGGCTGTTGCCATAATTTGGCTAATGTAAATAATGCTTCTATAAACATAGGAGTACATATATCACTTTGAATTATTGTTTTTGTATATTTTGGTTAGATACCCAGTAGTGTGATTACTGGATCACAGGGTAGTTCTATTTTTAACCTTTTGAGGAACTTCCATACTGTTTTCCACAGTGGCTACATTGGTTTGCATTCCCACCTACAGTGTTAAGGGTTCTTTTTTCTCCATATCCTCACCAATATTTGTTGTTTCTTGTGTTTTTTACTTTAATCTTTCTGACAGGTGTGAGGTGATACTTCATTATAGTTTTTATTTGCAGTTCTCTAATGATATTGAGCATCTTTTCATGTTCCTGCTGGCCATCTGTATGTTGTCTTTGGAGAAATGTCTCTTTGTGTCTTCTGCCCATTTCTTAACTGGTTTTGGGGTGTGGAGTTACATCAGTTCTTTATATATTTTGGATACTAATCCTTTATTGCATATGTCATTTACAAATATCTTCTTCCAATTGTAGTTGTGTTTTATTTTTGTTGATTTGTTTCCTTTGCTGAGCAGAAGCTTTTTATTTTGGTGTAGTCCCAATGGTTAATTTTTACTTTTATACCCCTTGCCTCAAGAGATGTATCTAGAAAAATGTCGCTACTGTCAATATCAGAGATATTGTTGCCCATGCTCATTTCTAGGATTTTTATGGTTCAGGTCTCACATTTAGGTCTTTAATCCATTTTGCATTTATTTTTGTGTATGGTGTAAGAAAGTGGTCCAGATTCATTCTTTTGCATGTAGCTGACCAGTTTTCCCAGCACCATTTTGTCTTTTTCCCATTGAATATTCTTTCTTGCTTTGTCAGAGTTTAATTGACCATATAATTGTGGGTTTATTTCTGAGTTTTTGTTCTGTTCCATTGATTTATAGGTCTTCCTTATGCTAGTACCATACTGTTTTGATTACTACAGCTTTGTAATATAACTTGAAGTCTGGAATTGTGATACTTCCAGCTTTGCTTTGCTTTTTCAAAATTGTTTTTGGCTTATTGGGGTCTTTTGTGGTTACATACAAATTTCAGGATTGTTTGTTCTAGTTCTGCAAAAAAAAAGCTATTGATATTTTTATAAATTGTGTTAAATGTGTAGATTGCTTTACATAGTATAAACATTTTAACAATATGCTTCCAATCCATCAGAATGGAAAGTCTTTCCATTTGTGTGTGTCATCTTCAATTTCTTTTATCAATATTTTATAGTTTTCAGAGTACAGGTCTTTCACCTCTTGGGTTAAGTTTATTCCTAGGTATCTTAGTATTTTTGGTGTAGTTGTAAATGGGATTGTTTTCTCAATTTCTCTTTCTGCTGCTTCATTATTGGTGTATAGAAATACAACAGATTTCTGCATATTGATTTTGTATCCTGTGACTTTACTGAGTTCATTTATCAGTTATAGTATTTTTTTTTTTTTTTGGTGGAGTAATTAGGGCTTTCTATATATGGTATCATGTTATCTGCAAATAGTGAAAGTCTTACTTCTTTCTTAGCAATTTGGATCTGTTGTTGTTGTGGTCTGATTGCTGTGGCTAGGATTTCTAGTACTATGTTGGTTAAAAGTGGCGAGAGTGAACATCTTGGTCTTGTTCCTGACCTTAGGGGGAAAGATCTGTTTTTCTAATGGAGTATGAACTGTGAATTTTACATAATATGACTTTTATCGTGTTGAGGTATGTTCCCCCTACACCTACTTTGTTGAGGGCTTTTATTTTGATGCTATACTTTGACAAAAGCAAAGTGGTGATATGGTTTTTATTTTTTCTCTTATTGATGTTATGTATCACATTGATTGATTTGTGAATATTGACCACACTTGCATCCTGGAAATAAATCCCACTTGATCATGGAGAACAATTTTTTTTAATGTATAGCTGAATTCAATTTCTTAGTAGTTTGTTGAGGATTTTTGCATCTATGATTATCAGAAATATTTGCCTGTAGATCTTTTTTTGTAGTGTCTTTATCTGGTTTTGGTATCAGGGTGATACCGGCCTCACAGAATGAATTCAGAAGTCTTTGTTCCTCTTCTGTTTTTTGGAATATTTTGAGAAGAATAGGTATTAACTCGTTTTTAAATGTTTGGTAGCTTCTGCCTATGAAGTTGTCTGGTCCTGGACTTTTGTTTCTTGGGAGTCTGTTGATTGCTGATTCAGTCTCCTTGCTGGTAATCAGTTTGCTCTTATTTCCTATTTCTTCCTGCATCAGTTTTGGTAGGTTATATGTTTCTAGGAATTTATCCATTTCTTCTATATTGCCCAATTTTTTGGCACATAGTTTTTCATAATATTCTTTTACAATTACTTGTATTTCTGTGGTGTTGGTTGTTATTTATCCCTTTTCATTTGTGATTTGTGATTTGATTTGATCTTGAAAGGGTCCTTTCTCTCTCTCTCTCTCTCTCTCTCTCTCTGAGTCTGGCTAAATGTGCATCAATTTTGTGACCTTTCAAAGAACCATTTCCTGGTTTCATTGATCTATTGGGTTGGTTTTTGTTTGTTTCTTTGTTTCTATATAATTTATTTCTGTTCTAATATTTATTATTTCTTTCCTTCTGCTTGTTTGGGGTTTTGTTTGTTGTTTTTCTAGCTCCTTTAGGTCTAAGCTTAGGTTGTTTGAGATTTTTCTTGCTTCTTGATGTAGGACTCTATTGCTATAAACTTCCCTCATAGAACAGCTTTTGCTACATGCCAAAGGTTTTGGACTATTGTGTTTTCATTTTTGTTTGTTCCCATGTACTTTTAATTTCTTCTTTGATTTCTTGGTTGACCCACTTAGTGTTTAGTAGCCTATTACTTAATCTCCATAGATTTGTGCTTCTTCCAGATTTTTTTTTTTGTTTTTTTGTCTTTGTTTTTGTTTTCTGTGGTTGATTTGTAGTTTCATAGCATTGTGGTCAGAAAAGATGCATGGTATGGCTTCTATCTTTTTTAATTTATTGAGGCTTGTTATGTGGCCTAATAAGTGATTTATTCTGGAGAATGTTTTATGTACACTTGAAAAGAATGTGTATTCTGCTGTTTTAGGATCGAATGTTCTGAATTTATCTGTTAACTCTATCTGGTCCAGTGTGCCATTCAAAGCCACTCTTTCCTTACTGCTGATTTTCTGTTTGGATGATCTGTCCGTTGATGTAATTGGGAGGGGGAGCGGTTAAATTTCCCTACTATTATTCTATTACTAGTGATTAGTTTCTTTATGTTTGTTATTAACTGTTTTATGTGTTTGGGTGCTTCCATGTTGGATGCATAAATATTTACAATTGTTTTATATTCTTGTCAGTCTGTTCCCTCTATTATTATATAGTGTCTTTGTCTTTTTTTACAGACTTTGTTTTAAAGTCTATTTTGTCCAGTGTAAGTATTGCTACTCCTGCTTTCTTTTCACATCCATTTGCATGATAAATACTTCTCATTCCCTCACTTACAATCTGCAAGTTATCTTTAGATCTGAAATGAGTCTCTTGAAGGCAGCCATCAATTCTGTCATGCTATGTCTTTTGATTGGAGAATTTAGTCCATTTACATTCAAAGTAATTATTGATAGATATGCATTTGCCTTGTTTTTTTACTTCTTTTGTGGGTTTTTAAAAATATTTTTATTTATTTTTGAGAGAGAGTAAGTGAGCAGGGGAGATACAGAGGGAGAGGGAGACACAGAATCTGAAGCAGGCTCAGTTTCTGAGCTGTCAGCACAGAACCCAACACAGGGCTTGAACCCACTAGTGGTGAGTTCATGACCTGAGCCAAAATTGGATGCTTAACTGACTGAGTTACCCAGTTTAACCCCTTTTGTGGTTGTTTTTGTAGTTTCTTTCTGATCCTTTCCTCTCTTTCTCCTTCATAGTTTGTTGGTTTTCTTTAGTCATACCCTTGGATTCCTTACTCTTTTTATTTATTTGTTTATTTTTTATATTATTACAGTTTCTGGACTCATGGTTACCATTGGGCTTATTAACATCTTCTGTGAATAGCAGTCTATATTAAGCTCATGGTTGTTTACTTTTGAACTTCTTCTTTAACTCCTCTCCCCTCAATGTTTCAGATATTTGGTATCCTGTTTTATATCCTTTTATTTTATGAATCCCTTGACTGATCTTTACAGAAATGTTTTTATATGCTTTTGTGCCTTTTACTTTTTATAATCTCACCTATGGTCTTTCCACACAAAGACTCCTCTAATTCTTGTAGGGCTGGTTTAGTGGTCATGAATTCCTTTTAGTTTTTGTTTGTCTGAGAAACTCTATCTCCCCTTCTATTCTGGATGATAGCTTTGTTGAATAGAGTATTCTTGGCTGCAGATTTTACCTTTTTAGCACTATGAATATATTGTCACTCCCTTCTGACCTGCAAAGTTTCTGCTGAAAAAATCAGCTGATAGCCTTTGGGATTTCCTTAGTATGTAACTGTCTTTTTGTCTCTGGCAACCTTTAAAATTCTTCCTTATCATCATCATTATCATCATCATCATTATTATTATTATTATTGCCATTTTAATTACCATGTATCTTGGTGTGGACTTCTGTTAGTTGAATTTGTTTAGCGATCTCTGTGCCATCTGAATCTTGATCTCTGTTTCCCTCCCCAGATTTAGGACATTTTCAGCTATTATTTCTTCAAATATATTTTCTGCCCCTCTTTCTCTCTTCTTCTGGGATCCCTATAATGTGAATGTTATGCCTGATGGAGTCACTGAGTTCTCTAAGTCTTTTCTCATTATTCAGTATTTATTTGTCTCTCATCTGTTCAGCTTGAGTGTTCTCCATTACTCTATCCTCCAGGTCAGGTCACTGATAATGTTCCTCTGCTTTCTGTAGCCTACTGTTTATTTCATCTATTGTACTTTTAGTTTCAATTATTGAGTTCTTCATCTCTATCTCTCTCTCTTTTTTTTTTATCTCTTTGTCAAGGGCCTCATTGATGTCCACTCTCCTCTGACGTCCAGTGAGAATCTTTATGATCATAACTTTAAATTCTCTATTAAGCATTCTACTTATTTCTGTTTTGCTTAGATCTGATTTTTGATTTTTGTCATGTTCTTTCATTTAGGATATATTTCTCTCTCTCATTTTGTATTCCTTTTTGTGTCTGTTTCTTTGTGTTAGGAAAGTCAGGCTATATCTTCTGCTCTTGAGAGTAGTGGCTTTATGGAGAAGAGGTTCTGTAGAGTCCTACAATGCAGGGTCCCCTGTTCACCAGAACCTGACACTTCAGGGGAATCTCCTATGTGTGTTGCCTGCATCTTGGTGTAGGAGTCTCTTTTCTATTCAGTGTAGACTTCTGCACTGACTCTCTGCCTGTTGTGGGCCATGCTTGCTCTTTCCGATGTTAGTAAGACCCAAGCAGGCTGGTTCTGAGGCAGGAGACTGCAGAAGGGCTCAGGGGTGGGCTGGCCATGTTAGCAAAATTTGTGCTGAGCTGCTAGTCCTAGGCCAGATGCTCCAGATTGCAATGGCCACCAGGAGCATGGAGCATGGAGGGAGTGGCTATGTGAGATGTGCTTGGTGTTAAAAAAATTTTTTTTGCACTGAGCCTAGGGTCAAGGCCAGCCGGTTTAGAGTGGGCAAGTCCTTGGGAGAACTCATGGGTGGGATACACTGCTAACAGATTAAGTAGCAAGTGTCTGTAGAGGGTTGCCTCCTGCAGGTGGTTCTGTGTTTATGCTGGGGGTGTGGGGGAATAAAATGGCACTTACCAGCTTCTTTGTTCCTGAAGAAGTCCCTCAACATGTTCCAAAATCCTTATAAACAGATATCCCTCCCATTTGTCCCAGGCATTGTGCAAACTGTTGATTCTATGTTACCTCTCTGTGGGCTATTGTCTCTTTAAGAGTGGTGACCCAGTTATCACTTGCCCTCTTGGCTCTCCCACTATCAAGTCAGCTGACTTTTAAAGCTCCAGGCTCTAAGTCCTGCTGATTACACAAACTCCCAGAATTCAGCCCCTCTGGTTTCAAGGCCAGACATCTTGGAGATTTGTTTTCCCTGTATGGGCTCCCTGGTGCTTTCCCCTCTCCATGCCCACAGCTCCCTCCCTCCTGCAGGCAGCTCCCAGTCACCACCTCTCCAATGTGGTTCCTTCTCTACATTTATTTGTGAAGTTTGTTCTTCCAGTCTTTGGATTGCTCTCTGGAACAGGGTGAGCTTAGGGTCCTCCTGCTCCACTCTTCCCTCCCAATTGGTCTTGGACTTTTGTTTGTTTGCAGTTTTTTGATTACTGATTTGATTTCATTACTAGTAATTGGCTTGTTCAGATTTTCTGTTTTTTCCCAGTTTTGGAAGATTGCATGTTTCTATTTTCTAGGTTGCCCAACTTGTTAACATAAAATTATACATCAGTCTCATAATCCTTTGTATTTTGTTGTGTTGGTTGTTACTTCTCCTCTCATTTCTGATTTTACTTATTTGTGTCCTATCCCTTTTTTTCTTGGTCTGGCTAAAGATTTATCAATTTTGTTTGTCTTTCCAAAGAACCAACTCTTGGTTTCATTGACCTAGTTTTTTATTCTTTATTTCATTTATTTCTGCTCTGATCCTTATTATTTCTCTCCTTGGTTTGTTTATTTGAGATTTTTCTTGTTTCATGAGGTAGGCCTGTATCACTATAAGTTTCCCTTTTACAACTGTTTCTCTGTCTCCCAAATACTTTGGACTTTTTGTAAGTTTTTAAATTAATTAATTAATTACTTTTTTAAAATGCTTATTTATTTCTTTGAGAGAGAGAATGCACAAACAAGGGAGGGGCAGAGAGAGAGGGAGACACAGAATCGGAAGCAGGCTCCAGGCTCTGAGGTAGAGTTTGAACTCATGAACCATGCACAGATCATGACCTGAGCCGAAGTTGGACGCTTAACCTACTGACCCACCCAGGCACCCCTGGACTGTTTTTATTTTTATTTGTCTCCATGTATCTTTTGATTTCCTCTTAGATTTCTTTGACCCATCTCCTGTTTAATAGCATGTTGTTTAGCCTTCATGTGTGTGTTTTTTTCCCCTAGATTTTTTCATACCACTGTGGGCAGGAAAGTTGCATAATATGATTTCATAATATGATTTCAAAATATGATTTCAATATTCTTCAATTTATTGATATTTGTTTTGTGGCCTAATGTGTGATCTATGATGGGGAATGTTCTATGTGCACTTCAGAAGAATGTGTATTCTGTTGTTTTTGATGGAATGTTCTGTCTATATCTGTTAATTCCATCAGTTCTAATGTGTCATTCAAAGACACTGTTTCCTTATTGATTTTCTGCCTGTATCATCTATTCATTGATGTAAGTAGGGTGTTGAAGTCCCCTACTATTATTATATTAATGTCAATTTCTTCCTTTATAGGTCTGTTAATAATTGCTTTATGCTCCAATATTGCGCGCATATTTACACCTATTATATTCCATTGTTGGATTAATTCCTTTATCATTATGTAATGCCCTTCCTTTGTCTCTTGCTACAGTCTTTGTTTTGAAGTCTACTTTGTGTGATGTAAGTAGTGCTACCCTGGTGTGGTTTTGTTATTGTTTGTTTTGGTTTTTTTTCCAATTTCTGCTTCTATTTACTTGGTATATCTTTTTCGATCCTTTTGCTTTCAGTTTGTGTCTTTAGGTCTGTAGTCTCTTGTAGGCATAAATCGGTCTTGTGTTTTAATGTATTCTGCCACTTATATCTTTTGACTGAAGCATTTGGACCACTTACATTTAAAATAATTATTCATAGGTATGTATTTATTGACATGTTGTTATTTTCTGTTTTTTCTTTCTTTTCTATAGTCTTTTCCTTTCTTCTTTGCTTTCCTCCCTTGTAATTGATAACTTTCTATAGTGTTTTGTTTGGCTTTCTTTCACTTTACCTTTTGTGTACCTACTATAGGTTTTGGGTTTGTGGTTACAATGAGGTTCATATATGGGATCCTAAGTATACAGCAGTCTATATTAAGTTAATGGTCATTTAAGTTTGAACTTATTCTAAAAGAACTTTTTCCTCCCTCCTCCACATTTTATGTATATATGTTTTCATATTTTGTATCTTTTTGTTCATAATTTTCTTTTAATTATGGCCTTTTCTTTTCCACTTGAAGAATTCCCTCTAACATCTTATAAGACTTATTTAGTGGTGATGAATTCCTTTAACCTTTGTTTGTGAAACTTATCTTTCTTTCAATTCTGAATAAGCTTCCAGGTAGAAGGTTGTAGGTTTTTTTCCTTTCAGCAATTTGAATATATCATGCCACTCCCTTCTGGTCTGTAAAATTTCTGCTGAAAAATAAGCTGATAGCCTTATGGAATTTCCCTGTCTATACATTTTTGCCTCTCTCTTGATGTTCTAAAAATTCTTGGTTTACCTTTAACCTTTGCTATTTTAACTATTATGTTTTGTGGTGTGGACCTCCTAGGGCTCATCTTGTTTGGAACTCTTTGTGCTTCCTGAACTGGATATCTATTTCCTTCCCTAGGTTAGGGAAGTTTTCAGCCATTATTTCTTTCAAATAAGTTTTCTGCCCCTTTCTCTCTTTTTTCCTTCTGGGACCCCAAAATGTAAATGTTCAGTTGATGTTGTCCAAAAGCTCCCTTAACCTAATCTCAGTTTTTAGACTTTTTTCTTTTTGCTGTTCAGCTTTGGTGCTTTCCATTACCCTGTCTTCCAAATTGATGTTCCACTCTTCTGCATCCACTAATCTGTTGATTCCCTTTAGTGTATTTTTCAATTATTGTATTCTTCAACCCTGGTTCTTATATTCTTTTTATCTCTTTGTTGAAGTTCTCACGTCGTTCTTACATTCTTTTCCAATCTTGTGAGCATCTTTAAAATCATTATTTTAACTCTGAGCAGGCATATTGTTTATCCTTGTTTCATTTAGTTTTCTGGGGGAGGGGGGTTTGGGGTGCCTGGATGGCTCAGTCAGTAAAGCTTTCGACTTGGGCTCAGGTCATGATGTCATGGCTTGTGAGTTCAAGCCCGTGTCAGGCTCTGTGCTTGTGCTGACAGCTCAGAGCCTGGAGCCTGCTTCAGATTCTGTGTCCCCTCTCTGTTCCTCCCCTACTCATGCTCTCTCTCTCTCAAGAATAAATAAAACATTAATTTTTTTTAAATTTTCTGCAGGAGGTTATCTTGTTCTTTCATTTGGAGCATATTCTCCTGTCTCCCCATTTTGCTTGAATGTGTTTGTTTCTATGAAACATAGCTATTTCTCCTAAACTTGAAGGAATGGTCTTGTGTATGGTCATCCCCTGTGCATATTGTGTGCCTGGTAACTTTGGCTGGCTGGCTAGAGCTGTGACTGGCATAGGGGTCCCTGCATACTCTGCTGGCACTGCCCTGGTAGGATGGCCAGAGCTTAAGTGGGCATGAACTGGGGCGATTCTGGGGCTCTCTGCATAGGGAGTGCTCTTGTAGGACAGCTAAAGCTAAGGTGGGCATGGGATGGGGCACTCTCTGGGTTCTCTGTGTAGAAGACAGTCTGGCAGGATAGCTGAAGTGGGTGCAGCCCAGGTTTTCCCAGGGTTCTCCACACACAGGGCACCCTGGCAGGTCAGTTGGAGCCAAGGTGAGGCCCAGGACAGGAAGTTCTTGGCACGTACCACAGGGGTACCCTAGTGGGTTAGCTGAAACTGAGGGGGGCATAGACTGGAGGGTCCTGGGGCATTCCTACTGTGGGGGGGGGGGGGGGAGAGACCCTGGGAATACAGCTGAAGCTGAAGTGGGTGCCAGCCAGAGCGCACTCAGCACAAGAGGATGCCCAGGCAGAGTGACTGGAGCCAAGGCCAGTGCCAATCAGGTGTGTAAGGGACTACTTGGTGGGGTGGCTGAAGCAGAGGTGAGCAAGGAAGTCCCAAAGTACTGTGCCAGAGATGCCCTAGGAGGCCACTTAGAGTCAAAGTGGTCTCTAGAGAGTTCTGGGGTGGCTTGTGCCTGTTGCACCTTGGTCTAGCAGCCAGAGCTATAGTGAGCACTTACTAGGGGTGTCCCAGTGTGTATCCTGCTGGTACACACATTGGTGGGACACCTAGGGCTGGTACAGGCTAGGGACTAGGAGCACATGAGGGAGTAGGCCAGCTCTGGCACCTAGATATTGCTTCTCCTCCATCCTATCAAGGTGAAAGGAGAAGATGAATCATGGTGCTCACCAGCCCCTTTGACCTGGAGAGTTCCAGTAGCAACCCTGGTATCTGGCAGGATTCTAGGGCTAGTTCTATTCTAGTTGCTCTTTTAAACCATTGTTGTTTTTTTTCTGCCCCCCCCCCCCCCCCCCGCAGAAAACCTGCTCATAGTCCCTCAGTACTATCCCTCCCCACCTCAGTGTGTGCCTGGGGGTGGAGGCAGGGAGTGGGGGTGGGGTTAGGTTCCCTTCATTACCGTGTCTCTCTCTTGCCATTCCCTAGGTGGTCTATCTGTTGTGCAGAAGCTATTTAGTCAGCCCTCAGTTCTTCAGGAGGAATTGGTTTACATATAGGTATAGATATGGTATGTGGAAGAGGGGAGTTCAGGGTCTTCCTATATAGCTATCTTGTACCAGAGTCCCAATTACACTTTTTCATTGATAAGAAGGAGTGATTTATATAATCTGGAAAGAATCTGTCAGACATATTATTGAAAACTTTGGAGGTTGCCCTCTGAATCTCCTACTAGTATGTTTAGATGATAAAAGTTCCTAATGTGGCCCAATTAATCAATCATCCTGTATGGCTAATATTGTGTGTCCTGTTTACCAAATCATTACTTACCAAGGACAGGAAAATATTCTAAGAAGCTTTATTTTTCATATTTATGATTTTTGTGCATGATGTGATCAAGCTTTTTCCCCCTTTGGATGCTCATGTTGATTCCATACACTTACTGAAAAGATCTTTTCCTTCCTGTACTACATTGACAATTATCATAGAGCTATCTAGTTTGTGTTTGAGTCTATTTCTGAACACTATTCCATTTTCTATTTGTCTATCCTTGTGCTAATATCACTAATTACAGTAGCTGTGTAACAAGTTTTGATACCTAGTGGTGTAGTCTTCTAACTTCACTATTGTGCTTTAAGATGGTCTTTGCTATTTTTGGCTCTCTATATTTCCATGTAAGTTGTTAACCCTCCCACCTTATGTCCTCACCAAAATATTAGGATTTTGGTCGATTGCACTGAATCTACATCAATTTAACAAGAATATCTAAAAACTAGTGTTCAAACCAACGTGTATTATTACTCTATTCAGAGTTCAGAAATTTCTCAGTAATTTTGTTTTTCTGTGTAGAGCTCTTGCACATCTTTCATTAGTCTAATGAGACTAATTCCTAGGTAGCTGATAGTTTTTAAAATACTATGTATTTCATTAAATATTTACATTGACCTTACCTCTAGTAACACCACCAAAAACACTAATTAGAAAGTTTTGTCTACTTAGAAAATCCAAAAGGGCCTTCCATCCCATTGACTGTGAATTAATTTTATTTCTCCACTCAATCCTTATACTGTTTTCTTGCCTTGTATTTGACTATAGATTTCCCTATCAGCAGTGCTTGACATGCAACCCACAAATTTTAATATTTTCATAACAAAAAAAAAAAACTCTGAAAACAGAGGAACTTGAAAGGGACAATGTAGGGAATAAAGGGATAGAGTAACATTAAAAAAAAAAAAAAGCTAATAGGACTGGAAGATAAGGAAATCCTTTGGAAACAAAAGCAAAGAAGTCAGAGAAAACAAGACGATGAACATAAGGAGGTCCAATACCTAAATATGAGAAATTCCAGAAAAAGAGGACAGAGTATGAGGAAGAGAGGAAAGTATTAAAGTAGCCAAACAGTAAAGGACTTAAACTTTCCAGAATGAAAGGATGTGAATAATTAGCACAATGGATGGGGGAAAAAAAAAAAGACAAATCTTATCACCAGGAAATTCAGGATTTTCTTTTTATTTCTGGAGTTTTCTAAGATCTTCAATAAAAAAGATTTGTGGGGCACCTGGTTGGCTCAGTTAAGCACCTGCCTCTTGGTTTCAGCTCAGGTCATGATCTCACAATTAGTGAGATGGAGCCCCTCATTGGGATTCTCTCTCTCCACCCCTCCCCTGCTCATACACTCTCAAAATAAATATACTTCAAAAAAAGAAAAGGACTACTTGTTAATGGATTGCAAATTCAAAGACTGTTCATCAATAATTTTGAACAAAAGAGAGTGAGGCAAATTCTGAGGGAAAACTGTTTTCAACCTAGCATTCTAGACCTAGCCAAACTATCAATGAAGGAATAGACATTTTCTTGTGAGATTTCAAAACTTTCCCTCTCAAGTGCATTTTCAGAGAAAACCCCTGGAAGATGGGCTCAGCAAAATAAGGGACTGCCACAAAAAAAATCAAGGACACAGATGACTGAACATAAGAGAAGCAAAGAGAAGCCCCAGGAGGACTACTATGAACACACTTAGTAACCAATTCAGACTGGAAGAGATGGAAAAGGGCCCCAAAAGATGTATCTATAGGAGGAAAAGAAAGCAGTTAATAAAGAGGTTTTATAATCTTGGGGACAATGTGTTAATCTCAGGAAGAACAAAAATTACACAGGTAAGAAGATATAATCATAGCATACTAGTTGGTTAATCAGTGAATGAAAGTCCTTGAACACTGAATATAAACTTAATAACAAAGATTATATTAAGTAAATTAGTAATTATAAGAGGATGAAAAGGAGGATGTAAAAGTAGCTCAAGGGGGAGTTAGAAGTACAAAATCCCCATCTTCCATAACAGCAAGTTTAAATAATGAATAAAGTCAAATATATAGCAGAATATAGCCTTTAAATATATCCTTTAAATATCCTTTAATATACCTTTGAAATGATGAAGGTAAATACTAGAAGAAACTGCTAGAAGGTTTACAAACTATTGGCAGATAACTCACTTGTCAAACCTCTTTTTTTCAATGTCTAAAGAAATTTCAGCCACAAATTAATTAATTGCATTTAGGGGAAAAAAAGCTACTTTTTGGAAAACTATTCTAAAAGACTTTTAGAAAAGTTGAGAAAACTGTAGACAAAAAAAAACCAAGAACATATATTCAGCCACAACTGCAAGTGTCAACATTTACAACTCAACACAAATCTCAAACATAAACTATAAACTTTAACAATGTTCAGTTATACTTAAAATTTTATGAATCTTAAATAAATTTAATTGCAAAATTAACCACAGAATACAGTATATTTTTACTGCACATGACCAACAGTAAATAATTACAATACTCAAATATTAGTATATTGAAGTGCACAATAATCCCCTACCTTAAACTTTATAAATGTATTTTTCCTTTTATCAAATACAAGGTTCACATGAGACTAACAAAAATTAATGGTCTATTCAAGTGTCAAAGGACAAGGCTAAGCAGTCAATTGACCTTATTTAAAATGTTTATGAACCAGAACAATTTTCTTTGAGTTTCCTAAGACAAAGACTAGTAAGGAATATTTAAAGACTGAATAGAATCCAGTGGCAACAAAATTAAGGAGTTTGGGGAAAAAAACACCATTCAATTAATAATACAGTTTACCTGCCAGATTGTAGGTCTCCTGTACGCAACAAGATCAGTAGGAACAACTTTCAAACATTAATATTGAATTTAGTACAGTTTTTTTAAATGTTTGGTTGTTTTTGAGAGAGTGCATGAGGGAGACACAGAATCTGTAGCAGGCTCTAGGCTCTGAGCTGTCAGCACAGAGCCCGCTGCGGGGCTTGAACCCACGAACCATGAGATCATGAGCCGAGGTCAGACACTTAACCAACTGAGTCACCCAGGAGCCCCTGAATTTAGTACAATTTTATACTCTAATTATAGAATTTAAATTAGATGCCTGATAATGTTTTGAAATTTTTTTTTTTAACCATTGGGACTTTAAAAGATTCCAAACAAATACTGTAGTGTCTTGTAAAACATTAACTGCAGAAATGCCCACAAGTAGAGAGGATACCTGATGGTACAGGAATTGAAATGATATGGCAATGTGAAGAGTTAAAAGGAATGATATCGTAAAATATGAAAAGGATGAGATCATCTTTAACACCTGAAGTAAAAATAAAGGGTGAGCTCATTGCTTTATGTATAACTAGGAATTGCTACCTTCAAAATATCTTTTGAATGCTTATTTTTAGACCGCCCGTGTTTAACAAATACTCTGCTAGGTGCTATGTGTACACTGATGAATAAAACAAGGTTCTCTGCAAAGAAAAAAAACCTTGGTCTAGGAAGGACCCATTAATTCTTACAAATTTAATTAAATATGGCTTTGGGAACTAAAGAAAATTTCTTCCAAAAAGTTAACTTTGTAGTTAAGAATGCTTATGTACACAGTCAGAATTTCAGAGGCTCATATATACGTAGAAACTCTAAACTGCTATTTCAGTCGATGATACTTTGTCTTATCAACTACCTGTATATCTTTCCCAAAGTGCACTCTCACAAGCAAAGTTTGTTAAAACAATGCAACATTTCATGTATTCTCGCATACCTAGTCTTAGTAAAATATACAACAAACTGCAATTTTTAAATCTGGATATCAAAGACAACTTAAACCAATCATATTACACATCTGAAATAAACATCCTAAATTTTATATCATCAGTGTGTCAGCAAATACGGGGGCGATGGAACCGTGACTGAATACGCGAGGCTGTTGCAGTTAATCTTCATCATCTCTTTGAAACGGTACTACTTGAATTTCTCTGGCTATCCTTTCTGCTAATGTTTTACTATTTGCAGCAATTATTCTTCGTGACATCAAGTCAAATGGCTCACCTAAAATCAAACCAAATATGGAAAGTGGTTATACCTCATACAAGAATTCCTGTAAAACTAGTACAGCAATATGTACTATGGTCAATCATAGTATTTTAATACTTTCAGTTTCCTTTACTCTGTCACAGAACCATAATGTTTAAGCTCTGGCGATGCATAAATGAGTTTTAAGAGTATTTTAATAAATACCAGGTTTTTTTTGAGGGGGTTGTGGTGTCTCAGTCATACCAGTTTGAAAAAGGTTATCTTTACAGTTTTTAGTCTTTATTTAAATTCCAGTTAACATCAGTGTAATATTAGTTTCATCTATTCCTTCTTTTGTGTGTTCTTTTTCAATTCTTTTTATTACTCTTACTACCTCTTTAATGTTTGGGAACCTATGTTCATGAAATTTGCCTCCAAAGCATTTCATACCACTCTTCTTCCATTCCCTTCTTCGTTGCCTTTCTCCCAGATCACTGGTGAATACTTCTGGGCCTGGTTCACTGTAAAAAACTTCATCAGTTCAAAGCAAGCAGTCAGCCTCTCTAGGCCCAAGGCACAAAGTGATGGTGGAGACAGTTCACTGTCAACTACCACCATGATCACCATTCAAAGAGCTCTTGGTACAATCCTCAGATTCAGTGACCTTCTCTACTTTTCTAATAGCTTTTCAAGAGTTCCTGGTACCTTTAAAAAGGCTTAGCTATCTATCATTATTAGTCCCACATTACAATTAGCTTTTTACCCTCCTTGCCTGTCAAAATTTGATATCCTGATTTTGCAGAAAATCACATGGCTTGTTTGTTTTGCCTTCAACAGGTGAAGTGTAGTATATGTTAAACATTAAAGGAAAAAAGCTGTAACTAAAGGAAAGTCCAACAGAGAGAAAAATGCTTCAGTGTCCCATCATTTTACCTGTCACATCCATTAGCACTCCACCAGCTTCAGTAACAATGATGCCAGCTCCTGCCATATCCCAGCAATGAATTCCCATTTCATAATATGCATCTGCAACGCCAGTTGCCACAAGGCACATATTAATAGCTGCTGTTCCAACACCTCGGATCCTACCAAATAACATTTAAAAATAAGATGGAAAAAAAAAACTTTCAAACAGGTTCCTCCTTTAGTTTTAAGGGTTGATTGAGAGAATTTGAGTGAATATGGAGAATGTTAAAAAAAAATTATTTCATGATTTGTTTCATCATTTGTTACAGTGATCAGTGATTATGATGAGCTCAGATGATTAGCATTTTTTAGCAATAAAGTATTAAGGTATGCACACTGCCTTTTTAGACATAATGCTGTTGTACACTTAATATACCATGGTAAAATAAACACATAATTTATATGCACCGGAAAAAACAAGAAATTCATCTGACTGGCCTTTTTGCTATGGTCTAGGACCAAACCTGCACTATCTCTGAGATATGCCTGCATTTATAATGGGAAACCTTCTTTATAATGGTCTACCACTATCAAGTGGTATTATTATCACCAATAATGGGACAAAAAGGTATCAAGTACCTCTTCCTATGATGCACTGAGAGACAACATTGCTTGTCTGGCATTCCAGCCAAAAATGTAACTCTAATCTTTTGTTTTCTCTTAAAAAAAATTTTTTTTAAATGTTTATTTATTCTTCAGAGAGAGAGAGAGAGAGAGCACGAATGGGGAAGGAGCAGAGAGTGTCAGCACAAAGCCCAGTGCAGGGCCTGAACCCACAAACTATGAGATCATGACCTGAGCCAAAGTCAGACGATCAACTGAGCCACCCAGATGTCCCTATGTAACTTTTATCTTGAGAAAGCCAGACAAACCCAAATCAAGGGACATACTACAAAGTAACTGGCCTACATTTTTCAAAAATAGCAAGATCATAAAAGACAAAGACTAAGCAATAGTTCCAGATTAAAGACAATTGATGAGAAATGACAATTAAGTGCAATGTTTGATCCTAGATTGGATCTTGGATCTATTTTTCAAAATTTGCGTAAGGCCACTATATTAGGTAATATATCGCCATTAATTTCCTGATTTTTGTAACTGTAGTTATGTTAGGGAGTATCCCCCTTATTAAAGGAACACACACTGAAATGTTTAAGAAAAAGGGTTCATCATGTCTGCAAGTAATTTTCAAATGGTTTTTCCTCAAATTCCTTTTGTAATTGTTTAAATTTCTGAATATAAGGCAATGCTATCTGTTCACAGAAAAGGAAATAACAGGAGTTGGGGGAGAGCTGGAAGACGGCACACTAGGAGGATCCTGAGCTCAACTTTCCCTACAGACACACCAAGCCAACAGCTACATTTGTGCAACGAACTGAATAAGGACCCAGAATCTGGCAGAACAGAGCTTAATCATAGAGAGACCAGACCAAAAGGGTAAAAGGGGCAGACATGCAGTTGGGAACCAAAGCCCTCTGGTGAGACTAACCACAAACAGGAAGGTCACCACAAGCATGGAGAAGTGAGATGATCAGGCTCCGTGCCATGTACCCTAGGCATTGTGGAAACACACCGGGAAGACAAGTCCCTGTAACATTTGGCCCTGAAGATGAGTGGGCTTAACTTCACAAGCTTTTAAAATCAGTGGGGTTTAACCCCAGGTACTTTTAAAATGAGCAGGCTTAGTTCTGGAAGAGCTGGAGGACAATAGGAAACAGTCTCTACCCTAAAATAACCCAAAATAAGTAACCCATAATAAATAACCCAGCCTAGACACACCATAGAAGCAGTAGTTTGAAAAGTGCCTGTGGTATATGTGGAAAGATAGATTTATTTACTATCACAAAACATGTGGTGCAATGACACATCTTCAGGAAACTTCTCCAAGAACAAAAGTGGAGGCAGGCACCACTTCCCTTCATCTCCCCCAGCTTAAATAGCCAGATACATGTGGGAACTTGTGCATTCTCCTTCTATTTTGCTAGAACCACCTGCCCCACCCCCACATTCACCTGCAGACCCACCCCATACAACTCCTCCCACAACTCGACAGGCATTCCCCAAATGCAGCTCCTGCCCCACCACATCCTGCAAGCAGCCTGGGCAGGGACCAAGTGACTGTCCCTTGGATAGAGGGGTAGATAACCCCACACACCAGCACACCCACAGTTCCAGCAGCCAAACCTTTTAGCTGACCACCCAGGAAGGGTGCCCTGCACCTGGTGAGCCTACAGCTACAGCAGACAAGACTGGGTATAGACATATAGTATGGCTGCTCACCCCTTCCGAAGAAAGCCTCTCAGGGAGCCCCACAGGGAGAGTGCTCTGCCCTCTGGTGGGCCCACAGCTAGGGCAGAGTAGGTGCAGACATCTCCCACATACAAGCATGCAGTGACCAAACCCAGCACGGTGTGCCCACAGCAGACACAATAGGTTATTGCAGCCAACTGGACTAAAGGCAAATGTGACTCAGCCACAACAGTAGGATGTGCACAGCCCCCAGAAGATATCCCAGGAGTGCCTGGTTCTGGTGACCAACGGGCATTGTGCTACATGGCACCATAAACTTCCCTTCGCAAGGCCACTTCTCTCAAGAGCAGGAAACAGACCTTCCTCATACACAGAAATAAACAGAGAGTTAGTCCCGTCTCCTCATTTTGTCTATGTTCCAAATGAAAGGACAAGGAAAAAAAAAATCACAGCAAAAAGGCTAAATGAAATGGAGATAAACAATATGCCTGATGAAGAATACAAAGTAATGGCCATAAAGATACTCACTGGACTTGGGAGGAAAAAAAAGTAGAAGATCCCTGAGATCTTTGACAGAGAAAAAATATAAAAATGACCAATCAGAGATGAAGAACTCAATCCATGCTAGAGGGAATCAATGACAGAATGGAGGATGCACAAGAACAGACTGGTGATCTGGAAGACAGGGAAATGGAAAGCAACCAAGTTGAATAGCAAAAAGAAAAAAATAAGAGAACTCAACGATTTCATCAGGCATAATAACATTAGCTCTCTGAAGGAGAAGCAAGAAGGGGCAGAAAACTTATTTGAATAAATTATAGCTGAAAACTTCCATAACCTGAAAGAAACAGACATCCATATACAGGAGGCAGAGACCCTCCAACAAGATGAACCCAAGGAAGTCCACACCTCCCTACATCATTTTTGCCATGTTATTTTTAAAATTTTTTTTTAAAGTTTATTTATTTTTGAGAGAGGGAGAGAGGGAGAATGAGTGAGGGAGGGGCAGAGAAGGAGACCCAGAATCTGAAACAGGCTCTAGGCTCTGAGCTGTCAGCACAGAGACTGATGCGGGGCTTGAACTCTCGAGCTGGAGATCATGACCTGAGCCAAAGTTGGACATTCAACCAACTGAGCCAACTAGGTGCCCCTTGCCATGTTAATTATTAAAAGAATTTTAAAAGCAAGAGCAAAAAACAGTTGCATACAAGGGGAATTCCATAAGGCTACTGGCTGACTTTTTTGGCAGAAACTTGCAGGCCAGAAGGTAGTGTCATGATACAGTCAAAATGCTTACAGGAAAGTATCTGCAACCAGAATATTCTACCCAGCAACAGAACTGTTTGGAACAGGAGAGATAAAGAGTTTCCTAGACAAACAGAAGTTAAAGGAGTTTATCACCACCAAACTTGACTTACACAAAATGTTGAAGGGAATCCTGAGTGGAAAGAAAAGGCCATAATAATAAGAAAATTATGAAAGAAAAAATTTCACAGATAAATGCAAACATATAATAAAGGCAGGTAAATCACTTATAAAACCAGTATGGAGGTAAAAAAAAAAAAACATGAAAGTAGTAAAATATACAAAATGAGTCAAGGGATACACATAAATAAAAGGATATAAAATATGACATTCGTGGGGTGCATGGGTGGCTCAGTCAGTTAAGTGTCTGACTTGATTTCAGCTCAGGCCATGACCTCACGGTTCAGGAGTTCGAGCCCCACACTGGGCTCTACACTGAGAGTGTAGGGCCTGCTTAAGATTCTCTCTCTCTCTCTGCCCCTCCCCTGCTCATGCTCTTGCTCTCTCTCTCAAAATGAATGAATAAACTTAAAAAAAAATATTCATATATATATATATATATATATATATATATATATATATATGACATATATATGACATATATATATATGACATTCATAAAACAAGGGTGGGGAAGTAAATATTTAGTGCTTTTAGAATATGTTTAAACTTAAGCAATCATCAACTTTATATAAACTGCTACACCCATAAGATTTTATATAGGAACGTAATGGCAACCACAAATCAAAAACCTATAATAAATAGGAAAACACAAAAAAAGAGGAAGGAATCCAAGCATAATACTAAAGGCCATCAAACCACAAGAGAGAGCAAGAGAAGAAAGGAATAGAGAAGAACCAGAAAATAAGGCACAAAAAATGGCAATAAGTACATACCTATGGATAGTTACTTTTAATATAAAAGGACTAAATGTTACAATCAAAAGATACAGGGTAAATGAACAGATTAAAAAAAAAAAAAAAGACCTATCCATTTGCCACCTGTAAGAGGCTCACTTTAGACCACTTAAAGAATGGAAAAAAAGGTTCCATGCAAACAGAAGTGGAAAAAAAGCCTGAGCAGCAATATTTATATCCCACAAAACAGACTTTAAAACAAAGACTGTAACAAAAGACAAAGAAGGGCATTATATAATGATAAAGGGAAAAATTTTAAAACAGGGTTAATAATTGTAAATATCTATGCACCCATCATTGGAACATCCAAATATATAAAGCAATTACTAACAGACCTAAACGGAGAAATTGACAGTAATACAATAACAGTAGGGGCCTTTAACACAACACTTACATCAATGTATATGCCATCCAGACAGAAAGTTAATGGGAAACAGTATCTTGAATGGCACATTGGACCAGTGGACCTAACATATATACGAAACATTTCATCTGAAAACAGAATACACGTTGTTTTCAAGTGCACATAGAACATTCTCCAGGACATGTTAGACCATAAGACAAATGTCTATAAATTCAAGATTGAAATACTATCAAGCATCTTTTCTGGCTACAACAGTATGAAACTAGAAATCAATTACAAGAAAAAACCTGCAAAGAATACAAATACACAAAGACTAAACAATATGCTACTAAACAATCAGTAGGTCAACCAAGAAATCAAAGAGGAAGTAAAAATACATGGAGATAAATGAGAAATACAACTGTACAAAATCTTTGGGATGCAGCAAAAATGAATTTTAAGAGGGAAATTTATAGCAATACAGGTCTAAGTCAAGAAACAAAAATCTCAAACACCTTACAAACCCTTAAATTAAGAAATCTAGACAAAGAATATGGCCCAAAGCTAACAGAAGGAAATATTAAGACTAGAGCAGAAATAAAACAGAGACTAAAAATAAACATGGAAAAGTTCAATGACACCAAACTGGTTCTCCACAAAGGCAAAACCGATAAACCTTTAGCCAGATTCATCAACAAAACAAAGGACTCAATCAGAAATGAAGGTGGATAAACAACTTATAGCACAGAAATACAAAGGATTATAAGAATATTATGAAAAATCATATGCCAACAAACTGGGCAACCTAGATGAATAAATTCTTAGAAACCTATAAACTTCCATACCTAAATGAGGAAGAAATAGAAAATTTGAAAACACCAGTAACTAGCAACGAAATTGAATCAGTAATCAAACTCCCAACAAACAAAAGTCTAGAACCAGATGCAGTCACAGGTGAATTGTACCAAATATTTAAAGAGTCAATACTAAAAGAAAATACACACACACACACACACACACACACACACACACACACACACACACACTACATATTCTTCTCAAAGTATTCTAAAGGACAGAAGGAGGAAAGCTCCCAAATTCATTCTATGAGGCCAGCATTACTCTGATACCAAAACTAGACAAAGACATTATAAAAGAAGAACACTATAGGCGATTATCTCTGATGAACATGCAAAAATCCTCAATATATTAGCAAACCACATTCAACAATACATTAAAATGATCATTCACTATGACCAAGTGGGATTCATTCCAAGGATGCAAAGATGGTTTAATATTTGCAAATCAATCAATGTGATACAGCACATCCACAAAATGAAAGATAAAAATCACATGATCATCCCAACAGATGCAGAAAAAGCATGTGACAATTTTCAACATCTGTTCATGTTAAAAATCCTCAGCGAAATCGGTTTACAGGGAACATACCTCAACATAATAAAGGCCATATATGAAAAGCCCACAGATAACATCATACTGTGGTGAAATACTGATGCCCTGCTTTTCTTCTTAAAAAATTTAATGTTTATTTTTGAGAGAGAGAGGAAGACAGAGCTTGAGCAGAGGAGGGGCAGAGAGGGAGAGGGAGACATAGAATCTAAAGCAGGCTCCAGGATCCGAGCTGTCAGCACAGAGCCCGACACAGGGCTTGAATCCATGAGCCGTGAGATCCTAACCTGAGCCAAATTTGGATGCTTAACTGACTAAGCCATCCAGGCACCCCTGAGAAAGCTTTCCTTCTGAGCACAGGAACAAGACCACTTTTCTTGAACATGCTACTAGGAGTCCTAGCTGCAGCATTCACATAAAAGGAACTCTCGTGCATTTAAATTGGCACAGCTACTGTGGGAAACAGTATGGGAGGTCCTCAAAAAAATTAAAATAGAAATAGCATACAACCCAGCAATTGCACTACTGGATGCACTACCTAAAGAAAATGAAAACACTAATTCAAAAAGATGTATGTACCTTTATGTTTACTGCAGCATTATTTACAATAGCCAAGATACGGATGCAACACAAGGGTCTTTCAACAGATGAATGGATAAAGAAGATGGGAAATAGAATAGACAGACATAATGGAATATTACTCAGCCATAAAAAAGAATGAGACTTGACATTTGTGATAATATGCATGGATCTAGAAGGTATTACACAAAGCAAAATAAGCTAGAGAAAGACAAATACCATATGATTTCAATATATGTGGAATCTAAAAAACAAAACAAATGAACAAAAATAGATTCTTAGATATAGAAAATAAAATAATGGTTGCCAGAGGGGAGGTGGGTGGAGGGATGGCTGAATTAGATAAAAGGGATTAAGAAGACAGGTTTACAGTTATGAAATAACTCACAGAAATGAAAAGTACAGCATAGGGAACAAAATCAATAATTTTGTATATTGTTGTTTGGTGACAAATGGTGACTACACTTACCATGGTGAGCACTAAGATACAGAACTGATGAATCATTATGTTGTACACCTGAAGCTAATCTATTACCATACGTTTATACTTCAATTAAAAAAACACAAAAATTTTAAAAAGAAACAGGAATTGATGACTAATGTATTTATTTTGTATCTAAAATATGAAAAAAATAACACTGTACCTCAGTACATCCTTTGTGCCAAAGCAATTTAAAAATGATTAAAATTTGATGTCAAAGGTTTTACTGCCTTTGTCTTACTGTATATCAAATTTAAGAAAGAACTAGTAACAAATGTTAAACGGATGTTTGCTTTCCAAATACATAAAACCAAATTAACTTTAGTGGCTTTTGTTAGTTTATATGAAGAATGGCATATTTTCTCCCTTGTCCCACGGTACATGTGATGGTCCATAGCTCATGTCCTAGAAAGCAAATACCAAGATCTTTCATGAATAACCCCTTGGTATTCTATTCAGATAGAATTGTAGGCTGGAGGAACGATAGCGATACATACTGGTAATGCTTCTGTCCATTTCTAATAAAGAAACTCCTTTATTGCTCTCAGGCAAGGAGTCTTATAGTCAGAAAGAACATTCTTTTACAGACAAATATTACCAGAGAGTATTCAATTACCAAATAATTAAGGCTATGGTCTACATTGTACAAATGTGTTCTGAATCCTATCTTAGTCTGATGCTTCTATAGAATTGTGATACTGAAGATCGTTCTTCTTAGAGATTTGAGTTTGTGCCACTGCTTAAAACTATAATCTTGAAAAAGTTTCCTTTTCATGTTTTACTCTTCTTGTCATCAAAATGGGGATACCAACTTATTTTGAACCACTGTTTTAATAGTCATAATAAACTGATGTAAAGCACCTGGGAGAGTGCCCAGCATATAAAAGGACCTCATAGACTATATTTAAGATGAAATTATTCCCTAAACCATGATGCCAGAAAACACAGCAGTAAACAAACAGTGCATTTCACCTAAGTAAGTCTCCCAAAATTAAAGGAAACAGACCCATAATGATTTAACTTTGCCTCATAAATGTCATTTCCTAATTAGGAACCTATTAGACTGTTCCTACTTGTTTAAGGCATGCATTCAAATTATGACTCCCTTTAGTTTCGGGCGCGCGCGCGCGCGTGTGTGTGTGTGTGTGTGTAACCCTTCTGAATTCACATTGAAAAACTCAAGAATCAGCAAAATGCAAAAGATCACAGAAAAAAAAAAAATCAATAAATTAGCATTTCTCCTTGGTAATATTTTCCTGGCATTATTTCTTTATAATTTTAAGAAAATCCAAAACTAAAAGGTCACACTGTTTACTTTTGACTTCAATGGAAACATAAAAGGTTAAAGTTGTAGAGTGCTTGCAGCTCCTTTACGAATAACATAACCATTTTATTTTCTCACAGTTAAAGTCCTTGCTTTAAAACAGCACATCATAGCTGCAAGCTTTTTTAAAATCCTCTTCCCTCAAGGACATCATTCTGGGAGGTTTCATAGCTTTTTTTCTAAGTAGGCTCCATGCCCAACATGGGGTTTGAACTCGCAACCCCAAGATCGAGAATCACATGCTCTACAGACTGAGCCAGCCAGGCACCCCTAGGTCCTATACCTTCTTTTTTCTTTCTTTTTATTTTTTAACATTTATTTTTGACACAGAAAGAGACAGAGCATGAATGGGAAAGGGTCAGAGAGCAAGGGAGACACAGAATCTGAAACAGGCTCCAGGCTCTGAGCTATCAGCACAGAGCCCGACATGGGGCTCGAACTCATGGACTGTGAGATCATGACCTGAGCCGAAGTTGGACGCTTAACCGACTGAGCCACCCAGGCGCCCTGGTCCTATGCCTTCTTGACAAACTCCTCTCTTCTATTTTATTACTATATAGATCACAGATTTACAGCCTAGAATTATACTTTGTACAATGGCCAAACTATACATGGAATGTCTTGACTCCTAAAAAGAAATGTCTAATGTTGAGGAAAGAGAAATGGTCTGGAAGTCAGGGTTCTAGTCACATCTCCATCTACCTTATACCACATCTACCTTACCTCACATCTCTCTGAACCTTAGTCAACTCACCTACAAATAAGTCTGCATTTTCAGATGTTCTTTGGTCAGTTCTCAGTCTTACAACTTAATGATATTTTCAGAAGGAAAAAGGTACAAACAATTGATAGTGAAATAAAATACAAAAATCTGTGGTTATTATTAAGTCTTTTTTTTCATGATAACAACTACAATAAAGGTCAGAGAAATGGTACTTAACATAGACATTAACTACATTAAATTTAGGAATCTCAAAACTCTAGCTTCTTTTTTAAGGACAAATGTATATAACTGTAATATTTGCTTTGAATTTCTTCATTTACAAAACTTCCATTAAAGAAGTACTCAGGTTTGGGGAATAATAGTGGCATTCTGATTTCTATTTCTTAATGTTTATTATTTATTTTTGACAGAGAGAGCATGAGCAGGGGAGGGGCAGAGACGGGGGGGGGGGGGGGGGGGGGTGGGCAGGGAACAGAGGATCCAAAATGGACTCCGCACTGACAGCAATGAGCCTGCTGTGAGGTTCAAACCCACAAACTGTGGAATCATGACCCGAGCTGAAGTCAGACTCTCAACCAACTGAGCCACTCAGGTGCTCCTGGCATTCTGATTTTAAAACCCCATATTATCTTTCCACAAAAAGCAAATAAAAATTAACAAGGACAAATAAAACCCACAGGACCAATTCCTTCAGCAGTTCTAGGATCCAGAAAACACAAAATTTCAAACTACCTGAAGTAAAGGGAAAAACAAACAAACAAACAAAAAAATCCTAACAGAGCATCGAAAGCTTGTACATGCTAAGTTGGGGAGAGGAGGCAGAAAAGACTGTCGCAAGAAGGGAACAGAGGACCCAGAAGGAACACAGACAAAACTACCTTAAACAGGAAGTGAGACAACAAATACAAATATGTTGAACACATGTAAGGATTTGGTAATTCATAGCCCTACTATGGAAGGAGCTGGAAAATATGCAGACCCTAACCTGGCAGCCCCAGGGAAGCTAACTACCCTAAGAAAGAAAAAGTGAGACAACAAATACAAAAATTCTGAAAACAGGTAAGAATTTGGTAATTCATAGTCCTGCAAGATTATGTATATAAAGACTTCTCTTTACAGAGAAGGCACTAGAAAAAAAGTAGAACCTAACCGCACAGCTTCAAGGAAGCTGTACTTCTTGGGGAGAGTCCAATAAGACTGGTTATTCCACGTATATGTGCAATGTAAAAACAAAACAAAATATGGAGCATTTGGGTAGCTCAGTTGGTTAAGCATCTGGCTTCGGCTCAGGGCATGATCTTGCAGTTCTTGAGTTCAAACCCGGCATCAGGCTCTGTGCTGAAAGCTCAGAGCCTAGAGCCAGCTTCAGATTCTGTGTCTTCCTCTCTTTGCCCCTCCCCTGTGCTTGCGTGCGCATGCTCTCTCTCCTTCTAAAATAAACATTAAAACAAAACAAAACAAAACAAAACAACAACCAAGCTTAGATACAGAAAACAGATTGGTGGATGCCAGGGGTTGAGGATGAACAAGATGGATAAAGGGGGTCCAACGGTATAAATTTCCAGTTATAAAATAATTCATGGGGATATAATATATTACATGGTAACTATAGTTAATAAATCTGTATCCCATATTCAATGTGCTGAAACAGAAAAATATGCAGCCAAGAATTCTTTATCCAGCAAGACTGTCATTCAAAATAGAAGGAGAGATAAAAAGTTTCCCAAACAAAAATTAAAGGAGTTTGTGACCACTAAACCAGCCCTGCAAGAAATTTTAAGGAGGACTCTCTGAAGGGAGAAAAGATGAAAATATATATATATAAATAAATACCAAAAGCAACAAAGATTATAAAGGACCAGAGACCACCACCAGAAACTCCAACTCTACAAGCATCATAATGGCAATAAATTCATATCTTTCAGTACTCACTCTAAACGTCAATGGACTCAATGCTCCAATCAAAAGACACAGGGTAACAGAATGGATAAGAAAACAAGATCCATCTATATGCTGTTTATAAGAGACTCACTTTAGACCTAAAGACACCTTCAGATTGAAAATAAGGGGATGGAGAACCAGCTATCATGCTAATTCTCAACACAAGAAAGTCGGAGTAGCCATACTTCTATTAGACAATCTAGACTTTAAAGACTGTATCAAGAGATGCAGAAGGGCATTATATCATAATCAAGGGGTCTATCCACCAAGAAGACCTAACAATTGTAAACATTTATGTGCCAAATGTGAGAGCACCCAAATATATAAATCAATCACAAACATAAAGAGACTCATCAATAGTAATACCATAATAGTAGGAGACTCCAACACCCCACTCACAATGGACAGATCATCTAATCAAAAAATCAACAAGGAAACAATGGCTTTGAATGACACACTGGACCAGATGGACTTAACAGATATATTCAGAACAGTTCATCATAAAGCAGCAGAATATACAGTCTTCTCCAGTGCACATGGAACGTTCTCCAAAATAGACCACATATAGGGACACAAATCAGCCCTAAGTAAGTACAAAAAGATTGAGATCATACCGTGCATATTTTCAGACCACAATGCTATGAAACTCAAAATCAACCACAAGAAAAAATTTGGAAAGATAACAAATACTTGGAGACTCAAGAACATCCTACTAAAGAATGAATGGGCCAACCAAGAAGTTAAAGAGGAAATTAAAAAGTATATGGAAGCCAATGAAAATGATAAACACCACAACCCAAAACCTCTGGGGCGCAGCAAAGGGGATCATAAGAGGAAAGTATATAGCAATCTAGGTCTCCCTAAAGAAGGAAGAAAGATCACAGATATACAACATAACCTTATGCCTTAAGGAGCTGGAAAAAGAACAGCAAATAAAACCCAAAAACAGCAGAAGACAGGAAATAATAAAGATTAGAGCAGAAATTAATGCTATCAAAACCAAAAAAAACAAAACAAAAAAAAAAAAAAAACAAAAAAAACACCAGATCAATGAAACCAAATGCTGGTTCTCTGAAAGAATTAACAAAATTGATAAACCACTAGCCAGTTTGATCAAGAAAAAGGAAAGGACCCAAATAAAATCAAGAATGAAAGAGGAGACAGCACAGCCAACACAGCAGAAATAAAAATAATAAGAGAATATTATGAGCAATTATATGCCAATAAAATGGGCAATCTGGAAGAAATGGACAAATTCCTGGAAACATAAATACACTACCAAAACTGAAACAGGAAGAAATAGAAAATTTGAACAGACCCATAACCAGTAAGGAAATCAAATTAGCAATCAAAAATCTGCCAAAAAACAAGAGTCCAGGGCCAGATGGCTTTCAGGGAAATTCTACCGAACATTTAAGGAAGAGTTAACACCTATTCTCTTGAAGGTGTTCCAAAAAAAATAGAAATGGAAGGAAAACTTCCAAACTCTTTCTATGAAGCCAGCATTACCTTGATTCCAAAACCAGAAACCCCACTAAAAAGGAGAACTATAGACCAATTTCCCTGACGAACATGGATGCAAAAACCCTCAACAAGATATTATTAGCCAACTGGATCCAACAATACATTAAAAACATTATTCACCACGACTCAGCGGGATTTATACCTGGGATGCAGGGCTGGTTCAATATCCACAAAACAATCAATGTGATCCATCACATCAATAAAAGAAAGGACAAGAACCATAGAATCCTCTCAATAGATGCAGAGAAAGCATTTGACAAAATACAGCATCCTTTCTTGATAAAAACCCTCAAGAGGTAGGGATAGAAGGAGCATACCTCAAGATCATAAAAGCCACATATGAACGACCCAATGCTAATATCATCCTCAATGGGGAAAAACAGAGCTTTCCCCCTAAGGTCAGGAACAAGACAGGGATGTCCACTCTCTCCACTGTTATTCAACATAGTATTACAAGTCTTAGCCTCTGCAACCAGACAACACAAAGAAATAAAAAGCATCCAAATCAGCCAGGAGGAGGTCAAACTTTCACTCTTCACAGACAACATGATACTCTATATGGAAAACCCAAAAGATTCCACAAAAAAAAAAAAAAAAAAAAAAAACCTGCTAGAACGGATTCATGAATTCAGCAAAGTTGCAGGATATAAAATCAACGCACAAAAAATGGTTGCAATCCTATACACCAACAATGAAGCGACAGAAAGAGAAATCAAGGAATTGATCCCATTTACTGTTGCACCAAAAACCATAAAATACCTAGGAATAAATCTAACCAAAGAGGTGAAAAATCTATACACTGAAAACTATAGAAAGCTTATGAAAGAATTGAAGACACAAAAAAATGGAAAAAGATTCCATGCTTCTGGATAGCAAGAACAAATACTGTTAACATGTCAACACTACCCAAAGCAATCTACATATTCAAAGCAATCCCTATCAAAATAACACGAGCATTCTTCACAGAGCTAGAACAAATAATCCTAAAATTTGTATGGAACCAGAAAAGACCCCGAATAGCCAAAGCAATCTTGAAAAAGAAAACCAAAGCAGGAGGCATCACAATCCCAGATTTCAAGCTATACTACACAGCTGTAATCATCAAGACAGTATGGTACTGGCACAAGAACAGACACTCAGATCAACGGAACAGAATAGAGAACCCAGAAATGGACCCACAAACATGTGGCCAACTAATCTTTGACAAAGCAGGAAAGAATATCCAATGGAATAAAGACAGTCTCTTCAGCAAGTGGTGCTGGGAAACTGGACAGCGACGTGCAGAAGGCTAAACCTGGACCACTTTCTTACACCATACACAAAAATAAACTCAAAATGAAGGAAAGACCTCAATGTAAGACAGGAAGCCATCAAAATCCTCAAGGAAAGCAGGCAAAAACTTCTTTGATCTTGGCTACAGCAACTTCTTAACACATCTCCGGAGGCAAGGGAAACAAAAGCAAAAATGAACTACTGGGACCTCATCAAGATAAAAAGCTTCTGCACGGCGAAGGAAACAAACAGCAAAACTAAAGGGCAACCAACAGAATGGGAGAAGATATTTGCAAATGACATATCAGATAAAGGGTTAGTATCCAAAATCTATAAAGAACTTATCAAACTCAACACCCAAAAAACAAATAATCCAGTGAAGAAATGTTCAGGGGACATGAATAGACACTTCTCCAAAGAAGACATCCAGATGGCCAACCGACGCATGAAAAAATGCTCAACATCACTCATCAACAAGGAAATACAAATCAAAACCACAATGAGATACCACCTCACACCTGTCAGAATGGCTAATATTAACAACTCAGGCAACAACAGATGTTGGTGAGGATGAGGAGAAAGAGGATCTCTTTTGCATTGCTGGTGGGAATGCAAGCTGGTGCAGCCACTCTGGAAAACAGTATGGAGGTTCCTTAAAAAATTAAAAGTAGAACTACCCTATGACCCAGCAATTAATTGCACTACTAGGCATTTATCCAAGGGATACAGGTGTGCTGTTTTGAAGACACACATGCACCCCCATGTTTATAGCAGCACTATCAACAATAGCCAAAGTATGGAAAGAGCCCAAATGTCCATCGATGGATGAATGGATAAAGAAGTGGTGTATATATATACAATGGAAGATCACTCGGCAATCAAAAAGAATGAAATCTTGCCATTTGCAACTACATGGATGGAGCTGGAGGGTATCATAATAAGCAAAATTAGTCAGAGAAAGACAAAAATCATATGACTTCACTCATATGAGGACTTTAAGAAACAAAACAGATGAACATAAGGGAAGGGAAACAAAAATAATATAAAAAGAGGGAGGGGAACAAAACATGAGAGACTCTTAAATGCAGAAAACAAACTGAGGGTTGCTGGAGGGGTTGTGGGAGGGGGGATGGGCTAACTGGGTAAGGTGCATTAAGGAATCTACTCCTGAAATCATTGTTGCACTATATGCTAACTAATTTGGATGTAAATTTAAAAAAATAAAATAATAAAACAAGTTATTAAATGTAAAAAAAATAATTCTGTATCCCATATTTCAAAGTTGCTAAGAAAGTAGATCTTAAAAGTTCTCACTACAAGAAGAAAAAAACTCTATTATGTGATGATAGATATTCACTAGACTTATTGTGGTGGTGATCATTGCACAATATATCCAAATATGAAATCATTATACTGTATACCTGAAATTAAAATAATGTTATATGTCTGGGGTGCCTGAGTGGTTCAGTCAGTTTAGCATCTGACTTTCTCGGCTCAGGTCATGATGTCCTGGTTCATGGGTTCCAGCCCTCCGTCTGGCTCTGTGCTGACAGCTCAGAGCCTGGGGCCTGCTTCTGATTCTGTGTCTCCCTCTCTCTCCGCCCCTCCCCAACTCGTGCTCTGTCTCTCTCTCTCTCTCTCTCTCTCTCAAAAAAAAAAAAAAAGAAAAGAAAGAAATGTTATATGTCAATTATAGCTCAAGAAAAATTTTAAGAAAAGTGCCACCCCTTTTAGACTAAGAAGTGAAGGAAAAGAATTAGTGAAAAATTAAGGATCCTACAGAAATAAAAGTGAAACATAGGCCAACCCCCAACCCCACCACAACTTAATAGATTATCATAAAACAAACTGCACAGAAGGGCAGAACTGGGAATAAAAAGTTCTGAAATCAGGAACCCTGATCACAAAATGAACAGAAATAGAAAAAAGGAGACCACATCCATACAGAACTACTATAAAATATCAGACATTTGCTAATGAAAGTGTTTGGTTTTGGTTTTTGTTTTTTTTTTTGGCTGATAAAGTCTCCCCCAAAAAGTCCACAATGAGACTGAAAAAAACTGAAAATGAAATCAATCCAACCTGAATTAAAACCCTCAAACAAATGTTTGTAAATATGGGGGTGGGGGAGGGAGTTAAATCAGAAATTCAAAAAAACTGCTGTAGAAATGGGGTGGGAAAAGGAAGAAATAAAAGATGCATAAACCTCAGAAAAGAAGATGGGGGAGGGGGGAGACAAAATTGTATCATGAATGAAAAGTAGATTACAAGGTACCCTTAGGAGAACAGATGCCAATAAAAACCTAATGAAGGGCAATGAGGAAAAGCAATACAGGAAAGAAGTGAAAAGGGTCAGAGAGAAAGTGGTTGAAAAAGATGACACAAAGCAGGTTGAACATTAATACTAGTGTCCTGAAGAAATGAAAACAGAACAGAAAATGAAAATGAGAACTGAATTAGTATTTAAAACTATAATTCAGGGGTGCCTGGCTCAGTCGGTTGGGCGACCGACTTCGGCTCAGGGCATGATCTCACAGTTTGTGAGTTCGAGCCCCGCGACAGGCTCTGTGCTGACAGCTCAGGGCCTGGAGCGTACTTCGGATTCTGTGTCTCCCCCCTCTCTCTAACCCTCCCCTGCTCACGCTCTGTGTCTCTCTTTCTCTCAATAATAAATAAACATAAAAAATTTTTAGAACTATAATTCAAAGATTTTCCTGAATAAAAAAAGACATGAGTGTACATGTTAAAGGAGAAAACTGCCAGAATGAGCAATTCCAAGATCATTGTACAATTAGAAAGATTAAAAAACAAAAAAGCAAAACAAAACAAAAAGAGCCTCCAAGTAAAACATGAATTAAAAGGCCAAAAAAATTAGAATGGCATCAGATTTCTCAAAAGCGACATACAAAGCAAGGCAACAGTAAAACAGCATTTTCAAGAAATTCAGTCCATACTTTGTTTCTTAAGGATATTACATCCAGCCAAGCTGTTCAAGTTTCAAAGCCACAGAAGAAGAGTTTGGAACATGCCAGAACTCATGGAACTTTATGCACATGTGCCCTTCCCAAGGAACCCATAAAGGATGAGCTTCATACAATCTTAAGATGACCGGGAAAACTTTATAAGATGCCTGTAGCAGTCCTTTTGTTAGGTCCAACAAAAAACTAAGACTAAAGGGTAGAATTGAGACTAAACTGTCATATTAAAAAATGAACAGGCCCGTTTTGTTAAAAGAAAAAAAATTAAATTCATTATAAAACAAAACTCCATTCCAGGCTGTATTCAAGAGACACACTTGAAACAATGATTCAAAAGGGCTACAAATAAAAGTGGACCAACATGTACCAAGCAAATGGCAATAATAGTTAGGAGGCAGAGTTTTCATTTTTGATGTCAAAGTAGACTAAGTCCAAAAGGATGAAACAAAACAAAGGATACTGTAAGTAAAGTTAAAATGATACAATAAGGTGTAAGTTATGTATAGGCATCAAATAATACAGCTTCCACCTTATATAAGATAAAAGCTCTAAGAGTTGTAGGAGTGCCTGGGTGGTCAGTGGGTTACATGTCCAACTCCTGATTTCAGCTCAGGTCATCTCATGGTCGTGAGACAGAGCCCTGCATTGGACTCCCCCTGAGTGTGGAGCCTGCTTCTCTCCCTCCATTCTCTCTATTCTCTCTCTCTCACCCTCCTCTGCTTGTGTTCTCTCAAAATAAATCAATAAACATTAAAAAAAAAAAAGACTTTATGAGTTCCAAGGAGAAATACTGAGAAACACACTAATAACAGAAGAATTTAACATATCACTCAGTATGAGACAGGTGAAGTAGAAAAATAAACGTAATAAGGTCAATCTTTAGGCTATATATCAAACATTATACCCTGATAATGGAGCATATGCTTTAACTCAGTTCATATGGAACTGTAACAAGCATTAATTATAGAATGCACAAAGAAAACATTAGTAAGTTCCACAGATTTGTTACAATGTAACAAAACTACTAAAATTAAAAAATGAAATTTAAAGAAACTTTCTTTGTAGAAATTTAAGAATAGAACTCTTAAGTGAAAGAGGAAATACAAACAAATTACTGATTTTATGAAAATAATTAGAATGAAAACCCTACATATCAGAATCTACGGAACCATTTAACACAGAGGTAAGACAGAAATTCATAGCCTAGATATTTATATTAATAAAAGTAAAAGAATAAAAGCAAACTCTCTACTTAAAAAGGAACCAAGAAAGGCACAAGGATGAAAATAATAAGGCAGAGAGGAGAAAAACTATAGATCAGATTAATAAATCATAATCCTGGTTCTTTGATAAAACAAAACAAAAAAACAAAACAAAAACAAAAACAAAAAGAGGGGCGCCTGGGTGGCTCAATTGGTTAAGCGTCTGACTTTGGCTCAGGTCATGATCTCGCTGTTCGTGGGTTTGAGCCCCGCATCAGGCTCTATGCTGACAGCTCAGAGCCTGGAGCCTACTTCGGATTCTGTGTCTCCCTCTCTCCCTGCCCCTCCCTCGCTTACACACTTGTGATTGCTCTCTCTCTCTCTCTCTCAAAAATAAACATTAAAAAAAAAAAAGACAAGCCACATAAGTACTTTAATCAAGATTTACAAAAACAAAGCACAAATATAAAAAATAAGAAGTGACAAGGGAAGACAACCATCGATACAGAGAAACCAGAAATAAATTATAAGAGTCTACCTTGTATCCATTCATGCAAATAATTTGAAAACTGAGAGGAAGTGGGTAATTTCTTAGGTTGCGGAAACACTCCAGATTAAAGGTGGCTAACCAGACATAATAACTAAATGTAATGCCTGACCCCAGACTGAATCTTATATTCGTTAAAAAAAAAAAAAAGGCACAAAGGACATCATATCAAGTGACAAAATTAAATACAGATGGTACATCAGATAAAAAATAAATTTATAAAGTCAATAATTGTACTGTGATCATAGAAGAAAATATCTCTCATCAATCTCAAGAAATAAACTGAAGTATTTAGGGATAAAGAGTCATGATGTAAGTAATTGACCCTAAATTAGTTTGGGGGAAAAAACTGCATGTATGCATGCGCACGCACGCACGCGCACACACACACACACACACACAGGGAATGAAAAAATAAAGCAAATAGGGTAAAATGTTAACAACAGGTGAATCTGAGTAAAGGGATTTTTTTTTAATTATTTCAGCAAATTTTGTCACGTATGAAATTGTTCCCAAATAAAAAGGTTTTTTAGTTACATTACAAAATTAGAATTATGGTACTGACCCCAAGCCTATTAATAAAAAAATTTAACTTCTAAAAGAAAATTCGAAGTGCCTGGGTGGCTCAGTAGGTTAAGCGCCTGACTTTGGCTCAGGTCATGATCTCACAGTTCATGAGTTTGAGCCCCAAGTCGGGCTCTGTGCTGACAGCTCAGAGCCTGGAGCCTGCTTCGGATTCTGTGTCTCCCTCTCTCTGCCCCACCCCCACTTGCTCGCACGCACACATGCTTTCTCTCTCTCCCAAAAATGAATAAATGTTAAAAAAAAAAGTTTAAGGAAAATTCATTCTTTAAGATGTTAAATTCTCTGGAACTTCAGGGAATAAATGAAAAGAGCTTACCCATGAATGGGAACACACAAAAGCCTTTCCAGATTAGAAAGAATAATTCTTACAGTCTCTGGTGTTCTAGAAGAGCCAAACTCTGTCACCAAGAGTGATTTGGTAATATCTGAAAGAGAATGTTTTAAATAATCACTAGAGTTTAATAAGAATTCTGATAAAAAATGTGATACTTATAATTTAGAACAATAGGACATTTTTATCCCTCTTCCTGGTTGTATCAAATTTCTAAGCCTTGAAGTATTTAAAATTCTGATAAATTTATTATCCTCAAAGTAGTTGTTTTATAATCATCAAAAGAATCTGCTTCTTAGATCATCCCCCAAAAGTGTAGAATATAACCAATTTGCTTGCATGCATGGTATCTTTCATGGGAAACAAGCAAATACCTTAAATATTTAAAAAGTAAAACTTGGGGAAATTTAAATATAGATTTGAAATAAAATGAAAGTTAAGTGGTGGCTGACCTCCATTTACTAACTTGACAGCTTATCCAACGCTTTCTGTGCCCTCTTTGAAACAACATGACTGAAGCTCATGACACACGCAACCCTCTTGGCTAACAGGCTCCCTCATGTACCCTACGCGTCATCTCCTCCCACCAGTGGAGACGGACGCTTACCAGCTTGTTCTGAATGTGTTTACTGTTGTTTCCTCTAATACCACATAAGCTAATTAAAAACTATATTACTTTGATTCTAAGATGCACTTTTTTCACGTTAACATCTTAAAAAATCAGGACGGATCTTCCAATCTTTGGGGTCTTCGAGTTCAATAAACTAAACTGAACTAAAAGTGAACTAAATGAACTAAAAATCTGCTCTCAAATTGAGTGTCTGAGGAGAAAGATTATGCAGGTGGAGGGGGATTCTGAAGCGTCTAAGTTCTTGCTGCACCTGAAAGAACCACAGGTGCACGCTGGGAAGTGCTGGACATGGTTTATGGAAAAAAGGTTTCTGGACTATACTTGAGATCCTTGCTTCTACCACCACATTCAAAACTGCAGTGGAAATTAAGAAGTAATAGGAAAGTATACACAATTTATGAATCTGTTAACAACTGAGTGAACTCTACATGTTAACTCAAAAAATTCAAAACACATGTATGTAATATCAATCACATCAAAAATCAGAGGATAAACCTACCTTCTTGTTTTGAAACCTGTAGTTTTTGACCATTACAAAAGGCTCCCTTTCCTTTCCTGCCGGTATACATCTTATCCTCCAGGCAACTGTATACAACTCCAAATTCCATCTGCAGAAGGAAAAAAGTTTCCTTTACTAAACCTGAGTGTTTTTCATCATCAAATGAGTACTTTTTCTAAGGGAGTGACAAAAAAAAAAAAAAAAAAAAAAAATCAGGTATGCTAAGAATGTGTTCAAATAACTACTGTGGGATACTTAATGCTAATTTCCAGCTTAAACAGAGGAAAGAGGTCATCAGACTTGAATCCTTGACTCTTGTCCCATCTATTTCTCAATTTAAGAGCACCCGCCTTGACCTCCTGCCCTCCTGCCTCAGATAAAGACAAGTATTTCCTACTTTCTAAGGTGAGTACTTCCTTCCGTATTATGATTCCTACCCTCTCTCAAGCTTCTCTGAAAAACTCTTTCATCAACTGATTCTTCTTCTCTCAGATTTCCATGCTGGTGTACTTTCACACTCAATTTCTACCTCCCTTGCACAACTTTCAAAATGTTACCTTCTCCCTTTCTCTTCACCGCTAAAGGGCAGTCTATACTTTGCTTCTCCTGTTCTTCTAGTAAGAAAAATTACAATTCGACTTCTGCCCTAATCATGCACTCTCCTCAAACTTCTTGCAAAGAAATTACCCATGAACTCCTATTGACCAAATGCCTTCCCTGAAGAACTGCAGCCTGCTGACAATTATCCACACTTCTTCATTACTTAATCCAGCACCTCCAGGTTTCTGGCAGTACTCTCAGTCCTACTTCACTCACTAATCTATCTTGGGGTCAGTTTTTTTAAGGACCTTGTTCTGTGTCCAATCCTTAAAAGTCATGTGGCTCAGGATTTGCTCATTCTTCCATTTCTTCCATTTCCCTTGTAGCTCTCTATATTCTTCTAAGTTCGTTCTTTCCAGTCTATAAATTCAACCACCACTTTTAACTTTGGCCTATGCCACTTATAACCCCATTATCAGAGGTAGGAAGCCAGGTTTGAGTTAGTCTTGCAGCAGCCTCAGCCCGAGGTCAAAAATCACTCATTACCTGACCACACCTCATTCCTTCCCCATGTGTCTCCCTCTGCAAATTTTATCTTGAAAGTACTTCTTGATTTTGGCATTTCCTCAGCCATCCTCACTGCCCCATCTTAGTTCAGAATCACCCTTTGCACCCCTCTGGTATGATCTCTACATTGCTGGAATTACCTGTCACTCTGTACTTTAAAACCTCTATTGGTTTCCTACTGCCTTAAAACAAAACCCAAATGTTCTGGCACAGACAGGCCACAGTGCCTCACAACAAAATCACAACTAACTCACCTCATCAATTCTGCTCCTGCCACTTTCAGAGTTTCACTCACGATGAGCATCTTGTTCCCCACACACATCATGCTCTTCTCCAAGCTGTTCCGATTCAAATGCTTTCCCCCTTTTCTTATCTGGCAAACTCCTAAGTTGCTAAGACCAAACTCACATGACTGACTTCTAAGACCCCTTCTGTTACGAAGGCCTCCCCCCAAACCGCTCTAGGCATAACTGGATATACGCTCTTCATGTTCTCACAGCCTTTTTTCATAGTCCCAGCACATATTTATCTGTTTACACATCTAACTTTTGCACGAAGTGTGAGCTAGTTCAGTGGCAGGGACAGCACACAGCCCAGGGCTGATTATATGCTCAAGGCTCCTTTAGCTTCTTTTGGATGTTCTCACTAATTAACACACCTTGTGCCTAAGATGCGTTTTTATTTTCACAGATTTCTTGACTCTCTTGTATACATGCTGGTCAAATTTATCACCAGCTCCTTGAAGAAGATGTTAGTACACATCACTGTTTGACCAAATAGCCAAACAAGGAAACGTAATAGCTAGAGATTATATTCTACTGGGTTTTAGATGTAGCAAGTAATTGAGTTCCTGAACACACTCGGCATTTTCCAACCATGCTTTGGCCACTGCCGCTTTCTGGTCTTTCAAAGTCTCCCTTCACTGACGCCTAGTAAGGCATTCCTAGCTCCAATCCTACCACTTCTGTTAAGCATTTAGATCACAACACCTCTCACATCTGACTCTATCACAATAGATCATGGTGATTAAATACTGAATTGCATTTCAGTTACTTGCGAGGTTTTTTTCAATTCTTGCTTCTCAGAAGACATTAAATTTTTATTCCTACTGGAAAAGGTATCATGCCAACTTTAAGAGTTCTGTAGTGTATTTTGAAATAATGCAGCTATGTAAATTGAATGTAGAGACAAACCTAAATTTATTACAAAGACACATTTACTCTTTCTCAGAAAATGAGAGCAAGGCATTTTACCAATCATACATTTAAACAGCATACCTTTTTATTTACAGTAAAGCCAATTGAAACAGCTACAAAAGGAAACCTTAAAAAAAAACACACACACACATATACATATTTATCAAGATAAGTATTACTTTCAATAAACATGTTCTTTCATAACATAATTGACTACATACTTTTTCATATAGTCTCATCCCTCCTCCCCCATAACAGTGTGAGTAGTATGTCATCTTTGTGTAAATAGTGAGGGGAGAGGTGTATACATACATACACATACATACATACAGGATGCTTCTATAGGCATGAAACATCTCTGAAAGAATTCCCAAGAATGTGGCAACAGTGGCCACCTCCAGAAACTGGTCCTGAGAAACTGGGGTCAGAAGTGGGAAGGACACCTTGCACTGCCTGCCATTTTAGATCTCTGGAATGTCATATGTCATGAACATAGTAACTATATAAAATAATTTTTCCAAAAATAAAAACAAATTCAAAAAAATTTTAATTGACCACGGTTAAAAAAAGTCTTTTTTGGTCATTTCTCCCACAGAGGACCTATAAACATAGGTATTAAATTGTACAGAATAAACTGTTTCTTGTCTTTAACACCAAATTTGGAGCTTCACATCTGAAAAGTAAACTGTTAACCACAGTTATTGCTGTGGCTGCATGAGGGTTTTGAACACATAGGTTGTAATTTCTACTCCAGAATCAAGATGAAGAAAATATGAAAAAATGTGTTCAACTATTGAAAATAAAAAGTTTAAGAAATATTTGAGTTTTCATTGTAACAAAAATGGGATCATAGCATATACCCGCTGTATTATAGTCTTCTATAGGTTATATCACAACATCTTTCCATGTTAACACTCCACATACAGATTTAAAATCTTAGCTTTACAGACTTTAACAATTCTGAATTAGTAAACATATGTATACCTACATGGCAACTTCAAATATAACATCTATGTAAGTCCACCAAACTAGACTACCCATTTTAACGGTCATTGGCAATACCCTCGGGCTCTCTTTCAGTGCTACTATACAGAGATGCAGACTTACTTTGTGCCAGGCACTACACTAAGTTCAAAGTACTACTCACTGAATCTCAAGAACAAACAGTTCTATGAGGCAGGTACCATTAATATGCCCATTTTATACATTAAACAACAACAACAACAACAACTGAAACTTAGGAAGATTAAATAGCTTGCCCAAGGTCACAAAGCCTATAAAACAGCATATGGAGGCACCTGGGTGGCTTAGTCGGTTAAGCATCCAACTCTTGATTTCAGCACAGGTCATGATCTCACAGTTTGTGGGATGGAGCTCTGCATTGGGCTCCATGCTGTCAGCTTGAGATTCTCTCCTTCCTCTCTCTCTGCCCCTCCCCCTGCTCATGCGTATACATGCACACACTCTCTCAAAATAAATAAACTTAAAAAAAAGGCATCTGGATTCAAACCCAAGGCTGTTGATCATGCAACCCATGCTCAATAGTTTTCTCTCCTGGATTGAACCCACTCTATATAGACAACATTTTATATGACCCCCACCCCCCATACTGATCCCACTAGCTCCTTAATCTCAAAACAGCAATGTTACTTGCTTACATTTTAGATGGCTCCAATAGTGAGAAAAAGAATGGTGAACAGGGCACTTCACTGCACAAGTCCATGACATGAATATTTTGTCACCTCTTCCATATCTGATGAAAATTCTGCATAATACATTTCACTCTACAAATTATACAATTCTCTAAAGCATCGAGGTCTGTGAACAGAATATTCTAAAGGTCCATTCAGTTAGTATACAAACAGTAATTACAGTATTAACATTTTAAAAACATACCTATGGACAAAATTAGTTGTTCCATCAATAGGGTCAATGATCCATGTAGGGCTGTCGGTTAAGACACTTTTTTCCCCAGCTGCCACAGATTCCTCACCAATGAAACTAAAACCAAGAATGAAAAATTCAAAATCTTTATACTGTTTTCAACAATTTTCAAACTTTTACATTTCCTTAGATTCAGAGACTACTAGAATACATAACAAAAGTCCATGTACCACTTTTCTATTGTTGTTCCTTCCTCCTTCAGACCGGTAAAATGAGAAAACTTTATTTCTCCTGGAACAAAGTCATGTGAAAAATAAAATTCAAAATTCTCAGATGGAATACCAGGAAAAACAAAGGTACACACATGTGTACGCACACACATTTCTCGCAGATGAGGACTTATTAAGGAAATGTGGTTTTAAAAATAAATCCACAAATTCTCTTACGCTCTTCTAAGAGGAGAACCTAACCACCCCTCGCCCTGAGTGTGAATTTGAATTGAGTGACTCCCTTCTAACCAACAGAACAAAGCAGCAGTTATAATATGCAACTCTGAAGACTCATTCACCAAATGGTACTGTGGTTTCTGTCTTATTTATTTTCTCCCTCTCTCACCTTCCCTCTCTTGCTCCAGGGCAGGGGAGGCAGCCACCATGTTATAAGGTGCGCTATGGAGAGGCCCACATGGCAAGGAACTAAGGAAAGCTGCTAGTAGACAACCCATGAGGAACTGAAGGCACCAACAATCACATAAGGGAACTTATCCTTTGGCCCTAGGTGAGTCTTGAAATGCCTGCAGCCCTGACCGACAGTTTCACTCTAACTTTATGAGACCCTGACCAGAAGCATGCAGCCAAGCTACTCCCATATTACCGACTCTAGCAAACTCAGATAATAAACGCTTGTCTAGAGCCCCAAAGTTTTTACGGTAATTAATGCAGCAATAGATAACATAGAGATCATTAAATAAGTCAATGAGAAAGCAAATTACCCACCAAAATTACTATGTCTGCATGCCTTCCTTAAGCATGCTATGTAATAAATCCCAGGTGAATTTTGTAAATGGTGTCTGAGTTCATTGGCTTTTTTTTCCCTTTATTATTTTATTTCCTTTATTCAATACCAAACTGTCCTATAATTATGGTTTTCTTTTATCCCCTTTTCACTTAGCTGTAAAACCTTTTTTATTGAGAGGAAGTATATTTAGCCACAGCTTAAAACATTTTTTCTTCTCAATGGCTAAAATACCAGGAATAGTCAATGGCATGAACAAGAAGAGAATGACAATGTTAAAACTTTAAAGTGGTGGGGTGTCTGGGTGATTCATTTGGTTAAGCGTCCAACTTTGGCTTGGGCCATGATCTCACAGTTCACAAGTTGGAGCCCTGTGTCGGGCTCTGTGCTGACAGCTCAGAGCCTGGAGCCTGCTTCGGATTCTGTGTCTCCCTTGCTCTCTGCCCCTCCCTTGCTCACACTCACTTGCGCACTCTCTTCCTCAAAAATAAAAAATTTTAAAGTGATGATGATGTTTCTACAATATGTCTGTGTGTAAGAGAGCCCTGATTTTGGTATTTTTCTCTCAAAATCGTTAGAGTTACCACCACTCTACAATGTAAAAAAGCCTGCAATATAGAGAATAAAACTCAACTTCTAAATCGTGCCTATGGCAGACATTTGTGACCTTAGCTTCCCAGCATCCAAACACTACTCCTACTATGTAGGAATCCAAATATCCCATTTGCTACTTCCTGGCAGCTTGAGTTTGGGCAAACAACCTGAGGTCAGCAAGATGTTCCTTCCCAGGATTTGTAATCTTAAGATAATGAGGCAAAGACATCCAAAGCTATAGGAGAGTCAACAATGAGGCTACTGGTGGCATGTGAAGCAATGGCTCCTGTGGCATCTCAGCTCTGTCTTCCTTCCTGGTTTCTGCCTAAGCCCTGATTCTCAGGGTTTCTGAGCCACCCACCACCCTCCAAATAAATTGCTTTGCAGCTTAAGTCAACTAAAGTCAATTTCTGTGTCTAGATTCAAAATTTTTGTCTAGCACATAGACTCTAACTACATTTTAATTTATCATGTGAGACTAAAATAAAAAATACCTGTGAGATGGATACTTTTCCTTTATGGAAGAGAGAAGCATTTTTTCAATTTTTTGGTCAGTAGCTGTTACCAAATCAGCTGGAGAACTTTTAACCATGACATTCATTTCATTTTTTATAGCTTCACGAACCACCTGAAAAGATTTTTTTGATAAGCAAATAGAAAATGCATGTCATTTTAAATGAAACTAAAAGGTGAAATATAGAAATGATTTAAAACATTCAATCTAGTCTTAAATGATGTTCTTAAAAATGTCTTACCACAATGTACACAAAATAAACCTTTAGTGGTTAGGACCTAGGTAGAAAGTCATAAAATCATACATCGTATTTTAGATTCACAATTGTCATCCCAAAAAGCTTAGTGACATAAAATCAGAGTATTGACTCCGTTTAAAATGTTTAGTAAAATGAAAACAAATGCAGATCAAGATACATGTTTTATTTCACACAACAACCACATGCTGTCCACATCCAACACACAATGGCCGACAAGATTTCCGTTCATACCTCTCCAGCCTGTCTTGCTAGGGTGACTGCATAGTCCATGCATTCCTGCCAAGGATCAGCCATCTTCTGAGCAGATGTAACAGGAGTCAGGACAAAGCAGTTAAAAATCCCTAAGTCTTAATTACAGAATAGTTAGTTCACAAAAACAACTCAGTTAGCAAAATACTTTCATTTTGGATTTGCCTTCTTCCGTATCTTAGAGTTCAGTATTTCTCAAGATTCACTCAAGGTCCATTAAGAAATATTCTTAACCTCAATTTCTTCCATTGTAGAATCATTTACATAACAAAAAAATACTCCATAAAAGTGTTTCCTAAAGTGCCCACAACATCACAAAAAAAAAAAAAAAAAAAAAAAACAAAAAACAGGGGGCACCTGGATGGCTCAGTTGGTTAGGCGTCCGACTTGGACTCAGGTCTGATCTCATGGTTTGTGAGTTCAAGCCCCACATCGGGCTCTGTGCTGACGGCTCAGAGCCTGGAGCCTGCTTTGGATTCTATGTCTCCCTCTCTTTCTGACCTTTCCCCACTCACTCTCTGTGTCTCTCTCTCTCAAAAAAAAAAAAAAAAAAAAACATTAAAAATTAAAAAAAAAAAAACAATCAGGGGCACCTGGGTGGCTCAGCTGGTTGGGGGACTCAGTCAGTTGAGTGTCCTGATTTCAGCTCAGGTCTTGACACTAGGATCATGCAATTGAGGCCCATGTCAGGCTCTGCACTGAGCGTGGAGCCTGCTTAAGATTCTCTCTCTCCCTCTCTGTCTCTCCCTCTCTCTCTCTCTTTCTCTCCCTCCCTCCCTCCCCTCCTCCTTCCCTTTACTCCTCTCCCTTGCTCGAGCTCTCTCTAAAAATAAAACTTAAAAAGTAAATTAAAAAACAACATTGGTTTGGGGGATGGAGAAAGAAGCACGTTAAGTATTTTAAAAGATAGGTGCATGCTTGAGTGGAGAATAAAGTGAAAAAAGAACACTGGGAATACTGAAATTAGAGAAGCTTTGAAAGGAAGGCACAGAAGGAACATGTACTAATGAATGTCAGGCAGTTTGGGGTTTTACATATGAGGTTTTTTAATGAGGTTGTAAAGATGAAGAACTTTAAGCTCAGAGATGATAATTTGTCCAAGGTTATATGGACAGATGACACAGAAGTTGAACTCAATTCTGATTTCAAAGTCCTCTGATCTTTCTATTACAAAATCTGAGGGAAAGAAAATTCTGGGACTAAGAAAATAATGAAGAAATTTATTTCCCAGAAAAAGCCAACATATTTTTGTCTTCTGTCTAGTTTTCTACTGACTTCTGAAAAGAATACCAAAATAACTCACCACTGGCTTGACCACACTCTAAAATCGGTAGCTGGGACAGTGAAGCTTTTCAAAGGGTCAGACTCAGAAAAATGTGTCATCATTTATAAAGCAACTCCAATTGTATCACGTTTGTAATTGAGAATAACTGACACAGAGTTTCACCTGAAAGACTACTCACAATTCCCTACCATGGCATTCACAGTGTAGGAAAGAGAAGAAAGGGCAAAGGGCATATGCAGTGAGCAGTTTCTGCTTGTAGCCGCTTTTTCTTCCTAAGAACTTTTTTTAGTATAAAAGGGAAGCCACTTTTTGAGTTACACAAGTAACTGCTTAGAGTGTCTCAAGAACTGTTTTCAAACTTTTTCTCCCCCATTCTTACTCCTATTCCGCTCTTCCAGGCTTAACAGATCTAGATGTTCTCACAATGCATCTGCTTCCTTGTCAGAAACTGCTCAAGCCACTCATATCTCTACCTTCTAACAGCATGGCTATAACTCCCACCAATCCTTTAATGCCCATTTCAAAAGCTACCCTTCCTTCTACGGATTCTCTATTCAGAATTCATTATTTAATCATTTGATAGCTACTTGCTGAATACCTATTATATACTGTGTCATGGTGAGGAAAAACAGGCCCAGTTCATACTTACTCGCTAGCGGGTAGACATATATTTTTTTAAGTCCATTTATTTATTTAAAGAGAGAGAGAGAGAAAGAGCGCACGAGCAGGGGAGAGGCAGAGAGAGAAAGACAGAGAGAATCCCAAGCAGGCTCCACAATGTCAGCACAGAACCCGATGTGAGGCTCAAACCCATGAACCAGGTGATCATGACCTGAGCCACCCAGGTGCCCTTAGGTGTTATTAAAACCAAAAACAAACAAACAAAACACCAGAAAAAAAAAATAAAGGCTAAGGAGGAGAAATGCAATGAGAAGCATGCAACAGGACAGCTTTAACCTGACTTTCAGTATCAGATAAGGTTGCCCTGATGACTGATTAAACCAAGATCTAAAGGACAAATGAACAGGTATTAACTAACTGGGCTAGACTATGGGATGTAAGTGAAAAGTAACTAAAAGGCTTAAATGTGACAGCCCAGAGCTCAAAGAAAGGCAGAAGAAATGAGACTGGGGTGATAGTAGGGACCATCCCAATCAGAGCCTTAGAGATAACATTTGATTTGAGAGCCCTGAAGAATCATTTCACCTTGGCTACTGATGATAACAGATTGGAGGGTGGAGGTTAGAGTGGAGAGTGGATGCTAGGCAGACTGGATTGGAGATTTAGAATTAGAATGCAGTAGTCCAGAGAAGACCTGACGGTTGGCTTGAACTTGGGAGAATGGAGGGAGAGATACATAGAGAGAAGTTGAAATAATCAAGAGATATTTGCTTTGAGAGGTAAAGTTGGGGACATTTAGCAATAATTTGGATATAGGTTAGGAAGAAGAGGAAGAGTTCAATGATACCCAGATTTTCCACTTTAACAACTGAATGGATAATAGCGACATCTTTTGAAACAGAGAATAACAGAAAAGAGTCAATTTGGGAATTTGGGTAGGAGGTAGGGAGATCAAAAGTTTAATTAGTAGAGGGGGGGAGACTTTATGAAACCAAAAGGAGACATCACTAGGCAGTTGAACGTATGGATCCTGAACTCATAGAAAAGGTGTGGCCTGCAGACATAAATACTATAGAAGTCACCTGAGTAGGCAACAACCGAGTCCTGAATCTCAATGACATTCCTTAGGAAGGAACATGCAGGGAGAAGCTGGGAAGATGCCTTGGCCTGGAAGAGCCCATAAAACTTGGTCCATCACACTTAGGGTACTCAGGAATATCTTCCATAGGTTTTGATTATTTGTGTTAAGTGCCTTATATGCCTAACCACTTTGAGCAGACTTCTCGACCAAAGAGAGAAGTATTTTATTCACTTTCATTTTCCTAAAGACAAACACCTGAAACATTTTCAACTGTTTCTGTGCTGGTCGCAGCCTTCCTGACAGTGGGAACACAGCCACCTTCCTGTCACCAGTTCCCAGCAGCACGACTGCACAGGACAGGATCAGGGGGTTACACTGGGACTGCATGACCCTGGGAATATGCGAGGTCTCTGAGCTGCCTTGGAATCAGTAAAATTTAAAAGAACTTACTCGACATAAGCCGCCGCAAAGGTGCAGAGAGAGCCCGCGAGCGAAATCGCTACACGCTGTGGGGTCACTCCGCGGCGGGGATTAAGGACAACACTGCAGGGATACAGCGGCCCCAGCTGCGGCCTCTGTCCCTGGGCGCCAACCCCTGCACGACTGACCGCGCCCACCCACTCCCGCCCGCGGAGAGCCGCCCCGCAGCACCCAGGCTCGAAGCTCCGGCCAAGACCGCCTGAGAGCCGGTATGGGGTAGAAGGAAGGCAGGACGTACCTTAAGTTGGAAGAGGTCAGACTCTATCACTACACTACCGGCAGGATCCGTGGCTGTGTTCTTCCTGTGAGTGAAAAATGTTCCGGACAGGAAGTCCCACCCCTGCGGCCCCGCCCACATAGGCGTGACTCCGTCTGGGACAGATCCGCCCTGATTGCGACGTTTGAGGCTCTAGCCCTGTCCTGACCGCTGGATCCAGAACTGCTTAGGCATTGGAGATTTGGCCTCTTTTTACTTTTTCTTCTAACCTCCTTTCTGCAGCCTGTGCTGTCTTCAGGAATTCAGGAAAACTTGAGAAATTAGGTTTCTGGTTCTTCGTTGACAGTTATCTTATGATAATCTTGCCAACTACATAGCAACTAGTGTTGATTTGTCACCAAATGAAATTTTCCAGGCATTTGCAGAAAATGTCACCAGAGTCCTGTTTATACCTCCTTTAAATGAGCATGGTCTCACTGATTTGGCAAAGCTGCTAAAAATCAGCGTAAGCAACGTTAAGTCAGAAGATCAAATCTTACTTCTTATTCAAATAACACTTCAGGCTACCTACCTCAAATGAGCAGGAAGTCCAATCTTTTTCTTGGGGCCTCAGATGCTACTTCACAATTGTTCAAGTCAGTGTTGCTTCAGTGACTGTTAGTCTTCCAAACACCTAAAATTGGATAATCTTTTAGCGCGCATATGCTGGAAACGGTCCCCCACACAATCCAAAAGATTTTTGTCCAGTGCTCTGAGTAGTTCAGATGGCTGCAGAGACCTCAGTACCTGGTACATTGCTCTCGGCTTCCCCAAAGGAACAGTTTTGAAACCTACAGCCCTATCTGCAGCCATTTTTCCAAGTCGCAAATCATCTGGCTATTCCATGGTGGTTGGGGGTCAGGCAGGTTCCAGTATCAGCAACATAATATGTCAGGACAAAATCTGCTTCTGATGTGGCTGCCAGGTCACCATTCCAGACTTCCCTAAATGCGAGTTCCCTCTTCAGGGTCTCTGATATCCTTTCCTACCAGCTGACTTCCATCCATGAGAGTTCTAATTCTACTAAACCTCAAAATGGAAAAGAGGTGAGACTCAATGCCCCTGATACTTTCCCAGACACCTGACTATACAAGGAGGGGGTTTGGGGAAGAATGGCCTTTGCCCAGCCACAAGGTGCCAAGGTCACCCATCAGCAGGAGTAATAGTGCCCAATTACCCCATATTTGAAAAAAGAGGAACCAACTTGGTGATTCTTTTCCCAGCAATCTTGGGTATCTTGTTAACTCTACTTAAGTCTCTGGAGCTGACTTCTTTTAAATAGCAACTCCTTTTACTGGGGGGAAAAATCAGATTCCACATACCAAGACTTTATTAGTTAATTATTTAGTGGACTTTGATTTTAAAATGATAAAGATTTACATACAGTGTACAGGTCCTCAGGGATGCAGTCTCCAGGATCTCTAACAAGCTTTTGTGTTTTGACATAACAGGTTGGAACTGCAGATAGAATTTTTATTCTTGGAACAATGTATCATAGAATCACCCCCTCCTGAGGGTTGGAAAGAAACTTTATAAAAAAAAGCATCTTACCCCTCTATCTCTGGATCTTTTTGTCTAACCAATCAAGGCTATATAAAATGGTATGAATCCAAGCAATCAGACAGCATGCTCTATGCCCCTCATTTTTTAAAAAAAAGGTAACTTGAATAACTTCATCCCCATCCATATTAGATAAATTTTACCATGTAAAAACCTGTCTTCCAGGATACATCTGTAAGAGAAAATATATTCCAAATTCCATCCGTGTACATTCAGCTGCTTTTAAGGTTAAAGATCATTCAAGTATGTACAGAGTAATAATAATAGAGTCTACTATGGGCTAAGCATTGTTCTGAGGACCTTTGACTAATATTAACTCACTTAACCTTCACAACAATATCATTGTAGTGTCATTATCCCCACTTTGCACATGAATTTAGGCCTAGAGAGATTAAGTAACTTGACCAAGGTCACCGAACTGGTGACAGAACTGGAACTGCAGACCCAGGCATTGTCTGGTTCCACAGTATATGATCTTGACATTTATAGATATTGCTCATTAATTAATTCAATGTTTAATGAGAACTCTATTCAAGGCATTGAGGTAAACATGGTAGGGAATTCAAAGAATAGCATTTGTCCCTGCTCTCAAGAAGCTCTTATTTTTGTTTTTGCCTTAACAGCATCTATGAGTGGTTAATTCCCACCAACCTGAATCTTCTTCACATCACCCCATCACCTTGCCTATGATGTTAGGTCCTAGAGTTTTAGGCCAGAACCACAGACTTAAGGAATTGAGCAAGATCTTAAACCTCATTTGAATATGTTCATTTTACAGATTTGAAAAATGAAATGCAGAGAAGTGTCTTATTCGAGGTCACAATGCAATGATAAAGATTAATGACAAAGTGTAACTAGAAAGGCAATTTCTTGTCTCCCAATCAGTAACGTGTGTGCATGCAAATGTATGTAAGTTAAATTTATATAAGCTTAATTATAAACTTCCTAAGCAGAGGTTTCTGTTTAAAGGGGTCAATAGTAAAATATTCCATGTAGGCAATTATCATTTTATAAGGTGAATAAATAACCATCTATCACTATGCCACACCAGGTCTTTTATAAATCTTGGTATTCATATACTGGGTTTGGTGAAATTAGAAAAAAAGAATTTGGGTTGTCGTATTAGCTGCCAAACTAAATAAAATTTCCCTAATACTATGGGTATGACAGTGAATATCACAGAGGAAAATGTTCAAAGTTTTAGGCTCCATACAGAGATACCAGATTAACATTTCAAACCAACAGCTATCTCAGGGTCAAAGTTTAAACCAGGATAAAAAAGCAGCAGCTAACACTGAACATGTACCATGTGCTGGTACTATTCTAAGTACATACGATCTCATTTAATTCTGTGAAATAAAATTTCTGAACATGAGAGATCCCATTTTGAAGCTCCATTTTCCTTTCTAACTAGTGAATTCGTGAACTGGGTCCAAAGTGGCAACTGTTTTATAGGTAGTTGCTAAAAAGAACTGGCATTAGGACCATAAAACTGTTGGTTTGAACTTCATGAAGACAGAATAGTTAACTAAAACATAGTAAGATTAGTTGCATTTGACAGCACCAATAAAAGTCAGAATAATCGAAAGCAGCTCAACTGGTGGGGACCAATTAAGTTTTGGGTTTTTTTCTCTTTATCAAAATCACATAAGCAACCCAATTCTTTCTCAGAATAAACTCTTGCTTTGCCCACATGAGTGGGACACTTTTCTGGTTGCTAACAGAATCTGTGTTCTCTGAATTGCAACTGTGAGACTCCAAAGAAAAGACCTTTATTTTTTCATTAGTTTTGCCTCTTTTTCTTAGTTGACAATTCTCACAAAATTTGACAGAGTTCACATTACCACCTCCATTTTTTTAGGAGAGGATATTGGACTATAGAAAGATTAACTTGCCTACTCCAGGGCTAGGAAATGTGAGGAACAGGATTACAGTAATATTTCTCAATATCGATGCCTGCATGATCTTTGGAGAGGAGTACAAATGAACTAGATACTAAAAACTGCCACTGAAAATTGAGAAGTGTTATAAAACAAGCACACTATTCATTTGGGGCCTAGTCTGTACCTCAGCCCTTTATTTGAATAAGCATACAGGAAATGTGCTAGACATGGGGAGTATCAAAATGAACACTGCTTACACTATCATGTTGTTTATATATTATGTTTGTAATTCTCATGTTCAAGAATTTATAGCAAAACAGAATATGACAGGAATATAAACAGCTGTAAAACAAGCCAAGTTGGCTAAATATGAAATATAAACAATTGTGAGGAAAATTTAGAGTAAATCTCACTTACAGGTTGCTAAGTGGGATTAGCAGAAGCTTCATGGAGAGGGTGACATTGGAGCCGGGTCTGTAGGAATAGTCAAAATCGAGGTAAAGAGGAGGTAGGCCTCCTTGTAGGTTGTAGAAATAGCATGAACACAGGCATATTCATGAGATACCAAGTCATCCAGTTTGAATGGAGCAAGGTTGTGTATAAGAAGTGGGAGTAGAGATAAAACTGGAAAGAGAGAGTGAAGTCAGGGAGTATAATAAACACCTCACTAAGAAATACAAACTTTATTCAAAAGGCAAAGAAGCTTGCAGCAGGGAAGATACATGATCAAAGTTAGATTTTAAAATTAACCTGATAGTGATTGGAAAGTGGACAGAAGGACCAAAAGTGAGTTAAAGGTTTAGGGAAGCAACAACATAGGGCAGAACAAAAGTGATATTACTGGGAATGAAGAGATTGGTGAAAAGATATTATAGGAAACTTTTTGTAGGAAATAATTTGACTAAAAAGGAAAGAATGAAGGAAGAAAGGAAAAGAGGAAGAGATGACCCTGTGTTTCAGGGTAAATGGTAATGTCTTGAGTGGGAGATGTGCAAGACCAGATAAGCACAGTTATGACAGCAGAGGTGCTACATTTAAGATGTACTGATTCTGATGAGCCAATGAGAGACCCAGATAGGAATTTACATATTCATTCACTGTGTGAGCATTTACTGTCTGCCTATTCTATGGAGATCCCTTCCCTAAATACTTGGGATAGATCACAATCACTACAGAAGGAATATTTTCTTACTGCCCTTCCCCGTTTAAGAGACAATAAAGTGTCCTATTCAAATCCAGTTCTCTAAAACATTTCCAAACCAACATGTTTGAAAAATGGGCACCTTCCTCTGAATTTCTGTACATTAATGGTCTGTAGTGAACTGAAAACAGGCATCATTTTTTGATATTGTTTGAATCTCCCACAGTACCTCATTCAGAGTGGGAATTCAGTAATGCAGTTTGGCCAGGGGATTTCTTTTTCCTTTTATCTTCTATGATAAGAATACATCTTTTCTTAGCCTTGTAAAGCAGAAAGATCAGTAACATTTCACATCCAGAATACATGGCCACTATAAAAGGAGCCACAGAAGCTAAGTCGGCCTTGGACTGTGAAAAAGAATTGAATAATGGCAGAGCTAAGAAACTGGTATCCCACTTTCAATAGCAACAATTTTACAAACAAGAACAGGCAGCACAAAAATTTTAACAAAGTTGTACCCAAATAACAAACCCAAAGCAGGAACTAAGACATCCCATGAAAGCTCCTCTAGGTTATTTCTAGAAACATTCTGAAAGTCAAATAAATCCCTACAAACAGGTCTAATTATTCCCTCCAGGAAGTTTGCTTTTTCAGGTATGCTACACTTGAGGACTATTCCAACTGATGTTGGAATGATGAAAAGGAGTATGGATACAATTTTAGAAACAGCAACATGAAATGTACGTGATGTAACCCTAACAGCCTACTATATATATATAAGAATTGGCAAGTATCATTATCAGGGCCAATAATGTTGAAGTTCTCAAAATGACAAAAATGAGATCTCCATCTAGAAGCAGAACAAAGAAATAGACCCCACTCCTCCTGGGCATGTGTAGGTCATTACAAATCCAAAGCCTATGTTGTGCCTCTTATAACACCAAATTCTGTGTCCAAAGAAATCCATAAAATGGCCTAAGAAAAAAATTGTGTAATTGCCCCAATTTGCCAAGAATTACTGGCAAAGGAGTGTTTCATACTGTTTGAAACATCTGCAATTCAATATTGCAACCAAAAGCACGTTGGTAGCATAAGCACTAGGGTATTTCAGTCAATACACATTAATGCCTTGAAGACCATCTTTGCTTTGTTTAGGCACTTTGACTTTAACATTACCTCTTGAATGAGTCTTTCTTGCCTACCTTCAGAATCCCATAGTTGAATGGTCAAATTTGTGTCTCCATCTTCACCTGTCATAAGGTTTTTGTCACAGTCACCACTTGCAGCAGTTTAAGATCATCTAATTGCAAAAAGAGACGGCTGGAGTCTGGCCACTTAGCTCCTAACTAGATCTTCTGATGACCATTTCTTCATTCTTTGTGAAAAATAGTTTTTCAGTCTTTGCTCTATTCAGAACACTGAGAAATGACTTCCTTGCCTCTCCCAGAGTCATAAACCACAAAAGCAGGACGAAGGCAGGGAAATAACAAGTTTGCTAATCATTCTGAAAGTTTAAATAAATCACATATGCAGCAAAACCGGTTTTTAAAAAAGCTACAGAACATTCTTTTCAAGTAATAGAACTTAGGTAACAATTGTTTTGCTGGACCAAAGTCCAGTAGGAGCATGACTATCAAGCTTTTCAAAATACAAAGGTATCTAGTGAGGGGCGCCTGGGTGGCTCAGTGGGTTAAGTGTATGACTTCAGCTCAGGTCATGATCTCACGGTTTGTGGGTTTAAGCCCCACATTGGGCTCCTTGCTGACAGCTCAGAACCTGGAGCCTGCTTCAGATTGTCTCCCTCTGTCTGCCCCTCCCCTGCTCATGCTGTTTCTCAAAAATGAATAAACATTAAAAAAAAATTTAAACAAAGGTAAAAACAAAAACAAAAACAAAAAACAAAGGTATCTAGTGAGTAACACAACCTGTTGAACTTGTAGTTATGAAAATGTAAAAGCCACAGCTTTAACAGATTGGATTTATCAAGCCGAAATCTAATCTCTTTCCTCCAGACTTACTCAACTAAAAACCCTAAAAAGAAAGCTTGAGAAGGCTGTCTGATTTCAGGGTAGTTTAGAAATGAGAAGCCAGAGAGACTTTCTCTCTTCCCCACAGTCTTGTTCTCTTTAGGGGACTACTCATGCTGGAACCCCTGGTCCCTAGAGTCTGAGGATGCTGGTACCTGTCTGGTCTGCTCCACTATCTGGGACCTGACCTAACTTACCATCAGTATCACTATTGACACAAGTCCCTCCAGGCTGCTTTGTCTCTTCTCTAATCAAGGACAGGACCTCTTCTTCATTTTCCCCCTCAATCTCTGCCAGCCTTACTTCCCCTTTTCTCAGCACTCATTGCTATTTTTCCTGGTATATTTAGCTTTAGTTCAATTTATGAGGCATGTGTTGATCACCTACTATGTGTAAGTAATTATAACAGATGCTAAGGTATTTAGTCTGTGTTAAAACTTTCCGGTATTTGGGAATATATTTAAGGATTATTTCTACTTCTGGTCCTGTAGTTTCTGATAAAAGGGCCACTGGAACATAGCTATATTTACTGTCTCTTACTCATCTGGCACCTGCTACAGAGTTTTGTATTATAGTTATAAGAATGTATATATCTCATCATATTCACCACCGCAATTATAATCAAATTCTTGTTTGTAAAGTAGTTATTTGAGTGCCTACCAAACAAATGTGTCAGTAGTTGACCGAAGTCAGAAGTTACCTCCGTTCCTTGCATGAAAGTAAGATGAAGAGAGAAAATGAATATTCTGAGTTTATTCCTTTATTTAATTATACCTAAAACCACTATATGTGTCCATGATAATTAAAATAGAAAAGGGACAAAGCCTTCCCCAACAAGGGACAAAAACAAATAGAAATTATTTCTATTCCTTCCATATGGTAGTACTTTGTTGAGTACTGATGGAATATATCAGTCAGACACATCATTTTAAATATAGTTTTTTAAGTTTATTTTTGAGAGTGAGAGAGCGAGCTCAAGCGAGCATGAGCAGGAGAGGGACAGAGAGAGAGGGAGACACAGAATCTGAAGCAGGCTGCAGGCTCCAGGCTCTGGGCTGTCAGCACAGAGCTCAATGTGGGGCTCAAATTCATGAATGGTGAGATGGTGACCTGAGCCAAAGTCAGACACTTAACTGACTGAGCCACGTAGGCGCCCCAATCAGACACATCATTTTAAAAATAGTTATTTTTGGCATGTATTTTGCATTGATATAAAGACACTGTAATGAAGTTGTGCTACCTCACCTTTCCTCTCATTTGTAATACATTTACATAAATGAAGGTGAATCCTACTGGAAGAGGATCTTTATCAGAGAGATATGCCCCAAAGCAGTTAGGGGACACCAAGAAAACCATTTCCTCTTCCTAAGCCTGAGATTCCTCATCCAAAAACTTGGAGACCATCTCATTCACTCTTCTAAGTTCCTATGATTCATGTACACACATCAATTTACACATACTGACATACAGTTAAGGCTATACTTCCTGGCCTCATGATGCTAGGCTTAGCCATGTTACATGTATCTTCTAAAAGTCAGCTCTTTCTTCCTCTGTCGTAAAGGAACAATATCCAAAATGCAGTCATTCCTTCCTTCAGCTTAGATCCTAGAGTAACGGTGATATGCAGCAGAGTCACAACCAATCAACAGCTGACATTAAAATAAATGAAATATACCTTTTTTGTTGTTACTGACCATAACCTAATAAAAGCTAACTACAAAAATTTGCTAATAATTGAATGTCAGTTCATAGCTTAAAACACAAAAACTCAAATTAAATTTAGCTGAAAATTGATAATGGAAATGACATAATGGAAATAAATTAAAAGGGAACTTTTAGGAATAAATATATGTGATATGTGTAGTAAAAGAAATGGACTTAACAGAGAATTTTCCTCATCATTTCTGGCTTGAATCCTTACATGACTAATCCAAATAAGAATCAACATTTTTTAAAAACTGTTCTTCATCATTAAGATATTCCAAGATAATATTTCCACCATTATACAAAGGGCAATCCTCCTTAGCGATCCAGGTTTCCAAAGTATGATCCAAGGGTAAGACTTCTCCTGAAGTAACGTGACATAACCTTAATTTCTGTTAAGGGAAATAAATCATACTGTAATAAACAAACATGCTGGTAAAAGAGTATCCTAAAACTTTTATGAAAAAATTATGACCAGTTGTTACCTTAGCTGTTAATTTATTATTGTCATTTTTGAGACTGGTTAAAGAAGCCGCAAAGTCTATGGCTTTTCCGATGCTCCATCGGTGGCAAAAGAACATTGGTTTGCTTTTCTCTTTGCTCCCCTTAGGTAAGAAAACCTGAAGGTAAACTCTTTCTTTCTGTAAAAATAAAAAGTTAAAATATAGATTATGTATATGACACAGGCATCTCTTTTTGTCTCATGACCTCTCTTCCTGTCTTCTCCTGGTTAGAGGACTACCCTCTAATGATACAACTTTTAGTGGGAATACCAATCATAGTACCCATGAATCCACCTAAATGCATGGGCAGAGGACTGAAGACCCTAGCTAGGGTGGTCTGTGCAAACAGAAGCATGTAATGTAAAACAGGCCAAGCAAAGCCTTTTCCTGAGATTTTTAAAAAATTTTTTAATGTTTATTTTTGAGAGACAAAGACAGAGCATGATTAGGGAAGGGGCAGGCTCCAGGCTATGAGCTGTCAGCATAGAGCCCGATGTGGGGCTCAAACTCACAAACCGTGAGATCATGACCTGAGCTGAAGTCAGATGCTTAACCGACTGAGCCACCCAGGCACCCCTCCTGGGATTTTTTTATGTTCAAAAGCTAGAAGGAGGGAAGAGCAATCTGGTTGTTTTTTTTTTTTTTTTTTTGAAGTCTTATTGAATTAAACCTGAAGTTACCTATCTATTCCCCCCAAACCCTCTTAGCTGTTCCTGAACTAATGTGGAAAAGTTTCCTCAAATGGGAAAGGACTCCAACACAGAGAGAAGAGTCAAGGAAACAGATGGACTCTTTCAAGATGATGAGTCCTGGAATCCAGTCATCCCTTGAGATCAGATCAATGCATCACTCCCCATTATAGGATAAAAAAAAAATTGTTTTCATTAAGTTATTGTTATCAAATTTCTGTCACTTGCAATTTAAAGTTTCCTGATACATAGTAACATTTCACCTGAAAGACCTTACTACATATTTAGTTGCAGCAGGGCTCTCGAGAACAAAAGGTCCAATCAATCAATCAATAAAATAAGTACCATAACAAAACAGAATGATTCAGAGATTTGGAGACAGTTCCTCTAGTATTTTATGCCCTATATGCTTCCTTACATTGTATTTTCTTGCTAAGTTAACAAATGCAGGAGGAAAAATAAAGAGGAGCAAGGTGTTTGGCCCCTGATCTTCCCCAATTCCTAACAATTGCTTTAACAAAGTGTGGCTTTACAGACCAATTCCTGCTACAATAAATATTTTGTTATAATTGGATTATCTCTTAATTATAGGGGAAATATCACAATTATGGTAAGAAATAATAGATTCAACACGATTTCCATCTAAACACAAAGGAATTTAGATTTGTTGAAAACCAGTGAAATGTGTCATAACAGGTAACAAGTATTAAAAGAAAAAAAATGATCAGAAATTCAAGCCTTGGGCCAATTCTATAACCTAATAGTTCCTGCTCCAAAGCAAGGTAATAAGAGCGTAAATACAAAAGGAAAGAATGTAAAAGTTATAGCCTCACTGAAAGGAAGGAAGGTGGGCAGGAAGGCGCAAGCAAAATATGCTTGAGGATCAAAAACATAACAAATGCAAACAAGTGATAGGTAGGCTGAGCCACAGACTCTCAAGGTTCCAGAAGACAAAATAGTAGCCAAGATTTCAGCTTGTGGGTTAATGGGAAGCAACAGTGCTGCATGGAGGTAAAGTACCTGGCTCCGGCTCACTGCTTGGAAGGAGAGGCTAGTGTGGGACTTGTGCTCCAGGAAAGAAAGTTGAAGAAGGTACTGCTGAATGCTGACTACTGCTTACAGAAAGTAATATTTAGGAAAGGCAGAGAAGCACAGATAAACCTCTTGACAGCAAACAAAGCCAGCATCTTCCAAGTCAGTAAATGGATCCACAATAATCTGAAAATCTCTGGAGGGCAAAAGCCCAAACTGCCAATCTGAAACTTGGATTGGAATGGAAGTCCTGAGTAAGGCCAGTGGAAGAAAATGCAAAATTGCTCCAAAGGAAGAGGTGAGTGACAACAGTGAGATACAGTTAAGAACCTCCTACTCAAGATGAACATGCAGAATCTACAAATGGAAATTCAAAAGTTAACCTTACTATGGGCAGATGAACTAACTGAATTCAAAAAGACATTATAAAAAGTTATTTTTTTTTTATTTTTAAAAAGTTTATTTATTTGGTGGGGAGAGGGGCAGAGGAAGAGGGAGAGAGAGAAACCCAAACAGGCTAGCAGCACAGAGCCCAAAGTGGGGCTTGATCTCACAACTATGAGATCAGGACCTGAGCCAAAAATCAAGAGTTGGACGCTTAACCAACAGCCACCCAGGCACCCCTAAAAGTTTTTTAAATTATGAAATATCCATACAAATGGAACAAGAAAGTATGGAACAAAAACAAATGAAATAAGACAAGCTATGAAGATCCAATGAGAAATATAAAAATTTTTAAGTACAGTTTCTGAAATAAACTCAAACAGGAGAAATTTTGATAATCTTCAATAAAAAGGCTTAATTGATCTGAAGATGGATTTGAGGAAGTCCTCTAGAATGCCACACAAATAGATACAAAGAGAGAAATTATACATCCCAAAAATAGGTCTAACAAGATTTCAGAAGGAAGCAATATTCAGAGAAAATGACTGTAATTTTCCAAAAGTGAAGAAATAAGTGAAATTAAAGATGTACCTCCAGGCCCAAGCTGGGTAATTAAAATAAATCCAGATGTAGAAACATTGCACTGAAATTGGAAAATACCAAACTCTTAAAAGCTACTAGAGAAAGACTGATTACTCATAAAGCAATAAGATTGACAGATGTTTCCCCAATAATAGACAACAGGGAAAAATGAATAGTATATTAAGAGAGTTGAGAGAGTCTAATGGACAATCCAGCTCAAGTGAGGGCAAAATAAGGGCACTTTCAGACAAAAAAAAGACTCAAAGAGTTCACCAATGAAGACTCTTAATGAATGAACTACCAGTAGTTTAGCCAAAATAAAAATGAGTCCTAAGGAAAGGAGAAATTCAAAAAAATATGTTGGCAAATTTAAATAGCTATAGTACCGACTTAAAAATAATCATGTGTGAACAAGGATGATGGGACAGGACATATTCAACTTGAGAAAGCATGTCAAACTCCTGTCTCATTCAAGAGGATACAATACCAAGTAACTTTAAATTCTGAGAGACAAATTGGTATTTAGTTATATATGTTAAAAATTAAAATTGTTAGCACATGTCTATTATCATATTATAAAACATTACAATGGAGAGTCTAGATAATACAGTACAAAAAAGGGAACCAGCTAGTATAATTATTAAAAAAATTAAAACTACCCTTATGTTAATGGGGTGTGATTGTTTACCTGGAAATTGAAGGCAAAGAAAAGCATTTGGTAATGTGACTGAACATCTTTTTTCTCTATATTAGAAGTACCTAGATATAGAGGTTGGGGGAAACATTATGTTCACAACAAAACAAAACCCAGGAGATAATTAGGGATGAAAAGGAATAAGACGTAAATGAAAAACAAAATGTTACAGAAGTCACTAAAACACGATTTAAATAAATGAAAAGGCATACAAGGTTATTAGACAGGAAGACAATGTTCTATAGCACAAACCCAAAGTGAGTCCTTCAGGAATGATACTCAGTCAGGACTTGCTAATAGTCAGAACTTGTTGGGAGACTGAATTTTACTTTAACTTTACAGAAATCCCTAGATAATGTGTTGAGGTTTTCCATCAGTTACTTATACCTAGTGAGCAGGGAGAGGCCAGAATCTCCATGATAAAGAGGAAGGTATCAAGAGGGTAAAAATCCTCTTGAGAATAGCTAAGGGGGCTTCTCATAAATGGCCAAATCTTTACCTCCTGTCGGCACCATTATTCACAGCTTACATCCTTGTAGGAACTGGGGGACACAGAAAGCCACATTTCTAAAGACCATACTGGGTTCTCATGCCGTTTATAATGATTTCTCTCAGTTTCTCCATTTCCCCTTTAAAGAGCCTATGATCTTTAACGTTACTTGCTGGAGTCTGTCACTTAAAACCTTGTCCCATTAGGATAACCATAAAAATCCTAGGTTTTTTTTTTTTGTTTTGTTTTGTTTTGTTTTTTTAAGTATAATTAATACACAAGGTTATATTAGTTTTGGTGTAAAGCAGTGATTTAACAAGTTTATACAATTATGCTATGCTCACAAGTATAGCTACCATCTGTCCCTATACAATGCTATTACAATGTCATTGACTATATTCCTAATGCTATGTCTCTTATTCCCATGACTTCTTCATTCCGTAACTAAAAGCCTGTATGTCCCACTCCCCTTCACCCGATTTGCCCATCCCCCCATCTCAGAGAAAGTTTTAGTTTAAATAGAATAAGCATGAATAAATATGAAGAAAAAAACTGCTAAGAAAAAAAATATAGGTGAACTTACATTATCATATATTAGAACATTCTATAGAGTTATTGCATCAAATCAAGTTGGTACTGACCTGGGAGTAAAAAAAAAATATGAGTGGAATAGAATAGGAAATCCAAAAATAGATCCAGTAAAAATAAATCTTAAACTTGTCATGAATTGGAATACCAACTATCATCTTCAAAAGGAAAAATGATTTAATAATTGGTGATGGCAAAACTAGCTAAAAAACTGGAAGAAAATAAGATTGGGTCCTCAGCTCCTATTACATGCTACAAATTCCAGATGGATTAAAGACAAATGCAAAATGCCAAAAAATAAAAATCCTAAAGAAACCAAAGTGGGGGGTGCGGGGAAGCAGAAAAAGGCACACCTTAGAAAAAATTAAAACACATGTCAACAAGATACATAAGTGAAATCAATATATTTGATACATTTTGAAAACATATCTATAATCGATCTTATTTGGAAAAAGAATATCTATTATATTCCAAGAGTTTCCATAAGAAGTTGTCCAAACAAAATAAAAAGACAGGAGTATGGGTTAACAGACAACCAAAAAGAAAAATGATCAAAGGGTGATTGAAAGAACAACTACACATGGCTAACAAACATAATAAAAGATGCTCAAACTGAACACGCGAATTAAAGCAATTAGAAGGTATCTTTTTATAGCCATTAGACTGGAACACATTAAAACATATAATAGCTACTAGAAACCATGGGAGGAGGGGAAGCGTACCTCATATCTGACCACAAGAGGCAGTATATTAAACTGGGTAAGATGGCAGGTTTATCACCCGAGTGATCTTAAATAACTTCAAATCATTCATGTGTGAAATGAGGATATATAATATACCAGGAGGTTGTATTAAGGGAGGTAAAAAAAATTTAGAGCCAAAAATCAATGGCTGGCATAGTGTAATCAGTCAATAAAGGCTATTATAACTATTGCCAGTAGAAATGTAAATTGTTGCAACTTCTTTATAAAGCAGCTTAGCAACATCTATGAAGATTTAAAATACACGTATCCTTTGACCCAACAAATACACTCCTGGGAATTTATCTCACAAAAAGAAGAAACCGGACCAAGACTGCTTAGCACAGTAGACAAAACTGGAAACAAAGTGAATGTTCATCAATAGGAAAATGGCAAAGTAAGAATCTACAGACCTGTACATCCACACTATGGAATATTTATCTAGTTTTTAAAGAATCAGTTAGAGCTACACCAGCTCCCTTGAGAAAATTTCTGCTGGGCATTAATAAGGATACATACAGGTAATCTACCTAAAACCTGCTTTATTTTCACTTACAGCTATAATCACTATTTGACATGGCAGTATGTATTTAACAGTTAACTCACCGCATTGGAATATAAATTCCATGTTGGCAAGGACTTCTATTTACTCTTGTATACCCAGGGCCTGATATATAGTAGGGGCTCAAAAAAAAAAGTATTGACTAAATGAGATGATGCCATTTTTATAAAATAATGACCAAAAAAATTCTTTATGCGCTTGCATACATATACAAGTAAACACCCATTTATGTAAATTATACACAGGTATACACACATATATATGTATGCATCCATGTATATGTATAAATATATATGTGTATAAAGATACACATTAATGCAAGGGGAAAAGTTATAGCTACAGACGTGTCATGCTCCATGATGAACTATTAAGTGCATCACGAATCTGTTTTCTGAGGCCAGCCTACTTGGTTTCAATTTGTAATTCACCACTTACTAGCTATGCTTAACCATTTTGTGCCTGAGTTTTCTTACCTGTTAGGCAGAGATAACAGTTCCTATCTCATAAGCATGTTGTGAGGATTAAATGTGTTAGAAGAGGGCCTAGAACAAAGTAAGTGCTATACAAGTTTTTACTATTATGCCTAAGGAATAAAATAATTGCAAAACAATTTGAGCAATATTATTGGATACTTTAGGGCAGCCCTTCTCAACCTTGTCACTATTGACATTTGGGAATGTCAGAAAACTTTTATTGTGGGCACTGTCCTATGTATAGTTAATCTCTGGCCTATGCCCGCTAGATTTCATAGCATCCCCATGCCCAGTTGTGATCAAAATCACCTTCAGTTGAAAACAACTGCTTTAGTGGGAGGGACATGGACACAGGAGGGTGTGTTTGGTTTTTCCCCTTACAGATCTGTTAAAAGTTACACTTGTAAAGGCATGTACTACATTTGCAATTTTAAAACCAACAAATGAAGTTTTCAAAAAAAAAAAAAAAAAAAAAAGGAAAATATTAAGAACAATCACTAACAAAAGAAGACTGCAATCAATGGTTTCTAAACCAGCAGAATAAAAGGGAATATAGAAAATGCAATCAACATGAAGGATGTGAGGAGAGAGAAATAAATCAAGGAAAAGGATGATAAGCAGAAAGCTTAAGATGGAAGAAGTATGTTCAAATGTATCAGTGATCACGATAAATACAAATGGATTCAACTCACCTATAAAAGAGATATTATCAACCTGGATTAAAAAAAGAAAGTCCAGCTATATGCTGCTTACAAAAGACACCCTAAAACAAAACACAGAAAAGTTGAATATAAAAGGGATTTTAAAAGGACGTAACAGTTAAGCATTCACTAAAAGAAAGCTAGTGAAACAGTATTATAATTCACAATAGGATTTAAGGTAAAATTCATAAAGATACAACGATGAAAAAATTTCATGTACCTGATATTATTTAGAAAAAACATTAGAATTACAAGAAAGAAATCTGACAAAATCAGTTGTATCAGGAGATTTTAACACCCTCAGTCTCAGAAACCAATAGATCAAGCAGACCAAAAATTAGTATGCACACACATACACACAGACATGCATATAAATACATACAAACGGGAGGGGTGGCAGGAGAAAGACTGCAAATGACAAAGCAAAATGAGCAAAATGTAAGTAACTGGTACATTTGGATAAAGGATATGGAAAAAAATCATTGTACTACTTTTGTAACTTCTGTGTTTAAAACTGTATCAAGTTACCAAATAAAAAACCCACACTCAAACAAGTAGGTTGAAAATAAATTCACTGTCAAGGTGAGAAGATGGAAAAAGATCAGAAAATCCAACATAAAAGGAAATATAAAAATCAGAATTTAGTGACATTGAAAGCAGAAAACCAGTAGAAAGGTCAATCAAACCAAGATATGCTTCTTACAACTAAAATATAAATTAAACACACACACACACACACACACACACACACACACCTCTAACAAGACTGTTCAAGGAGAAAATAAAGTACAAATGAAACATATTAACAATGAAATGGAATGACTACTAAAGACACAACAGAGATCTTGGAACGTAAGAGAAAAACTTGAACAATAAACTGGAAAATCTACATCAAGTAGTAAGTTTTAAGACCAATTAATATTTACCAAATTTCAGAAGAAGTGACTATCCAAATAAACCAAGAACTATTTAACACATTGAAACCATATTCAAAATTCTCCCCTCAAAAATGGCAACAGATTAAAACGTTGTAACACCCTTTACCAACCCTTCAGGAACAAATAATCCCCATCCTCTACAAAGATTTCAAAGAATAGAAGAGAGAAAGCTACTCAACAAATTTTATGTGCATAGTCTCGCTACTAATAGCACAAACAATAATATATTAGCTAATCAATTTAGCAGTGCATTTTAGAAGAATTATATACCAGAGTCAAGTAGTTTGTTTTGGAAGATGTGGGTGATTTTACAGAAAAATAGATTAATGTAATTGAAAACATTCATAAGGAAAGAAAAGATACCTGATCATCCTACTAGAGGTAGAAAAAAAACTTACAGTAAGAATTTATACATATTCATGATATAAAGTCCTAGCAAATTAGGAACAGAAAGAAGTACTGCTCACCTGATAAAGGCTTCTACTGAAAATTTACAGCAAATGTAGTATTTACTGATGAAACTTTAAAATCATTTGCATTAAAGTCAGAGAAATGATGAAGATGCCTACTATCACTCACATTATTCAAGATGTTCTGGAAATCTCAGCCAATACACTAAGACAATAATAATGAGAAAGAGAAAAGAAAATTTGGCAAACACACACACACACACACACACACAACCACAAAACTGTCATTTGCAGAAGATAAGGCTACACAGAAAACATCCCAGAAAATCTAACTATGGGTACTCCTAGGAAGATTATTTGCTGGATAGAAGGACAACATACAACAAACAACGAGCAATAATCAGTCATGAAAATAAATTTTTTTTAAGTTATTTACAATGGGGCGCTTGGGTGGCTCAGTCGGTTAAGCGTCTGACTTCAGGTCATGATCTCAAAGTTCGTGAGTATGAGCCTGGCATCGGCTCTGTGCTGACAGCTCAGAGCCTGGAGCCTGCTTCAGATTGTGTGTTTCCCTCTCCCTCTGCCCCTCCTGCACTCGCATGCTGTCTCTCTCAAAAATAAACATTTAGAAAAAAAAAATTTAAGTTATTTACAATGGCAGCAAAACAATTAGCAGACTAAGATATATAAATATATATATAATATATATATATGCATTATAAAATGTTAAAGATCTAAAAAAAGACCTAAAGAAAAGTTGGAAAGATCAATCATAGACATAGATGGGAAGAATCAAAATTCTAAAGATGTCAACTATCTCTAGTTTAAAATTTAGCATTAATTCCTATCAAAATTGCAATTTTAAAGAACGGGACAAAGTGGTCGTAGGTTTTTGGTTTTGGTTTTTTGTTTTTGTTTTTGTTTTTTTACAAATGAATAAATTGCCAAGAATAGATGTGACTGAAAGAATAACATGGACAGACTTGTCCTTATTATAAAACTATGATAATTAAGACTGTTTGATATTAATGCAAAGACAAACAGACCAAAGGAACTGAACTGAGATCCCTAAATTAGTCTTACATGTCTAGAACAATATGGTGTATGACAAAGGTATCATTATAAGGAGGAACTCATTATCTTATGTTATGACAACAGGAAATCCCTACTGGGGGAAAAAAATCTCTATTTACAACTAAATTCGAAATGGAACAAAGAGTTAATTTTTTTTTAACTTCTGAAAGAAAATATAAGAAAATCTCATTTCCAAACATACAAATTAAGGAAAACGATAAATTTGAGTACATTAACATTCTGAAGTCTGAACTACTAAAGAGATTAAAAGCAAAGTGAAAACAAGCCATAGACTGAGAAGATATGTGACATCCATTTACTCAAGAAAGCATCAGAATTCAGAATATATGAACAATCCTATAATTTTTAGCAGTACCAAAAAAAAAAAAAACCCAACAGAAAAATTGTGCAAAGGATATGAATAATTTACAGAGGTAAAACAGCTAATAAGTCAATGCAAAGTAGCTGAACCTTATTAGTCACAAAGGAAATTCAACTTTAAACTTCAGTAAATTTAGAAACAAGAAACACCAACTCTCAGACACTGTAGGAATGAGATAAATCAGTACAACAACTGACAACAGTCTAATAAAGCTGAAAATAAGCAAACTCCATGACCCAGCTTTTCTATTTCTAGGTATATTCCCTAAAGTAGCATTTTTCAATCTGATGGTCTCAATCCTTTAGGGGTTATAAAATCAACAGTCTTTAAAATAAAACAGAATAAAAAACATCAGAGTATATAACACTAAGGCTAGTATGTAACATATAAGGCTAGGTATTACTGATAATGGGTTAAGCTATGTATATAGGTATGTAGTATGTACATACACAAGTACCTACTGGAATGTTCTATAAAATATAATGGATATTATGGAGTTTTAAAGGGACCACCCTAGAAAAACATTCCCACATATACACAAGGATGTTCACTGTTGTAACAGTTTATAATAGCAAAATATCTGAAAAACATCTGAATCTTCATTAGGAAAATGGATAATTTGTGGCATATTCATACTATGGAATAATGTATACCTATTAAAATGAATGAACTAAATGTATCAGCATGGACAAATGTTAAAAATATGATGCCAAGTGAAAAAAAGAGTTGATCTGGTTCACTGTGACTTCTCAAAGTGAAAAAGTCAAAATTATTATCTACGCAGATATATACCATATACCAGTAACAATACATTTCAAGTTCAGATTAGTTGTTACTTGATGGGTGGGAGGAGTCCAAAGGGGGCTATATTTGAAACATTTTTGTTTTTCAAAATCTGAGACCAACCTGTGGTAATGACTTATCTCCATCAGCATGCATCTTTAATTTCATCAGTGCTACCTTTGCAGCCGTTTCACTGTTTTTTGCACCTTTCCTTCGTTTACTTGCTGTCCCTCCTGTCTTAGAATCTAAGAAATAAGTATAAGCATATAAGCACATAGAATTTTTACATGAAAAATGTCCAGAGTTCTATCATTTGTTATAGTTTTGAAATATACACAAATAACACATAATAGTTATACAGAACCACATTTTTTTTTTGTTGGTATCATACATGACCATTATAAAAATATCATCAAGGTTGATCTAAGCAATCTCTACATGAAAAAGCTCACTGTTATGTGCTTTCCTTTCCAATTTAAGCCTATTTAATCCAAAACAAATCACTAACATTTCTACAGAAAACTTTTTTTTTTAATATTTATTTATTTTTGAGAGAGAGACAGAGCATGAGTTGGGGAGGAGCAGAGAGAGAGGGAGACACAGAATCTGAAGCAGACTCCAGGCTCTGAGCTGTCCGCACAGAGCCCGATGCGGGGATTGAACTCAGGAACTGTGAGATCGTGACCTGAGCTGAAGTCGGACACTTAACCGACTGAGCCACCCAGGTACCCCTGCAGAAAACTTTTAAGATTTGGTCATAGATTTTAATAAAGGTACTATCCTTAATACAGAATGAAAATTCTGAACATGTTGGCAGAGAGACTGGTTTAAGCAACAGATACATTCTTCCCAGCACCTCAGATTATCAGCAGCATTCACAGAACAGCTGATGAGACTTAATGATTAGTCTTTAGAGAAAGCAAACCACTGCGCTGGCCTTATGAATACCATTTCCAGCCATGATACTTGACCAGCTGATCTAAGTGGCCCAGTAAAAGAGAATATCGGGTAAGTACTTCCATAGAATTTCCAATCTTTCATTGGTCAGCATTCTAAGAAATATGGGCACATAAATGCCATCAAAATCTATACCAGGTTGCAACCATTGGGGCCATTAAAAACACCTTCCAGGGGTGCCTGGGTGGCTCCATTGGTTAAGCATCCAACTTTGGCTCAGGTTATGATCTCACAATTCATGAGGTCAAGCCCCATGTTGGACTCTGTGCTGACAGCTCAGAGCCTGGAGCCTGCTTCAGATTCTGGCTGTCTGTCTTTCTCTCTCTGCCTCTCCCCTGCTCGCTCTCTTTCTCTCAAAAATTAACATTAAAAAAAAAAAAAAAAACCACCTTCTGTAAGTGGCAAGCTGACATAAGAAGCAGGACTCCATAACTAACAGATATACAGCAGTAAGGAAACAACCAAACTTTCTAGATACTTGCCAATAATGTCTTTAACAAGTTTCTGAGTGGCAGCCATACGAGGCTTAGGAATTTCCAGTTTTTCACATTCATGATCCGACTGATGACGGTGCCTATGAGCAACAGAAGAGTGACACTAGTTCACGTATTTGCAAGACTTAAACAGATACATAGAATTTGAATGGTCTGAGTGATCACCTCAGGCAAAAATTCTTCTCACAGTAAGGACATTTAACTGGCACAAGCTCTCTTTCAGCACAGTCCCTGAATGAGCATGGGTAAGACGTGGGCTTATCCGACTTCAGTCTCTCATTGATTATGGTCACCTGAAAATGGAAAAAGGAGGAAATGGCATTACAGAGTTCATATATAACACAAATCAACATCTGTTTTGGAAGGCAACATATGTAACATTTTTGCTTAAACTTGTTAGAGCAACTTACATTCTCTCATCTAACAGATTATAATAAATGTTTGTGTGATAAATGATTACTGTGCTGACTGTTCTACATTTTCATAACTCTCTTACTATGGTGTATTTATCTTCTAAGTCAAGTTAAAATGACTATTCAGTTACTCTTCATAATTTTAGAGTTCTACTCTGTACCAGTCCTAATCAAAGATGCCCCCATAATAATATGCTTAGGTGACCATCTCATCAACCCTCAAAGAGCAAGTCATAACTACTTTCTACGCTGACTTTAGTTTAATACGTATATATATGAAAGAACACTTAAAATTATGTTTATGATACAGAAGATTAAAGACAGTTTCTGTAATGATACATTCTCTATTCTGCATGTATTATTGTATTACCAGCAAATATTACATCAGAAGAAGAGATGTTACAAGATTAAAAAATGTATAGGGGCGCCTGGGTGGCTCAGTCGGTTAAGCGGCTGACTTCGGCTCAGGTCACGATCTCGCGGTCCGTGAGTTTGAGCCCCGCGTCGGGCTCTGGGCTGATGGCTCAGAGCCTGGAGCCTGCTTCCGATTCTGTGTCTCCCGCTCTCTCTGACCCTCCCCCGTTCATGCTCTGTCTCTCTCTGTCTCAAAAATAAATAAACGCTAAAAAAAAAAAAAAAAAAAAAAAAATTAAAAAATTTAAAAAAAAAAAAAAATATATATATATATATATATATGTATATATCCAGGTCAGGATAGTTTGAGTTTTAAATAACCATGTTTCTAGAGTTGAATGAACTTTTGCAGGCTCCGTGATGTCAACCCAGAGCCTCATGTAGAGCTGGATCTCATCAACCCTCTGATCAGGAGGTGAGCCAAAATCAAGAGTCAGACAGACGCTCAATCACCTGAGCCACCCGGCTGACCCAAGATAATTTCTTAAAATCTACAACCAAAGGGCATTCCTCTATATAAATGGTAGTTATACCTTGTTGGAATTAATTTTAATATTTATTTTGAGAGGAAGAGAGAGCATACAAGCACAAGTGGGGAGAGGGAGGGAAGGAGGGGGAGAGGGAAGGAAGAGGAAGGGGGGAGGGGGAGGGGGAGGGGGGAGAGGAGCAGCAGCAGCAGCAGCAGCAGCAGCAGCAGGGGACATGCAGAGGGAGAGGAAGAGAGAAAATCCCAAACAGGCTCCTCCATGCTGTTAGGAGGAGATCATGAGATCATGACCTGAGCTGAAATCCAGTCAGACACTTAACTGACTGAGCCACCTAGGTGCCCCTTGGGGTTAACTTCTTAACTACTTTTCCAAATTTGTTCTAATGGTCCACTGGTAAAACGATTTTCAATTCATTATTTAATTAATGAGATCTAATTGACATTGCACAAGAGACGTTCATAGAAGTCAAATATTGTAAGAAAAAGGAAAGTACAAGGATTTACAAGCTGCATAAGAAACATTAATATGTTTACTATATGACTATTTCTCTCCAACTAATCCTGCATAATACCAATATGCTAATTTTTATTTTCATCACATAAATCACCTCAACCTCAAAGGACCAGATTTGAACTGAAGTTCATTTAACTCGAATTTTCTATAATTGAGAGAACAGATATAAAAGTCCTCAGTAAAGTGCTTGGTAATTGCTGGTCAGGAATAAATACTAACTGAAAAGTGTGGGTCAAATGCTTCTTTCTAAATGGAGTGAGCTCAGTTTCACTTTCTGCCTTTCTCGGACCAAAGGAGGTGGAGCCACTTATTAGGAGTTGGAGAAAATTACATTTGGCATGCTGGGCTCAGCTTTCTCTTCGAGGCCTAACCTGGTGAAGCACTGTGTGATTGGTGGGAAAATCTGCCTAATTCTGAATCTCCTTTGCACCCTAGAAGGCTCTACACTAAGCTTCATTCAGTTTATCCTTTATGAGTAATAAAGAGGATACTTTGGCTTCTATTTAACAGCCCTTATTAATGTCTCAATTTGGTCAGAATTGGTGTGGGGATTTTTATCGGACTACAAGTTGGTTCTTGGTGATCTAAGGCCAATCGAGTCAGAACAATCTGCAACCACACAATCCTAACACCAGGATCCAGGGAAAATGAACAAAACAGTGAAGGTGAACTGGAAGGAGTATATGATGAGGCTGTTAATTCCACTGTATATTTGTAAATATAGAGCCTAAAGCTGTAAGTGGGCTAAGTAAACATAGCTGAAATACACGAGAATTCTAACGATTTGTCATTACTAAGGAGACCAATTTTTCTTTAAAACAAACTATGAAAAATAACAAAATGAAGTAAGAGCCTCTTTACATCATCAGTTTAGTATGCCAAATTTTAATCTGTGGTACACTGACTGGTTTTAAACTGAATCAAATTCAAAATCAAAGTACATAAAAAGAAACATGTTTTATTAGGAGAACTATTAACATACCTCACGGCAGCTGTGTGACTCCCTGCTTCTGTGTTCAAGGCTTAAATAATTTAAAAAAAAAAGTGTTTATTTAAATGCAAACAATCAAATATAACTACAGTTAATTGGAGATATTTTAGTGGTTAGTATCCTTAAGATTAGTTACACTACATTAAAACTCTGCATATAATAAACTGAAATGGCAAAACGTAGAGCATCTAGAGTCTCAAAACCCAACTGTTGAACGTACACAAATACGATTCACCACTCTAAGATACCTTTGAGTGCTCCAAGGTGTGTGCAAATAAAAGGAGTTAAAAGATTCTTAATATTTCTCAAAGACCATCAGAAATAAAATGTCAAAGAAGTGCTCTTGTTCTAAAGGACTTAAAAATATGCATTACTTTTATTTAATCCTAATAAATCTTTGAGTGATCTTCTGAAAATAATTCTTTCAGTGTTCTATTTAATCAATTAAATGCCTAAAACATGAAAGTTTAATTACAAAGAAAACACATTTTCCAAAAATCTTTGGTTAGGTCCCAGGTTTTACTTTGCATGTGATATGTTTACGAAGAACATGTGATAGCCAACTTAAGAGATGTATAGGTTGGGCTCTTCATTTGATTAACTAAGATGAAGAGTAGTAACAATACCTGGATATTTTTTTCTACCGTATTCTTTGAATTGTGGATATGTTCTCCCCTTACGATTAAGACACAAATACAACTTTTACACACACACAAAAAAAAAAAAATCACACACATAAATCCATTTCTGAAAGTTTGAAGTTTAGCCCCATATATCCACAAGTAATCAGAGCCTATGCCTAATCTTTTTTCTAATTATGAATACAAAATATCAATGGCTAAAGTAAGAACTATTTTAAATCATTCTGCTTTTCAGAAATAAATGTCTTATTACAAACACTAAAATTATTCCCAAATGCTGCATAAAGATTTAACTTACCAAAATACTCCTGAACAACCATCACAAACAAATGGGAGAAAATCTAAAATTGAGGGAAAATGTTATAATGTTATATGCACTGGTCAGTATCCAATTTTGATTTAGTTTCCTTAAAAAGATTTTTAGAAGTACTGAACTACATCTATTGGAGAACTTTCCTTTTTGACCAATATCCTAGTGTAACAAGTAGCTAAACAAAAGCTATCAAAACCTCAAGCATGGAGAGCAACTGGATTATCAGAAGATAAATGTTACTTGTAGTGTGCTAAATCAGAAAAAAAAGTTCTGGGTTGTTATGGTTGACCAGATTTACTATGCGTTATTTCTGAGTACCGTATACTGCAGAAGTCCTGCATTTGAAGTGAAAATCCTGGGTTTCGATTATGATTCCACAGTTTATTAATCTAGCAACACTACAAACTGTTTAACTGTAGAGCTTTGTGGGAGGGGGTGGAAAGAAGATGGCAGAGTAGGAGGATTCTGAGCTCACCTCCTCCCATCAACAAACCAAGATAACAGCTACATCTGAAAACCACCTGAAGACAGCTAGAACAGACCTTCCACACTTAATCCTACCGAGAGAGGCCATATAGAAGTGTAGGAGGGGTGCAGACAGTTAGGAACCAAACCGGTGTAAGACTTCCCATCAATGGAAGAGACACCACAAAACACAGAAAAGCTAGAGGATCAGAGTCCATAACGTGCACCCCAGTCACTGGGAACAGGAAGTCCCAGAACATCTGGCTTTGAAAACCAGGGAGGCTAAACTTGGCAAATTTCTAAAATCAGCGGGGCTTAACTCCAGGTACTTCAAAAATCTCCAAGAGCTGGAGGCAATAGTAAATTGAGTCCTGACCCTTAAAGAGCCAACATGATAAATAACTGCTGGAGACTAGCACAGAAGCAGCAGTTTGAAAAACACCTGGGGTATTCATGAAAGCAATTCATTTACTAATCTCAGAGTGTGCACTAGAGAGACAGGGATCTCCAGGAGACCTCTCCAAGAACAAAAGTGCTAGGAGGCACCATTTCTCTTCTCCTCTCCCAGGCCAGATAGCTGTACGCTTGGAGAAACGAGCACTAACTACCGACCACCTTGCCAGCACCCTGTGTCTGCCCATGTATTCACCTGCGTTTCCACCACATCCAACCCGCTCACTTCAGCAGACTCCCTCCAGAGTGGCTCCTCTCCTGTCACACTACAAGCAGTCCCAGCAGGGACCAGTGTCACTCCAAAGCGACTCCTGCCCTGGGGAGAGATGGAGATAATCCCACACACCAGCCTGCCCAAAGTTCCAGCAACTTGTAGCAGGCCACGCAGCAGGGAAAGCCCTGCCGTTCAGTGGGACCACAGAAGCTGATGGCAGACACGCAGTCTGATTGCTGGCCCACTCACCTACAGGCCTACCAGGGTCTCTCAACAATATAGGAACCAAACTCCGCCGAGTAGCAGGCAAAGTAGGTCTTGCAGCCAACAGGGATGAAGGCAAAGGAGGCTTAGGCACAACAGTGTGCACACAGCCCATCCAGAAGACATCCCTGGAACAGATGGTTCTAGCAACCAGAGGGTACTGTGCTACAAGGCACCACAGGACCTCTTCTACAGAAGTACACTAACTTTCACCACCAAGACACATAGCAGATCTCCCAAATACAAACATGGAGAGTTACACAGTATGCAGAGGCAGGAATAGGTCCCAAATGAAAGAACAGGGCAAAGTCACAGAAAAGAGCTAAAAGAAACTGAGATAAGCACTATGCCCAAAAAAGCAAGTATTAGTCACAAAGATACTCAATGGACTTGAGATAAGAATGGATGAAATCAGTGAGAACTTCAACACATAGACAGAAAATGTAAAACAGAACCAGTCAGAGATGAAGAATTCAATAACTGAAATAAACACACTAGAGAGAACAAGAGATTAGGAAAGGCAGAGCAACAGATCAGCAATCTAGAAGACAGGATAATGAAAAGCAACCAAGCTGGAGAACAAAAAGAAAAAACAATAAATGAGAATAGGATAAGGGAACTCAGCAACATCATCAAGCGTACTAATATGCACATGATAGGGAGCTCAGAAGAAGAGAGAGAAGGGGGCAGAAAAATTACTTGAAGAAATAATAACAAACATACCCAAATCTGAGGAAGGAAACAGCCATCCATATCTAAGAAGTGAAGACAACCTATAACAAGATGTACTCAAGAAGGTTCATACCAATTATAATTAACATGGCAAAAAGACAATTTTAAAAGCAGCAAGAAAAAAAAAAACAAAAAAAAAACCAGGCATATATATAAGGAAAACTCCATAAGGCTACCAGCAAAAACTTTTTAAGCCAGAAGGTAGTGGCATGATATATTCAAAGTACTAAAAGGAAAAAACCTGCAAACAAAAATACTCTACCCATCAAGGTTATCACTCAGTATAGAAGGAGAGATAAAGTTTCCCAGATAAGTGAAAGTTAAAGGAGTTCATCACCACTAAACCAGCCCTACACAAGACGTTGAAGGGAATTCTGAGTGGAAAGAAAACACCTTAAGTAGAAGAAACTTATGAAAGGAAAATATTCCACAGGTAAAAGCAAACATATAATAAAGGTAGTAGATAAATCACTTATAAAACCAGCATGGAGATTAAAAGGCAGTAATTAAGGATATCTACAAAAATGAGTCCTAAAATTAGGTAAAACATGATATATACATAAAACATGGGTGGGGGGTGGAGAGTAAAAATTTAGTGCTTTTTAAAATGTTCAAGTTTAAGTAACCATCACATTAATATAAACTGCTGTATGCATAAGATGTTATATATGAACCTCACAGTAACCATAAATCAAAAACCTGTAAGACATACACAAATAATAAAGAGAAAGAAATCCAAGCATAACACTAAAGAAAGCCATCAAACCACAAGAGAAGAGAGAAAGGAACATGAGCACTGCAAAAACAACCATGAAACAAGTAACAAAATGGCAATAACTACGTACTTGTCAATAATTACTTTAAATGTAAATGGACTAAATGCTCCAATCAAAAGACACAGGGCAACTGAATGGATTAAAAAACGAGACCCATCTATATGCTACCTATAAGGGACTCACTTCAGACCTAAAGACACACAAACAGACTGAAAGTAAAGGGCTGAAAAAACCTAACATGCAAATGGAAGCCAAAAAAAGGCCAAGGCAACAAACACTGTAACAAGAGACAAAGCCTACTACATGGAGACAAAAAGTAACAATCCAACATGAAGATATAACAATTGTAAATACCTATGTACCCAACATAGAAGAACTCAAATACATAAAGCAATTACTAACAGACATAAAGGGAGAAACTGACAGCAATATAAAAATAGTGGGGCACTTTAACAATCCACTTGCATCAATGGATAAATCATCCAAACAGAAAATCAATATGGAAACAGTGATTTTGAATGAAACATTAGACCAAATGGACCTAACAGACATATACAGGACATTCCATCCAAAAACAGAATACATTCTCTAAGACAGATCACATATTAGGCCACAAAACTAGTCTCAATAAATTTAGGAAGACTGTCCAACTAGGATGGTATGAAACAAGAAATCCATTACAAGAAAAAGTCTGGAAAAACCGTAAATACTTGGAGGCTAAACAACATGCTATCAAATAATGAATCAACAGAGGAAATCAAAAATACATGAAGATAAATGAAAATGAAAACACAATGGTCTAAAATCTTACATGGTCAAATAACCTACAAAATAGGAGGCAACAATATGCAATGGAAAAAGAGTCTCTTCAATAAATGGTGTTTGGAAAACTGAACATGTAAAAGAATGAAACTGAACAAATTTCTTACACCATACACAAAAATAAACTCAACTCAAAATGGATTAGACTTACATGTGAGACCTGAAAACATAAAACTCCTAGAAAACTTAGGTAAGGGTAACAAAAACAAACTTGGGACTACAGCTAATAAAAAGCTTTTGTGCACCGAAGGAAAACATTAACAAAAAGGCAATCTACTGAATTGCAAAAAGGGGTGAATATCCCAAATATAAAAAGTAATAAATAAATAACTTATACAACTCAAAAACAAAAACAAAAACAAAAAAAAAAACACAAATAACTCCATTAAAAAAAAATGAGCAGAGGACCTGAATATACCTTTTTCCAAAGAAGATATAGAAATGGCCAATAGAACTATGAAAAGATGTTTAAATCACTAATCCTCAAGAAAATGCAAATCAAAACCACAATGAAATATCACCTTACACCTATCAGAACGGCTAAAATCAAAAACACAAGAAATAATAAGTGTCTGTCAAGATGTGGAGAAAAGAGACCCTCATACACTGTTGGTAAGAATGTAAATTGGTTCAGTTGCTGTGAAAAACAGTATGGAGGTTCCTCAAAAAGTTAAAAATAGAAATACCATATGATCTAATAATCTCACTACTCATTATTGACCCAAAGAAAATAAAAACAGTAATTCAAAAAGTTCTATGCATCCCTGTGTTTACTGCAGCAGTATTTACAATAGCCAAGATACGGAAGCAGCCCAAGTGTCCATCAACAGAGGAATGGAGAAAGAGGTGGTATGTATACATACTATGGAATATTACTCAGCTGTAAAGAATGAGATCTTGCCATTTGTGACAACATAAATGAACCAGAAGAGTATCATAAATGAAATACCATATGATTTCACTTGTACGTGGAACCTAAAAAACAAAACAGAGAAACCAAAAAACTGACAACTACATAAAACAAACTGCTGGTTGCCAGAGGACAGGTGGGTGAGATGGGCGAAAAAGATAAAGGGGGTTAAGAGGTACAAACTTCCAGGTATAAAGTAATTAAGTCACAGAAATGAAAGGTACAGCATAGTGAATATAATCAATAATATTATAACAACATTGTATGGTGACAATGGTGACTACATTGATCATGGTAAGCACTGAGTAATACATATGGAATTGCTGAATCTATATATTATACACCTGAAACTAATAACATTGTATGTTAACTATGCCAATTAAAAAGTTATAGGGAAATAAAATGAACCATCTGTGTTACTCAGTAAAAAATTTTAAAAAAAGAGAGCTTTGGATATATATTTGATATAGAATATAGTACTCTTGTGTGTGTGTATGCACATAAAACCAAAGCTCTATTATCAGGTAGTGTAGACATAAATACATATAGGTACAGGCATATGTCTGTATGTACATGTTTATATGTGTGTACATATTTCTATACTGTATGTCACACCTACTTCACAGGTTAATTGCAAAAACCAAATGAGATAGATGTAAAAGATAAGAATAGGAAGTAACTAATTAGTAATAACTGCAACAATTAACTTGTTTTGAATACACTGAACTCAGAAAAATCCTGTGGTGACTATGGGGAAATGTGTTCAAAGATACTTCAGAAATCCAATAGATAAATTGATACTGCCATATTTAGTCCTGAATTGTTTTTCCTTTCTGTTGAGGAACAACTAAGTTAGGAAATGAATTTTTGAAAAGCACACCAAAGTATCCACTCTCACTAGATACAATCACTCTCCAAATTATTGACTGTTTAAACTATTTTGACCTCGTATTACAGTACACAGCCAAGTGAAGCTGCAAATGTCCAATCACACCACTTTTACAAAGTGAAGACAAAAGGCACCACACTTTACAGAAAGACTACAATTGCCCTGCAAAAGATCTCATCCTACAGGATACCTTATCCAAAACAGAAAGAAGAGGTCCTATTATAATCCACAGGGATCCCTGGATAATTCAGTTTGTGGAACAAGAGACTGAACAAAGCTCTTCTTCTTATACCTCAGAAGTAGCCTAAGTGAATTGACACCATTGTTCTGAAGTATGACACTGTGAGCACGTTTCAGGCCAAGGAAGTATGTATTCATTTGTCAACAAGAAACTGAACCATAAAATACTGTTCAACATTTATGCCTCTCTTAAATTGGAGAAATTGTACATGCTTGCACTTTTGGTGATGAACTAAAAATTAAATGCAAACCAAGAGGACCCAGAGGGAAGAGTTAAGATGAAGGTAATTTCCTGACACCATCCTTCTATCCAACCAAAAGCTAAACAAAATTAGGATACTCACATAATACCCTCTAAAAACCCCTCTCCACTAGTCCAAAAGAGCTACACCCTGGTCTCATTTCATATATATTTATACTTTAAGAGCTATCTGAAGTTGGTAGATACCATGGATTTGGTAATCAGGTATACAAGACATAAACATAACTTACAGTCAAAACCCAATTGGCTAAGGTTCTCTGTGAAAGATGTGCAAGGAAATAGGTTTCCTGAACGGCTGGCCATGACAGCTAGTGGTAAAAGATACACATAGAGTGCTGTAGGTAACAAGAACCTACCAGGGATTGTGCCCTTTTGCCCACTGACCACAGCAGGTATCACTAATCAGTTGTAACATTCCCATGAAATCTGGGCTAAATCTCAAGAGTACTCCATTCACCAGGTACCTACTACCAATAACCGAGGCTGCAATGAGAGATGAAACCTATTTGCCACCCAGGCAAACAGTGGCCAACAGTCATAGCACACATTTGGAGTGAAACTTGGGTACCAAAGACTGAGCGTTCTATATGGCTCTAATGCTTTGGGAACTTGCCTGCTCCAGATGCAGGCCATCCTAAGGCCTGTGCCATACTACCACTGACTATTACATTGGACTGTGTGTATATCACATTGTCTCTCAGTTCAGCATAGAGAGAACATCACCTTATTAATGCTCCAAACTGCAGATTATTCTGAAAGCTTTTCTATGGAAAAGACCGTGTTTTATACCCTCCTATGCAGTTCCAGCACCAAAACTGATGCTCAATAAATGTTGAGTCACTGATATTCAAAGAATGACATAATGAGTGAGCATGGTGATCATCCTAGTAGAAACCCGAGGAGGAGAATCTGATCAAAGCTAAGGGTGTTCTCACTAGAAGCTGCGAAGACCAGGTTTAAAACGGATCTCGCTCAACTCCTTCATCTGACAGATAAGGAACAGATAAATAGTTTGGGAAAGAGAGGTGTCTTGCCCCAGGCCGCAGTGGCAGGACCAGAGGGGAACACAGGTCTCCACACTCCCAGACCTAAGTGTCAGAAAGGACTGGGAGCGACGCAACTTCTTGGCAAAGCGCACTCGAAACCCAAAGTGAGCACTGCAAGCCATGTTTCCAGAAATTGCATAGTTCCTTTCCAGAGACCGCCAGACTGCCAAAGGCTCAGGGGCAACAAAAATACCAACACATCTCACTGCCGACCCAGGAGGGATGTACCCGCCCTGCCTCCTCAGACTCGACCCCGCCCCACGACCTCCCCTCACCCGCCGCCACTACCCGTGGAGGCTCAGCAGGGTACACATCTACCACGCCTAGAGTTAAGGACAGCTAGATCACCTCGCTGCCGGCAATGCTCCACCTGGCAGTGCTGTCCTATGTCCAATTCCGCCATAGCACAGCGCCGCAAGAGGCGGGGCTGCGACTCACGCGCAGCGCCTGCTGGGAGGGTGGCGGACCTCGGGGCGGAGCCTGCAGGTGGGTTGGTACATTCACCGGAAGCAGTCATCCGGGTGTGAGTGCCTGGAGTGACCAGTGTATATGCACTCCAGGCCCCTGGGGAGGCAGCGCAAAGAAAGAGGAGTTGGTCTGTTTGTCCTTTTCCTGGGCAGACGTCTTCGAGCCCAGTCCTTATGGATATGCCCAATTGCTTTTCTAAAATATTGCATGCTGAAATTCCCTCTGTGCAGCAACTCAAATCGGGGCCGACCTCACAGGGACTGTCTTTTTAAAATTAATGTGACTCTGGAAACCAGCACTGTGGCAGGCACAAGTATTTGCAGTAATCAAGAGAAGGAGGACACTGGTTATCCAATTCCGTATGCATTCTACACCAGTGGATATAAAGTAAATGCCTCTTTCAAGGGAGTCATGAGGCTTTTTAAAGTTTTTTTCCCCCAATCTTTTTTTTTTTTTTTTTTAAGTCTGTAGCTCTTGAGGTCCCAAGTATGTACTAAACTGCACTGAGTCCCTCAGTTTAGAGAGTCCCATCTCCCAACTCCCTGAAGTAAGCTTGTGACTCCATTGGGGAAAAGGGGAGTTTCAGACTTGATGAGCCACTTCAAAAGGTACCAAGGAAGTAGAGGTTCTTCTAGGTGGGGTACAAATGGATACCATTCCACTGAGGTGACATCAGACACGACTCAGAGTAGGATGAGTGACAATCAAAAATGTACTCATGACAGGAACTAGAAAAGTATTCAATGCCTCGTATATAACTGGGTGTATCCAAATCAATATTCATTAAGGATGGGGGAAGGGTGAGATTGGGAAACAATTATCATTACTTCAAGATTTGCTCTTGAATAAATCTGTTTAAGATCTCCATCTCAGATTTGCTTGTGTCTAGAAAAACTTCAGATTTTACAGCTGGAAGCAACCTAAGACATCAGTTATCCCAGTGTCTTTGTTTGTTTAAGATGGGGAAATGGATTTATAGCATTTAAGTGATTCGCCCAGGGGCACCTAGGTGCCTCAGTTGATTAAGTATCCAACTCTTGATTTTTGCTCAGGGCATGATCTCAAGGTTTGTGGGATGGAGGCCTGAATCAGGGTCTGGGCTGACAGCATGGCATCTGCATGGGATGTTCTTTCTCCATCTCTCTCTCTCTCTCTCTCTCTCTCTCTCTCTCTCCCCCCCCCCCATTCCCCCACTCATGTGGCCTCTCTCTCAATATAAATAGCCATTTAAAAATAAATGAATGATTTGCCCAAATTAGTGGAAAAGCCAGGACTAAAATTCAAGTATCAATGACTTCTGGTATTCTTGAATCTAAGAATCAGCAACTTGATTTTGTAGGTTTCTTTTAGCTGCTTGGGTCAATCAATAGCAGGTTTTCTAGAATTTTACTAAGTGTTTAGAATGTTCTAGATAGGTGGCAAATATTTTATCAGTCCAACCAAAAAATTAAAATATTCTTACTTTTTCAGCTCACTTCCTCTGGAATTGTAGGGAGCATTAGATGATTAGACTAATCAAGATTGCAGTTGCTAGCTTTTTCATCTCTGTTCTCCTTTGTGGATTTCTCCTCTAGGTGCTACTTCAATATGTCAGTTTCCCTTAATTTTGTGTGTAGTCCATTTATCAGTTTACATCCTCATACAAGTGAGATTCTCCTGGTTCGAAATGACTCCCATAACCATATTCTCTGTCCTGAGAACTTTTTCCCCAAGCTGAAAGTCTCTATTTCGATCTGTTGGCATATTCACTTAGTGTCATCTGTCATACAAAACTTGAGCCAAAATGGGATGCTTTCTTACCATGTCATTCCCTCTCTAACAAAGGCAGTGTATCACATTAGAAACCTTGAGTTGGCTCTTTACCACTCCTTTCTTATTTCTCTCATGGAAGTCGCCATTAAGCTCTATCAATTATGCCTCAGAAGTGTTGCAAACCTGTATTCTTCAATTTCTCAGGTTGCTTCCTCTCAAATGACTCCCTTCCTTACCTAAGATACTCCAATGATTCTCCATTATTCACAAGATTTATTAACTTAATGAGGAATCTCCAGCCTCAGCAATAACTACTTCCCCTCAAGCGCCCCACTCTCCAATAATTTCCTAAATACATCTTCTGTTTCTTTCATAGGCTCATACTTTTACACATGCCTTTCCTTTTCCCTTGAATCTTCTCTATGCCAGGGTTTTCCAAACTTTGAAAATAAGAATCAGGTGGGGTGCTTGTTAGTAAACACCGTTGTCCATATCCCTCCCTGGGTCTAATTTGGAAGGTCTGGAATGGGTCCTGGGAAGCTAGATCTTTAACAAGTCCTCTCACATTCATTCTTGTTGGATCAGTTTAAAACACAGGTTTCTCTTTTACTCCACCTTCAGAATATTATTCTGTTATCCTTTCGACTGAGAAAGCTGAGTACATAGGCAAAATTCAGTCCTCCAGGATATCAGGCACATGCTGTGGTAGCAGTCACTACATACTCTCCTTACTAGCACTAACCAGGCAGTATTATAATTTACCTGATCAAAAAACACTTTCAGTGGCTTCCAGTAGCTACAAAATAAAATCTGCACCCAAGTCAACTTAACAAACCCATTCTAGATTTGATACAAAATTGAGTACGACACAATCTCTGACCTCAAGGAGCTCACAAAGTCTAGGAAGGAATATCCCAACCTCCCTTTCTTTTTATCGCTCAAAGACCTTTCTACAGGCTGTGCTTGCTGTAGCCTCAGACCCTTTCCAGGTGTTGTTCCTTTTACTAGGAATGCTCCTTACCCTCCACCTGGTTTCTGCTTTTTCTTTAGCAGTCACCTCAAATATCTTTTCCTTAGGAAACTCTTCTTTGTTCTCCCGACTAGGACAAATCCTGCTGTTATTACATTCACTTTGTATCTTCTTCAAAGCATTTGTCCCAGACTTGATTTTGTATTTGTATGATTATTTGATTAATGTTGGTCTCCCCCTCCACGCTGTAAGCTCCGTGAGGACAGGGGCCTGATTTTGTGGTTATATAGACATTCACTGTAGAATTCTGGTTAATCTGTCTTCATGTCTATGCACTCGTCTATAGGATTGTTATATCTCTGAAGAAATTTATCTTACATATTCTGTATCAAGTCTTTGGACACTAGAACTTCAAACGTTAACACTTATAACAGCTAAACTCTCTGATTACTTTATTACATACCAGGCACTTAAATGGATCATTTTATCTTCACAAAAACACTTTTAAGATGGGGTGCCTGAGTGGCTCAGTTTGTTAAGCTTAAGTGCCTGACTCTGGATTTCAGCTCAGGTCATGATCTCTCACCATTCGTAGCCCCATGTTGGGCTCCCAGCTGACAGGACAGAGCCTCTTGGGATTCCCTCTCTCTGCCCTTCTTCCATGCATACACACGCTCTTTCTCTCTCAAAATAAATAAACATTAAAAAAAAAAACCGCTTTAAGATCAATATTATTGTTCTCCTTTCATCGAATGGCCTATAAGAATAATTCAACTCCTACCTCCTTGTCCCCAGTATCAGAAACTGCTCTCCCTCTTCATTGCCTGACTTAATTGTACTTACCACCTGTCTTCCTGGTGAACCTCATGAAGTAATTTCTTCATCTGGAATTTCTTCTCCTTTCCCCAAATTTACCTAGCCATCTCCTCCTCATCTTTCAGCTCTCAAAAAAAGGCTTTTAGGACCTTTTCCCTGGTTTCCTATTGTTACTGTGACAAATTACCACTCAGTAGCTTTAAACAACACAAAATTTTTTACCTTACTGTACTGGAGGTCAGAAGTCATAAAGCCCTTTTGTTGGCATGGCCGTGTTCCTTCTGAAGGTTCAAAGGGAGAATCCAACTCCTTGTGTTTTTCACCTTCTAAAGACTACCTGTGTTCCTTGGCTCACAACAACCCCTTCCTCCGTCTTCAAGGACAGCAAAATGGCACCCTCAAATATCTCTTTTCCTGTCCTTCCACCAATCACCTTCTCTTGCTCTGACCCATCTGCCTTCCTCTTTTAAGAAGGCTTGCGGGTACATTGAGCCCACCTGATATTTCAGGATACTCTCCCTATCTCAAGAGCCTTAACTCAATCACACCTGTAAAATCCCTTTTGCCATATAAAGAAACAGTTCTAGGTTTCAGGGATTAGAATGTGGACAACTTTGGGGGATCATTATATTAACTACTCCAATATATGTTCTCATACTTCCCAGAACTGACACATGGTAAGGCCTCAAAAAATACCTGTCTACTGAATCAGGGAATGAACAAATCAACATTGACAGACAGACCCTCCAAGAGCATTCTTAATCTTAATTAGCATTAATAAAAATGAAATCTTCACAACAAGGAACATCAACATAATAGCTTGTTTCACTCTGCTTGACAGGTCAAAAAACACCTGGAATATTGTGCTGGGTTCTATACTTCAAGTGTGGAAGAGGTAGATTGGGGCAGGTTTAAAGGAAGGCAACAGGATGGTGGAGAATGAGAAACAGTATTATGTAAAAGAGCACTCATAACGTTTGGGGCTTAATCAGCAGAAATGAAGAAAGGTGTGAAGTGAAGACCCCCTCCCCCCCCATCAAGACCTACCATCACACCACTATCATAGCAGCCAGTGTGCACGTGTGTGGGTGCAATGCATGTGTGTATTTTGGAAAGCAAGCCTTTTTAGCAACAGTTTGTTCCAGAAGGAGACTTTGTAACATTTTCATAAATAATTACTCTTTAGGAGGTAATTTAGTTGCCCTCATAAGCATACATAAAATTATTTTGAAATGACTCAAATTTTGCTTGGCACAAATTGGGTACTCACATGTTATTAATTCACTGTAAGTTTGTTTGTTTGTTTGTTTGTTTGTTTACATTCATGAAACTTTATTTTCCTCCAAAACAAGTCCAAACTTCCAAGCCTGGCCCAGCAGCAGGGCCCTTCAGGTCCCTTCAGACCTAGATGGGGAATCATTTCTTTCTTTCTTTCTTTCTTTCTTTCTTTCTTTCTTTCTTTCTTTCTTTCTTTCTTTCTTTCTTTAAGTTTATTTTTGAAAGAGAGAGAAAGAGATGGATAGAGACAGAGGGAGAAAGAGAGGGAGAGCATGAGAGCACAAGGGGCAGAGAGAGAAGGAGACACAGACTCTGAAGCAGGCTCCAGGCTCTGAGCAGTCAGCACAGAGCCTGACACAGGGCTTGAACTCACGAACTGTGAGATCATGACCTGAGCTGAAGTTGGACACTTAACAGACTGAGCCACCCAGGTGCCCTGGGAATCATTTCTTAATAGACACCCGTACCTCTCAGGCAGAGCTGGAAGGGAAGGGCCCCTCTATGTTGGCTTGCAGGGTGCTAACTATAAGATTTTTTAAAAAGTGTAATAGCAGCTACTATTAACTTTACTCCTTGAAATTCCCACCAACAAAAAAGGAAACAAATATTTTAAAATATGAATTAGTTTCTAGAGTATATTTTTAAAATATGAGAAAGTGGTTACCTCCTTCTCAGACGCTAGATGCAACATCTGTCCAAAGTTTTTCCGTTGCCCTGATTAATATGGCCAGAAATTTTTTTGCATACTGGTCTCAGAGATTTGAAGATTCAAAGTATACTTTCTCTTCTGTATCAGAATGATGATGACGCAGATTAGTGCATGTAGAGAATGTGCTTCCCAATAGTTTCATATTTTATATCACTGTTTGAATATTTTATCACTTATATTTCTTCATTCATTTATTCAGCAAATAATGATATAGAGCCTTTGATGTGCCAGGATCTGTTCTAGGAACTGGGAATACACTGGTAAACAAAACAAATAAAGATCCTTGCCCTCATGGGGAGCATTCTAGTGGGGAGAGGTATGGAAAATAAACAGAATAACAAAATCAAAACAGCATATGATAGACAGTGGTAAGTGCTATGGAGAAAAGTAAAGCTGGGAAAGTGGATAGGAGTCCTGTAGGAGTAGGAGGGTGAGAGGAGAGGCCTGTAATTTTAAATCGGGTGGATTGAGTAGGGGAGACTTAAATGGAGAGCTACAGAATGTGAAGGAGTGAACACCAATGTCTGGTCAGGTTTCTGGGCAGAAGAGCAGTGCCCAGGCTCTGAAGGGAGAGTGCATCTGGTTAAAGTCCAGCCAGAGGGAGGAGGCCAGTGTGGCTGGAGGCCAGTGGAGGAGGATATGTGGACAGGGAGGTACTGGTGATGTGATGGTGGGGGTAGGTAGCACTCCCTGTAGGGACTTAAAGACATTTGCGAAGGGCTTGGCTTTTTACGAAGGGAGATGGGAGGTCAGTTTGGGGTGGGGAAGTCTGACCCAGGCTCACTCTGGCTGCAATGTAGGGAAATAGCAGCAAGGTCAAGATGATCACAGGGAGGTGAGTAAGAAGTCTGTGATAGATAGCTGAGAGGTGAGAGTGGCTCGGAGCAGGGTGTTAGCAATGTTGGTGGTGGCCAGTGATGGGGTTTTTGTAGGAGTTACAGCACATGGGGCTTGCAGATGGATTGCATGGAGGTGAAAGAAAGGGCGATGTGAAGGATAACCAGGGTTTTTGATCTGAACAAAAGGAAGGCTATAGGTATTGTTAATTAAGAAGAGACGGAAACCATTTGTGTGTTCCTCGATGAAGCACAAAATCTCTTTTGATTGCACTCAGGTATAACCAAATTCTGGAGATAAAGGGAGGTGTAAGAATCACCTTTGGGTAGATTATGTAATAAGGGTGATCTTGAGGCAGAGGGCTACATCTCATTTTATATTCATTAAGTGGTTGGTATCGAAAACATTCTATAGCCAAATCTGATAACCCTTAGATTCTTTAACTTCTTTCTGATCAAGGATAGACAGCGATATGGGAAAACATGGGTAAAGAGCTATGCAGGCAAAACTCAACCACAGGCACCATATATCTTCATTATGAATTAGGGGAATAAAAGTTATTTTTGCAAAATTATTATTTTTTCATAAGGGCTAGTTTTGTACTCATTATTGTGATTATTATGTCCAATGAATATTTGGTTCTAAGAAACAAAAAGAACTGCTGATGAAAAGAATGTGTACATGCTTGTTGGGCTGCCTAATAAATAACTATTTGATGATGATTCTGCAGTATGTTTAAAGGGTAATTCTTCTTCTGTTGCTTTAGAGAATTCATTTGGCATTCTAAAAATGGATGTAATTTCAGGCCGTGTCCAAAATGTATCAATTAGCCTGACATGTAGGTCTTTTTAACAGATCTATAAATTTCCAATTTCCTTTGCCATCTTAACCATGGTAAATCATCCTGAACAAGATCATTCTTTTGAACAACAGCCTCCTTATTAACTGAGATCAATTGAGATTAGAAAATGAAAAATACACTAGATGCTGAGAACTCTTTATGAAACCACATTTGTAGGGTGAGGATTGAATGAAGATAAATGGGTTATTTTCAGCTCCCACATCATTGATTTAAAAATGTATTCTCTATATCCCACTGCTGGATTAAACACTAATATATATTTGGACAGTTTACTTGCTTGCAAGAATTATCTTTTCCCCATTCAGGTTCTGTATTAATGGAAGGGAATGCTTTTTAATTTCAGTGTATCTTGCTTTGCATACCACATACATTTCTACACATTAAATTGCATAACATTGATTTTTTTAATTGAATGATAAATTAATGACTAAGTCCTTTGTTTTAATTTCTGATTGATTTTTGTTTGCTCTTTGGATAACATACAAGATGCTTAACACATCATGTGGACCCTTAAGTGATCTGCATTCTGCCTACCTTTAAAGGTAATCCCCAGCTACCCCGGTCTTCGTTCAAATCCTACTATTTTACATTCAAGATTTTTGCACATATTGTCTAAATTTTAGTTCTTTAACACTGCCTGCTTTATTTTTCCTGCGTAACACAAATAGTACATTACTTACTTACTCAATTGCCTATCTTCTCCTAACTAGAAAGTAGGCTGCAAAAAATACATGGATTTTCATCTTTCTTTCTTCACTGCTGAATCTCTAGCATCTAGAATTGTGTTGGGTATATAGTATGCACTCAGAAAAAGATGATGAATGAATGAATGATTCCTTATCTTGGTATACCAATTTCCCTTCTCTAAACCTAGGTAACTTGTATTCATCATCCTAATTCCAGCTTAAATATCACCTTTTCAGGCTACCTTTTTTGACCCTCCTAAGACAAGATCAGCTTTCTCTATTATTGGTTCTTATAATTCTCTATATTTCTAAGTTCTCCATAGAACTTCCTAGGATTTAGCTTATAAACTCTACTTTTTGTGAGATAATTTGCTTAACTCCTGTCTTCTCCCCTAAACTGTAAAATATCTCCTTTTCTTGTTTTTTTAAAAATTTTAAATGTTTATTTATTTTTGAGAGAGAGGGAGAGAGACAGCACGTGCACATGAGTGGGTGAGGGGCACACAGAGAGAGGGAGACACAGAATCCAAAGCAGGCTCCCGGCTCTGAGCTGTCGGCACAGAGCTGGACATGGGGAGAACCCATGAACCATGAGATGTTGACCTGAGCCAAAGTTGGACACTTAACCAACTGAGCCACCAAGTGTGCTTCTATCTTGTTCTTAATGGTCTCTCTGGCATCTAGCATAATGCCTGGGACAAAGGGATGCTCTATAAATATCTGTTAAATGAAACATGGATGGAAGAATGATTAAGCAATACCTCATTATAACTTTCAGTCCTCTGTTCCACTTGTTGAATGCTCTCCCAACAAAAACTAGTTGTTAGTGAACCACAAAGGAGTGTTTTGCTATACCGGAACAGATCTTATTTAAATATACCCCTCAATGAATTCATTAATGCTTGTAGGATCCCTTAAAGTTAATGCATCATACCAGCCTCTTCACCCCCCACTTTATTTAATTAAATAAATATTTAATGTGTTTCTCCTCTAGACCAAGCCATATAGAGGGAAAGAAGGTCATGTAAATAATGCGAAGACCATAAGCTTTAAAATATAAAGCTCTCTTACCCTCTAACTGCCTGTGTGAGCTTGGCAAAGTTACCAGTTAAGCTTTTGGTTCTCTATCTGTCAAATAGAAATAGCAATACGTATTTTGTGTGGTTTATGTAGTGGTTATTAATGATGCATGTGGTATGCATGTCACATAGTAAGTGCTCAAAAGATAGCAGTTGTTACTACTATCACTAGAAGGTAAGCTCCTAGAGGGCAGATTACACTTGCATTTCTAGTACCTTACATACCGAATCCTCTTAATAAAGATTGGTTAAACTGACCAACAATGGGAACTGTGGCAGAATATATGCTCCTTGTCAACTCTCATCGGGCTTAGAGTCTAAGCAAGAAAGTTCCAAGACATATTCATGAAATATTTAGATAATAATGAAATATAATACTATAGTTTATAATTCATATGAAATTATAGTAACATATGTGTTACAACCATAAGTGCTTTGCATGGCCAGGCAGAAAAAGATAAGGGGTGGCTGGCTAGAGTTATTGGAAAATGATATGTTCACACGTTGGTGTGTGTGAGATCTATACGAGTGAGCCTCCTGTGAAAATGTTGTATTTCTTTGTCAAAATTTGATGCTGGCTACACCAATGTTGGATAAAATGGATTCACCTGCCGCTTCTGTGTTACTATAATGGCAGGCAAAATTGGGTTATTGATCCTGGGTATCAAGGTGTCTTTGTTATAGTAATGGATGCTTTTTTCCCCTGCTTTAACAATCAGTGGTGAGCTAACATCACAAATAGGTTCTGATGATGTTGGGTAATGTGTCTCAAATAGGGGTGTATTACGTGGGAGTATATACTAGCTCTTAAAAACTAGAACATAGACTCCATTCCATATTCCACTTCTTTGCAGCATGCTCAGCACAGGTGTTCAATCGTATGACATCATCCATAATCAATACCTACTGCTGTCCTTTCATCTCACCACTCTCTGCTTATAGCTCTAATAAATGGGACTGAGATCGGTGAGCACGAACAGAAGAACGTTTCTTTTCTCTAGGACCCTCTCTCCTTTTTGTTACTTGGGTGTCTTCATAAAGATGCTTGACTTAGATCCAAACACAATGGCACTCCATTAAAGGTTTTGATATGCCAGCATCCACACTGAAAGCTTCAGATGCCTAATTGCAGAATTGAATGCAACAAACACACTGTGTCCTGACCTTAGGTAGGAAAAGAGATGAATACCATCTTTCAGCCACTTCAAGCCATGTGAGGATGATCCAGAACCGACCCATGCCAACCGGCATCCAGGCACGTATCAACCTGTCCAGAGTCTACATCTGCAGGGGAAAGCCCAGTCAGCCTCGTGGCTTCTAGAAGAAGCCGCTTGGCCACACACCTGCCTCCGAGTGGCAGAAAAACGTCCTGGAAGCCCGTGCCTCTGCACACTCACACCCACACGGTATACACTGAGACGAACACATCTGAATAGTCAGAGATCTGAATACAGAAACACTGTGCTCACAGCAGTCACAAACAAAAACACATGCGTGGAATAAAGTACTTTTCAAAAATCTGGGTCGGTAAAGCGCTCTTATCACACACTTCGAGGCCCCGCGGGAGTCCCCTGGAAAAGGGCTTTTCTCGGAGCCATTCACAAACGAGGCAGTCCTTCCCCCGAGGTGTGTCCTCAGCGTGGATCAAACGGCAACTTTGTTGCAGTCCCGGCAATCTTTCCAACTCTTTGCTCTGCTCTTCCTTAACTCCCAGACGGCCGGGCGGCGCCGGACCGGACAGCCACGTCCTACTCCAGGGGCCTCCCCGCCCTAACCGCGCGGAGGGGCGGGGCCCAGCCGGCTGCCAGGAAATGCCCAGGAGTGTGTGTCACCTGCCCCCGACGGCTTGTTGACTCCCTGGGAGCGCTGCCTTTCAGTTTCTGGGCCCCCGAGACCAGAGGACGATCTCGCTCACCTGTTCCCCAGGCGCGGCCCCAGGCGCTCCTGAGACTCTCCCGGGACCCCTCGCCCCTCAGATCCACAGCCATGAGCAAGTTGGGCAAATTCTTTAAAGGGGGAGGCTCTTCTAAGAGCAGAGCTGCTCCCAGCCCCCAGGAGGCCCTGGCCCGACTTCGGGAGACAGAGGAGATGCTGAGCAAGAAACAAGAGTACCTGGAAAATCGAATCCAGAGAGAACTCGCCCTGGCCAAGAAGCACGGCACGCAGAATAAGCGAGGTAGGCTTGGGATCTGGCCGCAGACATGAGCTGTCCCCCTTCTGTCCCCAGCCCTTTCCTTGGGGGAAAATCTGCCCACAGCACCTGTATCCCAGGAGGCCAGATTTGCTCCCACAGCCTTTCTAGGAACTGGTATTGACCCCCCCAGGGCCAAAACTGGAGTGAGCTGAGCCAAGCATAATCCTAGATAGCAAAATGTTAGATAGTTCCAATCAAGATGAACAGTATTTTAATGCAATATTTTAAAAGTTCAGAATTAATGCAAAAACCTCATGATGAACAAAATATCAAAAATCTTAAATAAAGACTATTGGTATTGTTGATTTCTTTTTCTTTTTGCCTCTGGCTCTTATGTCGTCCTATAAAGCACTTTTTTATTTAACATTCTTTTTTTAGAAATGTAATGTTTTGTCCATCATGAATTTTTTGTATTGATTTTGATTTTTAAAAACATTGCATTAAAATATTATTTATCTTGATTACTAACTTTTGGTACCCTTTAAATTTTACTCCTGTTCTGACTTACCCTAGTCCAGCCCTGCAGACTTCAAATATCAGGTTTTCTGCTGTGTGTTTATAAATATCAAATCATACATTTTAAGTTGCATGGAAATCTCTAGTGAAGTATTTTCTGGTATGTTCTGGTTCACCTGGCTCCTCAGCCATTGAAAAGTTTAGTTGGCTGCTGTGCAGTTGAGACATTACTTATAAAAAAAGCAGAGAATTAAATATTATATTTCTTATTACTGGTTTTTACCACACAAGGGACTTTGAACCAGTAATGATTCTTGGTGCTCCTGTCACACCTTGAACCCTTGTTATTGTCCAGAGTTAATTGGTTTCTTCAGTGTACTGCTCTCTTTATAGAGAATAGAGCTAAACAGCACATATATAAAAGCCCAGGGAGAAGCTGAAGTGATTTGGTGTGGTAACACTAGAAATGGAAGTGGTCTTGTAATGGCCACCTCAGAAACAGAAGCGGTAATACAGAACTGTGTCCACCACCTAACCCTGAACTTGTATCCGCAAGTCAGGCTTCTTTAGTCATAACAAAGCCTTGGGAAGATTTACTTAGCCCTGAATGATGCCGCCATTGTTTAATGCAGGAAAGGAATAATGTCTTCTGGAGTTGACCTTGAAAAACTCTGCTGCTTCCCATAAAAATGTGCCTGATACATTTGTGTCCACTTATTACCAACGATAAAACGGCCAAGTTTCATTTTTCTCTGCTACTGCATATAACTTTCGTCTACATTATAGCCTGTTTTAGAGTTAAATGCTGGTTTCTATTTTTACTCTATGTCTGAAAATACTTTGGGAAGCTGTTAAATGGCAATTTCTAAAGAGAATACCATGCCATTATGGCTTGCTAAAAAGTCATTGGTAGTTCTGTTTCTCTGCTCTTCCTCTTCAGTTTGATGTGCACTCTGAAATTTGCATAACATCTGTCAAGGGATGTCTTTCTGTCTGTCATCCTTTTGGGTCTGTGTATCGCTTTATCTACAGTGGTTGCTCAGTAAATACTGGTTAAAAAATCTTAAAAATCGAACATCTGCTCTTAAGAAGTGGTGAAAATGTAGGTTTTGCTTTCAGAAGATAAAAAATGTAAGATAATATAGGTTTTATTGATTTTTTTTCAGAAATGGTCTCCAATTGGTAATGCACTAAAGAGTGTTACAGGTTGACTATATAAAGACCCCACACCCAAAATTAAAGACAACATTAATTAAGAGCATCAATCTAACTTTCTTTAATCAGAGAAGTTACAGATGCAAGTATCATGTGCAAATAATCAATTGGGGTTTGAAAATTCACTTATTCTTTGTCATTTATCCTTGGAAACTTCACTGGTGTTAGCCCACACCTGATTTTACAGTGATTCTGAGAGTAGAAACAGGGTAGTTAGCATGAGTTCATCTGTGCTCTAAACTATGGAAAGAATTCACGGGCCTCTGTATCAGAAACCCTGTCAATATCAGCATCTTCCAAATAAACCAGATAGCTTCATATACACAATAGTTTCTGTTTTCCATTAGCTACCAAGAAATATTTTCACACACATAGTGTAATCAGGCCCAATATAATTAGTACAAAATAGACCTTGTACTATATAAGGCTGTATATAATACAGGGCTGTATATTGTGGTATAAGAGCTGTAGTTTACATTATAATCTGAGTGATATAATGTATGTGCAGTAAAGTTTTACTTCTAGACATGGCTGATCAGCTAGCATTGTATCAGAAAGAACCACACTCCTAGCGACTACAAATTCTTCAGTAATCTATTTCTCTACAACAGACGTTTTGCCAGCATTCTGAATGTCAAAAGTGGGTTTTATTGGTAAAATGAGTAACTTTTAAATTAGCGCAATGAATGTTAGAAATGAGATCTCATTGGGGAAATTATAGATATCCTAAATATATGGATTGAATAAAATAGTTTGAGACACTTCCTTGCTTCCCATTGTAAGAACAGGTGATAAGAATCTACTGGAGGTATAACCAACTTAGAATGCTACCTGAGGCTTGATCTCAGATCAGTGCCATGTCAAGTCCTTGGATCACGTGTTGGGGCGCCTGGGTGGCTCAGTCGGTTAAGCGTCCGGCTTCGGCTCAGGTCATGATCTGGCAGTCCGTGGGTTCCAGCCCCGCGTCGGGCTCTGTGCTGACGCTCAGAGCCGGGAGCCTGCTTCGGATTCTGTGCCTCCCTCTCTCTCTGCCCCTCCCCTGCTCATGCTCTGCCTCTCTCTGTCTCAAAAATAAAAATAAATAAATAAATAAATAAATAAATAAATAAATAAATAAATAACTAACATAAAAAAAAAAAAAAGTCCTTGGATCATGTGTATTTCTGCCCGATCGCACCTCCCACAGGGCACAGCACCTTACTAGGGGATGTTACTGCCTTCAGGGAGCCTTTCATACAAGGTAGATTGGAGGCCCTGAAAAGACATACACTTGGGACTTCATTGAACTCATGGAATCCTGAGTTTTTGCCTGCTTGCGGTGTATGTTTGTTTACGCAGCATTTAGTCTGAAACTTGCTCTCACTGTATCTTATGCCAAGGTTGTGCAGGCATAGCGAATTCTTCTCACCTCAAACTTCTTTGGTAGTTACCATAATCTACCAAAAAGAACCTGAATGTGCACCACCAAATTGTTTTTGCAACACCCATGATATTCAAGGCCCTGTTGATCTTTAAGATTAACATTTGGAGCAAGATTTATAATTTGGTTGAAATTTTAGGTCTGAGGGGTGCTTGGGTGGCTAAGATGGTTAAGCATCCAACCCTTTATTTCGACTCAGGTCATGCTCTCACAGCTTGTGAGTTTGAGCCCCACATCGGGCTCTGTGCTATGTCAGTACAGAGCCTGCTTGGAATCCTTTCTACCTCTCTCTCTGCCCCTATCCCACTCATTCTCTCTCTCCCCCCACCCCTCTCTCAAAATAAATAAATAAACTTAAAAAAATAAAAATAAAAATAAATTTTAGGAGGTCTGAGATTACTTGATGTAGCTTATGTAGATTACCCCTGCTTCATAGGTGGTAATCTCCTTTACGGAAGAGCAAACTTTTTACATACTACTAACTTTTATTCTTTTTTATTTTCTTTCTTTAAAGTTTATTTATGTATTTTGAGAGAGAGAGAGCAAGAGAGAGCGTGAGAGCTAGAGCAGGGGAGGGGCAGAGAGAGAGAGGGAGAGAGAGAATCCCAAGCAGTCTCCATGCTATCAGCACAGAGCTCCACTTAGGGCTGGATCCCACCAACCAAAAGATCAAGAGTTGTACACTCACCCAGCTGAGCCACCCAGGTACCTCAGTTTTTCTGTTTTGAGCCCTATCATCTGGAGCAGTTTTTATTTATTTATTTTTTTTATGAAATTTATTGTCAAATTGGTTTCCATACAACACCCAGTGCTCATCCTGAAAGATGCCCTCTTCAATGCCCATCACCTACCCTCCCCTCCCTCCCACCCCCCATCAACCCTCAGTTTGTTCTCAGTTTTTAAGAGTCTCTTATGCTTTGGCTCTCTCTCCCACTCTAACCTCATTTTTTCTTTTTTCTTCCCCTCCCCCATGGGTTTCTGTTAAGTTTCTCAGGATCCACATAAGAGTGAACACATATGGTATCTGTCTTTCTCTGTATGGCTTATTTCACTTAGCATCACACTCTCCAGTTGGAGCAGTTTTTAATATTAAGTCACCCTGATGCCCAGGTCCCACACCCATAGATTCTGATATAATTGAATAGAGTGGGGCTCAGTCATCAATATTTTTAAAAGTGCCTGGCTTAAGGATGAGTAACTTAAATCTATAGTAATGTTAATGAGTTAGAAATACAAGGTCCTTTCGTCTTGAATGCTTCCTGTTTTCACATGATGGCATCTATATGGGCATCTATGACACTGATAGTATTTGTGTGCTTCACTGGGATAACCAGGGACTAACAGCTTGGGGACTCTTGACGCCCCAGGCTATGGCCTCTGTAGCTGAAGGAATCCGTATCTCAGCATACTGCAACCGCCTTCCTGCCACACTGGTCTGGTGGAACACTTTAGGGGTTGATATTCTTTTTTTTTTTTTTTTTTTTAACGTTTATTTATTTTTTTATTTTGGGGGGTACAGAGAGAGAGAATCCCAAGCAGGCTCTGTGCTGTCAGCGTAGAGCCTGATGCAGGGCTCCATCCCATGAGGGGTCACTACTCTAACCTCCCTTATGAGGTCTCTTAGAAAATAATATCCCTAAGAGATGGCCATAGTTATAATGTACTTAAATGTAAGGTCATGATCCAGTTTTTACACATTTGATAGAGAGTAACTTAGTGTCTTAGTTAGGAGTTCGGCTTCAAAGCAGACAAACCTGGGTTTGATTCCTAGCTCTGCCTTGGCACTTAGACACTGTGTGACTTTGCACCATTTACGAGGCCTGTCTATCGATGGCAAGGATAAGATTGATGCTCACGGTTGTGAGGATAAATGACATTATTGTGTAAAGTCCTTAATTCAATGCTCTGTAAGTATCAGTCATTGTGATAACAGTAGCATTTTTTTTTTTAAGCTGAAATTGGCTTCCTGCTAAGTTCTACTTACTGCCTCAAATTTTGTCTTCTGGAATAACTTCGAATAAATCTACTCCATCTGCCATGTGAAGACCTTTCATGTATTTGAGGACATTAGCCATTTCTCTGTGTCTCCTGTTCCTCAACTTCACCTTCCTCAGTCACTTCCTCAGTCACCCCTTACGGTGCTGAGGTTTGCTAACCAGGGCCGGGTCTAGGGTGACCTTGAGAGTGAGTGCCCCCTTAAATTTGTACCCTAAGTGCCTCTCATTCCTCTCCCCCCAGCCTGGCTCTGTTGCTCACCTTGTCCCAAGCTGAGCAGGAACTTCAAATATATAATTATGTGGAGAGATACGGATCCAGTCTGGGATTATCCACAGGCCTCAGGCTGTGGGAAGTGGGCAGATAGAGATGAAAGGTGGAGAGTAGGAAGGAACAAATTTGGCCACAATCCCTCCTCAGTATCATTACACATGATTCCAGGGAAACTTGGCTCTGAGGCCATTCTACCTCTTCATAGGGTATCTGTTTGGTGAATGAGACCCTAGGGCAGAGAGTCTTGTATTTGAGTGAGCCAGCGCACTTTGAAGCCTGTACTGTTTTTTGCCAAGGATGAATTTGCTTCCAGAGTCATGACTGAGACTTGGTCTTCCTTGGAGTTGGGGTGCATGCACGATCCCACTGGTTTGGCCCAGTGTATGAACCTCCTGGGGCTCTTGAGTTTGCTTTTTATTATATAGTTGTCATGGAGCTGAATTCTGCAATCTCAGACACGAGGGACCAGAAGGACTTCTGTATAAAAAGAATCACATCTGTGTCAGCTGTGTGTCAGCTTTTTTTGCCAAAGTAGTGAGGGCAAGAGCATGCATGGCTCACGTAATACGAGACTGATACAGAATCCAGGGCCCTGATGGATGGGAGCTCCCTTGGGAGATATTACTTACCTTGTGACCTCCTTTCTTAAGAGAGTTTCTCAAAACGTGGCCCTCAGATCAACTACATGAGGATTCTTTGAGGATGTTTGTTAAAATGTAGACTCACAAGGACCCCCTCAAAATTCACATTTAGTACGTCGAGTGTAGTGCCCAGAAAGCTGAACTTTGAACAGATAACTCAATGATTCTGATGCCGACTACAGCTTGGGAACATAGGACGTGTTTATTGTTCGATGAGCTGCTAAGCTGGAAGCCTCTATTCTCTACTCTGTTTTCTTCCCTCACCATTCCTCCTGTTTCTTCCTTCCTCCTCCATCACCCCGAGACCCAGACGAGAAATTTCTACCCACCTCCCTCCTGTTGACTGCTGAAGAAACATTTCCAAAGCTTTGACAGATCCTCCTTCGCCATCTGAATTTGTTTTCTTTAGGGAAGTGCATACTACTCCATAATCCTTTTGAAGGGTCTCAGAGGTCTCTAATATTCAAATTACAACCAAGCATCATCATAAAGTGTTCTGCATTCCTCCGATTATTTGATACTTTGTACCATACCCTGTGTATTCTGGCACCAGAGAAAAGAAAGAATTTTATTCCTGGGGCATTAAGCACCCACATGGGGGTCAGGTCTTCTTCTCCAGTCAACTGCTCTTCTCTCTTCTGGAAAACATAGATCAATGGAAATGCGACCCTTCCTCCGTTTTCACCCCCAGTTTCTCTCCCACCTCAGGAGCTCCTCCTGGGCTTTCATTCCATGGTGGAGGAAACTAAAACATCTGAACCAGCCCTGGGAGCCTATTCACTGAAGTTGTGGTATTAAAACTTCTCACTTTCCTACTACCTGCCTTCCCCCCTCTGAGCCCTGGCAGGGATCCTAGTGGACCTACACCCTTATTCACACACTTAGGTACAGAGTGGCAGAATGCCCTGGGCTTTTTATCTCCTTTGTTCTGTTAATACTGCCTCAGTTTGCATATGCTTTTTCACAGGTACATCAGTTGCTTCTCGCCAGTGGATTCGGAGTTAAAAGTCCCAGCCAGATTTATCCCCTCCCCATTTAAATCAATGTGTTAAGCTTGCATTCAGTATTTTACATTTATTTGTTACATATCATCTTATTTTCAATTAAGTCTTAAAATTCTAATTTTATTGTCTTATATGTGAGCTATTTCTTTTAGTTGCAAATTTGATCAGTAGGCTTTTTTTTTTTTTTTCCTCCCTGACAAAGACTTTGTTAAAATATATTGAATAAGACAGAACCCAAGGACAGAGCCTCGTGGCATGCCTCTAAAGATTTCATTCCAGGATACCTCTGCATTACAGTAACAATGTTTCATCTAAGATTGGGCTAAGGCATGATTACCAATTTGACAGATCAACGCTCAATGAATTCAGTTATTTATCTAGCTATAAATATACCTGATCTACATTTTTAGCCCATATCATCTTTTTTCTCCATTTTTTTCTCTTTCCCCTAAGAATGCTTCAGTATACCTTGTGGGTTCTATTCTCAAAACCAAACTATATGCATATACTTTGCTTCACAAATGCCCCTTTATGAAACTGATAGCTTCATCAGATTTACCTGGAGAGCTTTTTATAAATTTTTTTTTTTTAACGTTTATTTATTTTTGAGACAGAGAGAGACACAGCATGAACGCGGGAGGGGCAGAGAGAGAGGGAAACACAGAATCGGAAGGAGGCTCCAGGCTCTGAGCCATCAGCCCAGAGCCCGACACGGGGCTCGAACTCGTGGACCGCGAGATCGTGACCTGAGCCGAAGTCAGCCGCTTAACCGACTGAGCCACCCAGGCGCCCCTGGAGAGCTTTTTAAAATGCCACATCAGGAGATTCTGTTTCAAGAAATCTGGGATAAGTTTAGGATTGTGATATTCAAGGCTTTCTGGTCGATTTTGATGTGCATAATGTTAGAAGGCTAGTGGGTGGTCTATGGTTTTTCCTTGAGTCAGCATCTAGTCACCCAAAGAAAACAAGCCAATGAGATTACTTTGGTATTTTTCATCTTTGGGGGGCTCATATTGGCTTCTAGTTATCGTTGTCTTCTTTTCTAATCTCTCAGAAACTGGAGTGCAGGGTGTTTCTCTTCTAGAATCATTCTTTCAAGGTTCCGTGGCACAGATGTTGACAGTTTGCTGATGTGTTGTAGCTACTTCTCGTAGGGTAATTGGTACCATTTCTTGTGTTGTGTAACTACATCTATTTTTTCCCCCTTTGTGAACTTGGAGCAGCATTATATATTCTGGAATAGTCATTTTTATTATTATTCTCCAGGCACAGAGCCTGTTTGGATTCTCTCTCTCTCTCTCTCTCTCTCTCTCTGCCCTTCCCCCACTGTCAGGTATGCATTCTCTCTCTCTCAAAATAAATAACTAAATAAATAATATTAAAAATAATAAAATAAATAAAAACTTAAAAAAATAAAATTGAATGTTAGCCATCTGGCTTAATGAAATAAAGTTGATACTTTTATGTTTGTCTTTCATATAAACTTAGAGGAATATAATTATGCAACCAAATACTGAACACTTTTGATATTTCATTCTCTATTTAAACGTGAATTTCTGTTGAATCTCTTTGATGCTTTCACGTAGTGCGATAGGCTACCTATCTGTTACAGGTGTGTCTTATTTGCTTTAGCAGTTATATTGTTCAAAAGGCCTTTCTCAGTGAGCAGTGCTAATTCCATGACCAATTTTTTTTAATTTGAAGGTCTTTTGTTTTTAAAATTTTTAAGTGTTTATTCGTTTTTGAGAGAGAGAAAGAGACAGAGTGTGAGCAGGGGAGGGGCAGAGAGAGGCACACACAGAATCCGAAGCAGGCTCCAGGCTCTGAGCTGTCAGCACAGAGCTCAACGCTGGGCTTGAACTAAAAAACCACGAGATCGTGACCTGAGTCGAAGGCAGCCGCTTAACTGACTGAGCCACCCAGGCGTGCCCCCCATGACCATTTGTTGCCATATATTTAGTACATGTAAGTGAAAGTGAATATAGCCTTAGAGTTTGAACAAAGATATTATCCTAATTAAAATTTATACTTTGTTCACCGCAGCAAGAAAAAATGCTATTATTATGTTAAACCAATTTATACATATTAAAGATCACATATGTAAGAGCCTTTGGTTTATCTTTTTGTAAGCAATTTGAAAAATTGTATTTATGTAAACTATCTTCCTTTGTTGAGCATCGTTCTCCACTTACACTTGAAAAGTTAAAGAATAGTGCAGCTCATCACCAATTGCAAGGTAAACCTATTCATAAAGAATTTCAAATAGAAATAGTGATCTTAAGGATAGAAGATATATGTTTTTCAAGATGTGTTGATCTTAGGATCCCAAGGGAATAATCATAGAATCCTAGACAGTGAGAGCTGAAAGGCACGATACAGATACAGTTTGTTGGTCCTCAGGAGCATCTGCAAATCACGGACACAGTAGTAGGAAATACTGGCACATCATGTGAGCAAGGAATATGCTACAAGTAAACTATGTTATACATATACATACACATATTCATACACAAATACATACATGTAAATACAAACACCTGTGCACACATGTACACATGTATATACAGATATATGCACGTCTGTATACATGTATACATATATACACATGCAATATAGAATTTCATCTATAGGTACATGTGCTTATCCTGTAGAATTAATCATAATCAGCTATTTCTGAGTTTTTCTGTTTAATATTTGCTGGTTTCATATTCATACTGTTTTCCCTACATTCTAGGCAATAGCAAGCTCATAGAGGTTACCAGTGCGTGAGGTTACTAATAATACTAGTGGCAGGTAGAAAACTCATCCACTCAATTAGTTATATATTCTGCCTGGTCAAACAGTAACTGGGTTTTTACAAGGAATATCACGTACATTTTAATTACTACATTGGTAAGTTGTTCCAATAGCAGGTTAATTCGACTTGCTTGGCAGTTGACCTCTGAAGCAATTAATTATAAGAAATAAGAATTTCAGTGGATATTCAGAATGAGTCTTATGCAAGCATTTCTTCCTTTTTTGACAACTCAAGGCTGATAGCACTTTTTGGACATGACCTTTCACTCTCAGATTTAAGTATCTCTTATGTAACGTCCTGGCGGTAAGAACTGCTTCATCTCCAAAAGAAGCTGTGAGCTTTTTAGAAAGAGGAGAGTAGCATCATTTCTGTTGGAAAATAACTTTAATATCCTTTGCCCATTTCCTATCTTTCTGGAGATGAAAGAGGGCACTAATTATCCACTTTCTAATCTTTTATATTTTATAATATTAATCACCATTTCTCTTTTTTTTATATAAAATTCATTCCAACATTCCTGGCTTGCTTACAGCAGTATTCCACTTCCAAATGTCCTTTCCTCAGCTTATGTCCTGATGACATTTACTATTGGTGAGACCTCTGAAAATATGGAGGTTGTTTATAAGACCCAGCTAATGTGGCAAGCCGGTGTGATTTGCTCTATTTTGGGGTTTATAGATTCTGGCTTCTAATATATCTCTGCCAGAAACTTCACATGGTTTAGTAGGAGATTTGCATCAGGAAGAAGGTTGGGGGCTGGGAGGAATCCTTTGTGTGACACTTTTTATCATTCATGTGCCTTCCTGACTAGTGTGGGTGATTATAAGTGTAGACTGTTACCCTGGCTTCATCTACATCGCCTCCTTTCTGATGTCTGACCTCACCCTCCAGGGAGAGTGTGTACATTTCTCTGCGCATCTACTGTACCTTGTACATGTCTCTTGCCATTCTCCCTCTATGTCTCCTCTGCTACTTGAAATGTAACTTACACATGTTAGTATCTGTGGTCACAATTTCTGTAAGATAGTGGATGTTTAATAAATGCTTGTTCACTGATGTTTGAATGCCCACTTCATATCTGCATCCTCTGAGATTATAGCCTCATTTCTTTTCCCTGCAGTGTGGTAGATCTACAGTATATACTTGTGGAGCAGCTGAAATGAGTGGACAAAGAATATTTTTTTAAACTGAAGAAGGCCAGGGAAATTCATAATGGGGCGGTCCTGGCCAAATGAACCTTAGAATTTTCTAGTATTCTCCCAGCTACTTTCTATCTAACCTGTGACTTTGAACAGAAACATTTTGCTTTTATTCCATTTGTACTTATCAGGATGCTTATTCAGACTGTGTTTTTCAAGAACTAAAACAAGGTGACATAAATAGAAAGTATTATTTACTTAATGAAATGATTTGTATGTGAGTAAGAACAGGGCTTACTTTAAAGTTTCTCAAATAAAACAACATGATTATGATACTTCCTAGTTAAAAGCAAAAGAGCACATGACCAATTATGTGTGATATGTATCTCTTTTTTTTCTGTCCGAGATTTTATTTACATTCAAGTTAGTTAACATATAGTGTGGTATTGGTTGCAGGAGTAGAGTTTAGTGATTCATCACTTACGTACAGCACCCAGTGCTCATCACAAGTGCCCTCCTTAATGCCCATCACCCATTCAGCCCATTCCCCCACCCACCCACCCCTCCCCCCAGCAATCCTGTTTGTTCTCTATATTTAAGAGTCTCTTATGGTTTGCTTCCATCTCTGTTATTTTATTTTTCCTTCCCTTCCCCTTTGTTCATATACTTTGTTTCTTAAATTCCATATATGAGTGAAATCATATGGTATTTGTCTTTCTCTGATGGAGCCTTTCTCTGATTTGTCTTTCTCTGAGTGTATTGCAACACTCTGCATGGTTGCAAATGGCAAGATTTCATTCTTTTTGATTGCCGAGCAATATTCCATTGTATATATATTCCACATCCTCTTTATCCATTCATCAGTTGATGAATATTTGGGCTTTTCCCATAGTTTGGCTAGTGTCGATAGCACTGCCATAAACATTGGGGTGTGTGCCCTCTGACACGCACTATTAGCACAGTTGCTGGGTAATAGGGTGGTTCTATCTTTAACTTTCGGAGGAACCTCCACACTTCTCCAGAGTGGCCGCACCAGTTTGCATTCCTACCAGCAGTGTAAGAAGGTTCCCCTTTCTCTACATCCTCGCCAACACCTGTCGTTTCCTGAGTTATTAATTTTAGGTAGCCATTCTGACAGGTGTGAGGCGGTATTTCTTTGTGGTTTTGATTTGTATTTCTCTGATGATGAGTGATGCTGAGCAGTTTTTCATGTGTCTGTTAGCCATTTTGTATGTTTTCTTTGGAGAAGTGTCTGATCATGTCTTCTGCCCATTTCTTAACTGGATTATTTATTTTTGGGGTGTTGAGTTTGATAAGTTCTTAATAGATTTTGGATATTAGCCTTTCATCTGATATGACATGTGTATCTTCAGCACTCTCTGGGATTTCTCTTCCAAGCCCCGTCTTTTAGGCCTTCTCTAAAGACCATCCATTCCTGGTAGAGAGAAGAGCTGTCATAAGGCAGCTTCATATTTCACAAACAGTTTTATCTATAGTCACTGGATATGATGGTTTCTATAATGTTCTTCCTTTTTTGCAAACTAGTGGATTAGCGATGCACACATTTGTGCACTCCAAATGAGTGAAGAACAGACTGACCTTTACAACCACGATGCCCTGTACATTATACGAACAATGAAACTGTAACTTTTTTCTGTTTTTAGTTGTTTTTCATAGATGACTGGAAGTCTTCCTCCTCTGGCAAAGTAGTAGTTGAGTAAAGTTGCTTAAGGCTAGTGGAATTTTGGTTCAAGTGAGTAATTCTTAAATTTCAGCCGCAGTCCTGAATGGGCTGTAGTAACTCTTGCTGTGTCTCCCAGCAGCAGAATATGCAGGTCACGGTTCTGTATCTCCATTGCTGAAGGAATGTCACTGTTAAGTGAAGAGACAAAACTCCTGGCTGTCTCTCCACTGCAAAGGAATATAGTAGATTCTTTTGTTTTAGAAGGAATGTTATACAGGTTTCACCAGCTGCTTAAAAGCACATACAAGAGTTGGAAGATCGAGTTGCACCTTCTATACCGGTTAAATTGCATGGCTCTAAAAACGTCCTTCTTTGCCAAATCAGGAGCAAAGTTTAATTTGCAGTAGTTGTTCCATGTCTTTAAAAATATGCAGCTGTTTTTTTCCCCAAATCATGTGTTAGAAAACAAAATCAAAGCCTGTCTAACTCATGGTGGGTCTGAGGCATCATCATTTCCTGTGCAAGCTCACGGGGAGACTCCTCACATACACTTCTTGGCTTTTGGAACATAAGCCTCTTGTCTTAGTGTTTGGGAGAAGCGTACTGTGCCAGGCAGAAGTCACAGCAAGTGTCAGGCATCCTGGGGCCAGATCCAGCCATGCAGAAATCACTGGGTTTGCTCACACAAAGTGTTTGGAAAAATGTGAATCAGCTTTTAAATTTGGAGGATTTTGCATGCAAATCCAGATTTCTTGCTTCTTTTGAGTTTGTGGAAGGCCGGGCATGGTCACGGTGGACTGGAGGTCAGCAGTGTGGCTTCCAGTAAGGTTTATGCTCTGCTGGTCACCAGAGTCCCTGCTTCTTGCTGTTGACTCCCTCATGCAGGGGCCAGGGTCCACTGCCATTTATTATCGCTCTTGTACTATTTCTTATCATATAGACTAATATTCCTCTATTTTTTTCTCTCTCACAGGTGAGAAAACAAAAAAGGCCTTTCTCCGTAACCTCTCTCTGCTTCACTTAACTTTCATTACCTGCTTGGGTCCCTCTGAGATTAGAACACTTGTGTAGGCCAATCTGTAGTGTGTGGTGTGGGAATTAAAGTATAGGTTGAGATCTGAACTCTTAGTGAATTTTCAAATTTTTTCCCAAGTATTCTGAAGGTCAGAAGCCATATGTTAACATAGGCATTTAAAATTGTGTCCAAGCCAGAACTCATTATTATTAACAGCAACCATTTGCAAAGTTGGGCATTATACCATGTGGCTCCCACCATATGGTTCTGACAGTCCTGTGAAGGAGATGACGATTATGAAGCTCCCTTGTATTTAGTAATCACTCATGATGTGTCAGGCACTGCACTAAATACTCTGTATATGTTATTTCATTTAATCCTTCCCCACTGAATGAGTTATATCTTCATTTTCCAATAAGCAACTTATGTTGCACATAGGTCACATAGGTATGGATAGATGGAGCCTAGGTTTGAAAGTAGGCAACTTGACTCCAGTGCACAATGTTCTATTGTCATCTACATATTATTGTTGTTACTATTATTATTACCCAAGTAGGGAACATCACTTAAGACTTAAGTCACACACCAAGGTTATTATGCACAGTTATTAATTGGTAGAGTAGTATTAAAATGTAACTCTAGGGGCGCCTGGGTGGCTCAGTTGGTTAATCGGCCGACTTCAGCTCAGGTCATGATCTCGCAGTTCGTGAGTTCGAGCCCCGAGTCGGGCTCTGTGCTGACAGCTCGGAGCCTGGAGCCTGTTTCAGATTCTGTGTCTCCCTCTCTCTGACCCTCCCCCATTCATGCTCTGTCTCTCTCTGTCTCAAAAATAAATAAACGTTAAAAAAATTTTTTTTAAATGTAACTCTAGTGACTCCAAAGTCTCATCCTTTATATCAAATTGCATTTTTTTTTTATTTTCAGAAAGTATTCTAAAATTAATTCTAACTAGGAAACACAGTGCATTTTTTAATAGAGAACTTTAAATTTTTTCTTAAAAAAAAAAAAAAAGGAAAATGCTTTTGGGCCGATGGATACCAGTTATATTCCAAATAAGTATAGACACTGAACCAGCCCAACAAGATAGGGAGGAGACATACTTGGAACATTCTATTTCTGGGTATGTTGGGTGGAGATGTGTATTTGAAGTTTACCTTCCTGAAATTTTCTGATATTTCTAAGATTTTTAAATGTATTCTAGTATTATGTTCTGGTTATGGTGAGTTATGGCAAAAAAGCCAGGGAACTTCTTGCTCATTGGTCTCAGAAATAAGATACACAATTGCATAAATTAATGAATGTTATATAATTGCTATTAGTAATGATAATATGTAATTTCTAAGTGTCTACCTTGCATAGGCACTATATGAGGTGTTTTCCATAAATTATCCCTAATTCTTAAGACAATCACCTAGCATCATGGGGATTATATCCCCATTTGCAGACCAGCAAACTGAAGCTCAAAGAAAGCAAGTGTGTTACCCAGACGTATATATCTATGGAAGAAGAAGTCACACTCTGGCCTTGAAGGCCATACTTTTTCTATTATGCCATGCTGTCATTATACCGTGTGCACAAAATTGTCAAGTTTATTTATTTAATATTCATTCATTTTATCTACTGTAAAGTAGGTCAATAATAGTACCTACTCGTGGAGTTCTTGTGAGTTAATGGCATAATTCACACAAAGCACTTAGCAGCAGTTTGGCATGTAACAAATACTCAAAGTTAGTTTTTGTTATGTATTTTATTGGCCATGGGCCAGGAACTGGGCCAGGTACTGGGGAAAGAGGAGAATAGGATGCTACATCTTTCTTCAAAGGGCTTATGACTGGTGTAGTGGAAGTGGGGTAGAAAAGGTTTTACAAATAATTATAATGCAGTGTGATAAATGTAGAAGTAGAAATGGATCCACACGCAGTGTTAGTGCAGAGCACCAACTGGTAATTCTCCCCATGTTGGGGGGAAAACTTTCACACAGCTCTGGTCATTAATGTGATGAGCCTCTGTACAGGGTGATATTGTGTAATATCATAGAAAGGTCTGTATGCCAGGTAATTTTTTAAAAATTGTTTTAGTTCTTTCCCAAAGGACAGGTTAAACTAATAAAAACTCTTTCATGAATGAAGTGTAAGCACTGTTCAGCAGGGACTTGAATTGTGATGTTGCACCTGGAGAGGGAAGCAGAGCAGAGCCTGATAACCCTGGACCTCCACGGTGGGCAGGGAGGCGTGGGGGAAGAAAATTACCACTTACCAGGGAAATATAGAACAATGTTCCACACCTAAAATAAAGCCTTTCTTTGTCAAGCCTGTCTACTTGCTCCCTCCCATGGAAGGAAACCTGCCTGATGGCATACCACACCCACTTCTTTTGCAGAGCTTTGGGCAGCCTTGCCTTTCAAGAGAGAGGCCTCACGGGAAAACACTTATGTAACTACAAGAGGCCCAGCTATTTATACTAACTATTGTAGTCTTTCATTTATAAATATGAGCTTTTAACACAGACTCAGAAGAAATTCAGTGAAAGATAATTGCAAGAAAGAGAAGGGTTAAGATAAGCAAAGCAAACAACCAAACTCAAGAGAAAAGAGATGATGTAGGAAATAAGATATGTTAACACAAAACTTGTTTTGGTATCTTCAGGGAGATTCAAGAGGCTATTGAATTATAAGACAAGAATGGGCTGCCATAAAAATGAGTAGCTAGAAGAAAAAAATTCTTACAAGTTAAAAAGCATAATTAAAAATAAATAAACAAAAGGGTAAAATGTAGAATCAATCTAGCTGAAGACTAATTGGTAATCCAGAATATAAAGTTAAGTAATTCTCCTAGAACATAGAACAAAAAGAGATAAACTAATAGATTGAAGGATAGAGCCAAGGAATCCCACATCCATCATATAGAGGTTTCAAAAGAGAGAAAACAGAGAATGGTTTGGTGAAAGAAGTATAAAAAAAAAAAATTCAAAGCATATAGTTTCTCCAACTGAAGGAAGACTTAATTCTTCAGAATAAAAAAAACCCCACTGAATGCTTAGTTGGGAGAAGCAAAAAATAAAAGGCACATGCTTACACCTAGGCTGGTGAAATTTCATAACTCTAAGAAAGTAAATCTTAAACATTTCCAAAGAGGAAATAAGCTAACAAATTTTCTACAAAGGGATACAAATAATATTGTCATCTAACTTTTCAAATATTGATTACCTAATGACAATGGAATAGTCAGAATTTTTGAAATATTTTGAACTGAGAGTTCTATAAAAAATCCAAACTATTATTCAAGTTTGAAACAAAATGAAGACGTTTTCAAGCCTATAGGTATTTAGAGAATTCATATCTATGCACCTTTCTGGAAAAAAAAACCTTTAAGATTTATTCTAGTAAAGTACAAATACTCCATGAAAGGATGATGTAGGATACAAGAGGCAATAGTAAGGAATTAAGCCAGCAAATTCTATAGTTTATTGTAAACTGTTGAAATTGTGTCTGTCAAACTTAATGCAATTGTTAAGAATTAAGTTTCCTTCAAAATTGAAAGGATAGTAAAACAACCAGTAATCATCTGTAACTAATAAAACTGAAGATTATTTCAATCAAGCATTGGAAGGTCTGGGGTGAGCAATGAATCTTATTTGGGAACAATAAATTATAAATTTTGATTAATTTTCAACATAGAAAACTTAATTGTATGTGTATAGTTTAATTTTTTAAAATTTTTAAAATTTTATTTATTTTTGAGAGAGAGAGAGAGAAAATATGAGTGGGGGAGGGGCAGAGAGAGAGGGAGACAGAGGATCTGAAGCAGGCTCCAAGCTGTCAGCACAGAGACAGATGTGGGGCTTGAACCCATGAACCTCGAGATCATGACCTGAGTTGAAGTCAAACATTCAATCGACTGAGCCACCGAGGTGCCCTGTATGTGTATATTTTAAATATAAGAGCATACTTAGGGGAATACATTTAGTATATATAATGGTCTAACAAATTAAAGGGGGGAAATGAACAAAAAAAATTGATCAATATACATAAAGAAAAGACAGCAAAAAGTAAATAAGAATATAACAGAAAACACAAAAAAGATGATAATAGAAAGACCATATTAGATACCAGTTATCACAATAAATAAACATGAGTTAAAATCTTATATTAAAAGAGACTATATGAATGGTTGAAAACAGTCACACAAACTACGTATCCAAGTATATGCTATTTGTAATAGGTATACCAAAAAGAGCAAATAGAAAACAATTATGAAATATAGGTCCCCATGAAATTATTACAGGCAAATTGTAACAAAAGGAAAGCTGAAACATTAATATAAAGCAAAATGGAATTTAGAGCAAAGAGGTGTAAATGGGACAGACAGTAATATTTTACACTGATAGCCAGTAAAATCTAGCAAACTATAATGACTATGAGTCTTTGTGTACCAAACAAAAAGCATAGAGTAAGCAAACTAAATCTGTTGGGATTACAAGAATGAATTGACAAAAACAGAGTTAGAAGAGAGCCTTCTCTTAAAAATCTCTGTGGCAATAACTTACATGCTTCACTCTGAAACCATAAAGCTACTTGAGTTCTTTTGTCAGTTCTATTTAATTATCTTTATATTAACATCCTTCTGCTTCTCTTTTCCTGCACGTTCCCTAAATGGCTTATCAAAGCTCATATTTTAGGGTCTTCTTTTGGGGAGGGTGCCATAGTCAAAACTTTGTTAAGTTTTGTGATTTTGTGATTTTCAAATGAAGTGGGTATTTTGTTTAAGAGCTGATGGGAGGGTGTTTGGATATTTTTCTGAAGGCAACATTTCTTTCTCTCACCAGCTTGCTACTAATTCTTGAATATGACTCTAGCAGTGTTGATCTCATGGGTGCTCATGGTTAGATGTAACCTTGCTGACAGCTCATAATTATTTTAGACCAAGACATGAAGCTCATCAACCTAGGTTTGGGTTCCAGCTGCCACTCACCATCTACCTTCAAGAAAGTCACATAACTTCTCTGGATCTCAATTAGTTTGTCTTTAAAATAAGGAAATAAGGCTAGAATAGACAGTTATTAAGATTCTTTTCTTCCTCTAAAGTTTTGTTTTTCTACTGCATGATTTTTATTCATTTTTTTCCATACTAGCAAAATACTTTTATTATTTTATAATGATAAAAGAAGGAAAATAAAAATTTCTTTTTGGTGTATACCAGAGTTAAGGGAAGTAGAAGAATAAGGGAATTAATAGGATTTTTATGTACTTTGATGACAATAAAAAGCTAACAATTCCAACTGTTTGCCATGAAACTTATCATAGCTCCCCAAAACATATAAAGGATCATACTTTCAAAATCTATAAAATAGATTTTTATCCATCTTTTCCCTAAAACTCTATACTGATAGAAACACTGCTGTGATATATTTTATGAAATATGAAAACTGACTTTTCATCCTCTTACACTTGCCAGATCTTTGGAAGAAAAGAATAACAAGATGTTTGATGAGTAGTAGTTGCTGCAGGTGATTGAAAGGGCAGATGTTAGTGTTTCTCAGCTTTATTTGGCACCCTCATTGTCTGTAGGGATTGACAATGCTGAGTCTATGGTTGGTGTTGGGCAGATGTCTCTTGAGTTTGTGGCTTGGGCTTTCTGCTGATAAACGTGGCTTCTCCCTTATTTAGCTGCATTACAGGCACTAAAGAGAAAGAAGAGGTTTGAGAAGCAGCTCACTCAGATTGATGGCACACTTTCCACCATTGAGTTCCAGAGAGAAGCCCTGGAAAACTCACACACCAACACCGAGGTGTTAAGAAACATGGGCTTTGCGGCAAAAGCGATGAAAGCAGTTCATGAAAACATGTGAGTGAATTTGGTCTCCCTCCAAGTCATAAATTCTCTCAATGTTGGGAAGAGCCTTTGGAATTATGTGATGATTTTGGCAGGAATGGAGTTACTCATTTCAGGCTTTTTGACATGTTGGAATGGAACGCCCCCTTGGAGAAAGATTAGAAGTTAGAGTAGGGAAAAAAAAAAAAAAAAAGACCATGAAAAAATGAAGACGTTCACTTTGCTCTTAATGTTTCCCAGTTGCCTCAATATTGTCTGACACTCCACATGGAAATGCTTTCACACAGTTTTTTTTTGTTTGTTTGTTTATTTATTTATTTTGAAAGAGACAGAAAGTGTGTGAGCGAGGGAGAGGCAGAAAGAGGGAGACAGAATTCTAAGCAGGCTCCATGCACAGAGCCCGATGGGGGGCTCGGACCCACCAAACCTTAAGATCATGACTTGAGCCAGAACCAAGAGTCAGACGCTTAACCAACTGAGCCACCCAGGCACCCCCATGCTGTTGTTTTAAAAAGGCCTAAATGTCAACACTTGTGAGAGTGTTAGAATTACTGAACAGTGGTTGTCAAACCCAGAAAACTACAAAAGAGAACACAGATGGCCAGGATCCTTGAAGAAGGGTAGGGATTGAGCCTTTTTGTTTTTAACCACATTCTCCAGGTGATTCTGATACTAACCAGTGTTTGAGAAATATTGACCTAGAATAATAGCTTTGAGCATGAATTTGAGGTTACATTTGCTGAGTTATATTTAATCCCAGTTTCATTGCCAACTGTCCTTGAGTAAATTACTTTGCTTCTCCCTGATTCAATTTCTTTAGCTGTAAATTGGAGATCATAATAGTACTTACCTCATGTAGTTATTGTGAGATTCAATGAGATACTAGATACAATGCACTTAGCATAGTTTCTGGCACAAGGTAAGCACTTAGTACCAATATTCATAGTGGTAGTGGGGCTGGTGATAATTTGCTTTACATTCATGCTGGGAAATCAGTGACTGAGACCTGATTCTTTCCTGAGATTAGATATGACAGTGAGGTCTGGGTCAAAGATGTATAAGAGCAAAAATGCCTGAAGGATGTAGAGAAGTGTCTGTGGATGGGAAAAATGGGAGAGGGGGAGGCTGGGGTCAGTGAAGACATCTTTGCTAACATTTTCTTGCCTTGATAATTCATTGATAATCAGCTGTCATTTTGATAGCTTCAGAAAGATCACTAGAGTCACTGTCAGAGTCAAAAATCTATCATTGCTGTAAAGCTGGGTGCTAAACTGTAGTACAGAATCACGGCCTCTCTCTCCAGGTAGCTGAGCAGCAGTATGCCACCGTATTCCTTTGGAGTAAAGTTCAACCTCAGGCCCAAACTTCAGTTGTGCCTTTCTCATACTCCTTTTTATAAATAAGCTCACTGTATATTTGTAATAATGATAATAATTGGAAATGAGGGGTGATAGGAGGATGCTAAAAGAAAACTTTTTAATGTAAAAATACTTGTCTTCCCATATGTAGAGTCTGGAAAACTTGCACAATATTTATTCCACTGGGAGTCAAAATTGCAGTGTTTGCTTAATAATGAGGTAAATTGTCACTTCTCTGGTATTCAATCAGTTTGCCCTAGTTTCAGAGTTGGAGGAATGATTCAGAGACAGAATGGTAGTGAAGCAGTTCAGATCCTGGCCTTCAGACACTGCCTGCTTAGGCTGGTGGTTAGAGGCTGGTGGGGTTCAGGTGCCAGAAGCTGTCTTCAAAGCAGCTGTGTGTTGTGGGCCTGTGGCTACCTGGATTCCTGTGCTGAGGTTGAGGATTCTTCTGAGAGCTTCGGAGGCCTCATCCTGCTTTCATTAGTATTCTCCCTGGGCATCAGCAGCCATGGGAAAGCTCTCAGGGAGTCAGGATCTCAGAGCCACTAAGCATTCTAGAAGATCTCTAGTTCCAGAGTTTAGCTTCTCTAAAAGGCTGCTGTCGGATAGTTACTGGTGAGAGTTGCCACAGCTTATCTTGGTCATGGTGGTCCTTGGTGGTCCATGGCACCATTTCCTGCTGAACTGATACATGGCAGCATATATTAAATTCTACATATGTTTTACCAGACAAAATTTCAAAATGCATCGACAAATGTTGTTATAGTCTCTAGTGAGTCCCAAATGTAATGGCCATTTATCAAATATTTAAAATATATGCGTGTATGCAGGTTTATTAATTTTCACAAAATGCAAGTTGTTTTTAAAGTTGATAAATGCTATCACCAGAAATTTTTATTATCTTACTGAAATAACTAAGAGTTCACATTAAATTGACTCATTTTTCATATGGGATTATAGCTGAATTCATTTTATTATTATTTTTATTTTAGAGAGAGAGAGAGAGTGTGTGTGTGTATAAGCGGGGGAGAGGGGCAGAGAGAGAGAGAGAGAGAGAGAGATAGAGAGAGAGAATCTTAAGCAGCCTCCACACTCAGTGTAGGCCCAATGCGGGGCTTGATCTCACAAACCTGGGATCACGACCTGAGCCAAAATCAAGAGTCAGATGCTCAACTGACTGAGCCACCCAGGTGCCCCCAAATTCATAATTTTAAAGTAAAATTCTAAAATATTTAGAGGTGCCTGGGTGGCTCAGTTGGTTAAACATCTGACTCTTGATTTCAGCTCAGATCATGATCTTATGGCTCGTGAGTTTGAGGCCCACATCGGCCTCTGCCCTGACAGCAGAGAGCCTGTTTGGGATTCTCTCTCTTCCTCTCTCTCTCTGCCCTTCCCTGGCTCGCATCTTCTCTCTCTCTCTCTCTCTCTCTCTCTCTCAAAATAAATAAACAAACATTTAAAAGAAAAGAAAAGAAAATATTTCAACAACATATTATTTCCCAGGGATCTGAACAAAATAGATGATTTGATGCAAGAAATCACAGAGCAGCAGGATATTGCCCAAGAAATCTCAGAAGCCTTTTCTCAACGGGCTGGATTTGGTGATGACTTTGATGAGGTAGGTAACACAGTGTAAAGAATGGAGTATTGTGGGTACTAAAAAGGATAGCTTCCTCTCAAATATAGCAGGTGGGTTTTCATAAATATTTTCTTAAACATCACTAAAGAATAAGTGATATTTGTTAGTGATGTGCTTCTCACAAGGGGGGAATGAAAGTGTTGGTAGCTCTGATTTAAAAGAAAGATTAATATAGTCTAGCAAACCACCCCCTAATTAAGTTTTCAGCTATTAAGGAGAGGCAGTATGTGATTATGTAAAGTTAGTGACTTTTAATGGTTGAAGCCTAAATAGCACCATTACAAGGAATCAAGTGCTCGCACATCTGGGCAAAGCAAAGCAGACTGTGTCGCTCTGCAAGGAACAGACGTATCATGCTCTGTAGTTGTTAAATTAGAGGTTAGTCTGCCTCTGTTTATTACTCAGGCCATGAAACAAAATAAGTGTGGAGTGGCATTATTAACACACACATTCCATTTAGATTAATCAGTCCAATAATAGAGACTATAATTATAATGGTGGTGTCTGCACTGTGAATTTCAATTGTTCTACTCAAAGCACACATAAGTAGGACTAGTATATGTTTTGAAATGTTTCCAGTTGTCTGAGTAGTATGAGAAAGAATCTGACTTCCTGACTTTCTACTAAGTCAGATGTGGTTCCATGGAGGCCTAGGAAATGAGAACTGAGTGTTATCAACTTTTAAAAATAGCGTAGACCACCATATGTGGAATTTACAAAACAAAACAAACAAAATAAAAAAAGAGACCAAAAAAGTCAGGCTCTTAAATATAGAAAACAAACTGGTGGTTGCCATAGGGGAGGTAGATGAGAGGATGGGTGAAATAGTGATGGGGATTGAAGAGTACTCTTATCATGGTGAGCACTGGGTAATGTATAGATTTGTTGAATCACTATATTGTACACCTGATATTAATATAATACTGTGGGTTAATTATACTGGAGTTAAAATAAAAAATATGCCTCCCCCCACCAAAATGGTGTAGATGAGTGGTTAGAAACTTCGGCTTTCAGGTCAAATCCTTCCCATAGGCTTTTTGTATGGCACGTGAGCTAAGGATATCACATGTTTGAAGGACCGCAGAAAATAACAGTAGTAACAATAGAAACAAAGAAGACTATGCAACAGAGACTGTATGTGGCCAGCAAACCTAAAATACTGCTATCTGGCCCGTTAAAGAAAGGTTGCCTACCCCTGGTTAGCCCAATAAGCACCTATTGAGTGCATTATGATATGGGGAAGGGACTCTGGGCTCATAAGGACATCTGGGTTCTGCCATTTGTTACTAAACTTTGTGTAAGCCCCTTCACTTTTCTGACCCTTAGTTTTCTCATCTATAAAGTGAAAATTACTGGATGGCTAGATTATCTCTGAAGTTTCTTAATTCTAAAATTATTTTATCAGTGGATGGGTGTTTGGTATTCAAAGGCTGTAAACGATGGAGGAGATGATTATTCTGTCATCATACTTATTAAAGAAAATATCAATATCTTCTTTGTACTGTTGATAGCTCTTAAGCGCTATTGACAATTCTGGGCACACCTTCAATGTGGAATAGTGTTCTGCCATTACTATATTTACTATATTTGTTCCTAATTGTTTTGTGAGCAAAAATAGGCCTCAGAGTATTCATTCTGTAAGCCCTTTATTCATATAGCTTGTGGGAAACCAGAAAGCTCATAAGTACACTGACCATACTATTTCACATGGCCTGATGACATACACTTTCATGATTTATTTCCTTTTCATGAGGTAGATTTACCAGTGGTTAATCATTAGGCTTCCTGCATATCTGATATACATTGACTTGGTCAAATGTTGTGGTTGGCTTAAGTACCTCCTGTCTTGGCCCGTAGTATTGTTACTCTCATTTTAATACGAGATGGTGATTTATTTATGTATCTTTCTCCCACATTCAATAATGAACGTCTTAAATGTAGGGACTGTTGATTCAGCTTTGCATCCCCAGCATTGAGTTCAATACCTGACCATGAGTGAGCTCTCAATAAATTTGTTCAATGATGAATGAATGAATAAATGAAGACTCTCCTTGGCCAAATAAACATAAGAGTGTCTTAGGTCATTTCTGATGGTGACAACCTCAGAATTCAAATGATGACAAATTTAGTTTTGACTCTCAAGCTCTCTCAGTGGGGATTGGACTCTACCTGAGTATTCATGGAGCCAGTTATATCTGAACTACCATAGTCATATCTGCTATAAGGTGACTTATGCTGTTAAAGTCTCAAACTAGTCTTGCCTCTCTAAGGTTCTTAGGACAGAGAATAGTTTAGGATTAAGCCAGATTCTCTGAGACTATAGCTAAAAGAAAGAAGTACAGTGTACCTACCTTGAGGTGCAGTTTTCTTTACCCAAACACACAGCATGATTTATATTGGCTTTGGTAATTTAACAAAGACACCATAGTATCTTTGATTCTTTTTACTTTCTGTACATTATGGCTCTGCTATACCTGTTGTTATGTTTTCAAAAGCATTGGCCCAGATGGAAGTACTTATTTGCTCCAATTAAAGTTTTACAGATTCTTACTTTTTTACAATAGGAAAGATACAGTGGAAAAAATGACAGGCAAGGTGCAAATTTCCTAGAAACTGTGGAAGTTATAAATTCAGTTAACACAAATTACTTGAATAACTGTTTACTGAAGTATTATAAGATTAACTACAACAAATTTGCACAAACCAAAATATTCATTTTTTAATCATTGCTCAGTGTTGCAAAAAAAGACTTAGTCTTAAAATAAATATTCCGTTTCACTGGGTTCTCACATATCAATTGGGTAGCAGATGTTCTTATTATTGTGTTTGAGGAAACCCACTTCTTGAAACGTTAACTTCATAATTCTTTCTTTCTCCTATGTTCAGGATGAGTTGATGGCAGAACTTGAAGAATTGGAGCAGGAAGAATTGAATAAGAAGATGACAAATATCCACCTTCCAAATGTGCCTTCTTCCTCCCTCCCCGCACAGCCAGCTAGAATGCCGAGTCGAACGTCAGGCATGTCTTCTGCTGCACATCGATCCCGAGCAGGTCTGTTGCACACCTCAACTACCTACAGTCAGATACTTGCCTAAAATAATTACCCAGGTCCATCCCTTTTAACACTTGCTTTTTACTTCATAGATGTGTAACTTTTAATACCTGTATTCATACCTGTTTTCTCTGGTGAAAGTGGGAATGTCGCCGCTTACTAATTTTTATCTATTTTATGTTCCAGCATCTTCCAGGAGGGCAGAAGAAGAGGATGATGATATCAAACAATTGGCAGCTTGGGCTACTTAAACTACAGTGGAATTTGTTGACATCTAAATTAATGAACTGTACATTAGACACACAAAAAACATGTTTTTGCAATGTTTAGAAGTTAACAAAGACCTTGTTTTATATTTACACTGGATGAGTAATTGTCTTTTAAGGCTTGTAGGTAAAAGTTACAAAGAATCGCATGTAGACATAGAATCAGGGATGGGAAGAGGCTTCCTGGTAGCATCTCAGAGGATCTTTCCATGCTGATGGGAGGGGGCATTCTATCTTGTTCACTCCTGTATTTCTAGTCCTGGCACATACTTGGTGCCCTCTATACACTTGTTGAAAGAAAACGGAATTCTATGTACGCGTAAAAATGTATAACAGTTTATAGGCCATGTAAGAGTGATGCGTTGAGGATAATAGCTAGAGAAAGTATCTTTCTTTTCTACATGAAGCAAGTTTGCTATGTGTATCCATGTTAGAACGTGTCTACCCCATGGTAAATGCAAATACACCATGTCTCTTGTGGGAGAGACTTCATGTAGAGAAGTCTTATGTGAGTCTATACATAGTTTCACTTCAGTTTCACAGTTTAAATCTTAAAAGAGCTTTAATTGACATTTATTATGCCAATTAAGCTTGGAATGGAGCAATGGATGCATTTCCTAAAATGTTTGAAAGCACTAACAGCTTACACTGCTGAGCGAGAATCTCCGGGGTGTAATTTAGCCACTTAGGAAGCCACGTTAACACTCCCAGGCCATTATGACGCTGTTGTGGCTTCTGCGTGCGAAATGTGTGAATGTTCATTCTTTCCTATTTTGTGCTCTCTTGTATGTTTATTTACAATTTATGGCACATTCCTTGTATATACATAAACATAAAGGCAATTAAAAGTATATCATGAATAAAATTTTGGCTATAATTATTTTTAAATGAAAATAAATTACAAAATGATGGATTGCCCATAATATGTCATGGGCCATAAAGTGACAAATGTCATTATATAAAATGTTCTAGTATTCCCTCTATTTGCTAGGGTACATAGTGGAATGTGAAGAACACTAAACCTGGAGGTAAGAGTCCTGGATTCTAGCCTCTGCTCTGCCATTAATGTAGTATGACCAGGCATGTCATAAACTCTGAACCTTTGTTTCCTCATTGGGAACTCGAAGGGTTGGACTTGATCTCTAATGGGTCTGTCTTGCCACAGGCCTTTTGCAATGCTGTTCCTCTTAGCAGTCTTCCCACCATCCACACACACAGATACCAAATCTTACTTTTTCCTTAAATCTTAGTTAAAACGTTATTTGTTTGGGGAAACTTTTCCTGATTACAAAGACTAAATCAAGTCTCCTTGTTATATGCTTTCATAGGACTCTACTCTCTCTCTAGTCACCTACCAGGATTTATATTTCTTGAATTATTACTTAATTATTATTGTTCTTCTCTGCTGGGCTGGATAACCATGAAGGCATGGACCGTACGTCTTCCAGTTCCATAGTGTATCCCCAGGACTCTGCACAGTTCCTTGCATACAGACATGTTTGATAAATATTTACTAAATGAACGACTATGAATTTTTTAAAAAAGTCTATTTATTTTGAGAGAGCAGGGGCAGAGAGAGAGAGAGAGAGAGAGAGAGAGAGAAAGAATCCCAGGCAGGCTCCACACTGTCAGCACAGAGCCTGATGCAGGGCTTGAACTCATTAATCATGAGATCATGACTTGAGCCGAAACCAAGAGTTGGACACTTCACCAACTGAGCCACCCAGGCACCCCGACTTTTGTACTTTTTACATCTTTTGGGTCATGATAGAATAACAGGAACTGGATGCTCCTGTTATTCTATGCTCAAACAACTAGAAAACTGGACAAAATATGCACAACAGTAGTTTACAGGGCTTGAACAACAGGCAGCACTGGACTGTGATTCTTGAGAGGGAAACAAAGGAAGTGAGTACTTCCAGTGCCCCCACTCGCTGCCTTCACAGGGATGGGGAACCCAAACATAGTCTGGTACCTTACTGGGTAGAGGAAATGCATGGAGAAGATTCTGGTGTGTTTATGCACACACACACAGAATTTAATAAAATATGGTCTTGTCATCAAGTATATTTCTTGCCATGAGTTCTATCCCAAGCTCCAGTCAAGTAGAAGTTAGACGTTTCTTTTGGTTTTCCTGCCATCTCTTCAATATCAACATCTTTGTCTTAAAGCCTATTTTGTTTGATATTGGTATAGCCACTCCAGCTCTCTTTTGGTTACTATTTACATGGAATATCTTTTTCCATCTTTTTATTCTCAGTCTATATCTGTGCTTGAATCTAAAGTGAGTCTTTTAGGGGCTTCTGGGTGGCACAATTGGTTAAGTGTCTGACTCCTGAATTTGGCTCAGGTCATGATCTCACAGTCATGGGATTAAGCTCCACACTGGACTCCACACTGAGCACGGAGCTTGCTTGGGATTCTCTCTCTCTCTCTCTCTCTGTCCTTCCCTGGATTGTGCGCTCTCTCTAATAAGTAAACATTAAAAAAATAAAATAAAATTAGTCTTTCGTAAACAGCATGTAATTGGATATTGCTTTTAAGAATCCATTTACAAATCTCTGCCTTTTAATTAAAGAGTTTAATCATTTCCTTTGGTACTTTAGAAATTGTTTTAGCTCTTTGAACATATTTAAAATAGCCAATGTAAAGTCTTTGTCTAGTAAGTTTAACATATGAGCTTTTTTAAAGAACGGTTTCTATTCAATAGTATTGTGGGGTTTTTTACCCCCGTGTGTGGATCATACTTTTTGTTTCCTTTTGTGTCTCATATTTTTTGTTGAAAACAGGACATTTTGAATAATATTATATATTTGAATAGTATAACCCACTTTTAGTGTTTGTTGTTTTTGATTCTTATACCTGTTTGTTTAGTTACTTTATTGAACTAATTTTATGAAATCTGTATTATTTTTGTGTGCCCCCTGAAGTCTCTATTCCATTAGTGGTCAGCTAATAATTGGAAACAGATTTCCTTAAGCACCTGGAACCAAAATATATTGTATAGACCAAAATATTCAGCCTAAAGTAGTATGCAATACTCTGTACCTTTTATGAATCCATAACAATCTACATGATTTCTTAATATTTCTGTAAGACTTATTTCCTTGAATGTGACATACGCATAGTCTGCACCACATGGAAAATAAGGCTTATATTTCATTTCTGCAATGCCCAGTCCATTCGTTCATTTGTTCTTCTTTCATTCACCAGACCACTTGATAGATATTGTGAATTTAAACAAGACACAGATCCTGTTCTTACGTAGGTCCCAGTCTAGCAGTGTGACCTTGGGAAAGTTTCTTAATCTTTCTGAGGTTGAAATTCTTTAATTCTTTAATGATATAATTGGAATACTATCATTAATCTCATTGGGTTGTCATGAGAATTAAATGGGAATATGTTTGTAAAGCTAGTGCAGTACTTGGTGCAAAGTTAATGCTTAATAAATGCTTTCTTCATGCTCTTGTCAATTTTCAGAGCAACTGAGGTAACATAAATAACAATTATCACCATCTGTCATATGCTATTTATATGCCAACCAAGTGCAAAGGGTCTCATTTAATATTTCATTTAGTTTATAAAACATGGCTATGAAATAGGTATTATAGTAGGTATTAATATAAGTAGCCATTAATAGTAAAATTGAAAGTGGCTCAAAGACATTAAGCAACTTCGTGAGGCCACATACAGTTGGTAAATTAAGATTAAGAATTTGAATGCAGGAGGGCACCTCGGTGGCTCAGTCAGTTAAGTGTCCGACTTGGGCTCAGGTCATGATCTCATGGTATGAGAGTTTGAGCTGCGCAGACAGCAGCTCAAACTGTCAAACTGCGCAGACAGTTTGAGCTGTCTGTGCAGACAGCTCAGAGCCTGGAGCCTACTTCATATTCTTTGTCTCCTCTTTTTCTGCCCCTCCCCTGCTCATGCTCTGTCTCTCAAAAATAAACAAACATGAAATAAATTTAAAAAATTTTTTGAATGCAGGTTTCCTTTAGTTTAATACCTATCTCCTTAACCTCTTTCCTACATCTCTGCTGATAATAGTGCTTTCCTCACAAGATGACACAGGCATAAAATCTTTACGGAATTAGTTCCAGGCCAGTAGAACCTAAGAAAGGACCATTTTTTGCCTTCCTTGGCTGTAGAGGGCAGCAAAGAGACAGACTGAAAGGGGGGAGCACTTCATAATATAACATTAGACTCTTCTCTACTGGTATTTCTCCTAAAAGTTTATTTTAATTTAGACAATAAAAAAAAATCACAGAGGTCTAAAACTGTGTAATGAATTCCTAGGAAAGTGAGCCAGATAGCTTTCTGAAATTTTATTTATCTATCTAATCTATCTATTTACTTTTCTGATAGTTTTTTAAAAAATAACATTCCTCTTTTTTGCAGAGAAAGAAAGCAAACCTCAGCCAGAAAAAGATTAAGCCAATAATAGTTCAAATACTTGTAAAGAGTGCTCCCCTAAGTCCCTATTTGAAACGTTAGCCCTTCTGTAGCTTAGCTCTTAGTCAAGATTGAAGAGTTCAAGATCCTATCTTAAAACTAAAATTTAAAGGAATTTGAGCTGTTTTTACTCTGGTCTCTTTCCTGCAAATGTTGGCAGGATCTAGAGCATTCTGCCATAACCAAAGATTTCTGATGGCTGCAGTGCTTGAAGTCACCCACTGTAGATTTTAAAGTGCAGGGAAGCTAAATGTATGACATGGACACTGCCTGTAGACCCAGGATGACTTTTTAAGCCCACTTGCTTTTAGTAATCTCTTAGACTCAACATGGGGCTCGAACTCATGACCCTGAGATCAAGAGTCGCGTGCTCTTCCGACTGAGAAGTAGACTTCATGGCAGTAGACTACATTGTGAAGTTATTGAGGGCAAGAACTACAAATAGATGACCCACACTAACCAACCCTGCCCCCCAGAGTCAGATGAAAAAGTGAACTCACAAATATTTATTGAGTACCTACGCTTAGTACCAGGGATACAAAGGTAAGTAAGGCTTGTTTATCACAGGAGGTGGTATGGCCTAGTGGGTTCAGAGCACAGCTGCTGATTGTCTATTTGTGTGACTGGTACCAGCCAGGTTCCCTGGGAGGCTGACTCTGAGATGGAGAATAAACTACAAGAGGTTAATTTGGGAATGCTTGTGGCATCAACACCCAAGGAAAGAAGGGACAGAAAGAAGGAATGAGTAGAAGTTGAGCTGCAGTGCAGTCTCAAAGGAGGCCTTCGCTGACCCCATGAGACAATCTGAAGTGATGCCCGAGTGGAGGTGATCCCCTATGGGGATCGATAAATGCGGTTGCCTTGAAAAGACTGCATAGTCTTGGGGGAGCAGTGCCATAGACAACTCCTTAAGCAATGAGGGAGTAAGTCCTTTCCTAAAGGGGGATTTGGAAGGTACACTGCACCTTCCACACAGTGACCTTAGATAATTTTTTTTTAACTTTGTTGACCCTCATTTTCTTCATTTGTAAAACAAGTATTTAAAAAATATCTTTATGGAGCCAATATGAAGATTAAATACAACAGTACATGTAACATCCACGTCATGCCTGGCCGCTCATGGTAAGAAGTCACAAAGTTTCCCCATTATTATCTTGTTCACAATTTTTCCAATATAATGATTATTCTGTAGGGCATTAGGTTTTCAAAAATGGATAACAACTGTTCCTGTCCTCAAGAAGTCTAGCTGGGGAGGGTCAGCACATGAAAAGACAGTGCAATGCAATGTGATAAGTGTTTCAGTGTTGCATGGATGCCTTAGGACATCCTGTTCTGGCCTTCTGGACAAGCTGTCCCTGAGTTGAGTACTGAGTACTTCTCTGAGGAGGCAGTGAGTAGTATAGCTAAGGCAGGAAGGTAGGAAAGGGTAAGCTGGCATCTAGGATGGCTGGAGCATTGGGTGTAAGATAGCGAGGCTGCTAGGAACCAGATGATGAAGGTCTTGAGTACCCTTGTGTAGGACTTTGGATTTATGCTGAAAGTATTGGGGAGCAATGGAGGATTCTTATATGTCTATCAATTTTCATATTACAAAGTTTAATCTATCAAAATAACAGAGAACAGACTGGAGAAGGACAAAGTGAACACGGGGACATCTACTGAGAGGCTGGCATGAGCTGAGGGCATGGTGATGGGGTTTAGATGTGGAGGGAAATCAAAGGGGACAAAGGAATCATTGATACTCCCTGATTGCTTGTTTGAGTGACTTGGCACAGAGTTGTGCCATTTTCTATGAGATAAGGGATATCAGGAGCAGATGTGGGGTGTGGATTGGGGAAGAAAAGGATCATCTTGGCTTTGGACATCAAGGTTGAGGTGTTGAGAGCCACTTCATCATTATAGTGCAGTAGAACAAAGGATAATGTGTAGAAGAATCAGAGTTTGGAGTCAAAAAATTGCAGCTGTGGAGAGAAGTGGGAGGCTAACTTCCAGTTAGTGGAAATTCAACTGAGGAAGGAGCAGGATAAATAGTAGAAAATCTAGGAGGTTTTCTGGCTTCTGTGATATGTTTTGACAGTATGGAAAAATATCCAATTTCTACCCAGTCAAGCAGCAACTTTCCATCTTTTAATTATTTGAATAAAACCACTTCTCTCAGATTGTCAAACTCCTCAAAAGGAAGATATGGAGTAAGAAAAAAAATTCATTTTTTCAAAATTAGATGGCAAAAAATCAGACATGCCACTTTTAGAAAACTAGCTGAAGTAAAAAAAAAAAGAAAGAAAGAAAGAACAAGAAAAAGGTTTTGTGAAGGAATAAAGAGAATGTGAGAAAATGAAAAGGGTAATGTAGAGAGTAGTTCTGGTACAGAACTATTGGGAACTTAAAGAAATAGGAACCTTTCAGTGTTGTATAGCTGGTATACCAGGGATAAATAGGTAAAATAATAGAAATGAATAAATTAAAAAGTTTATTGAAATTCAAAAACAGTTGATAATGCCTTTTTAGAATTTCAGATATAAAAATGGGAAAGGCGAGGGTCAATTTCATGTTCCTATTTTATGAAGTTAAACAAACATTCATGAAAGAATTCTACGGTAAATGGAATACACTCCTATTTATGCTAGTTGACATCTAATGGGATGAATACCTTCATTCGGGTAGTACACTTTCTTAGATGAGATAGTTGAGATAAAGCTTCGAACGTATCTACTTTAGGTCTGACAAATCGGTAAAACAGCAGCCAAATACCAAGACCGTTGGTATTTTCAATTAGTTGCCTTCCTGACATCTCCCCTGGTAGTTTTTTCCTCTACGGGAATATTATCAAGTGCTACTTCACATTCTTCCCACTAGGCGACACACTAAGCTCATGGGAAAGGCAAAGACAAGGCGCCTGCTGAAATCTGCCGCAGGCTGCTCCGTTTGTGGGAAATTGATAGCAGTTTGGATTTTATTAATTGAAACTTTAGAATTGAAAATGGTTTCTTATAAATGAGACAACAGGATAGGCCATATGGTTTAACTGAAAGTAAGCAGTCTTTGGAATCCCTGCTCTTGCCTCCTCTCACACTCCAGTGCGTCTTGCGGACCAGCAAGGCAAGGATTGCCAGGGATAATATTGGGGTTGCAATGATGCCTGGGGTGGCCCTCAGGAGATGCTTTGGTCTACTCAAGGAATTTAGAGGACCCAACAACCTTGCTCAGCCATATGCACAACAGAGGTAACTTGTCTAACAAGAAGCCTCAGTGGGAAGTGTTTTCACTGCTCACTGGCAGAAAGGAAGACTGCATGATTGTAGCAGTGACTGAGGGGGCTCACATTTCCATTAATTTGAAGAAGCAGGTCTCTCTTCACTTATGAGGTTCCAGGCATTGGAATGGGCAGCGATTTTTGACGACTTTTGGGAGGTTGTTATAATGCATGCAGCTACACTCATGCCAGAAGTCATTCATCGTGGCTGTTGGTTTTAAAGTGTGACTCGTGAGCCTTCTTCCCTAACCTCCTTTGTCAACCTAAGCCCAAGAGGTACAGCTGGAACCTGGGATCAGGGATAAAAATTGAGAACTCTTCCTTCACTGGCTGTGGAGAAGAAAAATTCACAGACAATGGCTACGATCCATCATTCGTGGAGGCTTTGTGGATGTAACCAAACACAGGAAAGAGAAGCACTAGACTGGGAGCCAAAGAGACTTGTTTTCCATGATGCCCCAACACTTGCTCAGTGTATTCATATAATCTTTTTGGTTTGAGGTTTTGTCTGCAAAATGAGAGGTTTGGAGCAGACGACTTGATGAGCTCGCAGGCATAGACATTCTAGGATTTGTATCTAGGTAAGTAGAGGCAGTCTACAAACTGCCACCCAACAACCACTGCAGGAGAGCTTTCCTAATCCCAGTTGCTTCTGTGGGTATGGCAGACTTTCTATGAAGGGGATTTGTGCCTGAGGTTCTTCGGACCAGCTAATTTCTAAAGCACTTCTAGTTAGAATAGATAGATCCCCTGGGTCCATATTACTTATGAGTAGTTTATAAAGTATTAATTGCCTGAGGGCTAAGAGTTCCAAATACCTTATTCTGAAATGTTTTATCCAAAGTTGGTCACAATGCATTCCTGTGCAACAAATACATTGAGCCCTTGATGTGTATATGTCAGCACTATGACATAGACAGTCAAGGGCTGCTTAGGGTCTATGTGGTGGGTGGACTTAAAGTACAACCCAAAGTACTGAGTACTCTGCTAGAGGAATGCACCAGATGCTGTGGGTCTAACTTCCTGGGCACCCCAGGAGGAATGTCACATAAAGAGCTGGGTTATGAGAGCCTAGTTCATTGCAGCATGTCGAGCACATGCCCTACCACGCAGTGGATGGCTGACAATGTTTGCTGATTAATGCCTGAATGTATACACATTACAACGTGTTGGGTAATTGAGTGCAATGCCTGAAATGTTTCTGAGCACCTGACACATGCTTACGCGTGTACTCCTCTCAGCATATCAGATCGGTGAACGCTATCATAATCTCCCTTTTAAATGAGCACCAAGGCTCAGAGAGGCAAAGTAATTCGCCCACTTGGTAAGAAGCAGAACCAAAACTAAAACTTAAGTCTGTTCAATTTTAAAGTATATTCTTAACTAGCACTGGAGAAAATTATGAAATGTTTTATAGACGTGGAATGCTCAGAAAAGCAAAACCCAACAGATTTTTAAAAATTATTTTGAGGAAGGCATTGTAAATGTATATCCAGGTAAGCTACATCAACTCTTAGTGAGGCATTCATGTATTATCTAGCTTAAAAATGAAAGATGTTTCTAAATGTATTTCTCTTCCAGCACATACGGTAAAAGTCTTATTTTGAACATAAAGTTGTTTGCATATTATAAAACCAATTTCTCTGAGACCCAATTAAATAAATCATTGACTGAGTGAGTATCTGAAGGGTAGATGTCTGCAACATACCGGATAATGGAGCTTCCAGACTGCCTGGCTGCTTTCCTGTGGTCCGGCTTCATCCACCACACTCCTCTGGTCACCTTTCTTCACCTACAGGGGCTTGAGTCCATGTGCTGTTGTTGCTTCATCTTCTTTTACCAGGTAAACTTTAATTAATCCGAATGTGGGCCAACTCTCATTTCTTCCTCTGTCTTCTAATTCCTGTCCAGTTACCACAGGAAAATCATTATACCGTTTTAAGCAAAAACACAGACCTTATTTTGATTCATAAGCATAAGATGAGAGGTGATGATTGACAGACTAATGTCAAACAAAAAAAATCCAGTGCCAGCCACCTTCTTACGAGCTTGTTTGTGGTAGGTCAGGACTTGGCCCATCGCAGCAAGAAGACACTTAAAAAAAATAGAATTGTCAGGTATTTCGGAATGGCAAGGAATTTCCTCACGTGGCATTAGTTAGGCCTTCAGGGCTTGACATGGTCCCACTCCAGCCTAGTGGCACAGAAGGCCAGGAGGAAGCCAGTGCTTTCTCTGCTCTTGTGACCTGGTGCACTTAATCGTCCCATGTGTGTGCATGAACTACCACATGGGAGACTGGCCTTCATGAGGAACTGGGGAGGCCTGGGGGGAGGCGATCTCCCTGCTCACTTGTATCCTAATGGCATACATCTTTTGCACTGCTTTTTGGCCTGTTTAGTTGAGGTGGTCAGAGCTGGCATTTTTTAGCACACTTCAAAACTGCATCATCTCTTTGTGTTTGGCCTGGCTCACTTTGAAATCTCTGACTATATTCTTTACAAAAGTCTCCACTTACACCACTGGTTAAATTGCTTCCCTCAAGCCCTGTGTCCAGGTATATATCGGTTACTATGTTGTTTCATTACAAGTTCAAAACCATTTTGTCCTATTGCAAACATTTCTAGTGTAGTGTACTCTAGTGTAGTGTATTTGTAGTATACTACAAATTTCTAGTGTATTATAGATTAAAAAGGAATTTTTTTTAATGTTTTACTTTTAAAAGTTTACTTATTTTTAAGACAGAATCCCAGCAGGTCCCGCACTTACGTCAGCACAGAGCCTGACATGGGGCTTGAACCCACAAACCGTGAGATCATGATATGAGCTGAAACCAAGAGTCAGACTCTTAACCGAATGAGCCACCTAGGCGCCCCGGATTAAAAAGGAATTTTCAGTTTAGTTTGATAAACTACCATTTATTTGATGCACCACTTGGAAATATGGTTAGAACAAAAACCATTTGTAAATTGGATAAAGCCTATTCAAGCCTTTGAAATTTAAAATAAAGGGTAGATGATGGAATAACGTGGTTACTGAATTCAGTCTGTCCACCAGTCATTTTTTAAAAATGTTTATTTATTTTTGAGACAGCATGAGTGGGGGAGGGGTAGAGAGGAGGACAGAGGATCTGAAGCAGGCTCTGCACTGACAGCAGCGAGCCTGATGTGGGGCTCGAACACAAACTGTGAGATCATGATCTGAGCCAAAGTTGTATGATCAACCGAGCTACCGAGGCTCCCCCAAAGTCCATTTTTTTTTTTAAGTTTATATTTATAGAGAGAGCAAGACAGAGCATGCACGGGCATGCGAGCAGTGCAGGACAGAGAGAATCCCAAGCAGGCTTCAGGCTGTAAGCACAGAGCTTGATGTGGGGTGTGATCCCGTGAACTGTGAGATCATGACCTGAATTGAAATCAAGAGTCAGACACTTAACTGACTGATCCACCTAGATGCCCCCCAAAGTCATTTTTTAATAAAAGATTTACACTGTATTTTAGGTTTACAGACGGATTTCTGAATGGCCAAGGATGATGGTATTTAGGTCAGGAGGCTGGATGTCAGATTCTGCTCATTTATGAATGTCTACTATGTGATAGACTGGGCTTAGCATTTTCATACTGCATTTAGGCCACAAAAATATTGTAGTTTGGAAGGCATTATCTTCCTCTTACAGGAGACAGAGAGGTTGAGGAATTTGCAGTGAGTCAAACAGAGAGCAGATGGTGGGGCAATACACATAGTAGTTATTGTTAGCTTAAAAATAATTTTGGGGCACCTGGGTGGCTTGGTTGGCTAAGCGTCTGACTTTAGCTAAGGTCATGATCTCACAGTTCCTGGGCTTGAGCCCCGCATTGAACTCTGTGCTGACAGCTCAGAGCCTAGAGCTTGCTTCAGATTCTGTGTGTGTGTGTCTCTCTCTCAGTCCCTCCCCAACTCACAGTCTGTCTCTCTCTTTTGAAAATAAACATTAAAAAAAAAATTAAAAAAATAAAAATAATTTTAAAAGTTAAAGTAATATATGCTTGTGGTAGAAAATTGACAGATTCGTGAAAATAAAATTCCTTGATAATTCCATCAAGTAGACAACCATGGCTATTATTTTACTGTATTTATTCTTTCTGTATACAAATGCATAAATGCATGACTTTTCACTTATAAAAGTGAGATAATACTGTTTTATAAGTTGCTTTCTGCAATTAGTAGTATATCATAAATATCCTCAAGTCTTGTTTGCAACATCACACTTTATTGAATACAAGAGAGTCCACTTCTTAATACACCATTTAATAAATCCCCTTGACACTAGAAACTTTGGTTGAAGTATCTGTGATAAATGTGATGTACATCCTTCGAGTAAATCTTTACACATCACATATGTAGCCACATCAGCTCCAGAAATATTCTTAAACCAGTTCTCATTCCCACCACCAATGCAGGGCGCCTGGGTGGCTCAGTTGGTTGAGTGTCCAACTTTGGCTCAGGTCATGATCTTACTGTTGTGAGTTCGAGTCCCCGTTGGGCTCTGTGTTGACAGCTCAGAGCCTGGAGCCTGCATGGGATTCTGTGTCCCCCTCTTTCTCTGTTCCTTCCCTGCTCACAGTCTATCTCTCAAAAATAAATAAACATGAAAAGTTATTTTTAAAAAAGTATATATTGCAACTATATTTCTTTGATTACTAGTGGAATAAAACTTTTCCATTCTTTGTCTACCTGCATTTCTTCTTTTTCTTAAACTTTGCTTTAAATGTGAAATATTAAAATAAACGAAAAAAAGACCACCTTTGTGATATTGTGCTATTATTGTATCTCCTCAAAGGAAAAAGAAAAACATGATCTTCTCCAATAACAAATTACTTCTGGAATGAAAAACAAATTAACTGAATGAGACACGTGGGCCCATCAGACATATTTCCATGACGCTTGTCACCATAGTACACATGGGGTCATGCATTACTGGAGTTCCTAACACAGGAGTTCCTAATAGGTTTTAGACCATTGAATTATGGGCAAGGGATATGAAGAACAAGAGATATAATACATCTTAATTAATCTGACTTGAGTTCTATAAAGCAGACCCCTCTCCTCGTTTTTGGATGATTGTATACACCTGCCTGCTGGAGATCTCCACTTGGGATTGCCTACAGTATTTCAAATCCAGCATGTCCCAAACTGAATGTACCCCCTGCCTCCCTAAAGCTTCTCACTGTTCTTTTCCTTAGTTAGTAGCATATCCATCTACCCAGAGATTATCAATCTACAAGACTTACTTTTCCTTCAAATACCTCTATTTTCTCTAATATTTCTGTAATTTAGGCCTTTATCTTAATCATTCAATAAATATTTTTGAGTACCTACTATGTGCCAGATCTTTTCCTAAGCTCGGTGGTGGTGGAGGAGAGCAAGGATGAGAGGGAGAAAAAGACAACGCCTTGCCTTTTAGGGGAAGCATGGAGGAGGTAGGCAGGTGAAACAGACAATAAAAAAGTAAATAAGAAATCTAAGATGGAGGTGATTGTTTTGGGTACTATTTCAGGTTGCCTATGGAGGTAACGTTTAACCTGTGATTTAAGACAAGAGCCTGATAGGATTCTGGGAGTAACAATCTAGAGAGGAGATACAGCCAGGTTAGAAGGCAGAAGACTCAAGGAAACGAAAGGGGGCCATGTGGGCTGGCATCAGGCAGAGTAACTGGCAGAGTGAAATCATGTTTGTAGGCCATATAGATACCTGAATGTTACAATGTTGAACATAATGGGAAACCTTTGAAAGTTTTTAAGTGATTTATGTTTCTCAAAAAGAAAACCATGGCTGCCTTGGGAGACTGGATTGTAGGGGTGAAGGTGGAAGCGGGGAGATCCTTGTGATCTGGACCAGGGTGACTGGCAGTGAAGATAAAGAGAATTGGATAGATTCAAAGTATAGGGTAACTCATCCCCTTGCCCTCCACCCCAACTCTAGAATTCATAATCGATCTGCCAAAGTTCTGCATCTTCTGTATAAAATGCGCTCACTGACATCCAGGACACCCTGAATGCTTGTGGCTAGTTGGTTCCTTCTTAGAACATCTGCACACTACTGTTTCCTCCCAAGAGAATTGTGTGATTACCAAGCATCAGTTTGCTTCCAAATTTGTATATAACAGCTGTATTTAAAATTAAATGTAAATAAAGTTATTAATATTATATGAAACAATGAAATATGACAATTAATGATCATTTCTAGGGAAAACTAGGTGAGATGATTTGGAAAGACTTTGTAACAGTATAGGCAAGATAGCAATACAGGACTGCAAACAAAATGGTAAAAATGTGCTTTCTGTCATAGATTCCTTCATACACATCTCATGCCTTCACTCCACAGAAACTAAAGCTAGGTATCAGAAAATGCATCAGGGGTATGGCTTAGCTAGAGGGAAAACCAGAGTGCTCATTAGTAAAAGCATACCAAAGAAAGGCTTTGCACCTCTATTTAAACATTGGCAATGAATATACGTGCATCAAGTTAAAATAAAATGTTTAAGGTATGTAGTGTGGTTTGTGTGTCCCTTTTCGACCTATCACATCAGGTAAGTAAGTGGCTTCGACTTTGGAGGTAGAATTAACGTGCTGGATGGAAAAAGGAATTATGGATAATAATGATCCTTGCCACTTGCACAGCCTGAAGTGGACTCCCTCTTCTGCCTGGCATGCCCTTCTATTCTACTTTTAAGAAGCAGCTAAAGCTATATACTTCTACACTGGCCAATACTTGTCCTCCTTTCCAGCCCTCTCGTCCCTGTAATTCATCACAACTGCTATGTTTATCAGCACACTCACCACAATGCCGTACAGCATACAGATCAGCCTGTATAAAAAACTGTATCAGTGAACTACTTGAAGGGATCATGTGCTTCTCAACAATTTTTATAACCCAGAGCTAACACACAGTAGGTGCTCAATGTTTGTCCAATGGACAAATGAAGGAATACACTATGTACTTTAACCTTTTGAACCGCAAAGTATCTTTGTAACCATAGAATGATGTTACATCTGTCCTATACTGTTATGGACTGAATGTCTGTGTCCCCCTCAAATTCCTATGTTGAAGCTCTAACCCCCGAGTGTGGCTGTATTTGGAAATGGGGCCTCCAAGGAAGTGATGAAGGTTAAATGAGACAGGGGTAGTGTCCTGATCCAACAGGACTGATGTCCTAATGAGACACCAGAAAGCGTCCTCAGCAGACACCACCCACTCCGCTGGCACCTTGAGAACACAAATTTCTGTTTCAGCCATCCAGTCTGCAGTTATTTTGTTCTAGCAGTCTGAGAAGACTATTCCACATGTGTAGAACAACAGGCTGCCTTCTCTTTCGTATTTGGTTTGCCTAAAGGAGCCTCAGAAGTAAGCGATCTTTGGTATGTCTAATAGATGGTTCTCTCCCTTTCGGGTTTCAAGAAAAAAAAATTTCTCCTTTAATCTTTTTTCTTTACTAACAAAATATACAATATCTTCACAGGAAGAAAAGCCTTTTTGTTTGATAAGCTTTTTATCCTCTGTGGTTAAACCTACAGCTCAAATTAAAAAAATAGGTTTTATCATGGTACAACTAACAAAAAACAATTTTTAGTGGTTTAACAAGTGGCTAGACTCTCTGTGATTCCCTTACCCTTCACTCACACTTGCTACACTGTATTTGCAAGATGGTTTTCATAGCACCTCCAGACATTCCTTGAGATCAAAACAAGGGGGGGGGGGGAAGTGGGGGAGGAGAGGCTGTATCAGCAGCATGCTTACCTTCTTACAGGAAAAGCAAGTGATTTCCAGAAGTGGATTGCCAGCATACTTCTATCCATCTCACTGCCCATAATTGGGTCAGAAGTTCAAACCTAGTTGCAAGGGGAGCTGAGAAAATAAGTATTCAGTTTATCTCATTCCTACTTTCGAGGGGGCAAAGAATCTTTCGGGTTAGTCAATGAATGGTATTTGCTATACAGGGAACTGGAAGACAGGACTGGCATATGACCTAATTCTTTTTTTTTTTAATTAAAAAAAATTTTTTTTTTAGAATTTATTTTTGACACAGAGAAAGAGAGAGAGAGAGAGAGAGAGAGAGAGAGAGCGCGCGAGTGAGCATGAGTGGGGGAGGGGCAGAGAGAGGGGGAGATACAGAATCCCAAGCAGGCTCCAGGCTCTGAGCTGTCAGCACAGAGCCCGATGCGGGGCTTGAACTCACAGACCATGAGATCGTGACTTGAACCGAAGTCGGAGGCTCAACCGACTGAGCCACCCAGGCGCCCCTGCATATGACCTAATTCTAAGAAATCTTCCAGATATAAGCTTAATCACTCCAAGGTGTGCTTTTCATTTCACACCTTAGCAAAGCACTTTAGCCAGCATCTAATACTTCTTTGATTACAATTAGCTAGGTTGCAAACATTCCATTAGACATATACCAGGTCTTACCCTGTATCTATTACAGTAAAACACTACCTTTGGCTATTGAGTATATATTACCTGTATTGATTTTTATTATTGTTTTGTGTGAAGCTAATGACACTATTCTAACTTTTCTGTCAATGATAAATAAGAAAGTGGCAAGTCGGTCTTCTAATTTAAGGTTATGGTTAAAACCATAATCTGAGTTAATTAATATTGTGCTTTAGCCACGAACATACCCATAGATTGCCCTTGGCTAGCTTGTCTAAGTTTACATTCCATATTCACATGTTCTACTTCAAGACATCTTTTAAAGGGAAGAATAATTTAGCTTTGTGTAATTACTGCCATCCTTTAAAAAAAATGTTTATTTCAAGAGAGAGTGCATGTGTGTAAGTGGGGGAGGGACAGAGAGAGAAAGAGAGAGAGAGAGAATCCCAAGCAGGCTCTGCACTGTGAGCACAGAGTCTAATGCTCAACGGAGCCACCAGGCACCCTAAGAACTGCCATCCATACTGGTGCAGTAATTTTGTTAGCACAGACTATGACAAGTTCTTATCTAATGTAGCCTAAAATATCATTCAAATCTGAGACTTTATCAGAACAGAAATGTATACATCTGTCCTAACTGAAGACCTTAAACAGGGAGGAAAACTGGAGTTGAGAAAGAAAAAAAAATAAAATCATGTTTACTACACAAAAGCACAACTCCTAAGGTTCTATACGGTAGTTACAGGTGACCTACAATTTGGCTTAAGGCTGCTCCAAAAACAAATCAAAAAAGAGAAACACAGTAACAGAGTCTTTAGGATAAAAACAAACCAATTCTTTAAGAACAGGCTTTACTGCTACTGAGACCTAAGAGAATTTTCTCCCATGAGTCCTTATAAAGGGTACACTGTGTAGTATAGCAGACATCAGCCTTAAAAACACTTGCGTTGTACAAGTTCTAATGATTATTTTGCTAGTAGAAGCCAACAGCACAGAAGCAAAGTGCAATATAGTAAAGATAATTCTATTATCTTTAGGAAGAAGTAAAATGTGGATAATCTATGTGGCTCTTTGAACATCTTCCAGAGGATAAAATTTAGATTCTTCTCCTTACTAGTTAGGAATACAGACTTGTTTTTAACATAATCCCCAAACTCCTCTATTCCTGTAAGTAACAAAACTCATTTCAAAACCAGACAAATTATTTGCAGACTGAAGGCCACTGTTCCCTTCTGATATCACAGATGGTTAGAGTAGACTACATACATAATTTATCTGAGAAACATGATTTTCTAAATAAATGTGCTTTAAATGTGTAATCTCAGGATAGTAGACAAATAAAATGCATTTTAAAATGCTAAGTTTTATGGTTTTACTACCTATACATGAACTTAATTTTTAGAAGCTTAAGTTAAAAGATTATCCACAAAAGTATTTTCTGCTTGAATTATGTTCAATTTTTTTATTAATATTGGTTACATATGAAGTGTACTGCACCTATTCACAAAGACTTAAAATTATCAGTAATATGAAGTATAAACTTAAAAAAATCATAAACCCATTCCATGTCTGTGAAATGCAGCAGTTAAGTATAATTAAATTTACAATAATTGTAAGGGATAGAGAGAACATTGAAATTGAAGGGGGAAAATGGTATTCAAGATCTAAACAACATAGCTACTGCTGTACTGAAAAAATAATTTATTAAATGAATATAATACTGGGAATAAAATGCATCACAAAAGTAAAAAAAAAAAAAGTAAATTCTAAATATAAATAATAGTGGCTTATCAACAAGGGTTTTTCTTTACTCATCCAAAACTTTACATACAATGTTCTTAAAGGCTAGATTTTGAAAATGTATGGTTCACTTTAAAGCAGACTTGAATATAGCACTATAACATCTAAAATTCAGCAAAGATCATCTTGTTTTATTCGACTAAAAATGATATTAATTTAAATGATTGTTCTTTTTACGCCTTTTTAGGCCTAGAATATTTGAAATGAACAGATAGAATAGTTTATTACATTCTTTCTATCTCCCAAGATAGTAAACACATTTCTAGTATACTTTGTGGAATATATTTTGAGAGAAAACATACCTGCGCATTTGGACAAAGGTTTTTTTTTTTTTTTTTTTTTACAATTTTTGGTCCTTTGGTAAAAAGCAGTCCCTTTTTAGATCAAAAGTTGACAATAGCCAATTGATCTTTTATCTACTTAAGTAGAATTTTAAACAACCACATTTTAATATGTACATCAAGATACCGATAAACTTTTAGATAGTGAAGAAAACAAAACTGGAGATCGTTATTCTATTTCCCTAGTAAGTTTCCCTCAGCTTTTAGAAAGCACATGCAGTTCAAAAAACCAAGTGGAATTTCAGAATGCTAGCATGATCACAGTACTTATTAACAGCAATATGCAAAGCAGTGGAAATAGAAAATAAATGAGTAACTACATATTATAAAAACGAAACAAGGCACTTTGAACAACTATAAGCAAATCTGAAATAAACACTTTTTCATAAAGCTGACTCACAGATTCTAGCAGACTGGTGTATAAAAGTGAAATAGTGAAGGCACTACATAAGTTTTTCCTAACTCCACTTACTAAAGAAATTCACCAATTAAACTTGGCACAAAAGAGTTTAATTATCATAAAGTGCATCACTTGGCTAAATATATTAAAAGGAAAATCAGCCTTAATACATTATAGCAACATATTCACATATGCAGAGATAAAAATGCAATCCCAGGAGTCAACATAGTTAGGAACTTTATAGTATATATGGCTTTTTATTTTGTGTTGTTTTTTTTTTTATAACTCCCTATTTGCTTAGAATCAATATTTTCAAAAGAGTATATTTTGATTAGCAAGAAGAGGTAGTATTCTGAAAGAGGCAAACTCACTGATTCTACAGGTAGAGATTAAAGATTATGTGGAAAATCAGTACAACATATTATAATAAACTAGGACACTTATAATATTCTGATAATGAGTTAGCTTTTAAAATCAAGGCTATTTTATCACTTTAGCTATGTTATTATATGTTACTATAGCTCTTTCAAATAGTTTTCCTTTGGTATTAGAAAGTTTTCTTCTTTTTAAATAGCAATAACATTGCAACAGGCAATTTTTATTTACAGATGGCAAACATGTCAATATTTAAAACTTAATTCATCTTTACCACTGATTTAAACCACTAATGAAAATATATCATGTCAGAGATACAAAGAAGTATATATCAACCAGATAGCAACATGCATTTAATGTCCACTTAACTGATATAATTGGCAATTTAAACACAAACACAGACACGCATACACACACACACACACACACACACACACACACACACACACAAGCGCGCATACACACATTAGTTTGGAGCAATATATTGGCAAAAAGCCAAAATAATTTATGCACATTATTTAAGAATTTAGTTTTGATAACAGAATTCTAACTAGATTTTTTTTTGGTGTATTAAATACAAAGGTTGGATAAAAGATAGTTTAAAGCAGCAATGAATACATTTCCTATCCCAATAACTTAAAAAACTTTTCTTTATGTAAACTTTATACATGTGCAATCTTTTTGTTTTCTGTAAATGCTTCAGTCTGTCTTTTATTTTTAACTATTTCCCACTCTATTCTAAATTTGCCGAAACATAGAAATGGAAGGAACTGCTCGCAGTTAGTCGTCCTCAGCACTGTATGCCACTTCTGCTACTTCTATGTCTGATACAGAATTTTCAGGTTCACTCAAACTTAAGCATGGCTTATCATCAGCTCTGCAAAAAAGAGAAACATGTCAATAAAGGGATTAGATACATGCTGTTTCCCTTCACTATCACCTTTCAAATTTTACCTAATGTAAAGAATATTTAAATACTAATGGGAAATATTTCATGGAAAAGAATATTTAAATATTTGATCAGAAATTTAATCATTTTTAAGTTGTTACAACACCTTTGGAGATATATTTTTAATTCTTTCAGCTCTTTCAACTATCATTTATCAATAAAATATAGTGACTTTCACCAACATAAAATTTGTTCTCATAATTACAGCTTACCTGCTACCACTAAAGTATTAATAATGACTTTGGATTTATAAGTAATAAATATTCTATGTGCTTTCAAATATACTATCTTTTTATCATTCCTGTAGGTAGGCAGGCTGGTTGCTATTACAGTATCCCACTTTTTGAATGGAAAAAGACTGAGAGAGATTAATTTGTCAAGCTTTACAAAATTAATAAATTAACTGAGTACTTAATTTAGATCTATCTTCAAAGTAAGTAATAACATTTACAGCCTGGATTCTAAACACTCATTTTTAGGCACAGCTTAGAATATCTGTAAGTCTTTCTCTGCTCAGATTTATGATACAATAACATTGGGTTCATAAAAAATACTCTATAGAGTATTAGTGCCTATTTGCCTCTAGTTATTCAGATGATTGGGCTACAATAAACCAAATATTATTTACCTAGATTCTTCATGTAAATCATCTCTATCAACCTCAGGTGCAGAGGACTCCACCTTTGGGATGTGTCCACCTTCCGTTCCACACATGAGCAGTGATTCTTCAGGTTCTAAAGACAATGTTCTAAAAGTAAATTATAGCAACAAGTTATTTTCTACAAATAAGTACTGGTTTGTTTTTGTAAATACATGTAGCTTTAGCAGTCTTCAGCTATTCTTTTTTTTTTTTTTTTTTCTTTTTAACATTTATTTTTGAGAGACAGAGAGACAGAGCACGAGCGGGGGAGGGGTAGAGAGAGAAGGAGGCACCGAATCTGAAGCAGGCTTCAGGCTGTGAGCTATCAGCACAGAGCCTGATGGGAGGCTTGAACCCATGAATAGTGAGATCATGACCTGAGCCAAAGTTGGATGCTCAACTGACTGAGCCACCCAGGTGCCCCAGTCTTCAGCTATTCTTAAAATGGCTAATAAGGTGCTGACTCTGGGAGTCAACAGAGAAATTAGTACTTATGATTAATGTAAAGTGATTTTAACATCAATTCAATATATGCTGACGGGAATGCAAACTACAACTTTCACATGTGAAAAATTAGTGTAAGTGCCTTGAAACAAAGATGCCACTTAAATAGGGTAAAGCGAATAATGTTTATCTTGTTGAACAACTAGAGGCTTATTTTTCTGATGTTTCCCATCCTTCAAATGTTCAGCCTCCTAAATAAATTATCAAAAGGCAACTTTTCCAACCTACAAGGAAGTATACTAAGAGTCTAAGACTTTTTGAATCAGAAATTTCCTAAATCATATTAAAATACAAAGGGCATTTAGCCCAGAGTATTGAGTTGAATTAGTAAGGCCAAAAATGCAAGTATCACAATATACCTAATTCTGTTCTCTAGAGTATCTATATGAAGTTGCTTTTCATTGAGCAGTTTCTTCAGTGATTCCACCTCTTTTTGTTTTTCAAGTAGTTCTTTTTGAAAACGGTAATTTGTCTCTTCTAAAGTTTCACAGAAAGCCTTGAAAACAAACAAAAAATGAAGAAAAAATTAATTACTTATGCAGTATCTCCCTCAAGAGCATTACTAAAGAGTCAAAGAACATAATCAAAATAATATGTATGCAGCCCAAACAATTTGTTCTCTTCCCGCATTTTTTTTTTTTTTGGTCTTTGCTATCTTGACACTCAATCCTCACCTACCTTGTGGACTTATAATTACAAGTCCCTTTTCCTAAGAATTGTTAAGTAGTAGGCCATCGTGCTTGAAATGAGTATGTGATAACCCTCTAGTGTAGGACTGGGAAAAAATAACCAGTAACCACTGTTAAAGTTTCTACTCTCCTTCATCTATTTTTGCCTGGTCCTAGATGAATACGTTTTGAAAAATGTGGCTATTCATTTGTATTAGCTCAGCAGGTATATTATTATAACAACCTCCTCAATAGCACCTATTTATTTTTCCCCAACATTGCTTTCCTCTTGCTTCTCCTTTTACCATATTCATTCAAAACTGACATTCTACCCATCATACCCAGATGCTAAATCCTGCTGAAATAAAGATTAAAACAAATAAACAAAATCATACTACCATAAAAAATGTCATGAAAAAATGTGGGTTACTTATCTTGATGAGGCTTTCAGTGAAACTGATCAATGCTTCTAATTATTCCTAGTTGTCTATATCATTCCCTGTCTTCTCTGTGACTACTTTAAACCTTCACTCTTGGCAAGTCCACTTATGACATGTTACTATTGCTGATTCCAAACCCAGATGATACTGATTCCTATACCAGGAAAAACCAAATCCCTGACTCCCCGATTCTCAACTACATTAGCATCCTGCGCTTGTCCTCAAGAATGTCCCTGAATGACTCAAGTCATCTTGTGTACCCTACCTCCTCTGGAAACATGCTCTATCCTATGTACCCCTACCTCCTCTGGAAGCATGCTCTATCACATACTTTCTCTTAAATTTTCAACTTTTCCCCTTCCTCTGGACCCTTCATTTACTTGATAAAGTTGACTCAAGTTGATGAAGCCTAAAAATTTCTCCATATTAAAAAAAAATTATCTCCACCACCCACTTGATCAAGAGTCTCTCTAGCTACTAACGCAATCTCCTTCCTTTCAAAACAGAGAAGTTTTCCACAAAAAAAAGTACTTCTCACTCAAATTGAGCCCCCAATTTACCTCTAAAATCACGAAATTAGAGAAGTTTTGCTCTCTTTTTCTCTACTAACCATGCCCAGGCAAAGGCTAACAATGACCTTCTAACTGGAAAATCCAAAGTACTGTTTTTATTAACTACACTGAATGTCACTCACCAGTGACTTAATTAAAAAAAAAATTAATGGAAACCTCTTTCACTGGCCTCCATAAAACTTCCTGGCTGGCCTCTTAACTTTGTTAGTTACTTCTTAGTTTTCTATTTGCTCTTTACATGTGGGCATTCATTAAAGTTTTGCCCTTGGTTACATAATCTCTTGCTCTATATGCCATCCCTAGGCAATTGCACTTACTGTTAACATGTCAGCTCTCATGTTTATTCTATCTAACTTCCAATGTGGTTTGCTGTTGCTGTTGTTAATCTCCAGCCCACACCTTTCCTGAGTGCATGGACATCATTCATATACCTACTGGTCCTCTTCAGAAGAATTAGATGTACCAATGGCAAGTCAAATGGTGTTCACAAAGGAATATCTATTCTACCTCCTCATCTTCCAAGCCACCGGGCAGGCATCTTAGATCACTCCATTTCCCTACCTACTTTCTATGACCCAAGGATAACTCAGTTTTTCTACTCTCCCTTCCCCTCACCCCCCACTGCCTCATCAACACTGCTTGTATTTTTGTCATTTGTTCTCATTTCTACAGTCTTTAATTGTTAACCAAACTATACCACCAGTAAACTAATTGGTTTACCTATGTTCACTTAGGCACTCTGCTAATCTAAACTGGCTTTCTTTTTTTCTGTTGTTTTTTAAATTTTTTTAAACGTTATTTATTTTTTGAGAGAGACACAGCGTGAGTGGGGGAAGGACAGAGAAAGAGGGAGACACAGAATCTGAAGGAGGCTCCAAGCTCCGAGGAGCCATCAGCACAGAGCCCGACGCGGGGCTCATACTCGGGAACGCAAGATCATGACCTGAGCCAAACAAAGTGAGACACTGAACCGACTGAGGCAGCCACGTGCCCCTAAGCTGGCTTTTTAAAAAACAGATCTGATAATGCTACCTCTGACTCACTACTGCCTAAATAATAAGGTCAAATATCTTACCTTGACAAATGAAGTATTATGTGACATATGCCTTTCACCCCAACTTCATAGCTTTTGCTCTATTTCCTTTTCCTGTCTTCTAGTCCTCCTCATACCCCATGTTCCACCTAACTGAATTACTTTCAGTTTCTCAAATATTTGTCTTTATATAAGTGGAAGTATATAATACCTAACATTCTGTGGCTTGCATTTTTACCTAATGACATAAGATGAACCTTATAAACATTCCCAGATTTAAGACCTTGGGTATATTCACATTATGAAAAAACCGAATACTTTTCAACTATAATGGAAATAGAACCAGGAACACAGACAAGAAGAAAAAAAATGAACCACACATAACTTCCATTGATCACAGCACGGGGGGTGACTAAACAAAATAAGGCCTCTGGCTATAAAATACCTAGCTAAAAACCCAACTTTTAAAATAGCTATGTGGGCAAGAAACAGAGGTAAGTCTCAGGGAACAAAAATCAAGAGAAATGAAAACAAGTGCCACGAGCACCGACACTATGTCTTTGGATAGTGGGAGGAGGGTTGAAGAGAGGTTATTTTTTGGTCATTTTGAACCTTAAACACCAAGATGGGACAAGAGATGAGGAGTCAGGCACATTTTAAGGGCTAGTGACCAAAAAATGAGACACTCAGGAATAAAACAAGGACTTTAAAAAGCTAAGTCATTAATAAAACTCACTCATCAAAATAGGAATGCATCAAGGAAGACTGTTTGTCTCATCTTGGCTTTTAGGTGGGAGAGCTAAAGTCTTCTGGAAGAATCTACAACCATGAGCTAATAATGCCTCATGTGGATTTTGCACTGAATTTATAACTATCACAATTAGCCAGAAACACCCAAGCTTAGAAATCAGCATAAAAAATGGTCCAGGATCAACAATACTCAAGGTATCTCAGCAGAAGCAAACAAATTTCCATGGAAGAATATACCCTCAACTTTGGCTGTTAAGGTTTCCTGTAGACAAACTTCTAATCAAAGTAAATTTATAATCCAAAATTACAAAACACACTAGGAAATCATCCAACATAAAAGAAAGTGAACAGACCCCAAAAACAGAAAAATTAGGATCCCATAAATTTCAGATAGCATATTACTAAAGACCATAAAATATGAACAAGTATAATGACTTGAAAATATTTTTTATTTTATTTTTTATTTTTTTTTAATGTTAATTATTGAAAGACAGAGAGAGTCAGAGTGTGAGCAGGGGAGGGGCAGAGGGAGAGGGAGACACAGAATCTGAAACAGGCTCCAGGCTCTGAGCCGTCAGCACTGAGCCCGACGCGGGGCTCGAACTCACAACCCGCGAGATCATGACCTGAGCCGAAGTTCGACGCTTAACCAACTGAGCCACCCAGGCACCCTGAAAATATTTTTTAAAAGCCACTATCAAAAAAACATCAGGTATAACTGAGACAAAACAAACAGAATGTCAAGACATGAGAAATATAGTCAATATTATTAAAATCTTAATGGAAGTATCAAACAGTAGTATAATCCTGTCTGAAGACAATACAATAAACTGGGAGGGAGAACAAAGAAAATTGCAGAATTTATAAATTGAAGAATAAAGACAGATGGAGATAGAGAACATGAAGGAAAGGTTAAGACAGATGGAAAAGGAAAAAAAAAAAGAAACTGACACACACATTTATACATAGAGTTCCTAAAAAAGAGAACAGAGAGAATAAGAAGCAACACTTCGTGGGAAAACAGCAGAAAATTTTCACAACTGATTAAATACTAGCACTTTCAGATTTGGGAAGAATAATGCATCCCAAGGAAGCCAAAAATAGAAACCACCCACACACAAGATAGTAAAATTGCAAATGCCAAAATCATTTAGATCATTTAGATCTTTAGAGAAGATCTCTAAAATACTAGGAAAGAAAAAGTTTACTCTAAAGGGACAACAATGAACTGAGAATAGATGGTTCACAGCAACGGTCTACAGCAGAGGCAGTGGAAAAGACCTCGAAGCACGAAGAAAAATGATATCAAGGTAGAATTCTAGGCCCAGTTATATCATACTTCAAGAAAAAGAGCAAGATTTTAAAAATTTCAGACATTAAATACCTATCCATTACCAACACACATTCACTAAAAGAGAACTATTAAATGACGTATTTCAAGGAGCAGTTAACTGAGCCCCAGTGGAAAGAGTGAGGTGAAAGAACATGGAATGGTGAGCAAAGAAAGTGGCAGGTAAATCAAAGGAAGCACTGGCTCACTTTGGGAAGGCTGGAAACAACCTGGTTCTAAATTATCTGATGAGAACAACATATGACCATTAAATAAAAGACAGTGAATACAGAGCTTAGAAGCCAAGAATAGAGGAAAAAAGGGAAGAAAGAAAACACATTACGTATATAAAGGGAAGGGAAGGAGAAGCAGGGTAAATAAAAAGCACAAAATAAAATGAGAGAAATAAATACAAGTATATTGGTAATTACTGGACACATTATAACATAAATTCACCAAATGACATATTTTTCTGTTTACATCAAAACCCAAAAATCTACCTCTATGATGCTGACAAGAAACACACTTTAAATACAAAGATAGAAAAATACTTATAAGGCAACAGGCAAATCTGCTCTTTCTTCCCCACAAAAGGTATAGTTCTATGAATATCAGAGCAATGCATTTCAAGTGGAAAACATCAGGCACAAAAACAGTCACTATCTAATAATAAAAGGAATGATTCACTAGGGATATTTCAACTACAGAATTCTAAAGAAAAAAATTAACAACAAATCATAATGAGGGAATTAAGTATACTACTTTTGGTAATTAAGATGTTAAGATATTTTTAAAAATCATGAGAAAACAGCCTTACATCAATGTAGTTTAAAATCTGTACAAATTGGCAATCTTCTAAAAAAATACATCAAACTTGATCCCTAAAGAAACAGTCAAATAAACTCTACTCATTAAAGAAACGTAATCAGTTGTTGAAAATCTATGCATAAAACTATTGAACAAACCAAAGAAAATATCAGACTCAGGTTGTTTAATAGGTGAGTTCTAATGAATACTCAGGGAACCAACAATACTAATCTTACTCAAATGATTCTGGAGAAAAGAAAAAGAGACTATTCCTCAACCTATGTAAGACCTGTATAATCCTGGTGCCAGATCCAACAACAATAACAGGGAGGAAAATTATACTGCAAAAACTCTAAATAAAATCATTACGATCCAAATCCAGCAATTAAAAAAAAATGCTGAATGAGTTAATTTCATAAATGAATAATGTTTTAGCATTTAAGAATCTGAGAATGTGATTTACCACACTAACAGATTAAAAAACCCATATGATTATCTTGAAAGATGTAAGCAAAAGCATTAATAACATACACATACCACAACCTTTCAACAAACTAGGAATAGAACTTCCTTAGCCTAAAAACACAGACAAACAAACATAACCCACAATTACCAACAGCTTGTAGGACACACCATATGTAACTAATGGTGAAATACAAAATCATTTCCTTTAAAGTTAAGAAGAGAGGAAAAGGATGCTCACCATAAATGCTCCTACTTAACTCCAAAGTTTCTACTTAGCACACAAAAAATATGAAAATGAAATGAAAGGTATTAAGGATTAAAAAAGAAAAAACATAGCTGTTAATATTTCAGAGGATGTGATTATGTATATAGAAATCTAAAAGGATCTACAAACTAATGAGAGATTTCATCAAAGATGTAACATAAAATATATAGAAAATAATAACAGTAACAAATTAGAATATAAGAAAAATACCAATTATGATAAGAAAATCCATAAAGAATTCTATAGCTTTCCCTACAAGTTTAAGGAAAAAAAAAATCACCTTCATTAAAGACTTTTAAGCAAAGATCTATTGATAGAAAGATTCAATTCTGTAATGACTCTGATCTTCAAAATTTATCAGTAAATTTATTGTAATTCAAAACAAAATACCACCAGGATCTTTCATAAAACTCACAAGTTGATTTTAAATTTCATATGGGAAAACAAATAGTCAATTTTGAAGAACAAGGAAGGGAAACCTTGCCTTGCCAGATACAAAGATTATAAAGCCATAATAATTAATTAACACAGTACAGACTTAATAAAGAGATAGAATAATAATAATAGTAATAAAAGAAAATAGAAACTCTGGAATTGGAAAAGCACAATACCCAAAGTGAAAAATTAACAAAAGGGGCTCAATAGCAGATTGGAAATGATACAAAAATGAGTCCGTGAGCTAGAAGATAGACCAATAGAAATTATTTAATCTCAAGAGCTGAGGGAAAATGATTGGGGAAAAAACCAAAAAACGAAAGACATAACAAAAAAAACCAAACCAGTATCCAGAAACATGTAGTACAATATGAAGTATACAAACGTGGGTAATGGTAATGCCAGAAGGAGAAGGGCAAAAGAACAAGACTGAAAAATTAGTTGAAGAAATAATGGCCAACAATTTCATAAATGTTACATAAAGCATTAATTTGCCAAATCCAAGAAGCTCAATGAAGCCAAATTAGGATAAACACCTTGACACATCATAATCAAACTGCTGAAAGTCAAGGGGCACTTGGGTGGCTCAGTTGGTTAAGCATCTGACTCTTGATTTTGGTTCAGGTCATGATCTCATGGTTCATGGGATCAAGCCCTACATCGGGCACTGAGCTGACAGCGTGGAGCCTGCTTGAGATTCTCTCTCTCCCTCTCTCTCTCCCTCTCTCTCTCTCTTTGCCCCTCCCTCCCAGCTCACACGTGCACGGTCTCTCTCAAAATAAATAAATGTTAATAAAAAAAAAGGAAAGTAAAAAAAAAAAAAAGTCTTGAAAATAGCAAGGGTGGAACAGCTCATCATGTTCACAGGAACAATGTAATTAAAGGTTGACTTTTCATCAGAAATGATGGAGGTCAGAAGACAGGAATGACACAAAGTACCGAAAGAAAAAAACCTGTCAATAAAACCATCCTTCAAAAATGAGCTTTCCCAGATAAACAAAGACTGAGAATTTGTTGCCCTCAGACCTGCCTTACAAAAAATATTAAAGGAAGATGTTGAAGCTGAAAGAATGTAATGCCCGATGATAACATCAATTCACAGGAAGGAATCAAGAGGGCTGTTAATAGTAAATAAATAGATAAATATAAGAGTTTATAACATATTTTTCCCATTTCCTAATTTCTTTATAAGAGAAAAGACTATACATAGAAGTAATTATTACACTGTATTATTGGGGTTATAACATAGATTTAAAATATGTAATAATAGGGGTGTCTGGCTGGCTCAGGAACATGAGTTTGAGCCCCAAATTGGGCCTAGAGCTTACTTTAAAAAATATGTAATAACAGCAATACAAAGGAGGGGGGGAAAGATATATGGACATCAAGTTTATAATTTACTGGAATTACGTATTACTCTGAAGTGGACTGTGTTAAGATGCATACTATAATGCATACTACAGAAACCACTGAAAAATAAAAAACATAAAAATTTCTACAGAGGAATCAAACTGGCATACTAAAAATACTTCTTTTGCACAAGAGTAAGCAGTAAAGGAGAAAGAGGACCAAAAGAGATGAGACAGATAGAAAATAAATTGCAAAATGGCAGATGTAAAGGGTAAAGATGTCAGACTAAAGAAAAGACCAAGACATAACTACATGCTATATACAAGAAATAGAACCTAAGGCTGAAAGACACAAACTGAAAGCAAAAAGATGGAAAGACATATACTAGGCAAACAGTAACCATAAGAGAGCTGTAATAAATAAGACTGTGTGGTACTAGCACAAGGATAGGTACCTAGACCAATGGAAGAGTATGAAGATCCCAGAAACAAACCCATTCTTTTATGTTTACTTGACTTTTGATAAAGGTGCCAACTCAATAAAGGTACAGACACAATTAGATATCGGTAGGAACTTAAGACCTTTACCTCACACCTTGTTAAAAAAATATCAGGTCAGGATGGATTACAGGCCTACGTGTAAGAACTAAAACTATAAAACTCCTAGAAAAAAAGGGAGAAAACTTTTGTGACCCTGTATAAGGTAAAGAATTTTTTATTTTTTTTTGTTTTTTAAGTAGGTCCATACCCAACGTGAGGCTTGAACCACAACCCTGACATCAAGAGTCAGATGCTCTACTGACTGAGCCAGCCAGATGCTACTGGGGAAAGAGTTCTAAATGACACAACACTAAAAGCATGAGCCATTTAAAAAAAGTGATAAAATGGGGGCACCTGGGAGGCTCAGCAGGTTAAGCATCTGACTTCAGCTCAGGTCATGGTCTCACGGTTTGGAGTTTGAGCCCCATGTCAGACTCTGTGCTGACAGCTCAGAGCCTGGAGCTTGCTTCAGATTCTGTGTCTCCCTCTCTCTCTGCCCCTCCCTTGTTTGTGCTCTGCCTCTCTCTCTTTCAAAAATAAACATTAAAAAAATTAAAAAAATAAAAATAAAAGTGATAAAATGAACTTCATTAAAATGAAAAACATTAGTACTTTATTTTTTTTTTTTTTTAATTTTTTTTTTTAACGTTTATTTATTTTTGAGACAGAGAGAGATAGAGCATGAACAGGGGAGGGGCAGAGAGAGAGGGAGACACAGAATCGGAAGCAGGCTCCAGGCTCTGAGCCATCAGCCCAGAGCCCGACGCGGGGCTCGAACTCACGGACTCACAGACCGTGAGATCGTGACCTGAGCTGAAGTCGGACGCTCAACCGACTGAGCCACCCAGGCGCCCCAAAACATTAGTACTTTAAAAGGCACCATTAAGAAGATGAATACAGATCAGGAGAAAATATAGGAAAATCAGATATCTGATAAAGGACTTATATCCAAAATAAAGAACACTTATAACTCAATAAGACAAACAACCAAACTTGGAAAAAAATGGGCAAAAGACGTAAATAGACAATTCATCAAAGAAAACATAGGAATGGCTAAAAAACACATGAAGAAGTGATCAATATATTAAAAAAGTGACCAACATGTCATTATGGAAATGTGAATTAAAACTATAGTGAAATACCACACTACACACTCACAAGAATGGATACACTCCAAAAGACAGATAAATCAAATATTTATAAGGACATGGATAAACTGGAGTTCTCATACACTAGTGGTGGGAATGTCAAATGGTATAGCTACTTTAGAAAACCGTGAGTTTCTTTAAAAAGTTAAACTTTATTTGCCATATAAGCAAACCTTCCACCTCTAGGGATCAATCCAAGAGAAATGGAAACAAATGTGCACACAAAGCCTCTATGAGATTGTTCACAGCACCATTATTCAAAATAGCCAAAACTGGAAACTACTTAAATGTCCCAAAACTGGTCACTGGATAAACAAATGTGGTATGTGCATACAATGGAAAATCATTCAGCAATAACAAGTAATGAAATATTCACAGAGGCTATATCATAGTTGACCCTCAAAAACACGACACTAGTGAAAGAAAGTAGATGTAAAGATTATACTATATGTTATGCATACTGTATTTGTAAAAGATTATGTACATTGAATACTGATCTCACACACACACACACACACACACACACACACACACACACACACTATGACTCTATTCACATAAAAAATATCCAGAACAGGTAAAGTTGTAGAAACTGAAATCAGATCACTAGTTGTCTGGAGCTGGGAGTATGGACTGATTGCAAAATGGCTTGTAGGGAATTTTTGTCAAAAAGATGGGAATTTCTGAAATTGGATATGGAGATGGTGGCATACTTCTATAAATGTACTAAAAATTATTAAATTGTACATTTACAATGGAATAGCAAATAGTTAATTTTATGGATGAAACTTTTACCTCAATAAAGCTGTTTCCAAAAAGCTATGGCATTCACTCTAATATAAAGAACAGACTCAGTTTAACCAAAAAACATTATAAATCTACCAATTAAATCTGTTCCATTTAAGTGCAATTGAACAGTTGGGGAAAAAAACTTGCATAAAATCCTTCCTAATCTATTATTACCAAATCTATTTTGTGTATCTGGCCAATTGCTTCAAGAAATAGGCCGCTAACACATGAATTAAAGTAATTTGAGTAGCATCAAGCTTGAGTTGAATTGACAACAGAGAATAACTTCTACTTCTGAAGGTAAGTTTTAATTGATTTTAGTTGTAGGTTCTTTATTTTTGATATTTAGAAGCTTGGCATACAAATAGTACTTTTAAATGTAGTAAAATAAATTTCTGGATGATTTTCTTTTCTTTTGAAATAGTAAAAATAAGGAGAAAAATGCAACGTTTAATTTTAGAGCTTCATTGATGGCATGGCATGTATGAATTTTTATTTTTTCACTGAACTAGTTCATGTATTTCAATGAAAGAAACCTTTGACTCAAACATTAAAAGCTTTCTGTGTTAAAACTACAAAGGTCTGAAATTATAATATTTTGCTATTTGCTATTCCATTCAAGAAACAATGTGGTTATTGTACTGTATTATTTGTTCCTCTTTCCATGTGATATGTAATACACCACTTACCCTGCTTTCTTCTAGGCTATCAAATGGACCTGGTGGATCATCCAGACAAAGAAATTCTCTCACTGCGAGGCTTTTCAAAGGGGAAAAAAAAATAAGCTGGGGTACAAATAAGTTTACAAAAGAGAGCAAAAAGCAAGTGTTACTTTGAAGCCATTACAGTGTTTTAAACAAATCGGTTTTGCATATATACTAAAAGCAGCAAGTTGGTTTATGTGTTTTTACATAAACAACCAAATACAAATATAAAATCTATAAAAGATACAAAGACTTTAAGTCACTTTCTAAGATCTTATGAAGATAGAGATTATGAATTCATGCTATATAAAAACTGCAAGACATAAAATATAAGTCAAAATAATGGTATAAGAGACCAACCTAAATGATGAATAGAAACAGTATTACTTCCAAAACAATATCAATTTAAAGTAGTCTAAAAATGTCATGATCTTGTTATGAAGCAATACCATTTCTAATTTATACTTTGTTTCTTCCTCAGGAGATGCTTCTAAAGCAACTAAAAAGTATTTACTCTAAAACAAGTTAAAGATTTTTGTTGCAATCATGTTTACTACACTAATTTAGTTAAATATTTTCCCTAAAGAGTTTAAGAGAAAAAAATTCTGAACTCATTTTTGAATTACCATAAATTTCAAAATAATGAAATACAGTTGACCCTTCAATCATACAGGGGTTAAGGGTGCTGACTCCCTGTGCAGATGAAAATCTGCATGTATCTTTTGACTCTCCAAAAACTTAACTACTAATAGCCTACTGCTGACTGGAAGCTTTACCAATAACATAAATGGTCAATTGATACATACATTGTATATTATATACTATATTTTTACAATAAAGCTAGAGAAAGGAAAATATTAAGAAAATCATAAGGAAAATACATTTATAGTACTATGCTGTAAAGAATCTGCATATAAGAGGATCTATGTAGTTCAAACCCGTGTTGCTCAAGAGGCAACTGTAATATGGAAAATATGATTTTTTGATGTGCTGCATAAAGGAGATGTCAGGAGATGTCACCCATATACTGAGAAGGGAATGGAATGCTGGGGTTCATGCAGGTGAGACAGGTTGATGACAGGGGATGGTCATGAAGAGCTAAATGGAACAGTGAAAGCTTTCCAAAAGAAAAAGCAATATGAATTAATATAAAGAAGTGGCGTTAAGAAAATGATCCAGAAGACTCCAAAGAGGAGTAAATTTGTGGAGTATAAAATCTTGACAATATAGGTAGTAGTAAAGGACACACATTCAGGGAAACTGAGAAAAAAAGCTGAGTACTCATAATCATGAAATCATACAGATGGAAAGGATCTTAAATGTGATCTAGTTGCTTTCTAAAAGATGTGATCCATAGTATGCTTTCTATCCTTTACATGCGTTCAGCCAGGAGTATACCTAAACACCTCCAGGTTTAGAGAACGTTCCACCTCTTAGAATAATCCATCTTATTCTTGAAAAATACTGAAAATTAGAGAATTATTTTTTTTCCCCTGAGCTGGGCTTTTACTCCCCGCAGCTTCTATTCAATGAATCTCAGTTGTGCTTTTGAGCCATTCAGGGTAAATCTAAGTCCTCTTTCACATGATAACCCTAAAAGAATGTAAAAAATGTTATCTTTCCTCTAACCTTATATTTTTCCAAAACAATACTAATACACTAATATCTTCTTTTCTTTTAACCTGTACACAATTTATTGAGTACTTAAAGCCTATATGGTCTCTGCATTCATGGAGGCAACATTTTTTCCTCCATTTTACTGAGGTATAACTGACAACTAACTGTATATATTTAAGGTGGACAACTCGATTTAAGTACACATGGTGAATTGCGAACTACAATCAAGCTAATTAACATACCCATCATGCCACATGGTTATCATTCCTAATACTTTCAAAGTACATTGCACACACAGGGCTCTCTCATACTCTGTTTTGTTTAATTTTCACAATAATCATTTGAGGTGAGGACAGGCATTGCATTTCCATTTTATAAATGATACCAAAGTTCAAAGAGTTAAAATGACTCATACAAGGTCACAAGACCTTAAATCTGTCTTCTGAGTGAATATATGTGCTTTTTTCTACATTTAAATTCTTTCCTATTATGTTTTGGTTCATTTGGATTCTTTCCCCTTGCTGGTCACTTCTCTCAGACCGCATTCAATTTGTCTGTCATCCTTTAACCAAGGCCTCTAGAATATTGCAGTTGGTCTAACAGAAAAGAGAATAGGACCACTATAGATTCTTTTGGTTTAGATATTATACTTCTATCCACCTATTATTTATATTAGAGAACCAACTATTAGGCAAAAATGAGCCACAGGAAATAAGTTGATCTTGGGACTGAGAGGTCAAAAGTCTGGATGAAACCCTGAGAATAGCCTTTAAGACTGATAAGGAAAGTACACATAAGTTTATAGAAGGGTCTTTTTTCTTTTTAATGCTTTAAGTATATGATAACCCAACGTGAGACATTGTTTTCTTATAGGCTTATAGCCAGATTTTCTCATTCTTTAGTAACATTACAAATTAATTACTGAAATGCTGCTGCTAGGAAAGAAAAAGTAGGTAAGGGAATATATGTATCTCTTTTTATACCTTTGGTTTATAGTAGAAATTTAGCCCAAGATCAACAGTGATGTTGACAATGTACCCAGCTGTAGAAATCTTTTTTGGAGTGGCTATTCTATTTCATTCTCCTTCCCTAAACATCTTTATGATCTATAGTACATCCCCATGACTTATTTTATAACTGAAAATTTGTACCTCTTAATCCCTTTCACCTAATGTACAGCATAGGGAATATGGTCAGTATCAATGCAGTAACTTTGTAGCGACAGATGGTAGCTAGACTTATTGTGGGAATCATTTAACAATGTATAAAAATACTGAATCACAATGATATACACCTGAAACTAATGGGATATTGTATGTCCATTTATACAGTTCAGTAAAAAGAGAAAAATCTTTATGATCTCTAGCTCTCTAGAGTTCTACTCAAACGAAATCCAATGGATCCCCTAAGTTATTTCTCAGTGTAGTTCAAGGTTATACTCTATGCCCTACTTTCTTTAATCTGTAGCAGAAAAATGAAATTTAAAACTGGCTTTACGACTCTGATTTATAAAATACTTTTTCAGTTGTTCACTACAATTCTTCTGTTTCAATGGGACTCAGGTGTTGGAGAAGGAGTCAATATGCTCAAACACTATTGCATGGAAGAGGGACACACAAGAAAGAATCTCTGGGAGATGGTAGTATTTGGGAAAACAATTCTTCTCAGGCATTCAGATACCTTTTTCTTTTCCCTCTGGAAAAGGAAACCCTTACCCCTGCTTGAGAATCACTGACTAGAGAACTTTATTTAGATTTGATAAATAGTTGACTGCCTATGTGTGTCATGGTTCTGCTCAGCGATTTCCTACATGTTATAAACCAAGATTTGTTTTTTGTATAATTTTTATTTTATTACTTTGTTTTTTTTAGAAAGAGAGACAGAGAACATATTCAAGCTGGGGAGAGGGGCAGACAGAAAGACAGAAAGAGAAAAAGAGAGCAAGAGAGCGAATCACATGAGGCTTGATTCCATGACCCTGGGATCACGACCTAATCCGAAATCAAGAGTTGGGATGCTCAACCGAAATAAGTTGATCTTGGGACTGAGAGGTCAAAAGTCTCAGTGAGCCACCCAGAGTGGCTCTAAGCCACCTGAGCCACCCACTGAGCCACCCAGGCACCCCATCAATGTATGATTTGTGAATGAATCAAATGAATTCAAATAAAACATAAATATCCAAGAGTCTATATTATTACATGCTTATAAATAAAATAGAAGTCAGTTTTCAAGGAAAAAATTTTACTTTTTCCCCCCCTTGTTCACTGACTGATAGGTTCAATACAGCTCCCAATCTGTATTCAATCTTTACTACTTTTGCTTCCATTTGGCCATGATAATAAAGGTAGGTCAAACATTAGGATAAAAGAGAAACCTATTTGGAGGTGGCTGGGTGGCTCAGCCAGTTAACTGTCTGATCTCAGATCAGGTCATGATCTCACAGTTAGTGAGTTTGAGCCCCGCACTGGTGCAGTGCAGAGCCTGCTTGCGTTTCTCTTTCTCTCCCTCTCTCTCTGCTCCTCTCCCACTTGTGCTCTCTCTCTCTCTCAAATAAATAAAAGAGAGAGAGAAATCTATTTGACTAAGAAAAATGCAACAATCTGGAATTAAAAGCTAAAGAAAGACTCTGTACAGGAGCGCCTGGGTGGCTCAGTGGGTTAAGCGTCCAACTTCAGCTCAGGTCATGATCTCACAGTTTGTGAGTTTGAGCCCTGTGTCGGGCTCTGTGAGGACAGCTCAGAGCCTGGAGCCTGCTTCAGATTCTGTCTCCCTCTTTCTCTGCCCCTCCCCTGCTCACTCTCTGTCTCCCAATAATCAATAAATGTTAAAAAAATAAAAATTAAAAAAAAAAGACTCTGTACCTTTCTATTCCCTTTATTATCTAGAATAGCTTTCAGGTATGTTTGGGAAAACTCTATTTTATTTTTTTAAAATATCCATTTATATATTTTGAGAGAGAGAGCACTCGAGTGGGGGAGAGGCAGAGAAAGAGGAAGAAAGAGAATCCCAAGCAGGTTCCGTGCTGTCAGTGCAGAACTCAATCTCCTTTGTGAGATCATGACCTCAGCTGAAATCAAGAGTTGGATGCTTGTGAATGAGCCAACCATGCACCTGGGGAAACCCTATTTTAAAATTGAGATCAGTTGTTGACTTAACATGAAGATACAGAGACCACAGACAGTATCCCTCAGCATTTTTAATAGAGCAAATTTGCCCTATAACTTGATCTCTTCCTCTGATACTCTAAAAAAAGCTTTAAGAGTTTTACTGTATTTTCAAACTTATAAAAAAATTATTTCATTGGCTGACCTTTCATCTTCTATTTACTATTATATTTTATGTTCTTTCATAGTTATGTATCTGTTTACACTTCACAATTTTTAAAAAAAACTAGTAATTTAATAGCTAAATGTGCCATTTATCTCAAAATGTATATTTTATTTAAAATTTTTTTCAATGTTTATTTTTAAGAGACAGAGACAGAGCGCAAGTGGGGGGAGGGGCAGAGAGAGAGGGAGACACAGAATCTGAAGCAGGCTCCAGGCTCTGAACTGTCAGCACAGAGCCCGACATGGGGCTGGAACTCCTGAACCATGAGATCATGACCTGAGCTGAAATTGGATGCTTAACTGACTGAGCCACCAGGCCCCCCTCAAAATGTGTATTTTAAAAGGAAAAAAAACCCTTAAAACTAATGCCTACAATTCACTAAAAGGTCAATCGAGAACCAAGTGAAAAATGTACTAAAAATACTAAATACCAATTCTGCCAAAATCAAATTAAGCACATAAAGTCATTGAATGAAAACATTACTGAGGGATTTGGGATAGAAATGTTCAATCAGTTAGTATTTCTCTTCAGTGTTCTCTACCGGCTAAAAGACAGTAACAGAAACTAGATGTTAAATACAACCTGAAGGATAAGGACTCAGGAATCAAGGCTGGTGATAGTGAGGGTCATACTGGAGGAGACGGGCTGACTTGGTATGAGGTTGAAGGGTTCACGTTTACATCCCTATGATAGATGTGAAGGCCCGGCAGCGGAGGTCTAGTTTAGACCTTGCTGCTCTCTTGCCTAGTTACTAGCCCAGGTGTGTTCCTATGTTCAGTTTTATACCCTCTAATCTAGAGTACTTAAGTGTTTTAGGTAAAACCCAGCTGAAAACCCATCTATGCTTCCTCTGGCAAGATGGAACAAAGCCAAGATCTTAGTGTTGGCATGAAACATCTGCCTGCATTCCAATTCTGTCTTTCCTGACACTTCAAAGATGGTACACCTCATGTCTATTTCATGCCTCCATGCCTTTAGTCATGTTTGCTGCTATTAGCCTGGCCCATCCTTCCCACCTTTCCTCGGCTAACTCATATTTATTCTTCATGACTCGGCTCATCTGTTATCTCCTCATGGAGTCTTTTCTGACTAGACCCTCTTCCCCTACCCTATGTTAGGTTCAGTATTACCACAGCACCTTGAAGAGATCCTTTCATAGGACTTACTATACTGTATTACTAGTATTGTGTTTACCAAGCAGACTGTTTCACCAAAAGGTAGATGACAAATTTCTGGACTCTATAGACCATATCCAAACCAATTAGCACAGCACAGAATAAGCGTCCCACATATAATGACTTTATTTGTAAGAGTTATGCAATTAGAAAAAAAAGTTAATGACTTTTATAAGGATCAGAACAAATTTCTATCCACCATTGTAGGTAAACACTATACTACAATTCTCTAATTTGAGAAGGATTTTAGGTTTTAACAGACGTCTTAACAGAGAGAGAGGAAGAAAGAGAATCCCAAGCAGGTTCCGTGCTGTCAGTGCAGAACATGTGAGATCACGACCTGAGCTGAAACCAAGAGTTGGACGCTTAACAGAATGAGCCAGCCATGCACCTGGGAAAACTCTACTTTAAAATTGAGATCAGTTGTTGACTTAACATGCAGATAAGGAGACCTCAGACAGTATCCCTCAGCATTTTTTATTATCAGAGCAAATTTGCCCTGTAAGTTGATCTTACTTTCATAAGAAGGTAGACTTTGGACAGCAACAAGACCAAAAGTCTTAGTTAAAAGGTCAGAATCTGGTTGTTTCTGATGGTTTGACTTCAAGATGCATGAAGAAGCACAATAAAAAGAATAGGATATAAGAAATTTAGAGTTGAAAGAGAACTTTTAGAGGCCTCTTAGCTCAAATACCTCATTTTCCAAATGAAGATACTGATTAAAATCACATAACTAAAATTACTTCACTATTAAGCCCAGAAAACTGAATTTTACAGAAGATCTCTGAGACCCAATTTAGTTAGGTAAGAGTTTACATAGATCTGAATACAAAATACTTGGCTTTATTGCATTTTAAAAAAGTGTCCTTAATTGAATGTCTACCAAACCAACATTAGTGATGAAAACCACTTGACCAAACTTAGCAATAATGTGTTGGTTTTCACAAGCTGGCATTATATGAGCTATTGAATATGTAACTGAATTCTTTCATTTTATAAAAATACTAAGACTAATCTAGCTTCTCTTGATGATATCTTAATATATAAAAACAACTTAGATACATTAAAGATAAAATTTACTGTGAGAAGATAGTTCAGGCTGAAATGTGTAAAAAATAGTTTTAAGTATCTTGTTCAAGAATTATGGAATTACTGAATTTTACAATTAAAAGAAACCTAAGGAGCTATCTAATCCAATATATTCCACTTAATAATTCCCCTTTCAATACCACTAATGGTTATCTAGCCTTTTCAAATATTTATGTAAAGAGAAACTCACTTTCTCAAAAGGCAGAATATTTTTTGTATTATATATATTTTTAATGTTTATTTTTCAGAGAGAGAGAGAGAAAGAGAGAGACTGAGAGCAGAGGAGGGGCAGAAAGAGAGGGAGACACAGAATCCGAAGCAGGCTCCAGGCTCTGAGCTGTCAGCACAGAGCCTGACGCAGGGCTCGAACTCACGAACTGTGAGACTGTGACCTGAGCCTAAGTCAGACACTTAACAGACTGAGCCACCCAGGCACCCCAGAATATTTTTACAGTAGATAGCCTGAAATGATATGTAACTCTTTCTTATTATCAGCTGATAGGGTCTTCCTCTAACTTTTCACTACTATTCCTAGTTTTACATGTTAGTCTTGCTATTAAAAATGAGGTCTTTAGGGGCGCCTGGATGGCGCAGTCGGTTGAGCGTCCGACTTCAGCCAGGTCACGATCTCGCGGTCCGTGAGTTCGAGCCCCGCGTCAGGCTCTGGGCTGATGGCTCGGAGCCTGGAGCCTGTTTCCGATTCTGTGTCTCCCTCTCTCTCTGCCCCTCCCCCGTTCATGCTCTGTCTCTCTCTGTCCCAAAAATAAATTAAAAAAAAAAAAAAAAAAAAAAAAAAAAAAAAAAATGAGGTCTTTAGATCAGCATTATCAGCATCACCTAAAAACTTGTTAGAAATGAAGAATCTTCACTCCAGACCTGCTGATTCAGGATATGCACTTTAATAAGATACACTACAGTTGAAGAAGCACTGCTTTGAAGTTAAGTATTATTTGATTAATCTTTCTCCCCCTCATAATCTTTTTTTTTTTTTTTTTAAACGTTTATTCATTTTTGAGACAGAGAGAGACAGAGCATGAATAGGGGAGGAGCAGAGAGAGAGGGAGACACAGAATCTGAAACAGGCTCCAGGCTCTGAGCCGTCAGCACAGAGCCCGACGTGGGGCTCGAACTCACGGACCATGAGATCATGACCTGAGCCGAAGTCGGACACTTAACCAACCAAGCCACCCAGGCGCCCCACTCCCCCTCATAATCTTTCAAATATGTGAAGATGGCTCTGTTATCCCCCAAGTACTTTTGTGTTTTTCTAAATTAAAAAAATTTTTTTTGTGTATTTATTTTTATTTTTGAAAGAGAGACAGAAGGGTGGGAGAGGGAGGGGGAGAGAGAATCTCAAGCAGGCTCTATGCCCAGCACAGAGCCCGATGTGGGGCTGGATCTCATGACTATGAGATCATGACCTGAGCTGAAATCAAGGGTTAGATGCTCAACCTACTGAGCCAGCCAGGTGTCACCCCCTCCTCCCCACCAAGGACTTTTGTCTTTTAAAGGGTAAATATTATCATTTTGTTCAGTTCCTCCTTTATGTAAATACTTCTATATTTTGTTTACTATTAACTGCTGTTAATGCAAATCCATCCTGAATTTTTTTTTTTTTTTTAACACATATAGAATTTAAAACATGATGGGGCACCTGGGTGGCTCAGTCAGTTAAGCATCCGACCTCAACTCAGGTCATGATCTCATGGTTCGTGGGTTCGAGCCTCGTATCGGGCTCTATGCTAACAGCTCAGAGCCTGGAGCCTGCTTTGAATTCTGGGTCTCCCTCTCTCTTGCCCCTCCCCTGCTCATGCTCTGTCTCTCTCTGTCTCTCAAAAATAAATAAATATTTTTTAAAAATGAAAAGAAAAATAATTTAAAACATGAACTTTGGTATTGAAGTCCTTACAGATGGATGGTAATATGAAAAAAAACCCTATATAATTTAACCCCTCTATTTTAAAGAATTAAAAAAGAGAAAAAATTTGGTAACTTATGATATATGTGTAAATGCTTATGAAAAAAGAGAACAGTAAAAAAATTGCTGTGCTGATTAAATGATGCAACAATTTCAAAGTAGCATAAGATAGTATAAAATATATTTATAATTTATATATAATTTATAACATACAATTTATAAATACATTGAATCATTTATAGAAATAATTTATAAATAATATAACTATGTAGTAAATAACTATAACAAATTGTGCAATGTAAGACTTTCCCTCTCCATCCATCTTTCGGTGGCCTTCACCTTGACAGTCACATGCTGCTGGTGCAGGATCTGCGTCTTGCTTCTGCATTTTGATAGAATACTCCCTCTCATTTGTAAGGTCCTTCTTTACCTTCTCTTGTTGGTCTGAATATCACCAATTCCTTAAAATCCAGCTCAAATGTCACCCTCTAGGAAGCTTCCTGCAATTCTCCTAGTCAAAAGTTCCCTCTCTCTTTCTCCTCTGAAAGAGATCTAGCTCTACTCATCATAGTTGTTTTTGGCGAATCTTCCTCCTATTCAGTTTTCTTAAATAAAGGATCAGTATCTAAAGCACCTTTGTGTACTACAATACCTTATATGCAGTAAGACCTACATAAATATTTATGGAACAGAGAAAATCAATAACAAATCCTTTGATTTTTTGAAATCATGAAAATATTAACTTTTTTTCATCTGTTTCCTTTGTATTTTCTAAATGCATCTGAAAATATTATCTTAAAGCTTTCAGATCAACCATCCTTAGTGTCCTTTCAGTTCTTACTTTCTTCTACTTCTGCTTTGTTACAGTTACAGAGGTAATAATATTAAAAGCCTCCACCAGCCTGTTGTATAATGAAAAGCTCTTAGCCAACATGAAGGTTAAGAAGTAACTGTGTTGTGAAGTGCTAAGGATATAAAAAAGAAAAGCAAAAAAAGTGTAATTATAAATTTATAAAGAATTAATATCAAATAATTATTTGGCCATATAAAGACAGCAATTTTTCTATGCTCCCATTACAACTATAAAAGGAGGCTAACAAGTATATCAACAGGTAACATGTATCATACCAAGAAGCATTTCATAAACTCCCTTATTTTGTTCATCCTGAAGCCTCATTTCTTCAAATGAATTTTAAGACCAGTGACTACAACCTTAGCTTCCTTCATAACCTTCCTAGCATGACACAGAGCAAATGCTCAAGATAATACAGATAAATAATGTCTTTCCTTCCCTTCACTCATGCTTTAAACAAAAACTTATTAAGAAACTTGTTAAATTGTGAAATAAAGAATGCTACCCATAACCCACAAAAAAGACAGAGTGTACTCTAGAATAAATAAGGCATAAATACTTCATTCTGAGTTCAATTTATCTAACAGTAGTCCCTAAATGTTTGATGATTTACATGACACAATCAAGTAGACAACACCTGATACACTACATTTTTTAATGCAAGACTTCTTAGAACTTCTAATATTCTAGGAATGTCACGTAAAACCTTTCCCAAATTATTTGGCAAAGAAATCTTTGTTTTCCTGAAATAACTACTTATGAATTGAGCAAGACTACTACCACTGTACTAAAGTACACAGTTTAGAAACAAAAGGATCGCAAACGTCCCATGTATGCATACCTCAGAGACAAAAATCTATCATCAATCAGTTTTTTAAAGTACAGATTTTTAAAAAATATTTTTTAGTGTTTATTTTTGAGAGAGAGAAAGCAAGAGCAGTGGAGGGGCAGAAAGGTGGGGGGGGGGGGGGGGACAGAATTCCAAGCAGGCTCCCTGCCATCAGCACAGAGCCTGATGCATAGCTTGAACTCACCAGCTGTGACATCATGACTTGAACCCAAACCAAGAGTTGATGCTGAACCAACTGAGCCACCCAAGTGCCCCTAACCTCCTACTTCTTTTAAGAGGAAGGTTATGAGACAATAATCTTGGCCATGGATAACTTCAGGAAGTATGTCTTTTCTCTTTCTATGGTAGAATTATAAATCCTACTGTGAATTTTTCTTTGGTCCAAAGTTAAGCATTCCCCTATGTTGTTCTTAGGAATTTTTTTTTTTTTTTAGTTTATTTTTTTTTTGAGAGAGAAAGTGCACACAAGCAGGGGAGGGGCAGAGACAGAGGGCAAGAGAGAGAATCCCAAGCAGGCTCTGCACCATCGGCACGGAGCCCAATGCGGGGCTTAAACTTACAAACTGTGGGACTGTGACCTGAGCTGAAACCAAGAGTAGGATGCTTAACTGACTGAGCCACCCAGGTGCCCCAATTTTTTTTTTTTTTTTTTTTTTTTGAGAGAGAGAGAGACAGAGACAGAGAGAGCATGCACACAAGCAGGGGATAGGCCGAGAGAGAGGGTGACAAAGAATCCGAAGCAGGCTTCATGCTGTCAGCACAAAGCCTGACGCGGGGCTTGAACCCCTGAGCCATAAGATCATGACCTGAGCCAAAAGAGGACACTGAAACAACTGAGCCAACCCAGTGCCCCATTATTACCAATAATTTTTAAAAAATGCAATAAAACTAAGATACACTTTCACTAAAAAATCAAGATACCACAAAATCAGCTTATTAATATGATTTATTTAATATTTCATTATATAAAGTATAGTTATTTATAGAATAAATGTGACTTTAAGTCACCATGATATTTTCAATACTAAGACATAAAGGTTTACTGACTAAAAGAAAAAGGGGATAAGATATGTTGACTTATTTTCTTTTATGGTATCATATAAAATATATTTTCTTCAAAAGATTTCTTCAAAATCTTTATGATTTGAGAGTTTTTTGGTTTTTATTCTTTCTCTGTGTGTCTGAATTAACACTAACTTCCTTTTTGCTTTTGAGATGTACAAATTTTGAGAAGTAGGGACCTCCGTGTTCCTACTACCTAGAGTGCACACTGAGTTATATTTACTTCAAACTTTTTTCTTTTTTTTCCTTTCTTTTTTTTTTTTTGAGAGAGAACACAAGTGGTAGAGAGGGGCAAAAGGAGAAAGAGGGAAGGAGGGAAGAAGGGAAGGAGGGAAGGAGGGACGGAGAGAGAGAGAGAGAGGAGAGAGTGAGCATGAGCAGGGGAGGGGCAGAGAAGACAGGGAGAGACTCCAAAGCAGGCTCTGCACTGTCAGCACAGAGCCCGATGTGGGACTTGAACTCATGAATTGTGAGATTATGACCTGAGCTGAAATCAAAAGTCAGCTACTTAACAGAGTGAGCCACCCAGGTTGCCCTGAGAGAGAGAATCTCAAGCAGGCTCCAAGCTCAGCATGGAGCCTGATGTGGGGCTCAAGGCCACAACCCTGGGATCATAACCTGAGTCAAAATCAAGAATTGGACACCTAACCAACTGAGGCACCCAGGCACCCCCAAAATATTTTTCTTGTAATAATAATACAGTAGCAATTATCAACATTTCAGCCATTTGTTTAACAAGTACTTATTGAGCACAGACTTTGTGTTAGCACTGTGTTAAGCACTGCACACTGAATGGTGAGTAAAACAGCCACGTAACCTACTATTACATATTTACCTTACAACCAGGTGGGTGAAAATCAAATAATCAGATAAATAGTCACAAACTGAAATGCTATGAAATTCAAGTACCAACCAGCCTTTCTTAGCTGGGATTTCAGAAGAGACTTAGATGCTAAAGGCAATGATTTGACTATTTTCTCAGTTCCCTTAAGACTGGCACATAACTAGTACCAGCCTAGAGAAGTTAATTCATAGATACAATGTGTGTCTTACTTAAGGCATTAGGTTTTGACTTTCAGAACCAGTTGAGAGGGACTGGTACAGGTACTATGAAATAGAACTAAACTAGTCTTTGTTGGTGGTGGTGGTGCATGAGGAATTGGGTCAGGAAAACCAGTTATGTGAGGAAGTGAAGTTTTTAACTGAAATGTGAAGGACATATAGGTGTTATCTAGGCCATGGCTGGGTGGGATAGTAGTGTGAAACATTGTCTTTCCAGGGAACACGATATTTGAAGGCCCTAAGGGACCAAGGAGCAATGTGACTTTGGAAAATTAAAAGACCAATATAGCTGAAGAGCACTGTGGCTCCAATGGGCTACAGAAATATGAGTGGATCAAGCAAACCAGAGGGAAAGCTTTTGCAGTAATTCAGGTGAGAGATAACTGCTTAGATCAGGGTGGTGATGGTAGAAATGGAGAAAAGTAGACAGATTTGAGTGGAATTTAAAACATAAAGGAAGGGATAAGGGTAGGAGGATTGTATCAATGATAAGTACCAGGTGCTGGATAAATGATGTTGCTGAACATTGGGAAAAAAGTCTAAAGAGTAAGCTTTTACCCAGTTTGAGATCACTTTGAGATATCTGAAAGATATCCTTGTCAAGAGGGAATTGCATATATGATTGCATATATATAACTTATAAATTAACCCAACTTCCCAATCTTCATATTTTTGCACTACTTTGGAGAAATATAATTATATAGTGTCATATTAACCAAAATTCTAATATGTGGGCCACTTTGTTTAAATGATTGCTAAAATACTAAATACTAAAATCAAGTTTACAGTTGGGCTGAGTATATGGTACACTGAATTTTTAACTTAGAAAATTTTTTTACATTGAAAAATTTTTAACTTTGCTGACTTTTTACAAGTGTTAATACAAATCAAATGCCAAATAAAATTCTTTTTTTAATTTAATGTTTATTTATTTATTTTGAGAGAGAGAGAGAACGTGTGCGAGTGGGGAAGGGACACAGAAAGAGAGAGAGAATCCCAAGCAGGCTCTGTACTGTCAGCACAGAGCCCAATGCAGAGCTTGATCTCCCGAACAATCAGATCATGACCTGAGCCAAAATCAAGAGTTGGATGCTTGCACTGTTGGTGGGAATGCAAATTGGTGCAGCCACTCTGGAAAGCAGTGTGGAGGTTCCTCAGAAAATTAAAAATAGACCTACTCTATGACCCAGCAATAGCACTGCTAGGAATTTACCCAAGGGATACAGGAGTACTGATGCATAGGGGCACTTGTACCCCAATGTTTATAGCAGCACTCTCAACAATAGCCAAATTATGGAAAGAGCCTAAATGTCCATCAACTGATGAATGGATAAAGAAATCGTGGTTTATATACACAATGGAATACTACGTGGCAATGAGAAAGAATGAAATATGGCCTTTTGTAGCAACGTGGATGGAATTGGAGAGTGTGATGCTAAGTGAAATAAACCATACAGAGAAAGACAGATACCATATGGTTTCACTCTTATGTGGATCCTGAGAAACTTAACAGAAACCCATGGGGGAGGGGAAGGAAAAAAAAAAAAAAAAGAGGTTAGAGTGGGAGAGAGCCAAAGCATAAGAGACTGTTAAAAACTGAGAACAAACTGAGGGTTGATGGGGGGTGGGAGGGAGGGGAGGGTGGGGGATGGGTATTGAGGAGGGCACCTTTTGGGATGGGCACTGGGTGTTGTATGGAAACCAATTTGACAATAAATTTCATATATTGGGAAAAAAAAAAAAAAAAAAGAGTTGGATGCTTAACCAACTGAGTCCGTCCCACCAGGTAAAATTCTTACCAATAAAAAGCAAGAAAATTCCAAATAGTGCTGTATTGGAGAGGCCAAGTAATTATATTCCTACCCTATTTTTTTGTGCTTCAATTAACTATGGTCTGTGTTTGTTCTTCAGTTTAAACAAGTTGTTGGAATGCACCTATAACCTCTTATTTAAGTTTGTCACATACCAGTTAGCAATGTCCTTGTGAGCCACTAAATTTTGAAGAAACGCTTGCAATCCTAATTGTCTATCTTCTAAAAAGTCGGCATTGTAATTATCTTTGAACCAGCGTTTTGGTGGAAGTGCTAATCGAAAGCCTGGAAACATCTCTTTTAACTGAAAAAGAAGAAAAAAAGAAAACACAGTGTTCAACTCAATCATAGCAATTCTACAAAATCTATCCTGTTAACTACATGAAATAAACTTAAATAAAGAATAAAATCCAGCTAAGTTTTTCTTACTTCAAGTGTTTTACTTATTAATTTCTACCAGTTGTGGGTACATAGGCATTACAACTGCTCCACATCCTTGCTAATACTAGGCCTTGTCCATCCTTTTAATGTTAGCCATTCTGGTGAGTACATAGTAGTACTTTACTGTGGCTTTAATATGCATTCCTCTGTTGACAAATCATGTTAACTATCTTCTCTGTGCTTATTTGGATCTGCATATCTTTGGTGAATTATCTAGTTAAATCTTTTAACCCCTCCACTTAAAAAAATTGGATTATTTATCTTTTATTATTAAGTTACAGGAGTTCTTTATATATTCCTGATACAAGTCCTTTGTCAGATACAGGTATGACAAATATTTTCTCCCAGGCTGTGGCTTGACTTTTACACACATTTTTTGATTCTTGCAAGTAAAAGCAGGTGATGGGTAGAGCTATTTCTGATACCTAGGAACACTGACATAGATACTTATTAATTTTAGGTGCCCACGTTGGAATATCAAGGAGATATTTACTAATTTAAATTCTTACTAATCTTTCTTTAAAAACTTAAGAGTTATCTAAATCTCAACTTGCCTAACAAATAACACAGCAATATAAAGATGCACCTAGAGAGATGAAGAGAAATAAACACTAAATAATAGTTGAACCCTGAAAAGAAAAATAGCAAGTCATAAAGGATTATATAGCTCTAAAGAGAAACTGTTAGAAATTAGTCTTCATGAACAAAAATTATAACAATTTCATAAGAAAGCTAAGAATTCCATTTTGGTATCTGGTAACTTCACGAATTACTTTGATCTTCTTGTTTGCTTAATTATTTAAAAAAATCAACAGAGGTAGAAAATTATAGGTTTTATAATTCTGGGTTTATAATTATAGGTTTTATAATTATAAATTACAATATTATAAGTTATAAATTTATATTATATATTATATATTATGTATAATATAACAATATATATAATATACATATAATATATATAATAATATACAATGTTATATATTGTGTATATTATAAATTTAAATTATTTTAAATTATAAAATTATAATTATAGGTTTTATAATTCTTATATTACAGTAATATAAGAACTCAAGAACAATACATAAAATTCATATATAATGGCAGAACTACATTACAAATAATACTTTAAATACCACTACCCTCATCTACCTCCTCTAATTTCCCTCTAGCCCTGTGGACACAGCTCAGCTTTTCTTCCTCTATTACATTCTTACTGCCATTTGCTCAATCAATTCCGTACTAGAAATCTAGGTTGGTTCTAATTTTTAAGTATTAAAAACAAATTAAAACATGAAGAAAATAACAATGAACAAAACATGGTGAAAAGTATCCTTTGAACTAAATATTGCCTGCCCATATCCATGATTTCTCCTATCCCAGAAATGTGATTAAGCACAACTTTAGGAAGCCATGTACCCTAGGAAGATTCGTATTTCCAACAACGGATAACGCCACTTAAATGTCTGTCAACCTGATGGGTACAAAAGAGTTCCTTAATTTTCTTTGGAGTACTTTGTGATATTAAATGTTTTCTAACTTTATTGGTCCTTTATATTTCTTCTATGGCTTGCCTTGTTCACACCATTTACAGTATTTTCTACTTTTTGGTTTACTTTGTTTTATTTTTAAGAGTTTTTTTTAATTAAAAAAAATTTTTTTAATGTTTATTTATTTTTGACAGAGAGACACAGCATGAGCGGGGGAGGGGTAGAGAGAGAGACACAGAATCCGAAGCAGGCTCCAGGCTCCCGAGCTGTCAGCACAGAGCCCGATATGGGGCTGGATCACAGAGTGAGTGATCATGACCTGAGCCGAAGTCGGACGCTTAACCGACTGAGCCACCCAGGGCGCCCCTTAATTTTTTATTTTTAATATTTATTCGTTTTTTGAGAGACAGAGTGTGAGTGGGGAAGGGGCAGAGAGAGAGAGGGAGACCCAGAATTTGAAGCAGGCTCCAGGGTCTGAGCGCAAGATCGTGACCTGAGCCGAAGTCAGATGCTTAACCGACCGGAGCCATCCAGGTGTCCCAAGAGTTTTTAATATATTGAGGGTTTTTATTATTATTCTGTTTCATAAATGCAGTAGGCAGAATTCTAGATGGCCTCATGACCTTTGCTCCTGGTGTTGTGATTTTGTTATGTTACACAAAAGAGATTTGTATGCAGATGTAATTAGGGTTACTCTTTAATTGGTCTTAAAATGGGATTATCTGGGTAAACCTAATCTTATCATACGAGTCCTCTAAAAGTACAGCTTTATTCCTTGTTGACTGCAGAAGAGAAAGTCAGAGATTCAAAGCGCAAAAAGGACCTGACCTGGCTATTGCTGACTTTAAAGGTGGAGAGGCCAGGTACAAGGGCTGGACAGCACTCTTTATGAGCTCAGAACACCTCTGCTTGACAACCGCAAGGAAATAGGGAGCTTGGTCTTACAAGTGTAAGAAACTGAACTCGGCTAACAACCTGAATGAGCCTGGAAGCTGATACTTTCTTAGAGCCTCCATATAAGAGCCCAGTCTAGGCAACAGCTTGATTTTGACCTTGTCTGACCCCAAGTGGCAAACCCAGCTGAGCCCACCTAAATCACTACACTTGATCTTAGCCAAAAGGCTGAGAAGCGATCCTACATCACTAGATAATAAAAAGGTATGTTTTAGGTCATAAAGTTTGTGCTATTGGTAAACAGCAATAGAAAACTAATACAACATGGTAGAAATACTTTTTTTGTTCATTCTCTTATTGTCACATGGTTTAGGAGATCTTATATACACATACCTTTTTCAAATTCACAAGGTTATATAATCGTTTATATTTCTGTTAGCAATTTTAAGGTTTTCACATTTTTATACTAAAAATAATTTTTTTTTCCAAAATAAAGAAATTGTGTGTAGAGATGGGTATTTAGGCTATTAAAATTAAGTGAAATAGTTAATTTTCTTAGGAACTAGCAAAGATTTGACTTCACTCAAGTAGCTCATGAGGAGGAAAAACCACAAATTTAACTGTAACAGTTAATAATGCAAAACTGAAAAGTCCATTTTAGATTTATCTAAGGACTTACTTTATCATTAAGCCTAGAGAAGTCAGTGTATCTTCTGAAAACCACCCAGCTTTCTTCTGGGGTTTTCTTTACTAGTATTTTATATACCTGTGCAGAGAAAGAGAGAGAGAGACTGAAAAAAAAATGTATATAAGATATTTAAAACTCCAAATCAAATATTTTTAAAACTTTTATTTGAAAACCTGGATAACAATTAGTATGTAAAAAATATCGGAAGTCACTTGGACCATCAAATATACAAATTATTACAATGCAGGCATCAAAAGCAAGATTCAGGTCTTAAGAAACATGAGTGTGACAAATTTGAGACAAATGCTTTTCTGGCACATGCTAAATAAACTCCTCAGTTCCAAAATATGTTTTATGATAAAATATTCTAAAATTGATGAAAGACTTAATCATGCTTGAAAAATAGCCACTCTTGCCCTATACAATCAATTTAACTTCTAAATTCAATAACTATTAAGCAAAGTTTTCAAATACATTTGATGTTGTTTCAATCTTCAAGGCTGAAATGCAGGTAAAAAAAATCCATATTATATAAAAGTTTACATTTCTATAATTATGCACAATTATCTAGGCTTCAAAAAAAACTTGGTTGAGGCAAGTCAATAATTTTTTTTTTTTTTAAATTTTTTTTTTTTTTTTTTCAACGTTTTTTATTTATTTTTGGGACAGAGAGAGACAGAGCATGAACGGGGGAGGGGCAGAGAGAGAGGGAGACACAGAATTGGAAACAGGCTCCAGGCTCCGAGCCATCAGCCCAGAGCCTGACGCGGGGCTCGAACTCACGGACCGCGAGATCGTGACCTGGCTGAAGTCGGACGCTTAACCGACTGCGCCACCCAGGCGCCCCATTTTTTTTTTTTTTTTTTTTTTTTTTTAGAGGCAAGTCAATAATTTAAAAAAGCATATTATAAGCAAACTCAATTCTATTTTTTGTAAGTATAATTTTAGAACTTATGAGGAAGTACTATGTATAAGAGAATCTCAGAGAACGTCTCCTGATAGTTTTGGTACAGTATTTTGGGCTAAACTAAATACATGACACATGTGAAATACTAAATACCCATCTGCTGAACCAGTGAAACCCTCTTAATAATGAGTAACTTTTTTTCCTGAAGTCAGCTGTGGAATAACGTTCAGCTGGAGCTCTAGAAGTGCACTTTAGCCACAGGTGGCTACTGAACACGTGAAATGTTGACAAGTCCCAAATGACAGGTGATATGAGTGTAAAATAAACACCAAATTTCAAAGACTTAGAATGAAAAAAAAAGGTTCATAAATGGTTTTAGGTTAAATAAACTATATTATTAAATATAATTTCATCTGCTTTTTACTTCTGTGGCTCACAGAGTCCTACTGGTTGCTGTAGAGAAGACTTGTTATTTAGGGGCTAGATCATCCTTATCATTTGAATTTTCTCCCTTACCAGACTTCTCTTTGAACTTTTAAGGGGGGAATGAGGAATCAGCAAGGATTAGGGTTGAACTGTCCCACATCTCAAGGTAACATATAAGGATGACGAAGATTATTCAGATACCCTTTAAGGTCTGCAGAAAGTCCTGATCTAAGATAGTTGCAAAGGAGATACTAAAGAAACATTTTTTAGGAGTTACTAATCAAAACAAAAGGGATAACTTAGCTTCCAAACTTGTGAGTATGAATAACTGATGCATAATAAAAGTCAACGTCATATGGTAATAAGTGTTATCTACACATAATCCATATTGTCTTTATTTTCCTGTTTTAAAAAATGAACACTCCTTTCTAAGTTGCTCTCCACAGTGGCCCCTGAGCACTTCTGCTTCTCTAAGAAAGACAAAGTACAGATTTTTGTGCTTTGTCTTCTCTAGAAAGCTCTCCCATGTTTCTATTTGTTTAAGTAGTGCTTTCAATAAAAAACAATATGGACACTACTGATCATTCCCTCCTCTATGTTTTAATAGCATTTATGGTTTCTACTCTTTACTGGAAATTTAGTATATACAACTTTGTACATATTTACTTTGTAAGTAAACTATGCAGAAGCATATACTTAATTACAAAATACACATAGAAAAGCACAGAAATTATAAGTATACAACTTGATGAATTTTCACAAAACAAACACACTCAGGTAACTAGTACCAAGTGCAGGAAAGAAAACATTACCAACTGAAGCAGCCCAATCCTTCCCAATCTGACTCATCACTCCTCCTAGTCACTTTTGTTCTTTGTATTTTTAAAATTAAAAAAAAAAAAAAAAATTCCTATTTATTCTGAGAGAGAGAGAGAGAGAGAGAGCAAGCACACACATGAATCGCGTAGGGTCAGAGAGAGGGGGAGAGAGAATTCTAAGCAGGCTCCGCATTGTCAGTGCACAGCCCAATGCAGGGCTCTAACTCAAGAACTGGGAAATCATGACCTGAGCCTAGATCAGAGTTGGACGCTTAGCTGACTGAGCCACCCAGGCACACCCACTTTTCCTCTTAAACAATTTTCAAAGACTTGATGCTCTCTATTTTACCAGATCTTACCAGTCATTCTTAATACTTGTTTAGTTAAGAGATCAATTCAAAGAAATATATCTAGGAAACATTATCTTACAAACCTAAGATTCCTCCCAAGCTTGTATTTCCAGCTCAGACCTCTCCCCTAAATTCAACTTATATTAATATACATATACATAATACATGCTTGCGTACACACTACGTGTACATACACAGACAGGTACATGACATCTCCATTTTGATGTCTACTAGGTATCCCAAACCTAGCATGTCCAAAACCAAATCCTGATCTTGCCCTCATAATCTGATATCTAATTAAATGGCAATCCTATTCTTCTCATTTTTTACCCAAAAACTTTGGGATCATCTTTGATTTCTTTTTCTCCCACATCTCAAGGTTCTATCTTCAAAATGTGTCAGAATCTGATCACTTGTTAGAAATTCTCCCACCACCCTGTCCATGCCACCATCATGTCATCTACCGTGGATTACTGCAAGAACCTAATACCTTCCGTTTCCATTATTCCCCCACAAAATCTAGTTTCAACTCAGCAGCCAGATCAATCTTTTTTAAAAATTAAGTCAGATCATGTGACTTTAAAACTTTTTAAATTTAAACATTTAAATCCTTTAAAACATTTTCAAAGATTTTCATCTTGTGCAGAGTAAAATCTAATGGCCTTACAATGGCTACATGCTCTATTTGATCTGTGTGTCACACTCCCTTGTCTTTACTTGTTATTTCAGTTCCTACATCTCTCCCCATGGCTTCTTTGCTATCAGCCACCAGGGTCTCTGTAGTTGTCTCACCTGTCAGGAAAATTCTTTCCCCACATACTCTCATGGTTTGCTGTCTCTTAGTGCTAATATCTTTTCTATGAGGCCATGATTGACAATGTTATTTAAATTGCAACTCCAGTTGTGGGGGAACTTCCTTCACTCTTTTATTTTCCTCTATAGCACTTATCACCATATGACATACCAGCATTTAAAAAAGTTTACTTTATCTATCATTCACTCATTTGGGTTGCTGTACCCCCAAAATGTTGAATTAATGAATTAATGAATAAAAATGACTTTACAACTGTTACTTACTTCTTTCCCTCTAGAAAATGAGTTACCACTTTACTTTAATTTCCAAAAAAACTCAGGTCCATGCAGATTTCCCAACACATCACCAGTCTCATGAAAATTTAACTCCAAAGATTGTCTCTCTTCATAGATTATCTCAACACTCTGGTGAACATAGATGCAAAAATCCTCAATAAAATATTAACGAACTGCATTCAACAATACATTACAAGGATCATTCACCACAATCAAGTGGAACTTATTCTGGGAATGCAAGAATGGCTCAACATCTACAAAGCAATCAACATGATACACCACATCAACAATACAAAGGATAAAAATCATATGATCACTTCAATAGATGCAGAAAAAGCATCTGACAAAATCCAACATCTGTTCATGAAAAAATTCTCAACAAAATACATTTAGAAAAAAGATATCTCAACATAATAAAGGCCATATATGAAAAGCCCACAGTTAACATCATACTTAGTGGGGAAAAACTGAGAGCTTTTCCTCTAAGATCAGGAACAAGACAAGGATGTCCACTCTTGCCACTTTAATTCAACATGGTACTGAAAGTCCTAGCCACAGCAATCAGATAAGAAAAAGAAATAAGAGGTATCCATTTTTGTAAGGAAGAGTTAAACCATCACTATTTGCAGATGATATGATACTGTACACAAAAAATCTTAGACTCCACCAAAAAACTACCAGAATTAATGAGTTATGTAAAGTTGCAGAATATAAAATATATACACAGAAATTGGTTGCATTTCTACATACTAGTAACAAAGTAGCAGAAAGAGAAATTAAGAACACAATTCCATTTACATTTGTGTCAAAAAGAATAAAATACCTAAGAATAAACTTAACCATAGAGGTGAAAGGCCTGTACTCTGAAAACTACAAAACAAGGATAAAAGAAATTGAAGACAACACAAACAATTGGAAAGACATTCCATTCTCATGGACTGGAAGAATGGTGTTAAAATGTCCATCCTACCCAAAGCAATCTACAGATTCAATGCAATCCTTATTGAAATACCAATAGCCATTTTCCATAGAAATAGAATAATCCTAAAATTGGAACCACAAAAAACCCTGCATAGCCAAAGCACTCTTGAGAAACAAGAACAAATCTGTAGGTATCAATATTCGCAGATTTCAAGATATACTACAAAGCTATACTAATCAAAACAGTAAGGTAATGGCACTAAAATAGATACACAGATCAATGGAATAGAATAGACAGCCCAGAAATAAACCCATTCTTACTTATACAGTCAATTAATCTATGACAAAGGAGGCAAGAACATACAATAGGAAAAAGACAGTCTCTTTAATAAATGGTGCTGGGAAAACTGGAAAGTGAACCTGGATCACTTTTTAACACCTTACACAAAAATAGACTCAAAATGGATTGAAGACCTAAATGTGAGACCTGAAACAATAAAAAAAGAGAATACAAGCAACAAATTTTTTGACATCAGCCTTAGCAACATTTTTCTAGATATGTCTCCCAAGGCAAGGGAAGCAAAAGAAAAAATAAACTATTGGGACTACATAAAAATAAAAATCTTTTGCAAAATGAAGGAAACCATCAAAAAAACTAAAAGACAACCTACTGAACGGTAGAAATTATTTGCAAACAATGTATCTGATAAGGGGCTAATATCCAAAATATATAAAGAACTTATACAACTCCACATCAAGAATACCCACAAGTAATCCAATTAAAAATGGGTATTATGGGGCACCTGGATGGCTTAGTCAGTTAAGCGTCTGACTCTGGCTCAGGTCATGATCTCACTGTTTATGGGTTCAAGCCCTGCATCGGGCTCTGTGCTGACACCTCAGAGCCTGGAGCCTGCTTTGGATTCTGTGTCTCCCTCTCTCTTTGTACCTCCCCCACTTGTAATCTGTCTCTCAAAAATAAATAATAAACATTAAAAAGAAATGGGCAGAAGACCTGAATAGATATTTTTTCAAAGAAGACATACAGCTGACAAATAGACACATGAATAGAAGATGTTCAACTTCATTAACTATAAGGGACATGCAAATCAAAACCAGAACGAGATATCACCTTATATCTATCAGAGTGGCTAAAATAAAAATGGTAAGAAATAATAAGTGTTGCCAAAGATGTGAAGAAAAAGGAACCTTTGTACATTTGTTGGTGGGTATGTAAATTTGTACAGTCATTGTGGAAAACAGTATGGAGGTTCTTCAAAAATTTAAAAATAGAATTACCATAAATACTGGGTTTTTACCCAAAGAATATGAAAGCAATAATTCAAAAAGATATACCCCTTTGTTTACTGCAGCATTACTATTTATAGTAGCCAAGATATGGAAGCAACCTAAGTGTCCACTAATAGATGAATGGATAAAGAAGATGTGGTGTGTATATAAACACATACACACACATATATAGACATACAAATAGACACATATACAAAACTGAATATTACACAGCCATAAAAAAGGATGAGATCTTGCTGTATGTGACAACATGGATGAACCCTAGAGGGTATTATGCTAAGCAAAATAAGTCAGACTGAGAAAGACAAATAGCATATGATATCACTATGTGGAATTTTAAAAAAAACAAATGAATAAACAAAAAGCAGAATCAGATCTATAAATATAGAGAATTGATGGTTGTTGAAGGAAAGAGGGGTAGGTGAAAGTGCAAAATGGGTAAAGGGAGATACAGGTCTCCGGTTATGGATGAATAAGTCATGGGAAAAAGGTACAGCATAAGGAAAATAGTCAATGACACTGCAACAGTGTTGTGTGGTGACAAAGGGTGGCTACACTTATGGTGAACATAGCATAATGTGTAGAAAAGTTGAATCACTATGTTGTACACCTGAAACAAACATAACACTGTGTGTCAACTATACTGATAAAAAACTTAAAAAAAAATTAAACATATCCCTAACAACAAAAATCCCTAATAACAAAAAAAAGTTATCACAACAACTTTTTTCTTGGAGGTCCTACTATACTGTCATAGGTTTATAGCATGAAATGTTGAAGTAAACATAAAAACTTTGTATCAAGAAAATCCAAGAACTATTTCAATTATAAGTATATTCAGCAAGGTCTCCAGATACAGAAACACATCGACACACAAGACCATAACATATAAACTAGCAATTAACAAAAAGAAAACAAAACAAGGTATCAAGAACATCAAACAACATATTTCTCAGTATTCAGAAATAAAACTAGGGGCACCTGGCTGGCTCAGTTGGTAGAGTATGTGACTCTTGATCTTGGGGTTGTGAGTTTGAGTCCCACGTTGGGTATAGAGATTACTTAAAAAGAAAAAAAAAAAACAACTTAAAAATGAAAGACCTCTGCTCTGAAAAGTACAAAACATTAAAAGAAGTTAATGACTTCCGTGTATGGATTAGGCTCATAGATGCAGAGACTCAGTGGTGTATAGATGTCAGTTCTCTCCAGTCTATAGATTCGATACAACTGCAGTGCAAAGAGCCAAGGATAACCAAGACAGTCTTGAAGAACAAAGCTAGACTACTTAAGACAGCAGGTAGCCAGGCCTCTCATACTGCATTAGTAATTAAGGACAATGTGGAATTGGTAAATGAAGGAAAAATGGAACACAGAAACCCATATGTTCATGATTGCCTGATTTATGACATAAGCAACTGTGCAAATGTAGACAGAGTTGTCTTTTCAATAAAAACCGGATTACTTTATCCTATATTGAGGGGAAAAAAATGTCTTGACCCTTATCTCACACCACAGACAAAAATCAATTCCAGATGCTTTACAGATCTAAATGTGAAAGGTCCAACAATAAAGTTTTTGAAGAAAACATAGGCCAACATCTTTGTAAGCTGGGAATAGGTAGATTTTAAAAGTGTTAGGATGCCTGAGTGGCTCAGCTGGTTAAGCATCTGACTTCAGCTCAGGTTATGATCTCATGGTTCACAAATTCAAGCCCCATGTGGGGCTCAGAGCCTGGAGCCTACTTCAGATTCTGTATCTCCCTCTCTCTCTCTGCCCCTCCCATGCCTGTGCTCGGTCTCTCTCACTCTCAAAAATAAATTAAAAACACATTAAAAAGAAAAGTTAAAAAAAAGTGTTAACCGTAAAAGAACAAGTATTAAGATATTTATATTTGTATAGTATATATAAAGCATATGAATAAATTAATAAAGCACATTTATTACTACGTACTTTTGTTTATCTAATGCATCATTAAGAAAGTGAAACGGCAAGCCACAGAGTGAGAGATAACACAATGCATGCTGTAAGAAAAAACTTATGTGCAAAATGCAGAGAAAACTATAATTCAAGTGGAAAAAACTTTCCCAAAGAAAAAGGAATAAAGGTCTGGAACAAATACTTCACAACAGGAATGTTTTGGCTATCCATCCAATGGCCAAAAACATCTTCAATTTAACTAGCCATTTAAAAAATGCAAATTAAGAACATAATGTGATATTACTCTATCCACCAGAATAGGTAAAATGAAAAAGATGAAAAATACCACACATTGGGAAAATGTAGTGTAACTAGAACTCTCATACCCTGCTTACAGGAGTATAAATTAGTACAACCACTCTGGCACACTGTTCATCATCATCTTCTAAAGCTAGGCATATAATCTAGCAGTTTTACTCCTGGGCAGATACCAAACAGAAATGTGTACATGTGTTTACTGAGTGACAAGTACCAAAAGGTTCATTGCAGTAGCATTTGTAACAGCCCCAAACTGGAAATTCTACAAATGCTTCAACAGTAGAATGGTTTAATAAATTGTAGTATATTCACAAAAAAGGAATACGATCAGTAACAAAAATGAGCTACCTATAATTACACGCAAGTTTAAGGATAAATCTTACAAACACAATATTGAAAAGACCACACTTCAAAGAGTACATACTCTGCAATTCCATTTACATAAGGTACAAAAATAGGCAAAATTAATGCAGGCTATCAGGAAGAGTGGGTATTGACTGACAAAGAGCATGGGGGAGGTGCATTTTGGATGCTTGTTCTGTTTCTTGATCTGTGTGCTAATTTCACAGAAATTTCTCGTTTGTGAAAATTCATTCAAATAAAACAAAGGTTTACTACAGCATGACAGTATTTAGAGTTGTAAAAACCACTTGAATTTTATGTTCAAGAAATTACAAGTATAGGTAACAATTAAACCCAATTTTTCACTTTCTACTGACGTACAGAAGAAGTTAATACTCACGGTAAATTTAGCTCTTTCTTCCATCACCTCATAACCCAATATAGTAGGTGTAGAAGGTCTATCTTCCAAACACACTGTTTCAGGATTTTGTTCCTCACTTTCTCTTGGTCTAGTAGAATACTCAATGGAAGAATCTGCACCTGTAAATTTAGTCCTAATGAGGGGACTGCTACAGACAGATGAAGTACTATCCATTTGATCAGGTACACTTGTCTGTTTAAAATTACCCATATTTGAGTCCTCTAACTGGCCTTTGGAAGAGTTTGAACTTGTTGAGATACTCCCAAAAGAAGAACTTCTTTGGTTTCTGTTGGTTGTAAAAGTGGAAGCAGAGTTCCCTATGGGCATAGGAACTGGGACATAAGGAGTTGCCATCTTCTTTTAGCTTTTGCAACAAACCTATACGCTGCTGAGTCCAAACATTTAGAGAATAACTAATATGAAATCCATTATTTTCTTCTTGGGAATTCACTATCTAAAAATGAGAAGAACATATTGAAGGTTAGTCTTTAATTTGGAATGTTATCCCCAAAACCCCCAGAATGTTCACATTCATTTCTTTTGATTTTGTGACACTCAGTTACTTTATGTGGAATGAAAACATGCCCCAAACCTCTTTCTTTAATCCCAAACTATCATCTCTAAGGACTCTCATTTGCAAGGTAAAGAGAGTAAAACTACTCCAGTCTTTTTCTTGACTTTCATACTACAGGTTCTTTTTAATCTCTACTTCATTTCCTTGTGATAGATTTCTGTAATGTTCATTTTAACGTGATTTCACCTACATAGAAGAGTTGGAAACAGGACGAGTGGTAAAGCCCTTTCTGAAACTTTATTGTCTCCTTACGGTCCTGACAGTTCTACATACAAGGAGGGAAGGAGGGAAGAAAAGAAAGGGAGGAGAGTTATTCATAATTCCGTTTGATTTAATTAGCAAAACTCTAAAGAATTACCCTGAGTAATAACAGTGAACCAGAAGCTTAGATGTTACAAAGCAAACATCAACTGCTCTTAAAATTTTAGTTTACTAAATACAGGATGAAATGTACTGGAAAAACTCCTGGTCAATTTAAACTAATCAAATAAAACCCAATGAACATTAAACTTATATCCTAAAATATGAAAAGGTTGAAAGTGAAAATGTTCTTCAGTCTCCAGATCATCAGTAATCCTGCTATGCTAAAAACTGAGGGTAGTCAACAAATCTTTACAACTCATACTCAATAATCTGTTGTCAAAAGGACCAATTTATCTTGTCTCAGAATAATCTCATACAATGAAGAAAAGGTTTACCACTAAGTTGTTAAATAATAAACTAAGAAACTGTAATAACTACAGAGCTGTGAAATGGCACATAACAAAGGGTCTGCCTATCTTAACTACATCTATGCAACTCTACTAGTGAGAAAGGTAGGAATGGAGCTGCTTGGGCTTGGAAAAGACGCTGATGTAAGATTTTTAATCCAGCACGTGGCTCTGGGCAACCTTCCTCATCATCAAAGTTTCAAGAAACTCGAGTTGCTGATTCACTGCTCCTCGGTTCTGCCTGATGCTCCCCCCACACTCCCAAGAAGTAAATAAAAGTCTGAAATCTTATCCTTTTCAAAGCCCGTGGGATAGCCCTGCCCCTTGCTACTCAACTAACTACCTGAGGCCACAGGGCTGGGGGAAGGACGCGCGTATCAACACAATCACTGACATGCAAAGAAGTGAGCGCTACCCAAACTTTAAGAAAACGTACTGGGCTCATTAATAGCGTGTTCACTTTTGCCTTGGCATGGAGATGCTCCGAAGCCTGACATCTTAGTCCTACGCTGGAAAAACCTTAGGCAGGTGAGGTGGCCCGAGCCTGAGCAACGAGGTAGGAGAGAGAAGTGGGTGGCGAGAGGAAAAGTGGAGAACCCAGGGGCAGCTCGACCTCAGGAGTGCCTTGTCAGGGTGAGCAGGCCACGGGATTTCGGCTCATTGGGTGGGAAGACCCACCGCTCTCCGGAGCTCCCAGGGGCCCCAAGACGGTCCCAACTCCGCCGCCCCGCGCGAGGCCAGCGCCTCCAGACGCACGGCAGAGTCGGCGGTGGCCTGAGGGTGGCCCGAAGGTTCCTGCGGGGCCCGTCCACCCTCCGGTGGAGTCCGCCAGACGCCCGCCAGCCAAGGGGGCGCAGGTGTCACTCGAAAGAGCGCCCGGGAAGGCGCCCGCCGCCTCGTCCCTACCTCAGCCCCCTCCGCGATTCCGTAGAGCGCGCTTCCCCGTGACGGTTAAATCCGACCCTTCTTAACCGCAGCTTTTCGTCTCCACCCACGGGACCAAGAAGCCTCACGTGACCTTCCGTCCCCCGAAGCAGCCGCTCACTGCCTCAGCCCGGCTTTACCCTGCTGCCGCGGAGCCCAGGATCCCTGCGAGGTGGAGGGAGGGGCCAATCCGGGCCGCCTCTCCAGGAAGTGACGTCACGCAAAGAGCTTTTTCTCCCTCCTCCTCAGCCCCCTACCCCCGGAGGCACTAATTCGAATTGTGCGTGCGGCTAGGGCTCTTTGGCAGCTGGGTTGGACCTAGTGTTGTGGTAAGAATTCTACTTTCTCTTCCCTAGCTTTATTTTTATAAACTAACTTTGAGAAATGGAGGCAAAGACGCCTAGTTTGCCGCACACGGGATCAGATTTCAGTTCCGTGGAGGAACTACAGTCAGCATTGGTCCAGGCTCCTGCTTTGCATCCTGGGACTTGTAGTCATCACTAGCTTGGGCTGGTTCTAATAGATTATAAATTGTTTTCTGAAATTAGTGGAGCTAAGATCATCCCTTGATTTCTAAGGTTTTGGAACATTCCCAAGACTGGGAGAAATTGATAGTTGTAATTTCAAAATGACCATAGGAAGATAATATAGTTTGTGGTGTAATAAGGGTTTTGGGTTGATATTTCCCTTCTTGTGTGAGTGTGACATAAAAAGAGAATTGTATGGAAACAGTAGACTAAAACATGAAGTAGTTTTCAGGATAGAGTTGGCAGTCTTGGCCCTGAAGTGCCAGTTATATTCATGGGTTCTGTAAGTGAATAGGGGTATAGAGAGAAAAGAAAAAAATGAACCTTGGAGTAATTCCTTCACCTGTGGATAGGTCTGCAGGTGGTAGCAAAAGTTACTTACGATGAGAAAAACCTGACAGTCCAATATCAAGGAAGCCAAGACAAATTAAACTTTCAAGAAGCAAAGGTGTACAAATACCACAGTTAAGAGGAAGAAGGATCTAGAAAAGTTTATTGAAACTGTCCAGGAAGAACTTCCTTCACGGATTATTGAAAGGAGCATACAGGATATAGATACCATGTGTTCTTTATCTATTTGGTATTGATAAATGTCTACATTTTACTTACAGAAAACAATCTGAACATCTTTTTATAATATAAAATAATTTATTTTTATTATTTTTTTAATGTTTATTTTTGAGAGAAGAGCAAGCATGTGAGCAGGGGAGGGGCAGAGAGAGAGAGAGAGAGAGAGAGAGAGAGAGAATCTGAAGCATGCTCCATGCTGTTAGGTCAGAGCCCGATGAGGGGCTAGAACGAGCCGTGAGATCATGACCTGAACTGAAATTGGATGCTTAAACGACTGAGGCACCCAGGCACCCCTAAAATGAAATAGTTTTTTAAATTGAAGGTATAATTTACATATTATGTTAGCTTCACATGTGCAACATAATTAATTGACATTTGTATATATTGAGAAAATGATCACTACAATCATCTCCATACATAGATCCAAGTTTTTTTTTTTTCATGTGATGAGGATTTTTAAGATTTACTTTCTTGGCAACTTTCTTTTTTTAATTTTTTTTTATTTTTTTAATGTTTATTTATTCTTGAGAGAGAGAGACAGACACAGCATGAATGGGGGAGGGACAGAGAGAGAGACACACAGAGACGCAGAGTCCAAAGCAGGTTCCAGGCCCTGAGCTGTCAGCACCGAGCCTGACGTGGGGTTGGAACTCATGAACCGTGAGATCATGACCTGAGCCGAAGTCGGATGCTTAACCGACTGAGCCACCCAGGTGCCCCTTAGTAACTTTCAAATATGCAATACAGTATTAGTTGTCATAGTTACCATACCGTACATTATATTGTCATGACTTACTTTGTAACTAGAAATTTATACCTTACCTTTTGACTTCCTTTACTCATTTTGCTCATCTCCCCTCCCACCTTTGGCAACCACCAGTCTGTTCTCTGTATCTATGAGCATTTTGTTTGTTTTGTTTTTTAAATTCCATGTGTATTCTGTATGTAAGTGAGATCATATGGTATTTGTCTTTCTTTGACTTATTTCACTTAGCATAATGCCTCCTAGGTCCATCCATGTTGTCACAAATGGCAAGATTTCATTCTTTTTTTATGGCTGCATAGTATCCTGTGCATCTTCTTTATCCATTTATTTGTTGATAGACATTTTAGTTGTTTCCAAATCTTGGCTATTGTAAATAATGCTGCAGTGAACATGGGAGTCCATACTTACTGAGTTAGTATCTTCATTTTCTTTGGATAAATATCCAGAAGTGGATTTGCTGGATTGTACGGTAATTCTATTTTTAATTTTTTTGAGGAAACTCCATATTGTTTTTTTTTTCATTTTTTTAAAAATGTTTATTTAAAGACACTTTCTTTTTTTAAAGTTTATTTATTTATTGAGAGAGAGAGAGAGAGACAGGGAAAGACAGGGAAAGACAGGGGCAGAGAGAAGTAGAGAGAGAATCCCAAGCAGGCTTCGCACTGTCACTGCAGAGCCCAATGCGGGCCAGAACTTACAAACCGTGAGATCATGACCAGAACCAAAATCAAAAGTCGGCTGCTTAACTGACTGAGCCACCCAGGTGCCCCTATTTATTTATTTTTGAGAGAGTATGCACACGTGAGCTGGCACAGGAGTAGGGGAGGGGCAGAGAGAGAAGGGAGAGAGGATCCAAAGTGGGCTCTGTGCTGACAGTAGAGGGCCTGATGTGGGACTTGAACTCACATACCATGAGATTGTGACCTGAGCTGAAGTTGGATGCTCAACCAACTGAGCCACCTAGGTGCCCTTATCATGGTTTTTTTTTTTTTTTTTTTTTTTTTTTTTTCTTAAGAGAGAGCATGAGTGGGAGAGAAGGGCAGACGGAAAGAGAGAGAATCTCAAGCAGGCTCCATGCTCAACACGGAGTTTGACACGGGGCTCAATCCCACAATCCTGGGATCATGACGGAGCTGAAATCAAGAGTCAGATGCTCAGGACACTTGGGTGGCTCAGTTGGTTAAGTGTAGGATTCTTGTTTTTGGCTCAAGTCATGATCTCATGGTTTTATGAGTTTGAGCCCCACATCAGGCTCTGTGCTGTCAGTGTGCAGCTTACTTGTGTCACCTTTAAGAGGGGATTCTCTCCCTCTTCCTTCCCCTCCCCCAGTCACACTGTCTCTGGCTCTCTCAAAAATAAATAAATAAACTTTAAAAAAAAAAAAAAGAAAAAAGACGCTCAACCAACTGAGCTACCCAGGGGACCCTCCATACTGTTTTCCACAGTGCCTGCACCAATTTACATTCCCACCAACAGGGCATGAGAGTTCCCTTTTCTCCACATCCTCACTGACATTTGCCATTTCTTGTCTTTTTTTTTTTTTTTTTCAGTAATGCATGAGTATAGTTTAATTTTTTAAAGTAATTTTTATACCCAGTGTAGGACTTGAACTCAGAGCCTCGAGCTTAAGAGTCTCATGCTCTACTGACTGAACCAGCCAGGTGCCCTTATTTCTTGTGTTTTTGATAATAGCCATTCTGGCAAGTGTGAGGTGATATCCTCACTGTGGTTTTTCTTTAATTTTTTTTTTATTTTTATTTTTAGGTCTTAATCTAAATTCCAGTTAGCATGCAGTGTAATATTAGTTTCAGATATACAATATAGTGATTCATGACTTCCATACAACACCCAGTGCTCATCACAAGTGCACTCCTTAATCCCCATCACCTATTTAACTCATTCCCCCATCCCCCTGCTTTCATTGTGATTTTGCAGTACATTTCTATGAGGATTAATGACAACTGAGTATTTCTGCATATGCCTGTTGGCCATCTGTATGCCTTATTTGGAAAAATGTCTATTCAGATCCTCTGCCCTGTTTTTAATTGGATTTGTTGTTGTTGTTGTTATTGAGTTGTAGGAGTTCTTTATATATTTTGGATATTAACCACTTAACAAATCCCACATGATTTGCAAATATTTTCTCCCACTCAGTAAATTGCCTCTTCATTTCATTGATAATTTCCTTTGCCGTGCAGAAGGTTTTTAGTTTGATACAGGCCCACTTGTTTATTTTTGCTTTTGTTGCCTTTGCTTTTGAGGCTGGTTACAAAAAAATCATTGCCAAGATTCATGTCAAGGAGCTTATCACCTATGTTTTTGTTTTTTGTTTTTTGGGGTTTTTTTTTTTTTAGTAGTTTTATGGTTTCGGGTTTTACATTCAAGTCTTTAATCCAGTTTGAGTTAATTTTTGTGTATGGTGTAAGATAGTGGTCCAGTTTTATTCTTTTACATGTGGCTGTCAAGTTTTCCCAACACCATTTATTGAAGAGACTATCGTTTCTCCATTGTATATTCTTGGTTTCTTCGTTGTAAATTAATTGATTGTGTAAATATGGTTTTATTTCTGGGCTCCTGAATGTCTTTACTAATCATGAAAGAATGTCCTGTGGTTGTCAGAGTAAAAGTCACATCATCATAGTGCATATGTAATGGTTAGTCTCTGTGCAATATTTTAGTTAAGTTTGGATGACTGTATACAGCACATACAAGCAAATTGATTTCTATACATTTTAGTTTGCAGAGTAACAACAGCCTATTTTCCTTCCCTTTCTTTAATTTTATGTAAAATGTATACATCTAGCAGGATATTTTGAGCCCATTCTAGATACAATTTTATACAATGTCGTATAGATATTTGTAATGATGGGGAAAGGGGTGAGTTTAGGGAGAGAGGGAAGAATGGTAACAACAAAAACAAAAACAAAAACAAAAAGGAACAGCAGAAAAAAGTATGTGCAATAGGCAAACATCTCTTGAGGTGGCTTCTTAGAGTCTCACATTTCCCCCTTCTCTGGAACTCTCTGCTTCTATAAGGTTGGGCCCCTGGTGGCCATCTTTGTAATATGTTAGTCTTACAATGTGTTGTCATGGTTGATTGTGTCTGAGGAGGACATTTGACCTAAATTGTGTCCAATGGATGCTTTCTCCTAGTAATTAAAAGAAGTAGGAGGAAGATGCAGACTGAAAGTCATAGGAGGTGAAGTCAGATAAAGGAAATTCTATGGTAAGAGGGTCAGTGAAGTCCCACTGCTGAGGTCACTAGAGTTGAGCTGGTTCCCCCCATTCTTGACTTTTACTTGGAGTTCATGAGATACCCTAGTGTACTTTCAATAGATTTGCTTTTTGCTTACACCTGGCCAGAGTTGCTTCTTCTGCTCATACCCAAAAGTACAACTTACAGGGCAAGTTGGAATGAGGCAAACTAAATATGAATTTTAAAAGTGGATAAAATGCAAACAGTTCTTTCTCAGAGATTTATAATAACTAAAATAATATAAAAAAACAACTCCTTTTCAGTTATTATTTTGGCATAATCTCATGGCTTCCCTAATTCATGAATGTTCTTTTTCATAGGCAGTGTTTCTGTGATTTAATATTCAGGATCTGTAATCTATTTTCTATTTTCTCACTGCCATGAAATTGTAAGGGTCCAGAGAAAGAACCACAAGTGACCTATTCTATTTTTTTATTTTTAACGTTTATTCATTTCTGAAAGAGAGACAGAGCGTGAGTGGGGGAGGGGCAGAAAGAGAGGAAGACACAGAATCTGAAGCAGGCTCCAGGCTCTGAGCTGTCAGCACAGAGCCTGACGTGGGGCTTGAATCCACGGACTGCGAGATCATGACCTGAGCTGAAGTTGGACGCTTAACCGACTGAGCCACCCAGGCACCCTAACAAGTGATCTATTCTTAAATTAATAGGTGGTGACCAAAGTAGTAACAGGGGAACACAATAGCCAACTTTATTGCGGTTAACCTGTGACTTATGGAATCACCTAAATCTATGGTAGGAATTATATGGCATTTATAATGGCAGAGAGAAGATCCTCTTCAGTACTACTACCATTGATTAATGATTTCTACTCATCATATTATATAAAGAAAAATTTGAAGGCAGATGTGGAAGTCCTACTGGAAATACAACAAAGAGATCACATTCCTTCACAAAATCACGGTTATAATTTTAGAACTGAAAGAGACCATAAAGATAATGGGGATAAGCCTCCATTTTAGAGGTAAGACTACTGAGGAAAACATGCTAAAAGATCTGCCTGTAATCACAGACCCCATGAATCCTGGAGTCTGAAACTAGTAAGCTTCTCATCACACATAATAATAAGACACCCTTTCCTCAACACTTCTACACTCTGTTGGGTCCTAACGTCTTTCAGCCCTCCAGTAGTTTCTTGCCTCTGGTACATTCTCCATTAACATTTGATGCCTGGGAAGTCTTCCTGGATTTTATGCATGAGGAAGGCCTGCAATGGGCCTTTAACAGTTGGCAGGAATTGGTTAAGTAAAGAAGGAATGTAAGGGACACCAGACAGAGTCGAAGACTTGAGAGAGGACTTAACGCAGTGTAGAGTGTTGTGGGACAGTGAGGAGGAGACCAACGTGATTGGACTGAAAGTCCAAAAGTAGAAAGATGAGCTCATATTCATTCCTCAAGTTGTCTCAAATAGAATCTCATCAGTAAAACCTATCTGATTTCCTCGGATGGAATTAAGTAAGCCTCTCCTCAATGATCCTATTGTATCCTATTGTAGAGGTAATCATCACATTATATTTTGTGTATGTATTTATATGTGCAGCCTAAGGGCCAGGATCATATATTAGATCTGTGTGCTGACAGTACCTTATATTGTACCTGAATAAGGCAGTTACTTCATGCATAGTCCCCATAATTGCTATATATACATTTTTAAACCTGGCCCACTTATTCACATTTCCTATAAAATCCCTTCAGACATTTGCATTTTCAACTTCTATTTTAGGGAATAAAATCCAATTCTTTGAGTCAGCCTATGAGCCCCTTCGTGAACTGACTTCTATCTACTTTTATAGCCTATTTCCTCCAGTTTAATTAATTAGTTAATCAACAAACCAGCCATTTATTGAGTACCTATCACATGCAGTGAATCTCAAAGTCCAGCCATATCAATTATTTCCCATTCTGAGCTCTTCATTTTCTCTCTTGCTAGCATTTGTTGTTGCTTTTGCCTGGGAATTATCTTACTTCTCTCATCTCATTTCTGAGTCCCATTTCTAGGTGACCACCATTCCAGAAGCTTCTGTGAAACCCCCTCACGCATGGCCTCACACTTCCCCCTGCAAGCTTCTGCTGTGGCCTTACTCCTATTGGATATGATTGTCCCTGTGTGTCTGCCTCCCTGAGTAGAACATGTGCTCCTTGAAGCAGAGACTGTGTCCTTTTCTTCTTCACTGGTTGGCAGAAACTCTGGCATATATGGGGCCAAACTGAATGAATAAATGAATGAAAATCCAAAGTTTTCTCATTGGATTAGCTTGGTGGTTTAATGTAAAACAAACAAATGCATCCATAGTCTCAGTGGAATTTGATTTCAAAGAAATGACACTTGCTCTGTAAACAAAGTGAAACATTTGGTTAAAGAGAAAGGATTCCTTCATTTGTTCAGAGTAATTTGTAGACTGCTGGATTAGATGATTTCTAAGGTCCACTTAAGGTCTAATGTTTGATAAATTTATGTGTGTCATTTGAAACCTGAAGTAGATAACTGAACGAATATCACAACCTGGTTAACAGTGCTAAGATCTATAAAAGGCATTAGGCTGAGCAAAAATAGAATGAAAAAAAAAAAGCTAAACTCCTGAATTTAAATAGACCAATGAATCGATATTATTGTACGTTTAAGTCTGTATCTTAATTATGTTTGAGATATGCTCCAACTCCTGGTATAAATATGGGGAAGGAATTCTGTTTTCTGAGGTCACAGTGCCAAATTTCAACATCCTAGTGTGTAAGGGATCCTTCTAAAAAAGATAACATCTTCAGGGGAAAAATAAAGCCTTGGAAGAAGTAGCAAGTCTCCTACATCAGCACCAGGATTCCTGCTCATCTTGTAGGTGAGCTTCTTACCATTTCATGGAGGGCTTAAATCATCTAGGTTACCTCTGGTCTTTTGTTTGGATTACTTCCACCTTTTTTTTAATCCATAACATGCAACAATAATATTTTTTCCTATTTCCTATAGTTGTGGAAAATAAAAATTATCATGCTTCTTAAGTGCTTAGTCCAGTGCCTGGCAAACAATAACTATTATTATCTCTTGAGTCAACTAGATAGCTTAAAGATAGACAATATTAATAATAGTGTGTGCAGATATTTGCTGAATGAATGAACAGCAGTTAACTGTGGGCAGAGAATTGCACTATTGATTTTTTTTTTTATTTTTTTTTTATTTTTATTTTTTAATATATGAAATTTACTGTCAAATTGGTTTCCATACAACACCCAGTGCTCATCCCAAAAGGTGCCCTCCTCAATACCCATCACCCACCCTGCCCTCCCTCCCACCCTGCCCTCCCTCCTACCCCCCATCAACCCTCAGTTTGTTCTCAGTTTTTAACAGTCTCTTATGCTTTGGCTCTCTCCCACTCTAACCTCTTTTGTTTTTTTTTTTTTTCCTTCCCCTCCCCCATGGGTTTCTGTTATGTTTCTCAGGATCCACATAAGAGTGAAACCATATGGTATCTGTCTTTCTCTGTATGGCTTATTTCACTTAGCATCACACTCTCCAGTTCCATCCATGTTGCTACAAAAGGCCATATTTCATTTTTTCTCATTGCCACGTAGTATTCCATTGTGTATATAAACCACAATTTCTTTATCCATTCATCAGTTGATGGACATTTAGGCTCTTTCCATAATTTGGCTATTGTTGAGAGTGCCGCTATAAACATTGGGGTACAGGTGCCCCTATGCATCAGTACTCCTGTATCCCTTGGATAAATTCCTAGCAGTGCTATTGCTGGGTCATAGGGTAGGTCTATTTTTAATTTTCTGAGGAACCTCCACACTGCTTTCCAGAGCGGCTGCACCAATTTGCATTCCCACCAACAGTGCAAGAGGGTTCCTGTTTCTCCACATCCTCTCCAGCATCTATAGTCTCCTGATTTCTTCATTTTGGCCACTCTGACTGGCGTGAGGTGGTATCTGAGTGTGGTTTTGATTTGTATTTCCCTGATAAGGAGCGATGTTGAACATCTTTTCATGTGCCTGTTGGCCATCCGGATGTCTTCTTTAGAGAAGTGTCTATTCATGTTTTCTGCCCATTTCTTCACTGGGTTATTTGTTTTTCGGGTGTGGAGTTTGATGAGCTCTTTATAGATTTTGGATACTAGCCCTTTGTCCGATGTGTCATTTGCAAATATCTTTTCCCATTCCGTTGGTTGCCTTTTAGTTTTGTTGGTTGTTTCCTTTGCTGTGCAGAAGCTTTTTATCTTCATAAGGTCCCAGTAATTCACTTTTGCTTTTAATTCCCTTGCCTTTGGGGATGTGCCGAGTAAGAGATTGCTACGGCTGAGGTCAGAGAGGTCTTTTCCTGCTTTCTCCTCTAAGGTTTTGATGGTTTCCTGTCTCACATTCAGGTCCTTTATCCATTTTGAGTTTATTTTTGTGAATGGTGTGAGAAAGTGGTCTAGTTTCAACCTTCTGCATGTTGCTGTCCAGTTCTCCCAGCACCATTTGTTAAAGAGACTGTCTTTTTTCCATTGGATGTTCTTTCCTGCTTTGTCAAAGATAAGTTGGCCATACGTTTGTGGGTCTAGTTCTGGGGTTTCTATTCTATTCCATTGGTCTATGTGTCTGTTTTTATGCCAATACCATGCTGTCTTGATGATGACAGCTTTGTAGTAGAGGCTAAAGTCTGGGATTGTGATGCCTCCTGCTTTGGTCTTCTTCTTCAAAATTACTTTGGCTATTCGGGGCCTTTTGTGGTTCCATATGAATTTTAGGATTGCTTGTTCTAGTTTCGAGAAGAATGCTGGTGCAATTTTGATTGGGATTGCATTGAATGTGTAGATAGCTTTGGGTAGTATTGACATTTTGACAATATTTATTCTTCCAATCCATGAGCAGGGAATGTCTTTCCATTTCTTTATATCTTCTTCAATTACCTGCATAAGCTTTCTATAGTTTTCAGCATACAGATCTTTTACATCTTTGGTTAGATTGATTCCTAGGTATTTTATGCTTCTTGGTGCAATTGTGAATGGGATCAGTTTCTTCATTTGTCTTTCTGTTGCTTCATTGTTAGTGTATAAGAATGCAACTGATTTCTGCACATTGATTTTGTATCCTGCAACTTTGCTGAATTCATGTATCAGTTCTAGCAGACTTTTGGTGGAGTCTATCGGATTTTCCATGTATAATATCATGTCATCTGCAAAAAGCGAAAGCTTGACTTCATCTTTGCCAATTTTGATGCCTTTGATTTCCTTTTGTTGTCTGATTGCTGATGCTAGAACTTCCAGCACTATATTAAACAGCAGCGGTGACAGTGGGCATCCCTGTCGTGTTCCTGATCTCAGGGAAAAAGCTCTCAGTTTTTCCCCGTTGAGGATGATGTTAGCTGTGGGCTTTTCATAAATGGCCTTTATGATCTTTAAGTATGTTCCTTCTATCCCGACTTTCTCAAGGGTTTTTATTAAGAAAGGGTGCTGGATTTTGTCAAAGGCCTTTTCTGCATCGATTGACAGGATCATATGGTTCTTCTCTTTTTTTTTGTTAATGTGATGTATCACGTTGATCGATTTGCGAATGTTGAACCAGCCCTGCATCCCAGGAATGAATCCCACTTGATCATGGTGAATAATTCTTTTTATATGCTGTTGAATTCGATTTGCTAGTATCTTATTAAGAATTTTTGCATCCATATTCATCAGGGATATTGGCCTGTAGTTCTCTTTTTTTACTGGGTCTCTGTCTGGTTTAGGAATCAAAGTAATACTGGCTTCATAGAATGAGTCTGGAAGTTTTCCTTCCCTTTCTATTTCTTGGAATAGCTTGAGAAGGATGGGTATTATCTCTGCTTTAAACGTCTGGTAGAACTCCCCTGGGAAGCCATCTGGTCCTGGACTCTTATTTGTTGGGAGATTTTTGATAACCGATTCAATTTCTTCGCTGGTTATGGGTCTGTTCAAGCTTTCTATTTCCTCCTGATTGAGTGTTGGAAGAGTGTGGGTGTCTAGAAATTTGTCCATTTCTTCCAGGTTGTCCAATTTGCTGGCATATAATTTTTCATAGTATTCCCTGATAATTGTTTGTATCTCTGAGGGATTGGTTGTAATCATTCCATTTTCATTCATGATTTTATCTATTTGGGTCATCTCCCTTTTCTTTTTGAGAAGCCTGGCTAGAGGTTTGTCAATTTTGTTTATTTTTTCAAAAAACCAACTCTTGGTTTCGTTGATCTGCTCTACAGTTTTTTTAGATTCTATATTGTTTATTTCTGCTCTGATCTTTATGATTTCTCTTCTTCTGCTGGGTTTAGGCTGCCTTTGCTGTTCTGCTTCTATTTCCTTTAGGTGTGCTGTTAGATTTTGTATTTGGGATTTTTCTTGTTTCTTGAGATAGGCCTGGATTGCAATGTATTTTCCTCTCAGGACTGCCTTCGCTGCATCCCAAAGCGTTTGGATTGTTGTATTTTCATTTTCGTTTGTTTCCATATATGTTTTAATTTCTTCTCTAATTGCCTGGTTGACCCACTCATTCGTTAGTAGGGTGTTCTTTAACCTCCATGCTTTTGGAGGTTTTCCAGACTTTTTCCTGTGGTTGATTTCAAGCTTCATAGCATTGTGGTCTGAAAGTATGCATGGTATAATTTCAATTCTTGTAAACTTATGAAGGGCTGCTTTGTGACCCAGTATATGATCTATCTTGGAGAATGTTCCATGTGCACTCGAGAAGAAAGTATATTCTGTTGCTTTGGGATGCAGAGTTCTAAATATATCTGTCAAGTCCATCTGATCCAAAGTATCATTCAGGGCCCTTGTTTCTTTATTGACTGTGTGTCTAGATGATCTATCCATTTCTGTAAGTGGGGTGTTAAAGTCCCCTGCAATGACCACATTCTTATCAATAAGGTTGCTTATGTTTATGAGTAATTGTTTTATATATCTGGGGGCTCGGGTATTTGGCGCATAGACATTTATAATAGTTAGCTCTTCCTGGTGGATAGACCCTGTGATTATTATATAATGCCCTTCTTCATCTCTTGTTACAGCCTTTAATTTAAAGTCTAGTTTGTCTGATATAAGTATGGCTACTCCAGCTTTCTTTTGGCTTCCAGGAGCATGATAAATAGTTCTCCATCCCCTCACTCTCAATCTAAAGGTGTCCTCAGATCTAAAATGAGTCTCTTGTAGACAGCAAATAGATGGGTCTTGTTTTTTTATCCATTCTGATACCCTATGTCTTTTAGTTGGCGCATTTAATCCATTTACATTCAGTGTTATTATAGAAAGATATGGGTTTAGAGTCATTGTGATGTCTGTATGTTTTATGCTTGTAGTGATGTCTCTGGTACTTTGTCTCACAGGATCCCCCTTAGGATCTCTTGTAGGGCTGGTTTTGTGGTGACAAATTCCTTCAGTTTTTGTTTGTTTGGGAAGACCTTTATCTCTCCTTCTATTCTAAATGACAGACTTGCTGGATAAAGGATTCTCGGCTGCATATTTTTTCTGTTTAGCACACTGTAGATATCGTGCCAAGCCTTTCTGGCCTGCCAAGTTTCAAAGGAGAGATCAGTCACGAGTCTTATAGGTCTCCCTTTATATGTGAGGGCACGTTTATCCCTTGCTGCTTTCAGAATTTTCTCTTTATCCTTGTATTTTGCCAGTTTCACTATGATATGTCGTGCAGAAGATCGATTCAAGTTACGTCTGAAGGGAGTTCTCTGTGCCTCTTGGATTTCAATGCCTTTTTCCTTCCCCAGTTCAGGGAAGTTCTCAGCTATAATTTGTTCAAGTACCCCTTCAGCACCCTTCCCTCTCTCTTCCTCCTCTGGGATACCAATTATGCGTATATTATTTTTTTTTAGTGTATCACTTAGTTCTCTAATTTTCCCCTCATACTCCTGGATTTTTTTATCTCTCTTTCTTTCAGCTTCCTCTTTCTCCATAACTTTATCTTCTAGTTCACCTATTCTCTCCTCTGCCTCTTCAAGCCGAGCCATCGCGGATTCCATTTTGTTTTGCAATTCATTTAAAGCGTTTTTCAACTCCTCGTGACTGTTCCTTAGTCCCTCGATCTTTGTGGCAAGAGATTCTCTGCTGTCCTGTATACTGTTTTCAAGCCCAGCGATTAATTTTATGACTATTATTCTAAATTCACTTTCTGTTATATTATTTAAATCCTTTTTGATCAGTTCAGTAGCTGTTGTTATTTCCTGGAGATTCTTCTGAGGGGAATTCTTCCGTTTGGTCATTTTGGAGAGTCCCTGGCGTGGTGAGGACCTGCAGGGCACTTCCCCTGTGCTGTGGTGTATAACTGGAGTTAGTGGGCGGGGCCGCAGTCCGACCCGATGTCTGCCCCCAGCCCACTGCTGGGGCCACAGTCAGACTGGTGTGTGCCTTCTCTTCCCCTCTCCTAGGGGCGGGATTCACTGTGGGGTGGCGTGTCCCGTCTGGGCTACTTGCACACTGCCAGGCTTGTGTTGCTGGGGATCTGGCGTATTAGCTGGGGTGGGTAGGCAAGGTGCACGGGGGCTGGAGGGGCAGGCTTAGCTCGCTTCTCCTTAGGTGATCCACTTCAGGAGGAGCCCTGTGGCAGCGGGAGGGAGTCAGATCCGCTGCCGGAGGTTTGGCTCCGCAGAAGCACAGAGTTGGGTGTTTGCGCGGAGCGAGCAAGTTCCCTGGCAGGAACTGGTTCCCTTTGGGATTTTGGCTGGGGGATGGGCGGGGGAGATGGCGCTGGCGCCTTTGTTCCCCGCCAAGCTGAGCTCTGCCGTCCGGGGGCTCAGCAGCTCTCCCTCCCTTTGTCCTCCAGCCTTCCCGCTTTCCGAGCAGAGCTGTTAACTTCTGACCTCCCAGACGCTAAGTCGCGCTTGCTGTCGGAACACAGTCCGTCCGGCCCCTCCGCTTTTGCCAGCCAGACTCGGGGGCTCTGCTTGGCCGGCGAGCCGCCCCTCCGCCCCGGCTCCCTCCCGCCAGTCCGTGGAGCGCGCACCGCCTCGCCGCCCTTCCTACCCTCTTCCGTGGGCCTCTGGTCTGCGCTTGACTCCGGAGACTCCCTTCTGCTAATCCTCTGGCGGTTTTCTGGGTTCTTTAGGCAGGTGTAGGTGGAATCTAAGTGATCGGCAGGACGCGCTGTGAGCCCCGGGTCCTCCTACGCCGCCATCTTCTGCACTATTGATTTTATGTGCAATAATTTATTTAATCCTCACAATAATCCCACAAAACAGGTACTATTATAAGTGATACTTTACAGATTGCATCTCCGAAAGGCTGATGAGCTTGTCCTTTTTATATGGACAATTACTCTCTGAGGGGTTGTCTTGGTTGGCAAGGTTAGGACTCAAGCTTAGTTCTATTTGTCTTCAAAGCCCATGCTCAGATTTCTACCATACCATGCATTCTCTGTCATTGCCACAGGTAGATCCCAGACCCTCAAAGAGCCACACTTGGCAAGACGTTGGTTGAAAACAAAGTCTTTGGGTTTAGTTTTAGGAACTCCTGGGGTCTTCATCCCATGTCACACTACGGTAGCTAGCTTAAATAATTTCATTTCTTTTTTTCTCTTTGACCATTACCTAGTTCTAGTATAATGTATGCACCCTAGGTTTCGCTCCTAAAATAATTGATCTTGATAAACCAATGTTTTCCTGTGCCTGTTCTATCCTCAGCTTCTCTGTTGTTAGTCTGATTTACTCTCTGGCATTATTGATTTTGATGTTTCACTTCTTTCAGAGTCCTTATTGAAAGACTGTGTAAACCAGAGGCATTGGGAAGGAGTTAACCATGCGAAGTATGTGTCTGGAGGGGAAGTGAGGAATGTAGTTGGGAAAAGGTGTATCCCAGGCAGATAAGGTGTTGAGGATTTTATATAGAGACTGCTTAACAATGAGAGACAAAGTTGTTTGAATTGAATTAAAGACTTGTAGACATAAAGTTTTAATTTTTTTAATGTTTATTTATTTTTGAGAGAGAGAGAGAGACAGAAAGAGAGAGAGAGAGCACATAAGCAGGGGAAGGGCAGAGAGAGAGGGAGACACAGAATCTGAAGCAGGCTCCAGGCTCCAAGCTGTCAGCACAGAGCCCGATGTGGGGCTCGAACTGATGAACCATGAGATCATGACCTGAGCTGAAGTTGGAGGCTTAACCGACTGAGCCACCCAGGCACCCCTAAAGTTTTAATTTTTATATGGTGTCAAATAGCCTCAACTCTGAGAAGCCAGATACTCATGCTCATTCAGGAAGTATTTGTTGAGTGCCTACCGTACGTGCCAGGTACTGTCCTACGCATACAGGTATTTGTCAGTAACAGTAATATGCAAAGCCACTCTTCTCCTGGAGTTTGCATTCTGGTGAATGTTTATATGGGGACAGACAATAAACAAAACAAGAAATAAGTTTTAAGAATTTAGCTGGGTTCATGTTCTTTGAAGAAAATAAACTAATATGATCAGAGTGGTTGGGCCGGGGCCAGGGAGAAGTGCAGCAATTGTACACTGAGGCATCAAAGCAGATGTCTCTGAGAACGTGTCTTGATTGCTGAGATTTGAATGTCCAGAAGAAAACAGCGTTGAACCAGCTGGGTGGCAGAGCATTCCAGGAAAGCTGCCTCACATGATCAGTTGGAGGGAAAAGGAAACCAGTTAGCAAAACTGCTTCCTTTTCCTTCTTCTAAGAGCTCCGATTCCAGGAAATAAGATGTCATTTGTTTCTTTAATCACATGTGTGATCCACATGTTCTCTGAGACCTTGGATTTTAACATTAGCACCGAAATCTTGCTTATTTTAAGCTCCCTTTTCGTTGTAAGGAATTCTTTCCTACATATCGTTAGAGTCCTCAAGGGGTACCTTCTGTGCTCCAGGGAATCTGTTCTGGTTATTGCTCCCTGTCACCGTTGTTGGATGAGTTGCTGTCACTGCTTTTGCCACTGGCTGAGTCATGCTTGCCTTGACAGCCTCACACCATCCTTTCCACTAACAGAGATTAATTCAGTGTCTCTTGAGTCAAATTCTTCGTACCATGAATGCAAACTGGAGGTCTTCCAGTAATGCTGCCTGTCTGTTGGACTGGGGACCCACGGTGCAGCAGGGTGCCATTTGAAATGGAGAACTCTTCTTTTACTTTTGCTTGGATCCTGAAGTGTTACAGAGTTTGGTGAGCAAGCCCTTTCAGTGTTGTTCCCAAAGTCTCTTTTCCCCAGGGAGAACCATACCATGTGGGTGGCTGTGTGCTCCTGTAATATAGCTTTGTCAATAGTGGACCTTAGTGGTTGCCAGCTATCTGAATCTCTCTGTGTCTGGGAATGCCTGCTTTATGTATCTAAGTGAGAGTTCAGAGTTGACTTCCCACTATAAAATGCTAAACTGCCAGATAGCTGCTTTCTCAGCCTCCCTTGCTCCTAACGTATGGATACATGCTCTAGGCGTTGCTAATCACATGAATCCTTTCCTCTGCCTTCCATGTTGGTGGTCCAAGTTACACAGTCTAATGCTCAGTGGTAGCAGCTTCCTCACAAGACTAGTTTTATGCTTTTTTTTTTTTCCTTGGCTGCATTGTCCCCAGGCTTCCTGGATGGTCTGTGAGCTGTCAATCTCTTTTTGAAATTTCTTTATTCTTAAATTGGATGAAGCCACTTTTGGCTGCCTGCCACATAGGGAAGTGAAGAGAAGGGCCAAAAGAAAGGCCGAGAAAAAGGAAAGACGTAACTCCCGTGCTTGGGGAAAATATTCTCTTCTTCTCTTCAACTGGGTATGAACAAGGAGGCACAGAGTCCCGATTGGCATCCACAGTTATCTTGCAACTGCAAGGGAATCACTTTGGGATGATGCATCCCCATATGAGGATGGCAGAATGAAGAGGGGTAAAGCATCTCGATGATATCACTGAACCTTTGATTTTACTGTATCTAGAACCTGTTTACTTCTGATCTTAAAATTTTCTGAGGTAATAAATTTACTTATCGATAAACAAGCTTAAGTTGGGATTTTCAGTTGTTGCTACCTTTAGTACAATGAATGCAAATAATAATGCCTAGCTTTTATTGAGAACTTAACATGTTGTGGGCACTTTGCATTCACTCAGTAAATATTCATTGAGCACCTACATATGTTAACTCATTTAACTGCTATTACAACCTAAATGTTACAACAGCATAGTGTTGTGTATGCAGGTGGATGTATTGACTTAAATTTAGACAATGCATAGGTATAGGTATGTATAAATGTATATAGATACAGATATAAGCATGTGTGTGGTATAGATGTGATGATGGTTATGGCTTTGGGTGTAGATAGAGATATACATAAAGATGAAGATATGTAACTAAATGATAAATGAGATTTATCACCTATGGCAGCTAAATCCCAAAGCTGAGGATGCCAGTTGCTAAGTATTCCATGTCCTAAGGGTACCGTGCACAAGTAGCTGGAGTCAGGAATCTTCAGAATTTTCATTGAGTGGTGCTAGTTCAAAGAATTGGTCCAGTCATCAGATTCACTCAGGTGGTATTAGAAGAGGCCTAAAGAGAGAGGATGGTGTGGAGAATGTGGTGTTTGTGAAGAGAGGCTGTTCCTTTCCCATCACAAAAGCTAACAGTTTCATCAACAGTTTTTCAACCTTATCAGGATGGTCAACTCCTTAGCTTAGGATATGCCATGTACCCATGCTTCTCTCATTCAGCTCGTTTCACATTTTAATACCAAGTATAGTTAATATGACTTGTGGGACTAGTAGAAAATATGGCTTATGCTTGCTGAAACATTAATAAGAAAATGTATTGGCACAATTACCAGAAAATCCAGAAGCAGGACAGATTTTAGGTTTAGGGTGATCTGATGACTTAATAATTCTGTTTTGTCTTCTGTGGTATTAGGCAAATTAGCCTCACAACGTAGGATGGCTGCCAATAGTAATCAAGTGTATATATGTTTCCTTGTTTATTCTTGTGGGAAAAAGAACTTCCATCTAAATGTTCTAAGCAAGAGTCCTGAGATTTATTCTGATTGGGCTGTTTAAGTCACATGATCGACAATACATCAGTGACAGCAGCCAGGGGAATGAAACCTGTTTGCTGGCTTAAGTCTACCTCTGGTAGACCTTGAATTATCTTTACCCCAAGTACATGGATTGGATGAGGGATGGGGTGTTTATCTGAAAAATCTGGATGCTGTTAGGGAGAGAGAATGGAACAGGAATGCTGAAAAATAATATTTTCTACAAAGAGAGTTAATGACACAATGAGGGGTGTTCATTGATGGAGATACATGCAAATCCTAGATAAGAGGCCGAAGAACTTAGATTGTGTCCCAGTTAATAGGTAAAGATATATAGCTTTTAGAGAAAGGTTGGGATGGTTTTGAAGAATTCTGTATCAATAAAGATCAGCTTATATTTCCACTGGGATCTGTATTCAATTGTGGAGAGTTCTGTTAGGTGGTGCCTCATACAGACAGGAAGTGCATGTCCCTCTCTAGCCAATCAGAGGGAGAGGCATCAACTTCACTGTGGCTGTTTAGTGATGAGGAACATCTGCCTCTTGACAGCAGTCCAGCTGGAAATGTGGGAAAGTTGATCTCCACCCCAGGTTTTCTCTTCCTTAAAAGTGAAGAAATATACTCTGCGGAACAGAAAAAGATGGGGCACACCGCTTACGTTTATTTCTAAAAGTTGGCTGACTATTTCTACTTGAATGTCCCGCCAGCACTGTAAAGCTACCATTTCTTCAATGTCCCTCCTCCTCCCATCTTGATGTTTCTTCCTCTCTACTTTCATTGGTGATGATATTCTTACCTACCAGATCACCCAAAGCAGAAAACTTGAGAATTGTCCCATATTTCCACTTATCCTGTTCTTTACACCCTGTCAGAAGCAGTCCTTTGTTTTCCAAATACTTTTCAAAACTGTTTTCTCTTCCATTACCACTACAAACAAATACCTTCCTTCGGGCATGCACATATATTGCCTTGGACCAA